>NC_136598.1:1761720-2374612 GCF_910589615.1 Taurulus bubalis | reverse complement strand
TGGTATTCTATGATGAACTAAATGCAGGAAATCATAGAATCTAAGTGTTTGACAACAAAATGCACTTTTGGACTCTGTTGAGGCTGAAACGTCTTTTCGGAGCATAAAAGTTGGAAATGCAACTTAAAGCAGTAAAACGTGATGAGAACATCAGGTACTTTTACACTATAGTACAACTTGAATGTCTGGTATTTTATGATGCACTAAATGCAGGAAATCATAGGATCTAAGTGTTTGACAACAAAATGCACTTTTGGACTCTGTTGAGGCTGAAACGTCTTTTCGGAGCATAAAAGTTGGAAATGCAAATTAAAGCAGTAAAACGTGATGAGAGCATCAGGTACTCTTATATTATAATGAAACATGAATGTCTGGTATTCTATGATGCACTAAATGCAGGAAATCATAGAATCTAAGTGTTTGACAACAAAATGCACTTTTGGACTCTGTTGAGGCTGAAACGTCTTTTCGGAGCATAAAAGTTGGAAATGCAATTTAAAACAGTAAAACGTGATGAGAGCATCAGGTACTCTTACATTATAGTACAACTTGAATGTTTGGTATTCTATGATGAACTAAATGCAGGAAATCATAGAATCTAAGTGTTTGACAACAAAATGCACTTTTGGACTCTGTTGAGGCTGAAACGTCTTTTCGGAGCATAAAAGTTGGAAATGCAACTTAAAGCAGTAAAACGTGATGAGAGCATCAGGTACTCTTACACTATAGTACAACTTGAATGTTTGGTATTCTATGATGAACTAAATGCAGGAAATCATAGAATCTAAGTGTTTTGACAACAAAATGCACTTTTGGACTCTGTTGAGGCTGAAACGTCTTTTCGGAGCATAAAAGTTGGAAATGCAACGTAAATCAGTAAAACGTGATGAGAGCATCAGGTACTGTTATATTATAATGAAACATGAATGTCTGGTATTCTATGATGAACTAAATGCAGGAAATCATAGAATCTAAGTGTTTGACAACAAAATGCACTTTTGGACTCTGTTGAGGCTGAAACGTCTTTTCGGAGCATAAAAGTTGGAAATGCAACTTAAAGCAGTAAAACGTGATGAGAGCATCAGGTACTCTTACACTATAGTACAACTTGAATGTTTGGTATTCTATGATGAACTAAATGCAGGAAATCATAGAATCTAAGTGTTTGACAACAAAATGCACTTTTGGACTCTGTTGAGGCTGAAACGTCTTTTCGGAGCATAAAAGTTGGAAATGCAACTTAAATCAGTAAAACGTGATGAGAGCATCAGGTACTGTTATATTATAATGAAACATGAATGTCTGGTATTCTATGATGAACTAAATGCAGGAAATCATAGAATCTAAGTGTTTGACAACAAAATGCACTTTTGGACTCTGTTGAGGCTGAAACGTCTTTTCGGAGCATAAAAGTTGGAAATGCAACTTAAAGCAGTAAAACGTGATGAGAGCATCAGGTACTCTTACACTATAGTACAACTTGAATGTTTGGTATTCTATGATGAACTAAATGCAGGAAATCATAGAATCTAAGTGTTTGACAACAAAATGCACTTTTGGACTCTGTTGAGGCTGAAACGTCTTTTCGGAGCATAAAAGTTGGAAATGCAACTTAAATCAGTAAAACGTGATGAGAGCATCAGGTACTGTTATATTATAATGAAACATGAATGTCTGGTATTCTATGATGAACTAAATGCAGGAAATCATAGAATCTAAGTGTTTGACAGCAAAATGCACTTTTGGACTCTGTTAAGGCTGAAACGTCTTTTCGGAGCATAAAAGTTGGAAATGCAACTTAAAGCAGTAAAACGTGATGAGAGCATCAGGTACTCTTACACTATAGTACAACTTGAATGTTTGGTATTCTATGATGAACTAAATGCAGGAAATCATAGAATCTAAGTGTTTGACAACAAAATGCACTTTTGGACTCTGTTGAGGCTGAAACGTCTTTTCGGAGCATAAAAGTTGGAAATGCAACTTAAAGCAGTAAAACGTGATGAGAGCATCAGGTACTCTTACACTATAGTACAACTTGAATGTTTGGTATTCTATGATGAACTAAATGCAGGAAATCATAGAATCTAAGTGTTTGACAACAAAATGCACTTTTGGACTCTGTTGAGGCTGAAACGTCTATTCGGAGCATAAAAGTTGGAAATGCAACTTAAAGCAGTAAAACGTGATGAGAACATCAGGTACTTTTACACTATAGTACAACTTGAATGTCTGGTATTTTATGATGCACTAAATGCAGGAAATCATAGGATCTAAGTGTTTGACAACAAAATGCACTTTTGGACTCTGTTGAGGCTGAAACGTCTTTTCGGAGCATAAAAGTTGGAAATGCAAATTAAAGCAGTAAAACGTGATGAGAGCATCAGGTACTCTTATATTATAATGAAACATGAATGTCTGGTATTCTATGATGAACTAAATGCAGGAAATCATAGAATCTAAGTGTTTGACAACAAAATGCACTTTTGGACTCTGTTGAGGCTGAAACGTCTTTTCGGAGCATAAAAGTTGGAAATGCAACTTAAAGCAGTAAAACGTGATGAGAGCATCAGGTACTGTTATATTATAATGAAACATGAATGTCTGGTATTCTATGATGAACTAAATGCAGGAAATCATAGAATCTAAGTGTTTGACAACAAAATGCACTTTTGGACTCTGTTGAGGCTGAAACGTCTTTTCGGAGCATAAAAGTTGGAAATGCAACTTAAAGCAGTAAAACGTGATGAGAGCATCAGGTACTCTTACACTATAGTACAACTTGAATGTTTGGTATTCTATGATGAACTAAATGCAGGAAATCATAGAATCTAAGTGTTTGACAACAAAATGCACTTTTGGACTCTGTTGAGGCTGAAACGTCTATTCGGAGCATAAAAGTTGGAAATGCAACTTAAAGCAGTAAAACGTGATGAGAGCATCAGGTACTCTTACACTATAGTACAACTTGAATGTTTGGTATTCTATGATGAACTAAATGCAGGAAATCATAGAATCTAAGTGTTTGACAACAAAATGCACTTTTGGACTCTGTTGAGGCTGAAACGTCTTTTCGGAGCATAAAAGTTGGAAATGCAACTTAAAGCAGTAAAATGTGATGAGAACATCAGGTACTTTTACACTATAGTACAACTTGAATGTCTGGTATTTTATGATGCACTAAATGCAGGAAATCATAGGATCTAAGTGTTTGACAACAAAATGCACTTTTGGACTCTGTTGAGGCTGAAACGTCTTTTCGGAGCATAAAAGTTGGAAATGCAAATTAAAGCAGTAAAACGTGATGAGAGCATCAGGTACTCTTATATTATAATGAAACATGAATGTCTGGTATTCTATGATGCACTAAATGCAGGAAATCATAGAATCTAAGTGTTTGACAACAAAATGCACTTTTGGACTCTGTTGAGGCTGAAACGTCTTTTCGGAGCATAAAAGTTGGAAATGCAACTTAAAACAGTAAAGCGTGATGAGAGCATCAGGTACTCTTACATTATAGTACAACTTGAATGTTTGGTATTCTATGATGAACTAAATGCAGGAAATCATAGAATCTAAGTGTTTGACAACAAAATGCACTTTTGGACTCTGTTGAGGCTGAAACGTCTCTTCGGAGCATAAAAGTTGGAAATGCAACTTAAAGCAGTAAAACGTGATGAGAGCATCAGGTACTCTTACACTATAGTACAACTTGAATGTTTGGTATTCTATGATGAACTAAATGCAGGAAATCATAGAATCTAAGTGTTTGACAACAAAATGCACTTTTGGACTCTGTTGAGGCTGAAACGTCTTTTCGGAGCATAAAAGTTGGAAATGCAACTTAAATCAGTAAAACGTGATGAGAGCATCAGGTACTGTTATATTATAATGAAACATGAATGTCTGGTATTCTATGATGAACTAAATGCAGGAAATCATAGAATCTAAGTGTTTGACAACAAAATGCACTTTTGGACTCTGTTGAGGCTGAAACGTCTTTTCGGAGCATAAAAGTTGGAAATGCAACTTAAAGCAGTAAAACGTGATGAGAGCATCAGGTACTCTTACACTATAGTACAACTTGAATGTTTGGTATTCTATGATGAACTAAATGCAGGAAATCATAGAATCTAAGTGTTTGACAACAAAATGCACTTTTGGACTCTGTTGAGGCTGAAACGTCTTTTCGGAGCATAAAAGTTGGAAATGCAACTTAAAGCAGTAAAACGTGATGAGAGCATCAGGTACTCTTACACTATAGTACAACTTGAATGTTTGGTATTCTATGATGAACTAAATGCAGGAAATCATAGAATCTAAGTGTTTGACAACAAAATGCACTTTTGGACTCTGTTGAGGCTGAAACGTCTATTCGGAGCATAAAAGTTGGAAATGCAACTTAAAGCAGTAAAACGTGATGAGAGCATCAGGTACTCTTACACTATAGTACAACTTGAATGTTTGGTATTCTATGATGAACTAAATGCAGGAAATCATAGAATCTAAGTGTTTGACAACAAAATGCACTTTTGGACTCTGTTGAGGCTGAAACGTCTTTTCGGAGCATAAAAGTTGGAAATGCAACTTAAAGCAGTAAAACGTGATGAGAGCATCAGGTACTCTTACACTATAGTACAACTTGAATGTTTGGTATTCTATGATGAACTAAATGCAGGAAATCATAGAATCTAAGTGTTTGACAACAAAATGCACTTTTGGACTCTGTTGAGGCTGAAACGTCTTTTCGGAGCATAAAAGTTGGAAATGCAACTTAAAGCAGTAAAACGTGATGAGAACATCAGGTACTTTTACACTATAGTACAACTTGAATGTCTGGTATTTTATGATGCACTAAATGCAGGAAATCATAGGATCTAAGTGTTTGACAACAAAATGCACTTTTGGACTCTGTTGAGGCTGAAACGTCTTTTCGGAGCATAAAAGTTGGAAATGCAAATTAAAGCAGTAAAACGTGATGAGAGCATCAGGTACTCTTATATTATAATGAAACATGAATGTCTGGTATTCTATGATGCACTAAATGCAGGAAATCATAGAATCTAAGTGTTTGACAACAAAATGCACTTTTGGACTCTGTTGAGGCTGAAACGTCTTTTCGGAGCATAAAAGTTGGAAATGCAACTTAAAACAGTAAAGCGTGATGAGAGCATCAGGTACTCTTACATTATAGTACAACTTGAATGTTTGGTATTCTATGATGAACTAAATGCAGGAAATCATAGAATCTAAGTGTTTGACAACAAAATGCACTTTTGGACTCTGTTGAGGCTGAAACGTCTCTTCGGAGCATAAAAGTTGGAAATGCAACTTAAAGCAGTAAAACGTGATGAGAGCATCAGGTACTCTTACACTATAGTACAACTTGAATGTTTGGTATTCTATGATGAACTAAATGCAGGAAATCATAGAATCTAAGTGTTTGACAACAAAATGCACTTTTGGACTCTGTTGAGGCTGAAACGTCTTTTCGGAGCATAAAAGTTGGAAATGCAACTTAAATCAGTAAAACGTGATGAGAGCATCAGGTACTGTTATATTATAATGAAACATGAATGTCTGGTATTCTATGATGAACTAAATGCAGGAAATCATAGAATCTAAGTGTTTGACAACAAAATGCACTTTTGGACTCTGTTGAGGCTGAAACGTCTTTTCGGAGCATAAAAGTTGGAAATGCAACTTAAAGCAGTAAAACGTGATGAGAGCATCAGGTACTCTTACACTATAGTACAACTTGAATGTTTGGTATTCTATGATGAACTAAATGCAGGAAATCATAGAATCTAAGTGTTTGACAACAAAATGCACTTTTGGACTCTGTTGAGGCTGAAACGTCTTTTCGGAGCATAAAAGTTGGAAATGCAACTTAAAGCAGTAAAACGTGATGAGAGCATCAGGTACTCTTACACTATAGTACAACTTGAATGTTTGGTATTCTATGATGAACTAAATGCAGGAAATCATAGAATCTAAGTGTTTGACAACAAAATGCACTTTTGGACTCTGTTGAGGCTGAAACGTCTTTTCGGAGCATAAAAGTTGGAAATGCAACTTAAAGCAGTAAAACGTGATGAGAACATCAGGTACTTTTACACTATAGTACAACTTGAATGTCTGGTATTTTATGATGCACTAAATGCAGGAAATCATAGGATCTAAGTGTTTGACAACAAAATGCACTTTTGGACTCTGTTGAGGCTGAAACGTCTTTTCGGAGCATAAAAGTTGGAAATGCAAATTAAAGCAGTAAAACGTGATGAGAGCATCAGGTACTCTTATATTATAATGAAACATGAATGTCTGGTATTCTATGATGCACTAAATGCAGGAAATCATAGAATCTAAGTGTTTGACAACAAAATGCACTTTTGGACTCTGTTGAGGCTGAAACGTCTTTTCGGAGCATAAAAGTTGGAAATGCAACTTAAAGCAGTAAAACGTGATGAGAGCATCAGGTACTCTTACACTATAGTACAACTTGAATGTTTGGTATTCTATGATGAACTAAATGCAGGAAATCATAGAATCTAAGTGTTTGACAACAAAATGCACTTTTGGACTCTGTTGAGGCTGAAACGTCTTTTCGGAGCATAAAAGTTGGAAATGCAACTTAAAGCAGTAAAACGTGATGAGAGCATCAGGTACTCTTACACTATAGTACAACTTGAATGTTTGGTATTCTATGATGAACTAAATGCAGGAAATCATAGAATCTAAGTGTTTGACAACAAAATGCACTTTTGGACTCTGTTGAGGCTGAAACGTCTATTCGGAGCATAAAAGTTGGAAATGCAACTTAAAGCAGTAAAACGTGATGAGAGCATCAGGTACTCTTACACTATAGTACAACTTGAATGTTTGGTATTCTATGATGAACTAAATGCAGGAAATCATAGAATCTAAGTGTTTGACAACAAAATGCACTTTTGGACTCTGTTGAGGCTGAAACGTCTTTTCGGAGCATAAAAGTTGGAAATGCAACTTAAAGCAGTAAAACGTGATGAGAGCATCAGGTACTCTTACACTATAGTACAACTTGAATGTTTGGTATTCTATGATGAACTAAATGCAGGAAATCATAGAATCTAAGTGTTTGACAACAAAATGCACTTTTGGACTCTGTTGAGGCTGAAACGTCTTTTCGGAGCATAAAAGTTGGAAATGCAACTTAAAGCAGTAAAACGTGATGAGAACATCAGGTACTTTTACACTATAGTACAACTTGAATGTCTGGTATTTTATGATGCACTAAATGCAGGAAATCATAGGATCTAAGTGTTTGACAACAAAATGCACTTTTGGACTCTGTTGAGGCTGAAACGTCTTTTCGGAGCATAAAAGTTGGAAATGCAAATTAAAGCAGTAAAACGTGATGAGAGCATCAGGTACTCTTACACTATAGTACAACTTGAATGTTTGGTATTCTATGATGAACTAAATGCAGGAAATCATAGAATCTAAGTGTTTGACAACAAAATGCACTTTTGGACTCTGTTGAGGCTGAAACGTCTTTTCGGAGCATAAAAGTTGGAAATGCAACTTAAAGCAGTAAAACGTGATGAGAGCATCAGGTACTCTTACACTATAGTACAACTTGAATGTTTGGTATTCTATGATGAACTAAATGCAGGAAATCATAGAATCTAAGTGTTTGACAACAAAATGCACTTTTGGACTCTGTTGAGGCTGAAACGTCTATTCGGAGCATAAAAGTTGGAAATGCAACTTAAAGCAGTAAAACGTGATGAGAGCATCAGGTACTTTTACACTATAGTACAACTTGAATGTTTGGTATTCTATGATGAACTAAATGCAGGAAATCATAGAATCTAAGTGTTTGACAACAAAATGCACTTTTGGACTCTGTTGAGGCTGAAACGTCTTTTCGGAGCATAAAAGTTGGAAATGCAACTTAAAGCAGTAAAACGTGATGAGAACATCAGGTACTTTTACACTATAGTACAACTTGAATGTCTGGTATTTTATGATGCACTAAATGCAGGAAATCATAGGATCTAAGTGTTTGACAACAAAATGCACTTTTGGACTCTGTTGAGGCTGAAACGTCTTTTCGGAGCATAAAAGTTGGAAATGCAAATTAAAGCAGTAAAACGTGATGAGAGCATCAGGTACTCTTATATTATAATGAAACATGAATGTCTGGTATTCTATGATGCACTAAATGCAGGAAATCATAGAATCTAAGTGTTTGACAACAAAATGCACTTTTGGACTCTGTTGAGGCTGAAACGTCTTTTCGGAGCATAAAAGTTGGAAATGCAACTTAAAACAGTAAAGCGTGATGAGAGCATCAGGTACTCTTACATTATAGTACAACTTGAATGTTTGGTATTCTATGATGAACTAAATGCAGGAAATCATAGAATCTAAGTGTTTGACAACAAAATGCACTTTTGGACTCTGTTGAGGCTGAAACGTCTTTTCGGAGCATAAAAGTTGGAAATGCAACTTAAATCAGTAAAACGTGATGAGAGCATCAGGTACTGTTATATTATAATGAAACATGAATGTCTGGTATTCTATGATGAACTAAATGCAGGAAATCATAGAATCTAAGTGTTTGACAACAAAATGCAGTTTTGGACTCTGTTGAGGCTGAAACGTCTTTTCGGAGCATAAAAGTTGGAAATGCAACTTAAAGCAGTAAAACGTGATGAGAGCATCAGGTACTCTTACACTATAGTACAACTTGAATGTTTGGTATTCTATGATGAACTAAATGCAGGAAATCATAGAATCTAAGTGTTTGACAACAAAATGCACTTTTGGACTCTGTTGAGGCTGAAACGTCTTTTCGGAGCATAAAAGTTGGAAATGCAACTTAAAGCAGTAAAACGTGATGAGAGCATCAGGTACTCTTACACTATAGTACAACTTGAATGTTTGGTATTCTATGATGAACTAAATGCAGGAAATCATAGAATCTAAGTGTTTGACAACAAAATCAGGTACTCATCAGGTACTCTTATATTATAATGAAACATGAATGTCTGGTATTCTATGATGCACTAAATGCAGGAAATCATAGAATCTAAGTGTTTGACAACAAAATGCACTTTTGGACTCTGTTGAGGCTGAAACGTCTTTTCGGAGCATAAAAGTTGGAAATGCAACTTAAAGCAGTAAAACGTGATGAGAGCATCAGGTACTCTTACATTATAGTACAACTTGAATGTTTGGTATTCTATGATGAACTAAATGCAGGAAATTGTAGAATCTAAGTGTTTGACAACAAAATGCACTTTTGGACTCTGTTGAGGCTGAAACGTCTATTCGGAGCATAAAAGTTGGAAATGCAACTTAAAGCAGTAAAACGTGATGAGAGCATCAGGTACTCTTACACTATAGTTCAACTTGAATGTTTGGTATTCTATGATGAACTAAATGCAGGAAATCATAGAATCTAAGTGTTTGACAACAAAATGCACTTTTGGACTCTGTTGAGGCTGAAACGTCTTTTCGGAGCATAAAAGTTGGAAATGCAACTTAAAGCAGTAAAACGTGATGAGAACATCAGGTACTTTTACACTATAGTACAACTTGAATGTCTGGTATTTTATGATGCACTAAATGCAGGAAATCATAGGATCTAAGTGTTTGACAACAAAATGCACTTTTGGACTCTGTTGAGGCTGAAACGTCTTTTCGGAGCATAAAAGTTGGAAATGCAAATTAAAGCAGTAAAACGTGATGAGAGCATCAGGTACTCTTATATTATAATGAAACATGAATGTCTGGTATTCTATGATGCACTAAATGCAGGAAATCATAGAATCTAAGTGTTTGACAACAAAATGCACTTTTGGACTCTGTTGAGGCTGAAACGTCTTTTCGGAGCATGAAAGTTGGAAATGCAATTTAAAACAGTAAAACGTGATGAGAGCATCAGGTACTCTTACATTATAGTACAACTTGAATGTTTGGTATTCTATGATGAACTAAATGCAGGAAATCATAGAATCTAAGTGTTTGACAACAAAATGCACTTTTGGACTCTGTTGAGGCTGAAACGTCTTTTCGGAGCATAAAAGTTGGAAATGCAACTTAAAGCAGTAAAACGTGATGAGAGCATCAGGTACTCTTACACTATAGTACAACTTGAATGTTTGGTATTCTATGATGAACTAAATGCAGGAAATCATAGAATCTAAGTGTTTGACAACAAAATGCACTTTTGGACTCTGTTGAGGCTGAAACGTCTTTTCGGAGCATAAAAGTTGGAAATGCAACGTAAATCAGTAAAACGTGATGAGAGCATCAGGTACTGTTATATTATAATGAAACATGAATGTCTGGTATTCTATGATGAACTAAATGCAGGAAATCATAGAATCTAAGTGTTTGACAACAAAATGCACTTTTGGACTCTGTTGAGGCTGAAACGTCTTTTCGGAGCATAAAAGTTGGAAATGCAACTTAAAGCAGTAAAACGTGATGAGAGCATCGGGTACTCTTACACTATAGTACAACTTGAATGTTTGGTATTCTATGATGAACTAAATGCAGGAAATCATAGAATCTAAGTGTTTGACAACAAAATGCACTTTTGGACTCTGTTGAGGCTGAAACGTCTTTTCGGAGCATAAAAGTTGGAAATGCAACTTAAATCAGTAAAACGTGATGAGAGCATCAGGTACTGTTATATTATAATGAAACATGAATGTCTGGTATTCTATGATGAACTAAATGCAGGAAATCATAGAATCTAAGTGTTTGACAACAAAATGCACTTTTGGACTCTGTTGAGGCTGAAACGTCTTTTCGGAGCATAAAAGTTGGAAATGCAACTTAAAGCAGTAAAACGTGATGAGAGCATCAGGTACTCTTACACTATAGTACAACTTGAATGTTTGGTATTCTATGATGAACTAAATGCAGGAAATCATAGAATCTAAGTGTTTGACAACAAAATGCACTTTTGGACTCTGTTGAGGCTGAAACGTCTTTTCGGAGCATAAAAGTTGGAAATGCAACTTAAAGCAGTAAAACGTGATGAGAGCATCAGGTACTCTTACACTATAGTACAACTTGAATGTTTGGTATTCTATGATGAACTAAATGCAGGAAATCATAGAATCTAAGTGTTTGACAACAAAATGCACTTTTGGACTCTGTTGAGGCTGAAACGTCTTTTCGGAGCATAAAAGTTGGAAATGCAACTTAAAGCAGTAAAACGTGATGAGAGCATCAGGTACTGTTATATTATAATGAAACATGAATGTCTGGTATTCTATGATGAACTAAATGCAGGAAATCATAGAATCTAAGTGTTTGACAACAAAATGCACTTTTGGACTCTGTTGAGGCTGAAACGTCTTTTCGGAGCATAAAAGTTGGAAATGCAACTTAAAGCAGTAAAACGTGATGAGAGCATCAGGTACTCTTACACTATAGTACAACTTGAATGTTTGGTATTCTATGATGAACTAAATGCAGGAAATCATAGAATCTAAGTGTTTGACAACAAAATGCACTTTTGGACTCTGTTGAGGCTGAAACGTCTTTTCGGAGCATAAAAGTTGGAAATGCAACTTAAAGCAGTAAAACGTGATGAGAGCATCAGGTACTCTTACACTATAGTACAACTTGAATGTTTGGTATTCTATGATGAACTAAATGCAGGAAATCATAGAATCTAAGTGTTTGACAACAAAATGCACTTTTGGACTCTGTTGAGGCTGAAACGTCTTTTCGGAGCATAAAAGTTGGAAATGCAAATTAAAGCAGTAAAACGTGATGAGAGCATCAGGTACTCTTATATTATAATGAAACATGAATGTCTGGTATTCTATGATGCACTAAATGCAGGAAATCATAGAATCTAAGTGTTTGACAACAAAATGCACTTTTGGACTCTGTTGAGGCTGAAACGTCTTTTCGGAGCATAAAAGTTGGAAATGCAACTTAAAGCAGTAAAACGTGATGAGAGCATCAGGTACTCTTACACTATAGTACAACTTGAATGTTTGGTATTCTATGATGAACTAAATGCAGGAAATCATAGAATCTAAGTGTTTGACAACAAAATGCACTTTTGGACTCTGTTGAGGCTGAAACGTCTTTTCGGAGCATAAAAGTTGGAAATGCAACTTAAAGCAGTAAAACGTGATGAGAGCATCAGGTACTCTTACACTATAGTACAACTTGAATGTTTGGTATTCTATGATGAACTAAATGCAGGAAATCATAGAATCTAAGTGTTTGACAACAAAATGCACTTTTGGACTCTGTTGAGGCTGAAACGTCTATTCGGAGCATAAAAGTTGGAAATGCAACTTAAAGCAGTAAAACGTGATGAGAGCATCAGGTACTCTTACACTATAGTACAACTTGAATGTTTGGTATTCTATGATGAACTAAATGCAGGAAATCATAGAATCTAAGTGTTTGACAACAAAATGCACTTTTGGACTCTGTTGAGGCTGAAACGTCTTTTCGGAGCATAAAAGTTGGAAATGCAACTTAAAGCAGTAAAACGTGATGAGAGCATCAGGTACTCTTACACTATAGTACAACTTGAATGTTTGGTATTCTATGATGAACTAAATGCAGGAAATCATAGAATCTAAGTGTTTGACAACAAAATGCACTTTTGGACTCTGTTGAGGCTGAAACGTCTATTCGGAGCATAAAAGTTGGAAATGCAACTTAAAGCAGTAAAACGTGATGAGAGCATCAGGTACTCTTACACTATAGTACAACTTGAATGTTTGGTATTCTATGATGAACTAAATGCAGGAAATCATAGAATCTAAGTGTTTGACAACAAAATGCACTTTTGGACTCTGTTGAGGCTGAAACGTCTTTTCGGAGCATAAAAGTTGGAAACGCAAATTAAAGCAGTAAAACGTGATGAGAGCATCAGGTACTCTTATATTATAATGAAACATGAATGTCTGGTATTCTATGATGCACTAAATGCAGGAAATCATAGAATCTAAGTGTTTGACAACAAAATGCACTTTTGGACTCTGTTGAGGCTGAAACGTCTTTTCGGAGCATAAAAGTTGGAAATGCAAATTAAAGCAGTAAAACGTGATGAGAGCATCAGGTACTCTTATATTATAATGAAACATGAATGTCTGGTATTCTATGATGCACTAAATGCAGGAAATCATAGAATCTAAGTGTTTGACAACAAAATGCACTTTTGGACTCTGTTGAGGCTGAAACGTCTTTTCGGAGCATAAAAGTTGGAAATGCAACTTAAAGCAGTAAAACGTGATGAGAGCATCAGGTACTCTTACACTATAGTACAACTTGAATGTTTGGTATTCTATGATGAACTAAATGCAGGAAATCATAGAATCTAAGTGTTTGACAACAAAATGCACTTTTGGACTCTGTTGAGGCTGAAACGTCTTTTCGGAGCATAAAAGTTGGAAATGCAACTTAAAGCAGTAAAACGTGATGAGAGCATCAGGTACTCTTACACTATAGTACAACTTGAACGTTTGGTATTCTATGATGAACTAAATGCAGGAAATCATAGAATCTAAGTGTTTGACAACAAAATGCACTTTTGGACTCTGTTGAGGCTGAAACGTCTATTCGGAGCATAAAAGTTGGAAATGCAACTTAAAGCAGTAAAACGTGATGAGAGCATCAGGTACTCTTACACTATAGTACAACTTGAATGTTTGGTATTCTATGATGAACTAAATGCAGGAAATCATAGAATCTAAGTGTTTGACAACAAAATGCACTTTTGGACTCTGTTGAGGCTGAAACGTCTTTTCGGAGCATAAAAGTTGGAAATGCAACTTAAAGCAGTAAAACGTGATGAGAACATCAGGTACTTTTACACTATAGTACAACTTGAATGTCTGGTATTTTATGATGCACTAAATGCAGGAAATCATAGGATCTAAGTGTTTGACAACAAAATGCACTTTTGGACTCTGTTGAGGCTGAAACGTCTTTTCGGAGCATAAAAGTTGGAAATGCAAATTAAAGCAGTAAAACGTGATGAGAGCATCAGGTACTCTTATATTATAATGAAACATGAATGTCTGGTATTCTATGATGAACTAAATGCAGGAAATCATAGAATCTAAGTGTTTGACAACAAAATGCACTTTTGGACTCTGTTGAGGCTGAAACGTCTTTTCGGAGCATAAAAGTTGGAAATGCAACTTAAAGCAGTAAAACGTGATGAGAGCATCAGGTACTCTTACACTATAGTACAACTTGAATGTTTGGTATTCTATGATGAACTAAATGCAGGAAATCATAGAATCTAAGTGTTTGACAACAAAATGCACTTTTGGACTCTGTTGAGGCTGAAACGTCTTTTCGGAGCATAAAAGTTGGAAATGCAACTTAAAGCAGTAAAACGTGATGAGAGCATCAGGTACTCTTACACTATAGTACAACTTGAATGTTTGGTATTCTATGATGAACTAAATGCAGGAAATCATAGAATCTAAGTGTTTGACAACAAAATGCACTTTTGGACTCTGTTGAGGCTGAAACGTCTATTCGGAGCATAAAAGTTGGAAATGCAACTTAAAGCAGTAAAACGTGATGAGAGCATCAGGTACTCTTACACTATAGTACAACTTGAATGTTTGGTATTCTATGATGAACTAAATGCAGGAAATCATAGAATCTAAGTGTTTGACAACAAAATGCACTTTTGGACTCTGTTGAGGCTGAAACGTCTTTTCGGAGCATAAAAGTTGGAAATGCAACTTAAAGCAGTAAAACGTGATGAGAACATCAGGTACTTTTACACTATAGTACAACTTGAATGTCTGGTATTTTATGATGCACTAAATGCAGGAAATCATAGGATCTAAGTGTTTGACAACAAAATGCACTTTTGGACTCTGTTGAGGCTGAAACGTCTTTTCGGAGCATAAAAGTTGGAAATGCAAATTAAAGCAGTAAAACGTGATGAGAGCATCAGGTACTCTTATATTATAATGAAACATGAATGTCTGGTATTCTATGATGCACTAAATGCAGGAAATCATAGAATCTAAGTGTTTGACAACAAAATGCACTTTTGGACTCTGTTGAGGCTGAAACGTCTTTTCGGAGCATAAAAGTTGGAAATGCAACTTAAAACAGTAAAACGTGATGAGAGCATCAGGTACTCTTACATTATAGTACAACTTGAATGTTTGGTATTCTATGATGAACTAAATGCAGGAAATCATAGAATCTAAGTGTTTGACAACAAAATGCACTTTTGGACTCTGTTGAGGCTGAAACGTCTTTTCGGAGCATAAAAGTTGGAAATGCAACTTAAAGCAGTAAAACGTGATGAGAGCATCAGGTACTCTTACACTATAGTACAACTTGAATGTTTGGTATTCTATGATGAACTAAATGCAGGAAATCATAGAATCTAAGTGTTTGACAACAAAATGCACTTTTGGACTCTGTTGAGGCTGAAACGTCTTTTCGGAGCATAAAAGTTGGAAATGCAACTTAAATCAGTAAAACGTGATGAGAGCATCAGGTACTGTTATATTATAATGAAACATGAATGTCTGGTATTCTATGATGAACTAAATGCAGGAAATCATAGAATCTAAGTGTTTGACAACAAAATGCACTTTTGGACTCTGTTGAGGCTGAAACGTCTTTTCGGAGCATAAAAGTTGGAAATGCAACTTAAATCAGTAAAACGTGATGAGAGCATCAGGTACTGTTATATTATAATGAAACATGAATGTCTGGTATTCTATGATGAACTAAATGCAGGAAATCATAGAATCTAAGTGTTTGACAACAAAATGCACTTTTGGACTCTGTTGAGGCTGAAACGTCTTTTCGGAGCATAAAAGTTGGAAATGCAACTTAAAGCAGTAAAACGTGATGAGAGCATCAGGTACTCTTACACTATAGTACAACTTGAATGTTTGGTATTCTATGATGAACTAAATGCAGGAAATCATAGAATCTAAGTGTTTGACAACAAAATGCACTTTTGGACTCTGTTGAGGCTGAAACGTCTTTTCGGAGCATAAAAGTTGGAAATGCAACTTAAATCAGTAAAACGTGATGAGAGCATCAGGTACTGTTATATTATAATGAAACATGAATGTCTGGTATTCTATGATGAACTAAATGCAGGAAATCATAGAATCTACGTGTTTGACAACAAAATGCACTTTTGGACTCTGTTGAGGCTGAAACGTCTTTTCGGAGCATAAAAGTTGGAAATGCAACTTAAAGCAGTAAAACGTGATGAGAGCATCAGGTACTCTTACACTATAGTACAACTTGAATGTTTGGTATTCTATGATGAACTAAATGCAGGAAATCATAGAATCTAAGTGTTTGACAACAAAATGCACTTTTGGACTCTGTTGAGGCTGAAACGTCTTTTCGGAGCATAAAAGTTGGAAATGCAACTTAAAGCAGTAAAACGTGATGAGAGCATCAGGTACTCTTACACTATAGTACAACTTGAATGTTTGGTATTCTATGATGAACTAAATGCAGGAAATCATAGAATCTAAGTGTTTGACAACAAAATGCACTTTTGGACTCTGTTGAGGCTGAAACGTCTTTTCGGAGCATAAAAGTTGGAAATGCAACTTAAAGCAGTAAAACGTGATGAGAACATCAGTTACTTTTACACTATAGTACAACTTGAATGTCTGGTTTTTTATGATGCACTAAATGCAGGAAATCATAGGATCTAAGTGTTTGACAACAAAATGCACTTTTGGACTCTGTTGAGGCTGAAACGTCTTTTCGGAGCATAAAAGTTGGAAATGCAAATTAAAGCAGTAAAACGTGATGAGAACATCAGTTACTTTTACACTATAGTACAACTTGAATGTCTGGTTTTTTATGATGCACTAAATGCAGGAAATCATAGGATCTAAGTGTTTGACAACAAAATGCACTTTTGGACTCTGTTGAGGCTGAAACGTCTTTTCGGAGCATAAAAGTTGGAAATGCAAATTAAAGCAGTAAAACGTGATGAGAGCATCAGGTACTCTTATATTATAATGAAACATGAATGTCTGGTATTCTATGATGCACTAAATGCAGGAAATCATAGAATCTAAGTGTTTGACAACAAAATGCACTTTTGGACTCTAATGAGGCTGAAACGTCTTTTCGGAGCATAAAAGTTGGAAATGCAACTTAAAACAGTAAAACGTGATGAGAGCATCAGGTACTCTTACATTATAGTACAACTTGAATGTTTGGTATTCTATGATGAACTAAATGCAGGAAATCATAGAATCTAAGTGTTTGACAACAAAATGCACTTTTGGACTCTGTTGAGGCTGAAACGTCTTTTCGGAGCATAAAAGTTGGAAATGCAACTTAAAGCAGTAAAACGTGATGAGAGCATCAGGTACTCTTACACTATAGTACAACTTGAATGTTTGGTATTATATGATGAACTAAATGCAGGAAATCATAGAATCTAAGTGTTTGACAACAAAATGCACTTTTGGACTCTGTTGAGGCTGAAACGTCTTTTCGGAGCATAAAAGTTGGAAATGCAACTTAAATCAGTAAAACGTGATGAGAGCATCAGGTACTGTTATATTATAATGAAACATGAATGTCTGGTATTCTATGATGAACTAAATGCAGGAAATCATAGAATCTAAGTGTTTGACAACAAAATGCACTTTTGGACTCTGTTGAGGCTGAAACGTCTTTTCGGAGCATAAAAGTTGGAAATGCAACTTAAAGCAGTAAAACGTGATGAGAGCATCAGGTACTCTTACACTATAGTACAATTTGAATGTTTGGTATTCTATGATGAACTAAATGCAGGAAATCATAGAATCTAAGTGTTTGACAACAAAATGCACTTTTGGACTCTGTTGAGGCTGAAACGTCTTTTCGGAGCATAAAAGTTGGAAATGCAACTTAAAGCAGTAAAACGTGATGAGAGCATCAGGTACTCTTACACTATAGTACAACTTGAATGTTTGGTATTCTATGATGAACTAAATGCAGGAAATCATAGAATCTAAGTGTTTGACAACAAAATGCACTTTTGGACTCTGTTGAGGCTGAAACGTCTTTTCGGAGCATAAAAGTTGGAAATGCAACTTAAAGCAGTAAAACGTGATGAGAACATCAGGTACTTTTACACTATAGTACAACTTGAATGTCTGGTATTTTATGATGCACTAAATGCAGGAAATCATAGGATCTAAGTGTTTGACAACAAAATGCACTTTTGGACTCTGTTGAGGCTGAAACGTCTTTTCGGAGCATAAAAGTTGGAAATGCAAATTAAAGCAGTAAAACGTGATGAGAGCATCAGGTACTCTTATATTATAATGAAACATGAATGTCTGGTATTCTATGATGCACTAAATGCAGGAAATCATAGAATCTAAGTGTTTGACAACAAAATGCACTTTTGGACTCTGTTGAGGCTGAAACGTCTTTTCGGAGCATAAAAGTTGGAAATGCAACTTAAAACAGTAAAACGTGATGAGAGCATCAGTTACTCTTACATTATAGTACAACTTGAATGTTTGGTATTCTATGATGAACTAAATGCAGGAAATCATAGAATCTAAGTGTTTGACAACAAAATGCACTTTTGGACTCTGTTGAGGCTGAAACGTCTTTTCGGAGCATAAAAGTTGGAAATGCAACTTAAAGCAGTAAAACGTGATGAGAGCATCAGGTACTCTTACACTATAGTACAACTTGAATGTTTGGTATTCTATGATGAACTAAATGCAGGAAATCATAGAATCTAAGTGTTTGACAACAAAATGCACTTTTGGACTCTGTTGAGGCTGAAACGTCTTTTCGGAGCATAAAAGTTGGAAATGCAACTTAAAGCAGTAAAACGTGATGAGAGCATCAGGTACTCTTACACTATAGTACAACTTGAATGTTTGGTATTCTATGATGAACTAAATGCAGGAAATCATAGAATCTAAGTGTTTGACAACAAAATGCACTTTTGGACTCTGTTGAGGCTGAAACGTCTTTTCGGAGCATAAAAGTTGGAAATGCAACTTAAAGCAGTAAAACGTGATGAGAGCATCAGGTACTCTTACACTATAGTACAACTTGAATGTTTGGTATTCTATGATGAACTAAATGCAGGAAATCATAGAATCTAAGTGTTTGACAACAAAATGCACTTTTGGACTCTGTTGAGGCTGAAACGTCTATTCGGAGCATAAAAGTTGGAAATGCAACTTAAAGCAGTAAAACGTGATGAGAGCATCAGGTACTCTTACACTATAGTACAACTTGAATGTTTGGTATTCTATGATGAACTAAATGCAGGAAATCATAGAATCTAAGTGTTTGACAACAAAATGCACTTTTGGACTCTGTTGAGGCTGAAACGTCTTTTCGGAGCATAAAAGTTGGAAATGCAACTTAAAGCAGTAAAACATGATGAGAACATCAGGTACTTTTACACTATAGTACAACTTGAATGTCTGGTATTTTATGATGCACTAAATGCAGGAAATCATAGGATCTAAGTGTTTGACAACAAAATGCACTTTTGGACTCTGTTGAGGCTGAAACGTCTTTTCGGAGCATAAAAGTTGGAAATGCAAATTAAAGCAGTAAAACGTGATGAGAGCATCAGGTACTCTTATATTATAATGAAACATGAATGTCTGGTATTCTATGATGCACTAAATGCAGGAAATCATAGAATCTAAGTGTTTGACAACAAAATGCACTTTTGGACTCTGTTGAGGCTGAAACGTCTTTTCGGAGCATAAAAGTTGGAAATGCAACTTAAAGCAGTAAAACGTGATGAGAGCATCAGGTACTCTTACACTATAGTACAACTTGAATGTTTGGTATTATATGATGAACTAAATGCAGGAAATCATAGAATCTAAGTGTTTGACAACAAAATGCACTTTTGGACTCTGTTGAGGCTGAAACGTCTTTTCGGAGCATAAAAGTTGGAAATGCAACTTAAATCAGTAAAACGTGATGAGAGCATCAGGTACTGTTATATTATAATGAAACATGAATGTCTGGTATTCTATGATGAACTAAATGCAGGAAATCATAGAATCTAAGTGTTTGACAACAAAATGCACTTTTGGACTCTGTTGAGGCTGAAACGTCTTTTCGGAGCATAAAAGTTGGAAATGCAACTTAAAGCAGTAAAACGTGATGAGAGCATCAGGTACTCTTACACTATAGTACAACTTGAATGTTTGGTATTCTATGATGAACTAAATGCAGGAAATCATAGAATCTAAGTGTTTGACAACAAAATGCACTTTTGGACTCTGTTGAGGCTGAAACGTCTATTCGGAGCATAAAAGTTGGAAATGCAACTTAAAGCAGTAAAACGTGATGAGAGCATCAGGTACTCTTACACTATAGTACAACTTGAATGTTTGGTATTCTATGATGAACTAAATGCAGGAAATCATAGAATCTAAGTGTTTGACAACAAAATGCACTTTTGGACTCTGTTGAGGCTGAAACGTCTTTTCGGAGCATAAAAGTTGGAAATGCAACTTAAAGCAGTAAAACGTGATGAGAACATCAGGTACTTTTACACTATAGTACAACTTGAATGTCTGGTTTTTTATGATGCACTAAATGCAGGAAATCATAGGATCTAAGTGTTTGACAACAAAATGCACTTTTGGACTCTGTTGAGGCTGAAACGTCTTTTCGGAGCATAAAAGTTGGAAATGCAACTTAAAACAGTAAAACGTGATGAGAGCATCAGGTACTCTTACATTATAGTACAACTTGAATGTTTGGTATTCTATGATGAACTAAATGCAGGAAATCATAGAATCTAAGTGTTTGACAACAAAATGCACTTTTGGACTCTGTTGAGGCTGAAACGTCTTTTCGGAGCATAAAAGTTGGAAATGCAACTTAAAGCAGTAAAACGTGATGAGAGCATCAGGTACTCTTACACTATAGTACAACTTGAATGTTTGGTATTATATGATGAACTAAATGCAGGAAATCATAGAATCTAAGTGTTTGACAACAAAATGCACTTTTGGACTCTGTTGAGGCTGAAACGTCTTTTCGGAGCATAAAAGTTGGAAATGCAACTTAAAGCAGTAAAACGTGATGAGAGCATCAGGTACTCTTACACTATAGTACAACTTGAATGTTTGGTATTCTATGATGAACTAAATGCAGGAAATCATAGAATCTAAGTGTTTGACAACAAAATGCACTTTTGGACTCTGTTGAGGCTGAAACGTCTTTTCGGAGCATAAAAGTTGGAAATGCAACTTAAAGCAGTAAAACGTGATGAGAGCATCAGGTACTCTTACACTATAGTACAACTTGAATGTTTGGTATTCTATGATGAACTAAATGCAGGAAATCATAGAATCTAAGTGTTTGACAACAAAATGCACTTTTGGACTCTGTTGAGGCTGAAACGTCTTTTCGGAGCATAAAAGTTGGAAATGCAACTTAAATCAGTAAAACGTGATGAGAGCATCAGGTACTGTTATATTATAATGAAACATGAATGTCTGGTATTCTATGATGAACTAATTGCAGGAAATCATAGAATCTAAGTGTTTGACAACAAAATGCACTTTTGGACTCTGTTGAGGCTGAAACGTCTTTTCGGAGCATAAAAGTTGGAAATGCAACTTAAAGCAGTAAAACGTGATGAGAGCATCAGGTACTCTTACACTATAGTACAACTTGAATGTTTGGTATTCTATGATGAACTAAATGCAGGAAATCATAGAATCTAAGTGTTTGACAACAAAATGCACTTTTGGACTCTGTTGAGGCTGAAACGTCTTTTCGGAGCATAAAAGTTGGAAATGCAAATTAAAGCAGTAAAACGTGATGAGAGCATCAGGTACTCTTATATTATAATGAAACATGAATGTCTGGTATTCTATGATGCACTAAATGCAGGAAATCATAGAATCTAAGTGTTTGACAACAAAATGCACTTTTGGACTCTGTTGAGGCTGAAACGTCTTTTCGGAGCATAAAAGTTGGAAATGCAACTTAAAACAGTAAAACGTGATGAGAGCATCAGGTACTCTTACATTATAGTACAACTTGAATGTTTGGTATTCTATGATGAACTAAATGCAGGAAATCATAGAATCTAAGTGTTTGACAACAAAATGCACTTTTGGACTCTGTTGAGGCTGAAACGTCTTTTCGGAGCATAAAAGTTGGAAATGCAACTTAAAGCAGTAAAACGTGATGAGAGCATCAGGTACTGTTATATTATAATGAAACATGAATGTCTGGTATTCTATGATGAACTAAATGCAGGAAATCATAGAATCTAAGTGTTTGACAACAAAATGCACTTTTGGACTCTGTTGAGGCTGAAACGTCTTTTCGGAGCATAAAAGTTGGAAATGCAACTTAAAGCAGTAAAACGTGATGAGAGCATCAGGTACTCTTACACTATAGTACAACTTGAATGTTTGGTATTCTATGATGAACTAAATGCAGGAAATCATAGAATCTAAGTGTTTGACAACAAAATGCACTTTTGGACTCTGTTGAGGCTGAAACGTCTTTTCGGAGCATACAAGTTGGAAATGCAACTTAAAGCAGTAAAACGTGATGAGAGCATCAGGTACTCTTACACTATAGTACAACTTGAATGTTTGGTATTCTATGATGAACTAAATGCAGGAAATCATAGAATCTAAGTGTTTGACAACAAAATGCACTGTTGGACTCTGTTGAGGCTGAAACGTCTATTCGGAGCATACAAGTTGGAAATGCAACTTAAAGCAGTAAAACGTGATGAGAGCATCAGGTACTCTTACACTATAGTACAATTTGAATGTTTGGTATTCTATGATGAACTAAATGCAGGAAATCATAGAATCTAAGTGTTTGACAACAAAATGCACTTTTGGACTCTGTTGAGGCTGAAACGTCTTTTCGGAGCATAAAAGTTGGAAATGCAAATTAAAGCAGTAAAACGTGATGAGAGCATCAGGTACTCTTATATTATAATGAAACATGAATGTCTGGTATTCTATGATGCACTAAATGCAGGAAATCATAGAATCTAAGTGTTTGACAACAAAATGCACTTTTGGACTCTGTTGAGGCTGAAACGTCTTTTCGGAGCATAAAAGTTGGAAATGCAACTTAAAACAGTAAAACGTGATGAGAGCATCAGGTACTCTTACATTATAGTACAACTTGAATGTTTGGTATTCTATGATGAACTAAATGCAGGAAATCATAGAATCTAAGTGTTTGACAACAAAATGCACTTTTGGACTCTGTTGAGGCTGAAACGTCTTTTCGGAGCATAAAAGTTGGAAATGCAACTTAAAGCAGTAAAACGTGATGAGAGCATCAGGTACTCTTACACTATAGTACAACTTGAATGTTTGGTATTCTATGATGAACTAAATGCAGGAAATCATAGAATCTAAGTGTTTGACAACAAAATGCACTTTTGGACTCTGTTGAGGCTGAAACGTCTATTCGGAGCATAAAAGTTGGAAATGCAAATTAAAGCAGTAAAACGTGATGAGAGCATCAGGTACTTTTACACTATAGTACAACTTGAATGTTTGGTATTCTATGATGAACTAAATGCAGGAAATCATAGGATCTAAGTGTTTGACAACAAAATGCACTTTTGGACTCTGTTGAGGCTGAAACGTCTTTTCGGAGCATAAAAGTTGGAAATGCAAATTAAAGCAGTAAAACGTGATGAGAGCATCAGGTACTCTTATATTATAATGAAACATGAATGTCTGGTATTCTATGATGCACTAAATGCAGGAAATCATAGAATCTAAGTGTTTGACAACAAAATGCACTTTTGGACTCTGTTGAGGCTGAAACGTCTTTTCGGAGCATAAAAGTTGGAAATGCAACTTAAAGCAGTAAAACGTGATGAGAGCATCAGGTACTCTTACACTATAGTACAACTTGAATGTTTGGTATTCTATGATGAACTAAATGCAGGAAATCATAGAATCTAAGTGTTTGACAACAAAATGCACTTTTGGACTGTGTTGAGGCTGAAACGTCTATTCGGAGCATAAAAGTTGGAAATGCAACTTAAAGCAGTAAAACGTGATGAGAGCATCAGGTACTCTTACACTATAGTACAACTTGAATGTTTGGTATTCTATGATGAACTAAATGCAGGAAATCATAGAATCTAAGTGTTTGACAACAAAATGCACTTTTGGACTCTGTTGAGGCTGAAACGTCTATTCGGAGCATAAAAGTTGGAAATGCAACTTAAAGCAGTAAAACGTGATGAGAGCATCAGGTACTTTTACACTATAGTACAACTTGAATGTTTGCTATTCTATGATGAACTAAATGCAGGAAATCATAGAATCTAAGTGTTTGACAACAAAATGCACTTTTGGACTCTGTTGAGG
The DNA here is from genome assembly GCF_910589615.1 of Taurulus bubalis. NCBI lineage: Eukaryota > Metazoa > Chordata > Actinopteri > Perciformes > Cottidae > Taurulus > Taurulus bubalis. The sequence continues at coordinate 2,350,241 of NC_136598.1, read as the reverse complement.
CTGAAACGTCTTTTCGGAGCATAAAAGTTGGAAATGCAAATTAAAGCAGTAAAACGTGATGAGAGCATCAGGTACTTTTACACTATAGTACAACTTGAATGTTTGCTATTCTATGATGAACTAAATGCAGGAAATCATAGAATCTAAGTGTTTGACAACAAAATGCACTTTTGGACTCTGTTGAGGCTGAAACGTCTTTTCGGAGCATAAAAGTTGGAAATGCAACTTAAAGCAGTAAAACGTGATGAGAGCATCAGGTACTCTTACACTATAGTACAACTTGAATGTTTGGTATTCTATGATGAACTAAATGCAGGAAATTATAGAATCTAAGTGTTTGACAACAAAATGCACTTTTGGACTCTGTTGAGGCTGAAACGTCTTTTCGGAGCATAAAAGTTGGAAATGCAAATTAAAGCAGTAAAACGTGATGAGAGCATCAGGTACTTTTACACTATAGTACAACTTGAATGTTTGCTATTCTATGATGAACTAAATGCAGGAAATCATAGAATCTAAGTGTTTGACAACAAAATGCACTTTTGGACTCTGTTGAGGCTGAAACGTCTTTTCGGAGCATAAAAGTTGGAAATGCAAATTAAAGCAGTAAAACGTGATGAGAGCATCAGGTACTTTTACACTATAGTACAACTTGAATGTTTGCTATTCTATGATGAACTAAATGCAGGAAATCATAGAATCTAAGTGTTTGACAACAAAATGCACTTTTGGACTCTGTTGAGGCTGAAACGTCTTTTCGGAGCATAAAAGTTGGAAATGCAACTTAAAGCAGTAAAACGTGATGAGAGCATCAGGTACTCTTACACTATAGTACAACTTGAATGTTTGGTATTCTATGATGAACTAAATGCAGGAAATTATAGAATCTAAGTGTTTGACAACAAAATGCACTTTTGGACTCTGTTGAGGCTGAAACGTCTTTTCGGAGCATAAAAGTTGGAAATGCAAATTAAAGCAGTAAAACGTGATGAGAGCATCAGGTACTCTTATATTATAATGAAACATGAATGTCTGGTATTCTATGATGCACTAAATGCAGGAAATCATAGAATCTAAGTGTTTGACAACAAAATGCACTTTTGGACTCTGTTGAGGCTGAAACGTCTATTCGGAGCATACAAGTTGGAAATGCAACTTAAAGCAGTAAAACGTGATGAGAGCATCAGGTACTCTTACACTATAGTACAATTTGAATGTTTGGTATTCTATGATGAACTAAATGCAGGAAATCATAGAATCTAAGTGTTTGACAACAAAATGCACTTTTGGACTCTGTTGAGGCTGAAACGTCTTTTCGGAGCATAAAAGTTGGAAATGCAAATTAAAGCAGTAAAACGTGATGAGAGCATCAGGTACTTTTACACTATAGTACAACTTGAATGTTTGCTATTCTATGATGAACTAAATGCAGGAAATCATAGAATCTAAGTGTTTGACAACAAAATGCACTTTTGGACTCTGTTGAGGCTGAAACGTCTTTTCGGAGCATAAAAGTTGGAAATGCAACTTAAAGCAGTAAAACGTGATGAGAGCATCAGGTACTTTTACACTATAGTACAACTTGAATGTTTGGTATTCTATGATGAACTAAATGCAGGAAATCATAGAATCTAAGTGTTTGACAACAAAATGCACTTTTGGACTCTGTTGAGGCTGAAACGTCTTTTCGGAGCATAAAAGTTGGAAATGCAACTTAAAGCAGTAAAACGTGATGAGAGCATCAGGTACTCTTACACTATAGTACAACTTGAATGTTTGGTATTCTATGATGAACTAAATGCAGGAAATCATAGAATCTAAGTGTTTGACAACAAAATGCACTTTTGGACTCTGTTGAGGCTGAAACGTCTTTTCGGAGCATAAAAGTTGGAAATGCAACTTAAAGCAGTAAAACGTGATGAGAGCATCAGGTACTCTTACACTATAGTACAACTTGAATGTTTGGTATTCTATGATGAACTAAATGCAGGAAATCATAGAATCTAAGTGTTTGACAACAAAATGCACTTTTGGACTCTGATGAGGCTAAAACGTCTTTTCGGAGCATAAAAGTTGGAAATGCAAATTAAAGCAGTAAAACGTGATGAGAGCATCAGGTACTTTTACACTATAGTACAACTTGAATGTTTGGTATTCTATGATGAACTAAATGCAGGAAATCATAGGATCTAAGTGTTTGACAACAAAATGCACTTTTGGACTCTGTTGAGGCTGAAACGTCTTTTCGGAGCATAAAAGTTGGAAATGCAAATTAAAGCAGTAAAACGTGATGAGAGCATCAGGTACTCTTATATTATAATGAAACATGAATGTCTGGTATTCTATGATGCACTAAATGCAGGAAATCATAGAATCTAAGTGTTTGACAACAAAATGCACTTTTGGACTCTGTTGAGGCTGAAACGTCTATTCGGAGCATAAAAGTTGGAAATGCAACTTAAAGCAGTAAAACGTGATGAGAGCATCAGGTACTCTTACACTATAGTACAATTTGAATGTTTGGTATTCTATGATGAACTAAATGCAGGAAATCATAGAATCTAAGTGTTTGACAACAAAATGCACTTTTGGACTCTGTTGAGGCTGAAACGTCTATTCAGAGCATAAAAGTTGGAAATGCAACTTAAAGCAGTAAAACGTGATGAGAGCATCAGGTACTCTTACACTATAGTACAATTTGAATGTTTGGTATTCTATGATGAACTAAATGCAGGAAATCATAGAATCTAAGTGTTTGACAACAAAATGCACTTTTGGACTCTGTTGAGGCTGAAACGTCTTTTCGGAGCATAAAAGTTGGAAATGCAAATTAAAGCAGTAAAACGTGATGAGAGCATCAGGTACTTTTACACTATAGTACAACTTGAATGTTTGGTATTCTATGATGAACTAAATGCAGGAAATTATAGAATCTAAGTGTTTGACAACAAAATGCACTTTTGGACTCTGTTGAGGCTGAAACGTCTTTTCGGAGCATAAAAGTTGGAAATGCAACTTAAAGCAGTAAAACGTGATGAGAGCATCAGGTACTCTTACACTATAGTACAACTTGAATGTTTGGTATTCTATGATGAACTAAATGCAGGAAATCATAGAATCTAAGTGTTTGACAACAAAATGCACTTTTGGACTCTGTTGAGGCTGAAACGTCTTTTCGGAGCATAAAAGTTGGAAATGCAACTTAAAGCAGTAAAACGTGATGAGAGCATCAGGTACTTTTACACTATAGTACAACTTGAATGTTTGGTATTCTATGATGAACTAAATGCAGGAAATCATAGAATCTAAGTGTTTGACAACAAAATGCACTTTTGGACTCTGTTGAGGCTGAAACGTCTTTTCGGAGCATAAAAGTTGGAAATGCAACTTAAAGCAGTAAAACGTGATGAGAGCATCAGGTACTCTTACACTATAGTACAACTTGAATGTTTGGTATTCTATGATGAACTAAATGCAGGAAATCATAGAATCTAAGTGTTTGACAACAAAATGCACTTTTAGACTCTGTTGAGGCTGAAACGTCTTTTCGGAGCATAAAAGTTGGAAATGCAAATTAAAGCAGTAAAACGTGATGAGAGCATCAGGTACTGTTATATTATAATGAAACATGAATGTCTGGTATTCTATGATGGACTAAATGCAGGAAATCATAGAATCTAAGTGTTTGACAACAAAATGCACTTTTGGACTCTGTTGAGGCTGAAACGTCTATTCGGAGCATAAAAGTTGGAAATGCAACTTAAAGCAGTAAACCGTGATGAGAGCATCAGGTACTCTTACACTATAGTACAATTTGAATGTTTGGTATTCTATGATGAACTAAATGCAGGAAATCATAGAATCTAAGTGTTTGACAACAAAATGCACTTTTGGACTCTGTTGAGGCTGAAACGTCTTTTCGGAGCATAAAAGTTGGAAATGCAACTTAAAGCAGTAAAACGTGATGAGAGCATCAGGTACTCTTACACTATAGTACAATTTGAATGTTTGGTATTCTATGATGAACTAAATGCAGGAAATCATAGAATCTAAGTGTTTGACAACAAAATGCACTTTTAGACTCTGTTGAGGCTGAAACGTCTTTTCGGAGCATAAAAGTTGGAAATGCAAATTAAAGCAGTAAAACGTGATGAGAGCATCAGGTACTTTTACACTATAGTACAACTTGAATGTTTGGTATTCTATGATGAACTAAATGCAGGAAATCATAGAATCTAAGTGTTTGACAACAAAATGCACTTTTGGACTCTGTTGAGGCTGAAACGTCTTTTCGGAGCATAAAAGTTGGAAATGCAACTTAAAGCAGTAAAACGTGATGAGAGCATCAGGTACTCTTACACTATAGTACAACTTGAATGTTTGGTATTCTATGATGAACTAAATGCAGGAAATCATAGAATCTAAGTGTTTGACAACAAAATGCACTTTTGGACTCTGTTGAGGCTGAAACGTCTTTTCGGAGCATAAAAGTTGGAAATGCAACTTAAAGCAGTAAAACGTGATGAGAGCATCAGGTACTCTTACACTATAGTACAACTTGAATGTTTGGTATTCTATGATGAACTAAATGCAGGAAATCATAGAATCTAAGTGTTTGACAACAAAATGCACTTTTGGACTCTGTTGAGGCTGAAACGTCTTTTCGGAGCATAAAAGTTGGAAATGCAACTTAAATCAGTAAAACGTGATGAGAGCATCAGGTACTGTTATATTATAATGAAACATGAATGTCTGGTATTCTATGATGAACTAAATGCAGGAAATCATAGAATCTAAGTGTTTGACAACAAAATGCACTTTTGGACTCTGTTGAGGCTGAAACGTCTTTTCGGAGCATAAAAGTTGGAAATGCAACTTAAAGCAGTAAAACGTGATGAGAGCATCAGGTACTCTTACACTATAGTACCACTTGAATGTTTGGTATTCTATGATGAACTAAATGCAGGAAATCATAGAATCTAAGTGTTTGACAACAAAATGCACTTTTGGACTCTGTTGAGGCTGAAACGTCTTTTCGGAGCATACAAGTTGGAAATGCAACTTAAAGCAGTAAAACGTGATGAGAGCATCAGGTACTCTTACACTATAGTACAACTTGAATGTTTGGTATTCTATGATGAACTAAATGCAGGAAATCATAGAATCTAAGTGTTTGACAACAAAATGCACTTTTGGACTCTGTTGAGGCTGAAACGTCTATTCGGAGCATACAAGTTGGAAATGCAACTTAAAGCAGTAAAACGTGATGAGAGCATCAGGTACTCTTACACTATAGTACAATTTGAATGTTTGGTATTCTATGATGAACTAAATGCAGGAAATCATAGAATCTAAGTGTTTGACAACAAAATGCACTTTTGGACTCTGTTGAGGCTGAAACGTCTTTTCGGAGCATAAAAGTTGGAAATGCAAATTAAAGCAGTAAAACGTGATGAGAGCATCAGGTACTCTTATATTATAATGAAACATGAATGTCTGGTATTCTATGATGCACTAAATGCAGGAAATCATAGAATCTAAGTGTTTGACAACAAAATGCACTTTTGGACTCTGTTGAGGCTGAAACGTCTTTTCGGAGCATAAAAGTTGGAAATGCAACTTAAAACAGTAAAACGTGATGAGAGCATCAGGCACTCTTACATTATAGTACAACTTGAATGTTTGGTATTCTATGATGAACTAAATGCAGGAAATCATAGAATCTAAGTGTTTGACAACAAAATGCACTTTTGGACTCTGTTGAGGCTGAAACGTCTTTTCGGAGCATAAAAGTTGGAAATGCAACTTAAAGCAGTAAAACGTGATGAGAGCATCAGGTACTCTTACACTATAGTACAACTTGAATGTTTGGTATTCTATGATGAACTAAATGCAGGAAATCATAGAATCTAAGTGTTTGACAACAAAATGCACTTTTGGACTCTGTTGAGGCTGAAACGTCTTTTCGGAGCATAAAAGTTGGAAATGCAAATTAAAGCAGTAAAACGTGATGAGAGCATCAGGTACTTTTACACTATAGTACAACTTGAATGTTTGGTATTCTATGATGAACTAAATGCAGGAAATCATAGGATCTAAGTGTTTGACAACAAAATGCACTTTTGGACTCTGTAGAGGCTGAAACGTCTTTTCGGAGCATAAAAGTTGGAAATGCAAATTAAAGCAGTAAAACGTGATGAGAGCATCAGGTACTCTTATATTATAATGAAACATGAATGTCTGGTATTCTATGATGCACTAAATGCAGGAAATCATAGAATCTAAGTGTTTGACAACAAAATGCACTTTTGGACTCTGTTGAGGCTGAAACGTCTTTTCGGAGCATAAAAGTTGGAAATGCAACTTAAAGCAGTAAAACGTGATGAGAGCATCAGGTACTCTTACACTATAGTACAACTTGAATGTTTGGTATTCTATGATGAACTAAATGCAGGAAATCATAGAATCTAAGTGTTTGACAACAAAATGCACTTTTGGACTCTGTTGAGGCTGAAACGTCTATTCGGAGCATAAAAGTTGGAAATGCAACTTAAAGCAGTAAAACGTGATGAGAGCATCAGGTACTCTTACACTATAGTACAACTTGAATGTTTGGTATTCTATGATGAACTAAATGCAGGAAATCATAGAATCTAAGTGTTTGACAACAAAATGCACTTTTGGACTCTGTTGAGGCTGAAACGTCTATTCGGAGCATAAAAGTTGGAAATGCAACTTAAAGCAGTAAAACGTGATGAGAGCATCAGGTACTCTTACACTATAGTACAATTTGAATGTTTGGTATTCTATGATGAACTAAATGCAGGAAATCATAGAATCTAAGTGTTTGACAACAAAATGCACTTTTGGACTCTGTTGAGGCTGAAACGTCTTTTCGGAGCATAAAAGTTGGAAATGCAACTTAAAGCAGTAAAACGTGATGAGAGCATCAGGTACTCTTACACTATAGTACAACTTGAATGTTTGGTATTCTATGATGAACTAAATGCAGGAAATCATAGAATCTAAGTGTTTGACAACAAAATGCACTTTTGGACTCTGTTGAGGCTGAAACGTCTATTCGGAGCATACAAGTTGGAAATGCAACTTAAAGCAGTAAAACGTGATGAGAGCATCAGGTACTCTTACACTATAGTACAATTTGAATGTTTGGTATTCTATGATGAACTAAATGCAGGAAATCATAGAATCTAAGTGTTTGACAACAAAATGCACTTTTGGACTCTGTTGAGGCTGAAACGTCTTTTCGGAGCATAAAAGTTGGAAATGCAAATTAAAGCAGTAAAACGTGATGAGAGCATCAGGTACTTTTACACTATAGTACAACTTGAATGTTTGCTATTCTATGATGAACTAAATGCAGGAAATCATAGAATCTAAGTGTTTGACAACAAAATGCACTTTTGGACTCTGTTGAGGCTGAAACGTCTTTTCGGAGCATAAAAGTTGGAAATGCAAATTAAAGCAGTAAAACGTGATGAGAGCATCAGGTACTCTTACACTATAGTACAACTTGAATGTTTGGTATTCTATGATGAACTAAATGCAGGAAATCATAGAATCTAAGTGTTTGACAACAAAATGCACTTTTGGACTCTGTTGAGGCTGAAACGTCTATTCGGAGCATAAAAGTTGGAAATGCAAATTAAAGCAGTAAAACGTGATGAGAGCATCAGGTACTTTTACACTATAGTACAACTTGAATGTTTGGTATTCTATGATGAACTAAATGCAGGAAATCATAGGATCTAAGTGTTTGACAACAAAATGCACTTTTGGACTCTGTTGAGGCTGAAACGTCTTTTCGGAGCATAAAAGTTGGAAATGCAAATTAAAGCAGTAAAACGTGATGAGAGCATCAGGTACTCTTATATTATAATGAAACATGAATGTCTGGTATTCTATGATGCACTAAATGCAGGAAATCATAGAATCTAAGTGTTTGACAACAAAATGCACTTTTGGACTCTGTTGAGGCTGAAACGTCTTTTCGGAGCATAAAAGTTGGAAATGCAACTTAAATCAGTAAAACGTGATGAGAGCATCAGGTACTGTTATATTATAATGAAACATGAATGTCTGGTATTCTATGATGAACTAAATGCAGGAAATCATAGAATCTAAGTGTTTGACAACAAAATGCACTTTTGGACTCTGTTGAGGCTGAAACGTCTTTTCGGAGCATAAAAGTTGGAAATGCAACTTAAAGCAGTAAAACGTGATGAGAGCATCAGGTACTCTTACACTATAGTACAACTTGAATGTTTGGTATTCTATGATGAACTAAATGCAGGAAATCATAGAATCTAAGTGTTTGACAACAAAATGCACTTTTGGACTCTGTTGAGGCTGAAACGTCTTTTCGGAGCATAAAAGTTGGAAATGCAACTTAAAGCAGTAAAACGTGATGAGAGCATCAGGTACTCTTACACTATAGTACAACTTGAATGTTTGGTATTCTATGATGAACTAAATGCAGGAAATCATAGAATCTAAGTGTTTGACAACAAAATGCACTTTTGGACTCTGTTGAGGCTGAAACGTCTTTTCGGAGCATAAAAGTTGGAAATGCAACTTAAAGCAGTAAAACGTGATGAGAGCATCAGGTACTCTTACACTATAGTACAACTTGAATGTTTGGTATTCTATGATGAACTAAATGCAGGAAATCATAGAATCTAAGTGTTTGACAACAAAATGCACTTTTGGACTCTGTTGAGGCTGAAACGTCTTTTCGGAGCATAAAAGTTGGAAATGCAACTTAAAGCAGTAAAACGTGATGAGAGCATCAGGTACTCTTACACTATAGTACAACTTGAATGTTTGGTATTCTATGATGAACTAAATGCAGGAAATCATAGAATCTAAGTGTTTGACAACAAAATGCACTTTTGGACTCTGTTGAGGCTGAAACGTCTTTTCGGAGCATAAAAGTTGGAAATGCAACTTAAAGCAGTAAAACGTGATGAGAGCATCAGGTACTCTTACACTATAGTACAACTTGAATGTTTGGTATTCTATGATGAACTAAATGCAGGAAATCATAGAATCTAAGTGTTTGACAACAAAATGCACTTTTGGACTCTGTTGAGGCTGAAACGTCTTTTCGGAGCATAAAAGTTGGAATTGCAACTTAAAGCAGTAAAACGTGATGAGAGCATCAGGTACTCTTACACGATAGTACAACTTGAATGTTTGGTATTCTATGATGAACTAAATGCAGGAAATCATAGAATCTAAGTGTTTGACAACAAAATGCACTTTTGGACTCTGTTGAGGCTGAAACGTCTTTTCGGAGCATAAAAGTTGGAAATGCAACTTAAATCAGTAAAACGTGATGAGAGCATCAGGTACTGTTATATTATAATGAAACATGAATGTCTGGTATTCTATGATGAACTAAATGCAGGAAATCATAGAATCTAAGTGTTTGACAACAAAATGCACTTTTGGACTCTGTTGAGGCTGAAACGTCTTTTCGGAGCATAAAAGTTGGAAATGCAACTTAAAGCAGTAAAACGTGATGAGAGCATCAGGTACTCTTACACTATAGTACAACTTGAATGTTTGGTATTCTATGATGAACTAAATGCAGGAAATCATAGAATCTAAGTGTTTGACAACAAAATGCACTTTTGGACTCTGTTGAGGCTGAAACGTCTTTTCGGAGCATAAAAGTTGGAAATGCAACTTAAAGCAGTAAAACGTGATGAGAGCATCAGGTACTCTTACACTATAGTACAATTTGAATGTTTGGTATTCTATGATGAACTAAATGCAGGAAATCATAGAATCTAAGTGTTTGACAACAAAATGCACTTTTGGACTCTGTTGAGGCTGAAACGTCTTTTCGGAGCATAAAAGTTGGAAATGCAAATTAAAGCAGTAAAACGTGATGAGAGCATCAGGTACTTTTACACTATAGTACAACTTGAATGTTTGGTATTCTATGATGAACTAAATGCAGGAAATCATAGAATCTAAGTGTTTGACAACAAAATGCACTTTTGGACTCTGTTGAGGCTGAAACGTCTTTTCGGAGCATAAAAGTTGGAAATGCAACTTAAAGCAGTAAAACGTGATGAGAGCATCAGGTACTCTTACACTATAGTACAACTTGAATGTTTGGTATTCTATGATGAACTAAATGCAGGAAATCATAGAATCTAAGTGTTTGACAACAAAATGCACTTTTGGACTCTGTTGAGGCTGAAACGTCTTTTCGGAGCATAAAAGTTGGAAATGCAACTTAAAGCAGTAAAACGTGATGAGAGCATCAGGTACTCTTACACTATAGTACAACTTGAATGTTTGGTATTCTATGTTGAACTAAATGCAGGAAATCATAGAATCTAAGTGTTTGACAACAAAATGCACTTTTGGACTCTGTTGAGGCTGAAACGTCTTTTCGGAGCATAAAAGTTGGAAATGCAACTTAAAGCAGTAAAACGTGATGAGAGCATCAGGTACTCTTACACTATAGTACAACTTGAATGTTTGGTATTCTATGATGAACTAAATGCAGGAAATCATAGAATCTAAGTGTTTGACAACAAAATGCACTTTTGGACTCTGTTGAGGCTGAAACGTCTTTTCGGAGCATAAAAGTTGGAAATGCAACTTAAAGCAGTAAAACGTGATGAGAGCATCAGGTACTCTTACACTATAGTACAACTTGAATGTTTGGTATTCTATGATGAACTAAATGCAGGAAATCATAGAATCTAAGTGTTTGACAACAAAATGCACTTTTGGACTCTGTTGAGGCTGAAACGTCTTTTCGGAGCATAAAAGTTGGAATTGCAACTTAAAGCAGTAAAACGTGATGAGAGCATCAGGTACTCTTACACTATAGTACAACTTGAATGTTTGGTATTCTATGATGAACTAAATGCAGGAAATCATAGAATCTAAGTGTTTGACAACAAAATGCACTTTTGGACTCTGTTGAGGCTGAAACGTCTTTTCGGAGCATAAAAGTTGGAAATGCAACTTAAATCAGTAAAACGTGATGAGAGCATCAGGTACTGTTATATTATAATGAAACATGAATGTCTGGTATTCTATGATGAACTAAATGCAGGAAATCATAGAATCTAAGTGTTTGACAACAAAATGCACTTTTGGACTCTGTTGAGGCTGAAACGTCTTTTCGGAGCATAAAAGTTGGAAATGCAACTTAAAGCAGTAAAACGTGATGAGAGCATCAGGTACTCTTACACTATAGTACAACTTGAATGTTTGGTATTCTATGATGAACTAAATGCAGGAAATCATAGAATCTAAGTGTTTGACAACAAAATGCACTTTTGGACTCTGTTGAGGCTGAAACGTCTTTTCGGAGCATAAAAGTTGGAAATGCAACTTAAAGCAGTAAAACGTGTTGAGAGCATCAGGTACTCTTACACTATAGTACAATTTGAATGTTTGGTATTCTATGATGAACTAAATGCAGGAAATCATAGAATCTAAGTGTTTGACAACAAAATGCACTTTTGGACTCTGTTGAGGCTGAAACGTCTTTTCGGAGCATAAAAGTTGGAAATGCAAATTAAAGCAGTAAAACGTGATGAGAGCATCAGGTACTTTTACACTATAGTACAACTTGAATGTTTGGTATTCTATGATGAACTAAATGCAGGAAATCATAGAATCTAAGTGTTTGACAACAAAATGCACTTTTGGACTCTGTTGAGGCTGAAACGTCTTTTCGGAGCATAAAAGTTGGAAATGCAACTTAAAGCAGTAAAACGTGATGAGAGCATCAGGTACTCTTACACTATAGTACAACTTGAATGTTTGGTATTCTATGATGAACTAAATGCAGGAAATCATAGAATCTAAGTGTTTGACAACAAAATGCACTTTTGGACTCTGTTGAGGCTGAAACGTCTTTTCGGAGCATAAAAGTTGGAAATGCAACTTAAAGCAGTAAAACGTGATGAGAGCATCAGGTACTCTTACACTATAGTACAACTTGAATGTTTGGTATTCTATGATGAACTAAATGCAGGAAATCATAGAATCTAAGTGTTTGACAACAAAATGCACTTTTGGACTCTGTTGAGGCTGAAACGTCTTTTCGGAGCATAAAAGTTGGAAATGCAACTTAAAGCAGTAAAACGTGATGAGAGCATCAGGTACTCTTACACTATAGTACAACTTGAATGTTTGGTATTCTATGATGAACTAAATGCAGGAAATCATAGAATCTAAGTGTTTGACAACAAAATGCACTTTTGGACTCTGTTGAGGCTGAAACGTCTTTTCGGAGCATAAAAGTTGGAAATGCAACTTAAAGCAGTAAAACGTGATGAGAGCATCAGGTACTCTTACACTATAGTACAACTTGAATGTTTGGTATTCTATGATGAACTAAATGCAGGAAATCATAGAATCTAAGTGTTTGACAACAAAATGCACTTTTGGACTCTGTTGAGGCTGAAACGTCTTTTCGGAGCATAAAAGTTGGAAATGCAACTTAAAGCAGTAAAACGTGATGAGAGCATCAGGTACTCTTACACTATAGTACAACTTGAATGTTTGGTATTCTATGATGAACTAAATGCAGGAAATCATAGAATCTAAGTGTTTGACAACAAAATGCACTTTTGGACTCTGTTGAGGCTGAAACGTCTTTTCGGAGCATAAAAGTTGGAAATGCAACTTAAAGCAGTAAAACGTGATGAGAGCATCAGGTACTCTTACACTATAGTACAACTTGAATGTTTGGTATTCTATGATGAACTAAATGCAGGAAATCATAGAATCTAAGTGTTTGACAACAAAATGCACTTTTGGACTCTGTTGAGGCTGAAACGTCTTTTCGGAGCATAAAAGTTGGAAATGCAACTTAAAGCAGTAAAACGTGATGAGAGCATCAGGTACTCTTACACTATAGTACAACTTGAATGTTTGGTATTCTATGATGAACTAAATGCAGGAAATCATAGAATCTAAGTGTTTGACAACAAAATGCACTTTTGGACTCTGTTGAGGCTGAAACGTCTTTTCGGAGCATAAAAGTTGGAAATGCAACTTAAATCAGTAAAACGTGATGAGAGCATCAGGTACTGTTATATTATAATGAAACATGAATGTCTGGTATTCTATGATGAACTAAATGCAGGAAATCATAGAATCTAAGTGTTTGACAACAAAATGCACTTTTGGACTCTGTTGAGGCTGAAACGTCTTTTCGGAGCATAAAAGTTGGAAATGCAACTTAAAGCAGTAAAACGTGATGAGAGCATCAGGTACTCTTACACTATAGTACCACTTGAATGTTTGGTATTCTATGATGAACTAAATGCAGGAAATCATAGAATCTAAGTGTTTGACAACAAAATGCACTTTTGGACTCTGTTGAGGCTGAAACGTCTTTTCGGAGCATACAAGTTGGAAATGCAACTTAAAGCAGTAAAACGTGATGAGAGCATCAGGTACTCTTACACTATAGTACAACTTGAATGTTTGGTATTCTATGATGAACTAAATGCAGGAAATCATAGAATCTAAGTGTTTGACAACAAAATGCACTTTTGGACTCTGTTGAGGCTGAAACGTCTATTCGGAGCATACAAGTTGGAAATGCAACTTAAAGCAGTAAAACGTGATGAGAGCATCAGGTACTCTTACACTATAGTACAATTTGAATGTTTGGTATTCTATGATGAACTAAATGCAGGAAATCATAGAATCTAAGTGTTTGACAACAAAATGCACTTTTGGACTCTGTTGAGGCTGAAACGTCTTTTCGGAGCATAAAAGTTGGAAATGCAAATTAAAGCAGTAAAACGTGATGAGAGCATCAGGTACTCTTATATTATATGAAACATGAATGTCTGGTATTCTATGATGCACTAAATGCAGGAAATCATATAATCTAAGTGTTTGACAACAAAATGCACTTTTGGACTCTGTTGAGGCTGAAACGTCTTTTCGGAGCATAAAAGTTGGAAATGCAACTTAAAACAGTAAAACGTGATGAGAGCATCAGGTACTCTTACATTATAGTACAACTTGAATGTTTGGTATTCTATGATGAACTAAATGCAGGAAATCATAGAATCTAAGTGTTTTGACAACAAAATGCACTTTTGGACTCTGTTGAGGCTGAAACGTCTTTTCGGAGCATAAAAGTTGGAAATGCAACTTAAAGCAGTAAAACGTGATGAGAGCATCAGGTACTCTTACACTATAGTACAACTTGAATGTTTGGTATTCTATGATGAACTAAATGCAGGAAATCATAGAATCTAAGTGTTTGACAACAAAATGCACTTTTGGACTCTGTTGAGGCTGAAACGTCTATTCGGAGCATAAAAGTTGGAAATGCAAATTAAAGCAGTAAAACGTGATGAGAGCATCAGGTACTTTTACACTATAGTACAACTTGAATGTTTGGTATTCTATGATGAACTAAATGCAGGAAATCATAGGATCTAAGTGTTTGACAACAAAATGCACTTTTGGACTCTGTTGAGGCTGAAACGTCTTTTCGGAGCATAAAAGTTGGAAATGCAAATTAAAGCAGTAAAACGTGATGAGAGCATCAGGTACTCTTATATTATAATGAAACATGAATGTCTGGTATTCTATGATGCACTAAATGCAGGAAATCATAGAATCTAAGTGTTTGACAACAAAATGCACTTTTGGACTCTGTTGAGGCTGAAACGTCTTTTCGGAGCATAAAAGTTGGAAATGCAACTTAAAGCAGTAAAACGTGATGAGAGCATCAGGTACTCTTACACTATAGTACAACTTGAATGTTTGGTATTCTATGATGAACTAAATGCAGGAAATCATAGAATCTAAGTGTTTGACAACAAAATGCACTTTTGGACTCTGTTGAGGCTGAAACGTCTATTCGGAGCATAAAAGTTGGAAATGCAACTTAAAGCAGTAAAACGTGATGAGAGCATCAGGTACTCTTACACTATAGTACAACTTGAATGTTTGGTATTCTATGATGAACTAAATGCAGGAAATCATAGAATCTAAGTGTTTGACAACAAAATGCACTTTTGGACTCTGTTGAGGCTGAAACGTCTTTTCGGAGCATAAAAGTTGGAAATGCAAATTAAAGCAGTAAAACGTGATGAGAGCATCAGGTACTCTTACACTATAGTACAACTTGAATGTTTGGTATTCTATGATGAACTAAATGCAGGAAATCATAGAATCTAAGTGTTTGACAACAAAATGCACTTTTGGACTCTGTTGAGGCTGAAACGTCTATTCGGAGCATAAAAGTTGGAAATGCAAATTAAAGCAGTAAAACGTGATGAGAGCATCAGGTACTTTTACACTATAGTACAACTTGAATGTTTGGTATTCTATGATGAACTAAATGCAGGAAATCATAGGATCTAAGTGTTTGACAACAAAATGCACTTTTGGACTCTGTTGAGGCTGAAACGTCTTTTCGGAGCATAAAAGTTGGAAATGCAAATTAAAGCAGTAAAACGTGATGAGAGCATCAGGTACTCTTATATTATAATGAAACATGAATGTCTGGTATTCTATGATGCACTAAATGCAGGAAATCATAGAATCTAAGTGTTTGACAACAAAATGCACTTTTGGACTCTGTTGAGGCTGAAACGTCTTTTCGGAGCATAAAAGTTGGAAATGCAACTTAAAGCAGTAAAACGTGATGAGAGCATCAGGTACTCTTACACTATAGTACAACTTGAATGTTTGGTATTCTATGATGAACTAAATGCAGGAAATCATAGAATCTAAGTGTTTGACAACAAAATGCACTTTTGGACTCTGTTGAGGCTGAAACGTCTTTTCGGAGCATAAAAGTTGGAAATGCAACTTAAAGCAGTAAAACGTGATGAGAGCATCAGGTACTGTTATATTATAATGAAACATGAATGTCTGGTATTCTATGATGAACTAAATGCAGGAAATCATAGAATCTAAGTGTTTGACAACAAAATGCACTTTTGGACTCTGTTGAGGCTGAAACGTCTTTTCGGAGCATAAAAGTTGGAAATGCAACTTAAAGCAGTAAAACGTGATGAGAGCATCAGGTACTCTTACACTATAGTACCACTTGAATGTTTGGTATTCTATGATGAACTAAATGCAGGAAATCATAGAATCTAAGTGTTTGACAACAAAATGCACTTTTGGACTCTGTTGAGGCTGAAACGTCTTTTCGGAGCATACAAGTTGGAAATGCAACTTAAAGCAGTAAAACGTGATGAGAGCATCAGGTACTCTTACACTATAGTACAACTTGAATGTTTGGTATTCTATGATGAACTAAATGCAGGAAATCATAGAATCTAAGTGTTTGACAACAAAATGCACTTTTGGACTCTGTTGAGGCTGAAACGTCTATTCGGAGCATACAAGTTGGAAATGCAACTTAAAGCAGTAAAACGTGATGAGAGCATCAGGTACTCTTACACTATAGTACAATTTGAATGTTTGGTATTCTATGATGAACTAAATGCAGGAAATCATAGAATCTAAGTGTTTGACAACAAAATGCACTTTTGGACTCTGTTGAGGCTGAAACGTCTTTTCGGAGCATAAAAGTTGGAAATGCAAATTAAAGCAGTAAAACGTGATGAGAGCATCAGGTACTCTTATATTATAATGAAACATGAATGTCTGGTATTCTATGATGCACTAAATGCAGGAAATCATAGAATCTAAGTGTTTGACAACAAAATGCACTTTTGGACTCTGTTGAGGCTGAAACGTCTTTTCGGAGCATAAAAGTTGGAAATGCAACTTAAAGCAGTAAAACGTGATGAGAGCATCAGGTACTCTTACACTATAGTACAACTTGAATGTTTGGTATTCTATGATGAACTAAATGCAGGAAATCATAGAATCTAAGTGTTTGACAACAAAATGCACTTTTGGACTCTGTTGAGGCTGAAACGTCTTTTCGGAGCATAAAAGTTGGAAATGCAACTTAAAGCAGTAAAACGTGATGAGAGCATCAGGTACTCTTACACTATAGTACAATTTGAATGTTTGGTATTCTATGATGAACTAAATGCAGGAAATCATAGAATCTAAGTGTTTGACAACAAAATGCACTTTTGGACTCTGTTGAGGCTGAAACGTCTTTTCGGAGCATAAAAGTTGGAAATGCAAATTAAAGCAGTAAAACGTGATGAGAGCATCAGGTACTTTTACACTATAGTACAACTTGAATGTTTGGTATTCTATGATGAACTAAATGCAGGAAATCATAGAATCTAAGTGTTTGACAACAAAATGCACTTTTGGACTCTGTTGAGGCTGAAACGTCTTTTCGGAGCATAAAAGTTGGAAATGCAACTTAAAGCAGTAAAACGTGATGAGAGCATCAGGTACTCTTACACTATAGTACAACTTGAATGTTTGGTATTCTATGATGAACTAAATGCAGGAAATCATAGAATCTAAGTGTTTGACAACAAAATGCACTTTTGGACTCTGTTGAGGCTGAAACGTCTTTTCGGAGCATAAAAGTTGGAAATGCAACTTAAAGCAGTAAAACGTGATGAGAGCATCAGGTACTCTTACACTATAGTACAACTTGAATGTTTGGTATTCTATGTTGAACTAAATGCAGGAAATCATAGAATCTAAGTGTTTGACAACAAAATGCACTTTTGGACTCTGTTGAGGCTGAAACGTCTTTTCGGAGCATAAAAGTTGGAAATGCAACTTAAAGCAGTAAAACGTGATGAGAGCATCAGGTACTCTTACACTATAGTACAACTTGAATGTTTGGTATTCTATGATGAACTAAATGCAGGAAATCATAGAATCTAAGTGTTTGACAACAAAATGCACTTTTGGACTCTGTTGAGGCTGAAACGTCTTTTCGGAGCATAAAAGTTGGAAATGCAACTTAAAGCAGTAAAACGTGATGAGAGCATCAGGTACTCTTACACTATAGTACAACTTGAATGTTTGGTATTCTATGATGAACTAAATGCAGGAAATCATAGAATCTAAGTGTTTGACAACAAAATGCACTTTTGGACTCTGTTGAGGCTGAAACGTCTTTTCGGAGCATAAAAGTTGGAATTGCAACTTAAAGCAGTAAAACGTGATGAGAGCATCAGGTACTCTTACACTATAGTACAACTTGAATGTTTGGTATTCTATGATGAACTAAATGCAGGAAATCATAGAATCTAAGTGTTTGACAACAAAATGCACTTTTGGACTCTGTTGAGGCTGAAACGTCTTTTCGGAGCATAAAAGTTGGAAATGCAACTTAAAGCAGTAAAACGTGATGAGAGCATCAGGTACTCTTATATTATAATGAAACATGAATGTCTGGTATTCTATGATGAACTAAATGCAGGAAATCATAGAATCTAAGTGTTTGACAACAAAATGCACTTTTGGACTCTGTTGAGGCTGAAACGTCTTTTCGGAGCATAAAAGTTGGAAATGCAACTTAAAGCAGTAAAACGTGATGAGAGCATCAGGTACTCTTACACTATAGTACAACTTGAATGTTTGGTATTCTATGATGAACTAAATGCAGGAAATCATAGAATCTAAGTGTTTGACAACAAAATGCACTTTTGGACTCTGTTGAGGCTGAAACGTCTTTTCGGAGCATAAAAGTTGGAAATGCAACTTAAAGCAGTAAAACGTGATGAGAGCATCAGGTACTCTTACACTATAGTACAATTTGAATGTTTGGTATTCTATGATGAACTAAATGCAGGAAATCATAGAATCTAAGTGTTTGACAACAAAATGCACTTTTGGACTCTGTTGAGGCTGAAACGTCTTTTCGGAGCATAAAAGTTGGAAATGCAAATTAAAGCAGTAAAACGTGATGAGAGCATCAGGTACTTTTACACTATAGTACAACTTGAATGTTTGGTATTCTATGATGAACTAAATGCAGGAAATCATAGAATCTAAGTGTTTGACAACAAAATGCACTTTTGGACTCTGTTGAGGCTGAAACGTCTTTTCGGAGCATAAAAGTTGGAAATGCAACTTAAAGCAGTAAAACGTGATGAGAGCATCAGGTACTCTTACACTATAGTACAACTTGAATGTTTGGTATTCTATGATGAACTAAATGCAGGAAATCATAGAATCTAAGTGTTTGACAACAAAATGCACTTTTGGACTCTGTTGAGGCTGAAACGTCTTTTCGGAGCATAAAAGTTGGAAATGCAACTTAAAGCAGTAAAACGTGATGAGAGCATCAGGTACTCTTACACTATAGTACAACTTGAATGTTTGGTATTCTATGATGAACTAAATGCAGGAAATCATAGAATCTAAGTGTTTGACAACAAAATGCACTTTTGGACTCTGTTGAGGCTGAAACGTCTTTTCGGAGCATAAAAGTTGGAAATGCAACTTAAAGCAGTAAAACGTGATGAGAGCATCAGGTACTCTTACACTATAGTACAACTTGAATGTTTGGTATTCTATGATGAACTAAATGCAGGAAATCATAGAATCTAAGTGTTTGACAACAAAATGCACTTTTGGACTCTGTTGAGGCTGAAACGTCTTTTCGGAGCATAAAAGTTGGAAATGCAACTTAAAGCAGTAAACGTGATGAGAGCATCAGGTACTCTTACACTATAGTACAACTTGAATGTTTGGTATTCTATGATGAACTAAATGCAGGAAATCATAGAATCTAAGTGTTTGACAACAAAATGCACTTTTGGACTCTGTTGAGGCTGAAACGTCTTTTCGGAGCATAAAAGTTGGAAATGCAACTTAAAGCAGTAAAACGTGATGAGAGCATCAGGTACTCTTACACTATAGTACAACTTGAATGTTTGGTATTCTATGATGAACTAAATGCAGGAAATCATAGAATCTAAGTGTTTGACAACAAAATGCACTTTTGGACTCTGTTGAGGCTGAAACGTCTTTTCGGAGCATAAAAGTTGGAAATGCAACTTAAAGCAGTAAAACGTGATGAGAGCATCAGGTACTCTTACACTATAGTACAACTTGAATGTTTGGTATTCTATGATGAACTAAATGCAGGAAATCATAGAATCTAAGTGTTTGACAACAAAATGCACTTTTGGACTCTGTTGAGGCTGAAACGTCTTTTCGGAGCATAAAAGTTGGAAATGCAACTTAAAGCAGTAAAACGTGATGAGAGCATCAGGTACTCTTACACTATAGTACAACTTGAATGTTTGGTATTCTATGATGAACTAAATGCAGGAAATCATAGAATCTAAGTGTTTGACAACAAAATGCACTTTTGGACTCTGTTGAGGCTGAAACGTCTTTTCGGAGCATAAAAGTTGGAAATGCAACTTAAATCAGTAAAACGTGATGAGAGCATCAGGTACTGTTATATTATAATGAAACATGAATGTCTGGTATTCTATGATGAACTAAATGCAGGAAATCATAGAATCTAAGTGTTTGACAACAAAATGCACTTTTGGACTCTGTTGAGGCTGAAACGTCTTTTCGGAGCATAAAAGTTGGAAATGCAACTTAAAGCAGTAAAACGTGATGAGAGCATCAGGTACTCTTACACTATAGTACCACTTGAATGTTTGGTATTCTATGATGAACTAAATGCAGGAAATCATAGAATCTAAGTGTTTGACAACAAAATGCACTTTTGGACTCTGTTGAGGCTGAAACGTCTTTTCGGAGCATACAAGTTGGAAATGCAACTTAAAGCAGTAAAACGTGATGAGGAGCATCAGGTACTCTTACACTATAGTACAACTTGAATGTTTGGTATTCTATGATGAACTAAATGCAGGAAATCATAGAATCTAAGTGTTTGACAACAAAATGCACTTTTGGACTCTGTTGAGGCTGAAACGTCTATTCGGAGCATACAAGTTGGAAATGCAACTTAAAGCAGTAAAACGTGATGAGAGCATCAGGTACTCTTACACTATAGTACAATTTGAATGTTTGGTATTCTATGATGAACTAAATGCAGGAAATCATAGAATCTAAGTGTTTGACAACAAAAATGCACTTTTGGACTCTGTTGAGGCTGAAACGTCTTTTCGGAGCATAAAAGTTGGAAATGCAAATTAAAGCAGTAAAACGTGATGAGAGCATCAGGTACTCTTATATTATAATGAAACATGAATGTTTGGTATTCTATGATGAACTAAATGCAGGAAATCATAGAATCTAAGTGTTTGACAACAAAATGCACTTTTGGACTCTGTTGAGGCTGAAACGTCTTTTCGGAGCATAAAAGTTGGAAATGCAACTTAAAACAGTAAAACGTGATGAGAGCATCAGGTACTCTTACATTATAGTACAACTTGAATGTTTGGTATTCTATGATGAACTAAATGCAGGAAATCATAGAATCTAAGTGTTTGACAACAAAAATGCACTTTTGGACTCTGTTGAGGCTGAAACGTCTTTTCGGAGCATAAAAGTTGGAAATGCAACTTAAAGCAGTAAAACGTGATGAGAGCATCAGGTACTCTTACACTATAGTACAACTTGAATGTTTGGTATTCTATGATGAACTAAATGCAGGAAATCATAGAATCTAAGTGTTTGACAACAAAATGCACTTTTGGACTCTGTTGAGGCTGAAAACGTCTATTCGGAGCATAAAAGTTGGAAATGCAAATTAAAGCAGTAAAACGTGATGAGAGCATCAGGTACTTTTACACTATAGTACAACTTGAATGTTTGGTATTCTATGATGAACTAAATGCAGGAAATCATAGGATCTAAGTGTTTGACAACAAAATGCACTTTTGGACTCTGTTGAGGCTGAAACGTCTTTTCGGAGCATAAAAGTTGGAAATGCAACTTAAAGCAGTAAAACGTGATGAGAGCATCAGGTACTCTTACACTATAGTACAACTTGAATGTTTGGTATTCTATGATGAACTAAATGCAGGAAATCATAGAATCTAAGTGTTTGACAACAAAATGCACTTTTGGACTCTGTTGAGGCTGAAACGTCTATTCGGAGCATAAAAGTTGGAAATGCAACTTAAAGCAGTAAAACGTGATGAGAGCATCAGGTACTCTTACACTATAGTACAACTTGAATGTTTGGTATTCTATGATGAACTAAATGCAGGAAATCATAGAATCTAAGTGTTTGACAACAAAATGCACTTTTGGACTCTGTTGAGGCTGAAACGTCTTTTCGGAGCATAAAAGTTGGAAATGCAAATTAAAGCAGTAAAACGTGATGAGAGCATCAGGTACTCTTACACTATAGTACAACTTGAATGTTTGGTATTCTATGATGAACTAAATGCAGGAAATCATAGAATCTAAGTGTTTGACAACAAAATGCACTTTTGGACTCTGTTGAGGCTGAAACGTCTATTCGGAGCATAAAAGTTGGAAATGCAAATTAAAGCAGTAAAACGTGATGAGAGCATCAGGTACTTTTACACTATAGTACAACTTGAATGTTTGGTATTCTATGATGAACTAAATGCAGGAAATCATAGGATCTAAGTGTTTGACAACAAAATGCACTTTTGGACTCTGTTGAGGCTAAAACGTCTTTTCGGAGCATACAAGTTGGAAATGCAAATTAAAGCAGTAAAACGTGATGAGAGCATCAGGTACTGTTATATTATAATGAAACATGAATGTCTGGTATTCTATGATGCACTAAATGCAGGAAATCATAGAATCTAAGTGTTTGACAACAAAATGCACTTTTGGACTCTGTTGAGGCTGAAACGTCTTTTCGGAGCATAAAAGTTGGAAATGCAACTTAAAGCAGTAAAACGTGATGAGAGCATCAGGTACTCTTACACTATAGTACAACTTGAATGTTTGGTATTCTATGATGAACTAAATGCAGGAAATCATAGAATCTAAGTGTTTGACAACAAAATGCACTTTTGGACTCTGTTGAGGCTGAAAACGTCTTTTCGGAGCATAAAAGTTGGAAATGCAACTTAAATCAGTAAAACGTGATGAGAGCATCAGGTACTGTTATATTATAATGAAACATGAATGTCTGGTATTCTATGATGAACTAAATGCAGGAAATCATAGAATCTAAGTGTTTGACAACAAAATGCACTTTTGGACTCTGTTGAGGCTGAAACGTCTTTTCGGAGCATAAAAGTTGGAAATGCAACTTAAAGCAGTAAAACGTGATGAGAGCATCAGGTACTCTTACACTATAGTACCACTTGAATGTTTGGTATTCTATGATGAACTAAATGCAGGAAATCATAGAATCTAAGTGTTTGACAACAAAATGCACTTTTGGACTCTGTTGAGGCTGAAACGTCTTTTCGGAGCATAAAAGTTGGAATGCAACTTAAAGCAGTAAAACGTGATGAGAGCATCAGGTACTCTTACACTATAGTACAACTTGAATGTTTGGTATTCTATGATGAACTAAATGCAGGAAATCATAGAATCTAAGTGTTTGACAACAAAATGCACTTTTGGACTCTGTTGAGGCTGAAACGTCTATTCGGAGCATACAAGTTGGAAATGCAACTTAAAGCAGTAAAACGTGATGAGAGCATCAGGTACTCTTACACTATAGTACAATTTGAATGTTTGGTATTCTATGATGAACTAAATGCAGGAAATCATAGAATCTAAGTGTTTGACAACAAAATGCACTTTTGGACTCTGTTGAGGCTAAAACGTCTTTTCGGAGCATACAAGTTGGAAATGCAAATTAAAGCAGTAAAACGTGATGAGAGCATCAGGTACTGTTATATTATAATGAAACATGAATGTCTGGTATTCTATGATGAACTAAATGCAGGAAATCATAGAATCTAAGTGTTTGACAACAAAATGCACTTTTGGACTCTGTTGAGGCTGAAACGTCTTTTCGGAGCATAAAAGTTGGAAATGCAACTTAAAACAGTAAAACGTGATGAGAGCATCAGGTACTCTTACATTATAGTACAACTTGAATGTTTGGTATTCTATGATGAACTAAATGCAGGAAATCATAGAATCTAAGTGTTTGACAACAAAATGCACTTTTGGACTCTGTTGAGGCTGAAACGTCTTTTCGGAGCATAAAAGTTGGAAATGCAACTTAAAGCAGTAAAACGTGATGAGAGCATCAGGTACTCTTACACTATAGTACAACTTGAATGTTTGGTATTCTATGATGAACTAAATGCAGGAAATCATAGAATCTAAGTGTTTGACAACAAAATGCACTTTTGGACTCTGTTGAGGCTGAAACGTCTATTCGGAGCATAAAAGTTGGAAATGCAAATTAAAGCAGTAAAACGTGATGAGAGCATCAGGTACTCTTACACTATAGTACAACTTGAATGTTTGGTATTCTATGATGAACTAAATGCAGGAAATCATAGGATCTAAGTGTTTGACAACAAAATGCACTTTTGGACTCTGTTGAGGCTGAAACGTCTTTTCGGAGCATAAAAGTTGGAAATGCAAATTAAAGCAGTAAAACGTGATGAGAGCATCAGGTACTCTTATATTATAATGAAACATGAATGTCTGGTATTCTATGATGCACTAAATGCAGGAAATCATAGAATCAAAGTGTTTGACAACAAAATGCACTTTTGGACTCTGTTGAGGCTGAAACGTCTTTTCGGAGCATAAAAGTTGGAAATGCAACTTAAAGCAGTAAAACGTGATGAGAGCATCAGGTACTCTTACACTATAGTACAACTTGAATGTTTGGTATTCTATGATGAACTAAATGCAGGAAATCATAGAATCTAAGTGTTTGACAACAAAATGCACTTTTGGACTCTGTTGAGGCTGAAACGTCTATTCGGAGCATAAAAGTTGGAAATGCAACTTAAAGCAGTAAAACGTGATGAGAGCATCAGGTACTCTTACACTATAGTACAACTTGAATGTTTGGTATTCTATGATGAACTAAATGCAGGAAATCATAGAATCTAAGTGTTTGACAACAAAATGCACTTTTGGACTCTGTTGAGGCTGAAACGTCTTTTCGGAGCATAAAAGTTGGAAATGCAAATTAAAGCAGTAAAACGTGATGAGAGCATCAGGTACTCTTACACTATAGTACAACTTGAATGTTTGGTATTCTATGATGAACTAAATGCAGGAAATCATAGAATCTAAGTGTTTGACAACAAAATGCACTTTTGGACTCTGTTGAGGCTGAAACGTCTATTCGGAGCATAAAAGTTGGAAATGCAAATTAAAGCAGTAAAACGTGATGAGAGCATCAGGTACTTTTACACTATAGTACAACTTGAATGTTTGGTATTCTATGATGAACTAAATGCAGGAAATCATAGGATCTAAGTGTTTGACAACAAAATGCACTTTTGGACTCCTGTTGAGGCTGAAACGTCTTTTCGGAGCATAAAAGTTGGAAATGCAAATTAAAGCAGTAAAACGTGATGAGAGCATCAGGTACTCTTATATTATAATGAAACATGAATGTCTGGTATTCTATGATGCACTAAATGCAGGAAATCATAGAATCTAAGTGTTTGACAAACAAAATGCACTTTTGGACTCTGTTGAGGCTGAAACGTCTTTTCGGAGCATAAAAGTTGGAAATGCAACTTAAATCAGTAAAACGTGATGAGAGCATCAGGTACTGTTATATTATAATGAAACATGAATGTCTGGTATTCCTATGATGAACTAAATGCAGGAAATCATAGAATCTAAGTGTTTGACAACAAAATGCACTTTTGGACTCTGTTGAGGCTGAAACGTCTTTTCGGAGCATAAAAGTTGGAAATGCAACTTAAAGCAAAACGTGATGAGAGCATCAGGTACTCTTACACTATAGTACAACTTGAATGTTTGGTATTCTATGATGAACTAAATGCAGGAAATCATAGAATCTAAGTGTTTGACAACAAAATGCACTTTTGGACTCTGTTGAGGCTGAAACGTCTTTTCGGAGCATAAAAGTTGGAAATGCAACTTAAAGCAGTAAAACGTGATGAGAGCATCAGGTACTCTTACACTATAGTACAACTTGAATGTTTGGTATTCTATGATGAACTAAATGCAGGAAATCATAGAATCTAAGTGTTTGACAACAAAATGCACTTTTGGACTCTGTTGAGGCTGAAACGTCTTTTCGGAGCATAAAAGTTGGAAATGCAACTTAAAGCAGTAAAACGTGATGAGAGCATCAGGTACTCTTACACTATAGTACAACTTGAATGTTTGGTATTCTATGATGAACTAAATGCAGGAAATCATAGAATCTAAGTGTTTGACAACAAAATGCACTTTTGGACTCTGTTGAGGCTGAAACGTCTTTTCGGAGCATAAAAGTTGGAAATGCAACTTAAAGCAGTAAAACGTGATGAGAGCATCAGGTACTCTTACACTATAGTACAACTTGAATGTTTGGTATTCTATGATGAACTAAATGCAGGAAATCATAGAATCTAAGTGTTTGACAACAAAATGCACTTTTGGACTCTGTTGAGGCTGAAACGTCTTTTCGGAGCATAAAAGTTGGAAATGCAACTTAAAGCAGTAAAACGTGATGAGAGCATCAGGTACTCTTACACTATAGTACAACTTGAATGTTTGGTATTCTATGTTGAACTAAATGCAGGAAATCATAGAATCTAAGTGTTTGACAACAAAATGCACTTTTGGACTCTGTTGAGGCTGAAACGTCTTTTCGGAGCATAAAAGTTGGAAATGCAACTTAAAGCAGTAAAACGTGATGAGAGCATCAGGTACTCTTACACTATAGTACAACTTGAATGTTTGGTATTCTATGATGAACTAAATGCAGGAAATCATAGAATCTAAGTGTTTGACAACAAAATGCACTTTTGGACTCTGTTGAGGCTGAAACGTCTTTTCGGAGCATAAAAGTTGGAAATGCAACTTAAAGCAGTAAAACGTGATGAGAGCATCAGGTACTCTTACACTATAGTACAACTTGAATGTTTGGTATTCTATGATGAACTAAATGCAGGAAATCATAGAATCTAAGTGTTTGACAACAAAATGCACTTTTGGACTCTGTTGAGGCTGAAACGTCTTTTCGGAGCATAAAAGTTGGAATTGCAACTTAAAGCAGTAAAACGTGATGAGAGCATCAGGTACTCTTACACTATAGTACAACTTGAATGTTTGGTATTCTATGATGAACTAAATGCAGGAAATCATAGAATCTAAGTGTTTGACAACAAAATGCACTTTTGGACTCTGTTGAGGCTGAAACGTCTTTTCGGAGCATAAAAGTTGGAAATGCAACTTAAATCAGTAAAACGTGATGAGAGCATCAGGTACTGTTATATTATAATGAAACATGAATGTCTGGTATTCTATGATGAACTAAATGCAGGAAATCATAGAATCTAAGTGTTTGACAACAAAATGCACTTTTGGACTCTGTTGAGGCTGAAACGTCTTTTCGGAGCATAAAAGTTGGAAATGCAACTTAAAGCAGTAAAACGTGATGAGAGCATCAGGTACTCTTACACTATAGTACAACTTGAATGTTTGGTATTCTATGATGAACTAAATGCAGGAAATCATAGAATCTAAGTGTTTGACAACAAAATGCACTTTTGGACTCTGTTGAGGCTGAAACGTCTTTTCGGAGCATAAAAGTTGGAAATGCAACTTAAAGCAGTAAAACGTGATGAGAGCATCAGGTACTCTTACACTATAGTACAACTTGAATGTTTGGTATTCTATGATGAACTAAATGCAGGAAATCATAGAATCTAAGTGTTTGACAACAAAATGCACTTTTGGACTCTGTTGAGGCTGAAACGTCTTTTCGGAGCATACAAGTTGGAAATGCAAATTAAAGCAGTAAAACGTGATGAGAGCATCAGGTACTTTTACACTATAGTACAACTTGAATGTTTGGTATTCTATGATGAACTAAATGCAGGAAATCATAGAATCTAAGTGTTTGACAACAAAATGCACTTTTGGACTCTGTTGATGCTGAAACGTCTTTTCGGAGCATAAAAGTTGGAAATGCAACTTAAAGCAGTAAAACGTGATGAGAGCATCAGGTACTCTTACACTATAGTACAACTTGAATGTTTGGTATTCTATGTTGAACTAAATGCAGGAAATCATAGAATCTAAGTGTTTGACAACAAAATGCACTTTTGGACTCTGTTGAGGCTGAAACGTCTTTTCGGAGCATAAAAGTTGGAAATGCAACTTAAAGCAGTAAAACGTGATGAGAGCATCAGGTACTCTTACACTATAGTACAACTTGAATGTTTGGTATTCTATGATGAACTAAATGCAGGAAATCATAGAATCTAAGTGTTTGACAACAAAATGCACTTTTGGACTCTGTTGAGGCTGAAACGTCTTTTCGGAGCATAAAAGTTGGAAATGCAACTTAAATCAGTAAAACGTGATGAGAGCATCAGGTACTGTTATATTATAATGAAACATGAATGTCTGGTATTCTATGATGAACTAAATGCAGGAAATCATAGAATCTAAGTGTTTGACAACAAAATGCACTTTTGGACTCTGTTGAGGCTGAAACGTCTTTTCGGAGCATAAAAGTTGGAAATGCAACTTAAAGCAGTAAAACGTGATGAGAGCATCAGGTACTCTTACACTATAGTACAACTTGAATGTTTGGTATTCTATGATGAACTAAATGCAGGAAATCATAGAATCTAAGTGTTTGACAACAAAATGCACTTTTGGACTCTGTTGAGGCTGAAACGTCTTTTCGGAGCATAAAAGTTGGAAATGCAACTTAAATCAGTAAAACGTGATGAGAGCATCAGGTACTCTTATATTATAATGAAACATGAATGTCTGGTATTCTATGATGAACTAAATGCAGGAAATCATAGAATCTAAGTGTTTGACAACAAAATGCACTTTTGGACTCTGTTGAGGCTGAAACGTCTTTTCGGAGCATAAAAGTTGGAAATGCAACTTAAAGCAGTAAAACGTGATGAGAGCATCAGGTACTCTTACACTATAGTACAACTTGAATGTTTGGTATTCTATGATGAACTAAATGCAGGAAATCATAGAATCTAAGTGTTTGACAACAAAATGCACTTTTGGACTCTGTTGAGGCTGAAACGTCTTTTCGGAGCATAAAAGTTGGAAATGCAACTTAAAGCAGTAAAACGTGATGAGAGCATCAGGTACTCTTACACTATAGTACAACTTGAATGTTTGGTATTCTATGATGAACTAAATGCAGGAAATCATAGAATCTAAGTGTTTGACAACAAAATGCACTTTTGGACTCTGTTGAGGCTGAAACGTCTTTTCGGAGCATAAAAGTTGGAAATGCAACTTAAAGCAGTAAAACGTGATGAGAGCATCAGGTACTCTTACACTATAGTACAACTTGAATGTTTGGTATTCTATGATGAACTAAATGCAGGAAATCATAGAATCTAAGTGTTTGACAACAAAATGCACTTTTGGACTCTGTTGAGGCTGAAACGTCTTTTCGGAGCATAAAAGTTGGAAATGCAACTTAAATCAGTAAAACGTGATGAGAGCATCAGGTACTGTTATATTATAATGAAACATGAATGTCTGGTATTCTATGATGAACTAAATGCAGGAAATCATAGAATCTAAGTGTTTGACAACAAAATGCACTTTTGGACTCTGTTGAGGCTGAAACGTCTTTTCGGAGCATAAAAGTTGGAAATGCAACTTAAAGCAGTAAAACGTGATGAGAGCATCAGGTACTCTTACACTATAGTACAACTTGAATGTTTGGTATTCTATGATGAACTAAATGCAGGAAATCATAGAATCTAAGTGTTTGACAACAAAATGCACTTTTGGACTCTGTTGAGGCTGAAACGTCTATTCGGAGCATACAAGTTGGAAATGCAACTTAAAGCAGTAAAACGTGATGAGAGCATCAGGTACTCTTACACTATAGTACAACTTGAATGTTTGGTATTCTATGATGAACTAAATGCAGGAAATCATAGAATCTAAGTGTTTGACAACAAAATGCACTTTTGGACTCTGTTGAGGCTGAAACGTCTTTTCGGAGCATAAAAGTTGGAAATGCAACTTAAAGCAGTAAAACGTGATGAGAGCATCAGGTACTCTTACACTATAGTACAACTTGAATGTTTGGTATTCTATGATGAACTAAATGCAGGAAATCATAGAATCTAAGTGTTTGACAACAAAATGCACTTTTGGACTCTGTTGAGGCTGAAACGTCTTTTCGGAGCATAAAAGTTGGAAATGCAACTTAAAGCAGTAAAACGTGATGAGAGCATCAGGTACTTTTACACTATAGTACAACTTGAATGTTTGGTATTCTATGATGAACTAAATGCAGGAAATCATAGGATCTAAGTGTTTGACAACAAAATGCACTTTTGGACTCTGTAGAGGCTGAAACGTCTTTTCGGAGCATAAAAGTTGGAAATGCAAATTAAAGCAGTAAAACGTGATGAGAGCATCAGGTACTCTTATATTATAATGAAACATGAATGTCTGGTATTCTATGATGCACTAAATGCAGGAAATCATAGAATCTAAGTGTTTGACAACAAAATGCACTTTTGGACTCTGTTGAGGCTGAAACGTCTTTTCGGAGCATAAAAGTTGGAAATGCAACTTAAAGCAGTAAAACGTGATGAGAGCATCAGGTACTCTTACACTATAGTACAACTTGAATGTTTGGTATTCTATGATGAACTAAATGCAGGAAATCATAGAATCTAAGTGTTTGACAACAAAATGCACTTTTGGACTCTGTTGAGGCTGAAACGTCTATTCGGAGCATAAAAGTTGGAAATGCAACTTAAAGCAGTAAAACGTGATGAGAGCATCAGGTACTCTTACACTATAGTACAACTTGAATGTTTGGTATTCTATGATGAACTAAATGCAGGAAATCATAGAATCTAAGTGTTTGACAACAAAATGCACTTTTGGACTCTGTTGAGGCTGAAACGTCTATTCGGAGCATAAAAGTTGGAAATGCAACTTAAAGCAGTAAAACGTGATGAGAGCATCAGGTACTCTTACACTATAGTACAATTTGAATGTTTGGTATTCTATGATGAACTAAATGCAGGAAATCATAGAATCTAAGTGTTTGACAACAAAATGCACTTTTGGACTCTGTTGAGGCTGAAACGTCTTTTCGGAGCATAAAAGTTGGAAATGCAACTTAAAGCAGTAAAACGTGATGAGAGCATCAGGTACTCTTACACTATAGTACAACTTGAATGTTTGGTATTCTATGATGAACTAAATGCAGGAAATCATAGAATCTAAGTGTTTGACAACAAAATGCACTTTTGGACTCTGTTGAGGCTGAAACGTCTATTCGGAGCATACAAGTTGGAAATGCAACTTAAAGCAGTAAAACGTGATGAGAGCATCAGGTACTCTTACACTATAGTACAATTTGAATGTTTGGTATTCTATGATGAACTAAATGCAGGAAATCATAGAATCTAAGTGTTTGACAACAAAATGCACTTTTGGACTCTGTTGAGGCTGAAACGTCTTTTCGGAGCATAAAAGTTGGAAATGCAAATTAAAGCAGTAAAACGTGATGAGAGCATCAGGTACTTTTACACTATAGTACAACTTGAATGTTTGCTATTCTATGATGAACTAAATGCAGGAAATCATAGAATCTAAGTGTTTGACAACAAAATGCACTTTTGGACTCTGTTGAGGCTGAAACGTCTTTTCGGAGCATAAAAGTTGGAAATGCAACTTAAAGCAGTAAAACGTGATGAGAGCATCAGGTACTCTTACACTATAGTACAACTTGAATGTTTGGTATTCTATGATGAACTAAATGCAGGAAATCATAGAATCTAAGTGTTTGACAACAAAATGCACTTTTGGACTCTGTTGAGGCTGAAACGTCTTTTCGGAGCATAAAAGTTGGAAATGCAAATTAAAGCAGTAAAACGTGATGAGAGCATCAGGTACTTTTACACTATAGTACAACTTGAATGTTTGGTATTCTATGATGAACTAAATGCAGGAAATCATAGGATCTAAGTGTTTGACAACAAAATGCACTTTTGGACTCTGTTGAGGCTGAAACGTCTTTTCGGAGCATAAAAGTTGGAAATGCAAATTAAAGCAGTAAAACGTGATGAGAGCATCAGGTACTCTTATATTATAATGAAACATGAATGTCTGGTATTCTATGATGCACTAAATGCAGGAAATCATAGAATCTAAGTGTTTGACAACAAAATGCACTTTTGGACTCTGTTGAGGCTGAAACGTCTTTTCGGAGCATAAAAGTTGGAAATGCAACTTAAAGCAGTAAAACGTGATGAGAGCATCAGGTACTCTTACACTATAGTACAACTTGAATGTTTGGTATTCTATGATGAACTAAATGCAGGAAATCATAGAATCTAAGTGTTTGACAACAAAATGCACTTTTGGACTCTGTTGAGGCTGAAACGTCTATTCGGAGCATAACAGTTGGAAATGCAACTTAAAGCAGTAAAACGTGATGAGAGCATCAGGTACTCTTACACTATAGTACAACTTGAATGTTTGGTATTCTATGATGAACTAAATGCAGGAAATCATAGAATCTAAGTGTTTGACAACAAAATGCACTTTTGGACTCTGTTGAGGCTGAAACGTCTATTCGGAGCATACAAGTTGGAAATGCAACTTAAAGCAGTAAAACGTGATGAGAGCATCAGGTACTCTTACACTATAGTACAATTTGAATGTTTGGTATTCTATGATGAACTAAATGCAGGAAATCATAGAATCTAAGTGTTTGACAACAAAATGCACTTTTGGACTCTGTTGAGGCTGAAACGTCTTTTCGGAGCATAAAAGTTGGAAATGCAAATTAAAGCAGTAAAACGTGATGAGAGCATCAGGTACTTTTACACTATAGTACAACTTGAATGTTTGCTATTCTATGATGAACTAAATGCAGGAAATCATAGAATCTAAGTGTTTGACAACAAAATGCACTTTTGGACTCTGTTGAGGCTGAAACGTCTTTTCGGAGCATAAAAGTTGGAAATGCAACTTAAAGCAGTAAAACGTGATGAGAGCATCAGGTACTCTTACACTATAGTACAACTTGAATGTTTGGTATTCTATGATGAACTAAATGCAGGAAATCATAGAATCTAAGTGTTTGACAACAAAATGCACTTTTGGACTCTGTTGAGGCTGAAACGTCTTTTCGGAGCATAAAAGTTGGAAATGCAAATTAAAGCAGTAAAACGTGATGAGAGCATCAGGTACTTTTACACTATAGTACAACTTGAATGTTTGGTATTCTATGATGAACTAAATGCAGGAAATCATAGGATCTAAGTGTTTGACAACAAAATGCAATTTTGGACTCTGTTGAGGCTGAAATGTCTTTTCGGAGCATAAAAGTTGGAAATGCAACTTAAAGCAGTAAAACGTGATGAGAGCATCAGGTACTCTTATATTATAATGAAACATGAATGTCTGGTATTCTATGATGCACTAAATGCAGGAAATCATAGAATCTAAGTGTTTGACAACAAAATGCACTTTTGGACTCTGTTGAGGCTGAAACGTCTTTTCGGAGCATAAAAGTTGGAAATGCAACTTAAAGCAGTAAAACGTGATGAGAGCATCAGGTACTCTTACACTATAGTACAACTTGAATGTTTGGTATTCTATGATGAACTAAATGCAGGAAATCATAGAATCTAAGTGTTTGACAACAAAATGCACTTTTGGACTCTGTTGAGGCTGAAACGTCTATTCGGAGCATAACAGTTGGAAATGCAACTTAAAGCAGTAAAACGTGATGAGAGCATCAGGTACTCTTACACTATAGTACAACTTGAATGTTTGGTATTCTATGATGAACTAAATGCAGGAAATCATAGAATCTAAGTGTTTGACAACAAAATGCACTTTTGGACTCTGTTGAGGCTGAAACGTCTATTCGGAGCATAAAAGTTGGAAATGCAACTTAAAGCAGTAAAACGTGATGAGAGCATCAGGTACTCTTACACTATAGTACAATTTGAATGTTTGGTATTCTATGATGAACTAAATGCAGGAAATCATAGAATCTAAGTGTTTGACAACAAAATGCACTTTTGGACTCTGTTGAGGCTGAAACGTCTTTTCGGAGCATAAAAGTTGGAAATGCAACTTAAAGCAGTAAAACGTGATGAGAGCATCAGGTACTCTTACACTATAGTACAACTTGAATGTTTGGTATTCTATGATGAACTAAATGCAGGAAATCATAGAATCTAAGTGTTTGACAACAAAATGCACTTTTGGACTCTGTTGAGGCTGAAACGTCTTTTCGGAGCATAAAAGTTGGAAATGCAACTTAAAGCAGTAAAACGTGATGAGAGCATCAGGTACTCTTACACTATAGTACAATTTGAATGTTTGGTATTCTATGATGAACTAAATGCAGGAAATCATAGAATCTAAGTGTTTGACAACAAAATGCACTTTTGGACTCTGTTGAGGCTGAAACGTCTATTCGGAGCATAAAAGTTGGAAATGCAACTTAAAGCAGTAAAACGTGATGAGAGCATCAGGTACTCTTACACTATAGTACAATTTGAATGTTTGGTATTCTATGATGAACTAAATGCAGGAAATCATAGAATCTAAGTGTTTGACAACAAAATGCACTTTTGGACTCTGTTGAGGCTGAAACGTCTTTTCGGAGCATAAAAGTTGGAAATGCAACTTAAAGCAGTAAAACGTGATGAGAGCATCAGGTACTCTTACACTATAGTACAACTTGAATGTTTGGTATTCTATGATGAACTAAATGCAGGAAATCATAGAATCTAAGTGTTTGACAACAAAATGCACTTTTGGACTCTGTTGAGGCTGAAACGTCTTTTCGGAGCATAAAAGTTGGAAATGCAACTTAAAGCAGTAAAACGTGATGAGAGCATCAGGTACTCTTACACTATAGTACAACTTGAATGTTTGGTATTCTATGATGAACTAAATGCAGGAAATCATAGAATCTAAGTGTTTGACAACAAAATGCACTTTTGGACTCTGTTGAGGCTGAAACGTCTATTCGGAGCATACAAGTTGGAAATGCAACTTAAAGCAGTAAAACGTGATGAGAGCATCAGGTACTCTTACACTATAGTACAATTTGAATGTTTGGTATTCTATGATGAACTAAATGCAGGAAATCATAGAATCTAAGTGTTTGACAACAAAATGCACTTTTGGACTCTGTTGAGGCTGAAACGTCTTTTCGGAGCATAAAAGTTGGAAATGCAAATTAAAGCAGTAAAACGTGATGAGAGCATCAGGTACTTTTACACTATAGTACAACTTGAATGTTTGGTATTCTATGATGAACTAAATGCAGGAAATCATAGGATCTAAGTGTTTGACAACAAAATGCACTTTTGGACTCTGTTGAGGCTGAAACGTCTTTTCGGAGCATAAAAGTTGGAAATGCAAATTAAAGCAGTAAAACGTGATGAGAGCATCAGGTACTCTTATATTATAATGAAACATGAATGTCTGGTATTCTATGATGCACTAAATGCAGGAAATCATAGAATCTAAGTGTTTGACAACAAAATGCACTTTTGGACTCTGTTGAGGCTGAAACGTCTTTTCGGAGCATAAAAGTTGGAAATGCAACTTAAAGCAGTAAAACGTGATGAGAGCATCAGGTACTCTTACACTATAGTACAACTTGAATGTTTGGTATTCTATGATGAACTAAATGCAGGAAATCATAGAATCTAAGTGTTTGACAACAAAATGCACTTTTGGACTCTGTTGAGGCTGAAAC
The DNA here is from genome assembly GCF_910589615.1 of Taurulus bubalis. Classification (NCBI taxonomy): domain Eukaryota; kingdom Metazoa; phylum Chordata; class Actinopteri; order Perciformes; family Cottidae; genus Taurulus; species Taurulus bubalis. Next base: position 2,314,519 of record NC_136598.1, on the reverse strand, counting down.
GTCTATTCGGAGCATAAAAGTTGGAAATGCAACTTAAAGCAGTAAAACGTGATGAGAGCATCAGGTACTCTTACACTATAGTACAACTTGAATGTTTGGTATTCTATGATGAACTAAATGCAGGAAATCATAGAATCTAAGTGTTTGACAACAAAATGCACTTTTGGACTCTGTTGAGGCTGAAACGTCTTTTCGGAGCATAAAAGTTGGAAATGCAACTTAAAGCAGTAAAACGTGATGAGAGCATCAGGTACTCTTACACTATAGTACAACTTGAATGTTTGGTATTCTATGATGAACTAAATGCAGGAAATCATAGAATCTAAGTGTTTGACAACAAAATGCACTTTTGGACTCTGTTGAGGCTGAAACGTCTTTTCGGAGCATAAAAGTTGGAAATGCAACTTAAAGCAGTAAAACGTGATGAGAGCATCAGGTACTCTTACACTATAGTACAACTTGAATGTTTGGTATTCTATGATGAACTAAATGCAGGAAATCATAGAATCTAAGTGTTTGACAACAAAATGCACTTTTGGACTCTGTTGAGGCTGAAACGTCTATTCGGAGCATACAAGTTGGAAATGCAACTTAAAGCAGTAAAACGTGATGAGAGCATCAGGTACTCTTACACTATAGTACAATTTGAATGTTTGGTATTCTATGATGAACTAAATGCAGGAAATCATAGAATCTAAGTGTTTGACAACAAAATGCACTTTTGGACTCTGTTGAGGCTGAAACGTCTTTTCGGAGCATAAAAGTTGGAAATGCAAATTAAAGCAGTAAAACGTGATGAGAGCATCAGGTACTTTTACACTATAGTACAACTTGAATGTTTGCTATTCTATGATGAACTAAATGCAGGAAATCATAGAATCTAAGTGTTTGACAACAAAATGCACTTTTGGACTCTGTTGAGGCTGAAACGTCTTTTCGGAGCATAAAAGTTGGAAATGCAACTTAAAGCAGTAAAACGTGATGAGAGCATCAGGTACTCTTACACTATAGTACAACTTGAATGTTTGGTATTCTATGATGAACTAAATGCAGGAAATCATAGAATCTAAGTGTTTGACAACAAAATGCACTTTTGGACTCTGTTGAGGCTGAAACGTCTTTTCGGAGCATAAAAGTTGGAAATGCAAATTAAAGCAGTAAAACGTGATGAGAGCATCAGGTACTTTTACACTATAGTACAACTTGAATGTTTGGTATTCTATGATGAACTAAATGCAGGAAATCATAGGATCTAAGTGTTTGACAACAAAATGCACTTTTGGACTCTGTTGAGGCTGAAACGTCTTTTCGGAGCATAAAAGTTGGAAATGCAAATTAAAGCAGTAAAACGTGATGAGAGCATCAGGTACTCTTATATTATAATGAAACATGAATGTCTGGTATTCTATGATGCACTAAATGCAGGAAATCATAGAATCTAAGTGTTTGACAACAAAATGCACTTTTGGACTCTGTTGAGGCTGAAACGTCTTTTCGGAGCATAAAAGTTGGAAATGCAACTTAAAGCAGTAAAACGTGATGAGAGCATCAGGTACTCTTACACTATAGTACAACTTGAATGTTTGGTATTCTATGATGAACTAAATGCAGGAAATCATAGAATCTAAGTGTTTGACAACAAAATGCACTTTTGGACTCTGTTGAGGCTGAAACGTCTATTCGGAGCATAACAGTTGGAAATGCAACTTAAAGCAGTAAAACGTGATGAGAGCATCAGGTACTCTTACACTATAGTACAACTTGAATGTTTGGTATTCTATGATGAACTAAATGCAGGAAATCATAGAATCTAAGTGTTTGACAACAAAATGCACTTTTGGACTCTGTTGAGGCTGAAACGTCTATTCGGAGCATACAAGTTGGAAATGCAACTTAAAGCAGTAAAACGTGATGAGAGCATCAGGTACTCTTACACTATAGTACAATTTGAATGTTTGGTATTCTATGATGAACTAAATGCAGGAAATCATAGAATCTAAGTGTTTGACAACAAAATGCACTTTTGGACTCTGTTGAGGCTGAAACGTCTTTTCGGAGCATAAAAGTTGGAAATGCAAATTAAAGCAGTAAAACGTGATGAGAGCATCAGGTACTTTTACACTATAGTACAACTTGAATGTTTGCTATTCTATGATGAACTAAATGCAGGAAATCATAGAATCTAAGTGTTTGACAACAAAATGCACTTTTGGACTCTGTTGAGGCTGAAACGTCTTTTCGGAGCATAAAAGTTGGAAATGCAACTTAAAGCAGTAAAACGTGATGAGAGCATCAGGTACTCTTACACTATAGTACAACTTGAATGTTTGGTATTCTATGATGAACTAAATGCAGGAAATCATAGAATCTAAGTGTTTGACAACAAAATGCACTTTTGGACTCTGTTGAGGCTGAAACGTCTTTTCGGAGCATAAAAGTTGGAAATGCAAATTAAAGCAGTAAAACGTGATGAGAGCATCAGGTACTTTTACACTATAGTACAACTTGAATGTTTGGTATTCTATGATGAACTAAATGCAGGAAATCATAGGATCTAAGTGTTTGACAACAAAATGCAATTTTGGACTCTGTTGAGGCTGAAACGTCTTTTCGGAGCATAAAAGTTGGAAATGCAAATTAAAGCAGTAAAACGTGATGAGAGCATCAGGTACTCTTATATTATAATGAAACATGAATGTCTGGTATTCTATGATGCACTAAATGCAGGAAATCATAGAATCTAAGTGTTTGACAACAAAATGCACTTTTGGACTCTGTTGAGGCTGAAACGTCTTTTCGGAGCATAAAAGTTGGAAATGCAACTTAAAGCAGTAAAACGTGATGAGAGCATCAGGTACTCTTACACTATAGTACAACTTGAATGTTTGGTATTCTATGATGAACTAAATGCAGGAAATCATAGAATCTAAGTGTTTGACAACAAAATGCACTTTTGGACTCTGTTGAGGCTGAAACGTCTATTCGGAGCATAACAGTTGGAAATGCAACTTAAAGCAGTAAAACGTGATGAGAGCATCAGGTACTCTTACACTATAGTACAACTTGAATGTTTGGTATTCTATGATGAACTAAATGCAGGAAATCATAGAATCTAAGTGTTTGACAACAAAATGCACTTTTGGACTCTGTTGAGGCTGAAACGTCTATTCGGAGCATAAAAGTTGGAAATGCAACTTAAAGCAGTAAAACGTGATGAGAGCATCAGGTACTCTTACACTATAGTACAATTTGAATGTTTGGTATTCTATGATGAACTAAATGCAGGAAATCATAGAATCTAAGTGTTTGACAACAAAATGCACTTTTGGACTCTGTTGAGGCTGAAACGTCTTTTCGGAGCATAAAAGTTGGAAATGCAACTTAAAGCAGTAAAACGTGATGAGAGCATCAGGTACTCTTACACTATAGTACAACTTGAATGTTTGGTATTCTATGATGAACTAAATGCAGGAAATCATAGAATCTAAGTGTTTGACAACAAAATGCACTTTTGGACTCTGTTGAGGCTGAAACGTCTTTTCGGAGCATAAAAGTTGGAAATGCAACTTAAAGCAGTAAAACGTGATGAGAGCATCAGGTACTCTTACACTATAGTACAACTTGAATGTTTGGTATTCTATGATGAACTAAATGCAGGAAATCATAGAATCTAAGTGTTTGACAACAAAATGCACTTTTGGACTCTGTTGAGGCTGAAACGTCTATTCGGAGCATAAAAGTTGGAAATGCAACTTAAAGCAGTAAAACGTGATGAGAGCATCAGGTACTCTTACACTATAGTACAATTTGAATGTTTGGTATTCTATGATGAACTAAATGCAGGAAATCATAGAATCTAAGTGTTTGACAACAAAATGCACTTTTGGACTCTGTTGAGGCTGAAACGTCTTTTCGGAGCATAAAAGTTGGAAATGCAACTTAAAGCAGTAAAACGTGATGAGAGCATCAGGTACTCTTACACTATAGTACAACTTGAATGTTTGGTATTCTATGATGAACTAAATGCAGGAAATCATAGAATCTAAGTGTTTGACAACAAAATGCACTTTTGGACTCTGTTGAGGCTGAAACGTCTTTTCGGAGCATAAAAGTTGGAAATGCAACTTAAAGCAGTAAAACGTGATGAGAGCATCAGGTACTCTTACACTATAGTACAACTTGAATGTTTGGTATTCTATGATGAACTAAATGCAGGAAATCATAGAATCTAAGTGTTTGACAACAAAATGCACTTTTGGACTCTGTTGAGGCTGAAACGTCTATTCGGAGCATACAAGTTGGAAATGCAACTTAAAGCAGTAAAACGTGATGAGAGCATCAGGTACTCTTACACTATAGTACAATTTGAATGTTTGGTATTCTATGATGAACTAAATGCAGGAAATCATAGAATCTAAGTGTTTGACAACAAAATGCACTTTTGGACTCTGTTGAGGCTGAAACGTCTTTTCGGAGCATAAAAGTTGGAAATGCAAATTAAAGCAGTAAAACGTGATGAGAGCATCAGGTACTTTTACACTATAGTACAACTTGAATGTTTGGTATTCTATGATGAACTAAATGCAGGAAATCATAGGATCTAAGTGTTTGACAACAAAATGCACTTTTGGACTCTGTTGAGGCTGAAACGTCTTTTCGGAGCATAAAAGTTGGAAATGCAAATTAAAGCAGTAAAACGTGATGAGAGCATCAGGTACTCTTATATTATAATGAAACATGAATGTCTGGTATTCTATGATGCACTAAATGCAGGAAATCATAGAATCTAAGTGTTTGACAACAAAATGCACTTTTGGACTCTGTTGAGGCTGAAACGTCTTTTCGGAGCATAAAAGTTGGAAATGCAACTTAAAGCAGTAAAACGTGATGAGAGCATCAGGTACTCTTACACTATAGTACAACTTGAATGTTTGGTATTCTATGATGAACTAAATGCAGGAAATCATAGAATCTAAGTGTTTGACAACAAAATGCACTTTTGGACTCTGTTGAGGCTGAAACGTCTATTCGGAGCATAAAAGTTGGAAATGCAACTTAAAGCAGTAAAACGTGATGAGAGCATCAGGTACTCTTACACTATAGTACAACTTGAATGTTTGGTATTCTATGATGAACTAAATGCAGGAAATCATAGAATCTAAGTGTTTGACAACAAAATGCACTTTTGGACTCTGTTGAGGCTGAAACGTCTTTTCGGAGCATAAAAGTTGGAAATGCAACTTAAAGCAGTAAAACGTGATGAGAGCATCAGGTACTCTTACACTATAGTACAACTTGAATGTTTGGTATTCTATGATGAACTAAATGCAGGAAATCATAGAATCTAAGTGTTTGACAACAAAATGCACTTTTGGACTCTGTTGAGGCTGAAACGTCTTTTCGGAGCATAAAAGTTGGAAATGCAACTTAAAGCAGTAAAACGTGATGAGAGCATCAGGTACTCTTACACTATAGTACAACTTGAATGTTTGGTATTCTATGATGAACTAAATGCAGGAAATCATAGAATCTAAGTGTTTGACAACAAAATGCACTTTTGGACTCTGTTGAGGCTGAAACGTCTTTTCGGAGCATAAAAGTTGGAAATGCAACTTAAAGCAGTAAAACGTGATGAGAGCATCAGGTACTCTTACACTATAGTACAACTTGAATGTTTGGTATTCTATGATGAACTAAATGCAGGAAATCATAGAATCTAAGTGTTTGACAACAAAATGCACTTTTGGACTCTGTTGAGGCTGAAACGTCTTTTCGGAGCATAAAAGTTGGAAATGCAACTTAAATCAGTAAAACGTGATGAGAGCATCAGGTACTGTTATATTATAATGAAACATGAATGTCTGGTATTCTATGATGAACTAAATGCAGGAAATCATAGAATCTAAGTGTTTGACAACAAAATGCACTTTTGGACTCTGTTGAGGCTGAAACGTCTTTTCGGAGCATAAAAGTTGGAAATGCAACTTAAAGCAGTAAAACGTGATGAGAGCATCAGGTACTCTTACACTATAGTACAACTTGAATGTTTGGTATTCTATGATGAACTAAATGCAGGAAATCATAGAATCTAAGTGTTTGACAACAAAATGCACTTTTGGACTCTGTTGAGGCTGAAACGTCTATTCGGAGCATACAAGTTGGAAATGCAACTTAAAGCAGTAAAACGTGATGAGAGCATCAGGTACTCTTACACTATAGTACAACTTGAATGTTTGGTATTCTATGATGAACTAAATGCAGGAAATCATAGAATCTAAGTGTTTGACAACAAAATGCACTTTTGGACTCTGTTGAGGCTGAAACGTCTTTTCGGAGCATAAAAGTTGGAAATGCAACTTAAAGCAGTAAAACGTGATGAGAGCATCAGGTACTCTTACACTATAGTACAACTTGAATGTTTGGTATTCTATGATGAACTAAATGCAGGAAATCATAGAATCTAAGTGTTTGACAACAAAATGCACTTTTGGACTCTGTTGAGGCTGAAACGTCTATTCGGAGCATAAAAGTTGGAAATGCAACTTAAAGCAGTAAAACGTGATGAGAGCATCAGGTACTCTTACACTATAGTACAACTTGAATGTTTGGTATTCTATGATGAACTAAATGCAGGAAATCATAGAATCTAAGTGTTTGACAACAAAATGCACTTTTGGACTCTGTTGAGGCTGAAACGTCTTTTCGGAGCATAAAAGTTGGAAATGCAACTTAAAGCAGTAAAACGTGATGAGAGCATCAGGTACTCTTACACTATAGTACAACTTGAATGTTTGGTATTCTATGATGAACTAAATGCAGGAAATCATAGAATCTAAGTGTTTGACAACAAAATGCACTTTTGGACTCTGTTGAGGCTGAAACGTCTTTTCGGAGCATAAAAGTTGGAAATGCAACTTAAAGCAGTAAAACGTGATGAGAGCATCAGGTACTCTTACACTATAGTACAACTTGAATGTTTGGTATTCTATGATGAACTAAATGCAGGAAATCATAGAATCTAAGTGTTTGACAACAAAATGCACTTTTGGACTCTGTTGAGGCTGAAACGTCTTTTCGGAGCATAAAAGTTGGAAATGCAACTTAAATCAGTAAAACGTGATGAGAGCATCAGGTACTGTTATATTATAATGAAACATGAATGTCTGGTATTCTATGATGAACTAAATGCAGGAAATCATAGAATCTAAGTGTTTGACAACAAAATGCACTTTTGGACTCTGTTGAGGCTGAAACGTCTTTTCGGAGCATAAAAGTTGGAAATGCAACTTAAAGCAGTAAAACGTGATGAGAGCATCAGGTACTCTTACACTATAGTACAACTTGAATGTTTGGTATTCTATGATGAACTAAATGCAGGAAATCATAGAATCTAAGTGTTTGACAACAAAATGCACTTTTGGACTCTGTTGAGGCTGAAACGTCTATTCGGAGCATACAAGTTGGAAATGCAACTTAAAGCAGTAAAACGTGATGAGAGCATCAGGTACTCTTACACTATAGTACAACTTGAATGTTTGGTATTCTATGATGAACTAAATGCAGGAAATCATAGAATCTAAGTGTTTGACAACAAAATGCACTTTTGGACTCTGTTGAGGCTGAAACGTCTTTTCGGAGCATAAAAGTTGGAAATGCAACTTAAAGCAGTAAAACGTGATGAGAGCATCAGGTACTCTTACACTATAGTACAACTTGAATGTTTGGTATTCTATGATGAACTAAATGCAGGAAATCATAGAATCTAAGTGTTTGACAACAAAATGCACTTTTGGACTCTGTTGAGGCTGAAACGTCTTTTCGGAGCATAAAAGTTGGAAATGCAAATTAAAGCAGTAAAACGTGATGAGAGCATCAGGTACTTTTACACTATAGTACAACTTGAATTTTTGGTATTCTATGATGAACTAAATGCAGGAAATCATAGGATCTAAGTGTTTGACAACAAAATGCACTTTTGGACTCTGTAGAGGCTGAAACGTCTTTTCGGAGCATAAAAGTTGGAAATGCAAATTAAAGCAGTAAAACGTGATGAGAGCATCAGGTACTCTTATATTATAATGAAACATGAATGTCTGGTATTCTATGATGAACTAAATGCAGGAAATCATAGAATCTAAGTGTTTGACAACAAAATGCACTTTTGGACTCTGTTGAGGCTGAAACGTCTTTTCGGAGCATAAAAGTTGGAAATGCAACTTAAAGCAGTAAAACGTGATGAGAGCATCAGGTACTCTTACACTATAGTACAACTTGAATGTTTGGTATTCTATGATGAACTAAATGCAGGAAATCATAGAATCTAAGTGTTTGACAACAAAATGCACTTTTGGACTCTGTTGAGGCTGAAACGTCTATTCGGAGCATAAAAGTTGGAAATGCAACTTAAAGCAGTAAAACGTGATGAGAGCATCAGGTACTCTTACACTATAGTACAACTTGAATGTTTGGTATTCTATGATGAACTAAATGCAGGAAATCATAGAATCTAAGTGTTTGACAACAAAATGCACTTTTGGACTCTGTTGAGGCTGAAACGTCTATTCGGAGCATAAAAGTTGGAAATGCAACTTAAAGCAGTAAAACGTGATGAGAGCATCAGGTACTCTTACACTATAGTACAATTTGAATGTTTGGTATTCTATGATGAACTAAATGCAGGAAATCATAGAATCTAAGTGTTTGACAACAAAATGCACTTTTGGACTCTGTTGAGGCTGAAACGTCTTTTCGGAGCATAAAAGTTGGAAATGCAACTTAAATCAGTAAAACGTGATGAGAGCATCAGGTACTGTTATATTATAATGAAACATGAATGTCTGGTATTCTATGATGAACTAAATGCAGGAAATCATAGAATCTAAGTGTTTGACAACAAAATGCACTTTTGGACTCTGTTGAGGCTGAAACGTCTTTTCGGAGCATAAAAGTTGGAAATGCAACTTAAAGCAGTAAAACGTGATGAGAGCATCAGGTACTCTTACACTATAGTACAACTTGAATGTTTGGTATTCTATGATGAACTAAATGCAGGAAATCATAGAATCTAAGTGTTTGACAACAAAATGCACTTTTGGACTCTGTTGAGGCTGAAACGTCTTTTCGGAGCATACAAGTTGGAAATGCAAATTAAAGCAGTAAAACGTGATGAGAGCATCAGGTACTTTTACACTATAGTACAACTTGAATGTTTGGTATTCTATGATGAACTAAATGCAGGAAATCATAGGATCTAAGTGTTTGACAACAAAATGCACTTTTGGACTCTGTAGAGGCTGAAACGTCTTTTCGGAGCATAAAAGTTGGAAATGCAAATTAAAGCAGTAAAACGTGATGAGAGCATCAGGTACTCTTATATTATAATGAAACATGAATGTCTGGTATTCTATGATGCACTAAATGCAGGAAATCATAGAATCTAAGTGTTTGACAACAAAATGCACTTTTGGACTCTGTTGAGGCTGAAACGTCTTTTCGGAGCATAAAAGTTGGAAATGCAACTTAAAGCAGTAAAACGTGATGAGAGCATCAGGTACTCTTACACTATAGTACAACTTGAATGTTTGGTATTCTATGATGAACTAAATGCAGGAAATCATAGAATCTAAGTGTTTGACAACAAAATGCACTTTTGGACTCTGTTGAGGCTGAAACGTCTATTCGGAGCATAAAAGTTGGAAATGCAACTTAAAGCAGTAAAACGTGATGAGAGCATCAGGTACTCTTACACTATAGTACAACTTGAATGTTTGGTATTCTATGATGAACTAAATGCAGGAAATCATAGAATCTAAGTGTTTGACAACAAAATGCACTTTTGGACTCTGTTGAGGCTGAAACGTCTATTCGGAGCATAAAAGTTGGAAATGCAACTTAAAGCAGTAAAACGTGATGAGAGCATCAGGTACTCTTACACTATAGTACAATTTGAATGTTTGGTATTCTATGATGAACTAAATGCAGGAAATCATAGAATCTAAGTGTTTGACAACAAAATGCACTTTTGGACTCTGTTGAGGCTGAAACGTCTTTTCGGAGCATAAAAGTTGGAAATGCAACTTAAAGCAGTAAAACGTGATGAGAGCATCAGGTACTCTACACTATAGTACAACTTGAATGTTTGGTATTCTATGATGAACTAAATGCAGGAAATCATAGAATCTAAGTGTTTGACAACAAAATGCACTTTTGGACTCTGTTGAGGCTGAAACGTCTATTCGGAGCATACAAGTTGGAAATGCAACTTAAAGCAGTAAAACGTGATGAGAGCATCAGGTACTCTTACACTATAGTACAATTTGAATGTTTGGTATTCTATGATGAACTAAATGCAGGAAATCATAGAATCTAAGTGTTTGACAACAAAATGCACTTTTGGACTCTGTTGAGGCTGAAACGTCTTTTCGGAGCATAAAAGTTGGAAATGCAAATTAAAGCAGTAAAACGTGATGAGAGCATCAGGTACTTTTACACTATAGTACAACTTGAATGTTTGCTATTCTATGATGAACTAAATGCAGGAAATCATAGAATCTAAGTGTTTGACAACAAAATGCACTTTTGGACTCTGTTGAGGCTGAAACGTCTTTTCGGAGCATAAAAGTTGGAAATGCAACTTAAAGCAGTAAAACGTGATGAGAGCATCAGGTACTCTTACACTATAGTACAACTTGAATGTTTGGTATTCTATGATGAACTAAATGCAGGAAATCATAGAATCTAAGTGTTTGACAACAAAATGCACTTTTGGACTCTGTTGAGGCTGAAACGTCTTTTCGGAGCATAAAAGTTGGAAATGCAAATTAAAGCAGTAAAACGTGATGAGAGCATCAGGTACTTTTACACTATAGTACAACTTGAATGTTTGGTATTCTATGATGAACTAAATGCAGGAAATCATAGGATCTAAGTGTTTGACAACAAAATGCACTTTTGGACTCTGTTGAGGCTGAAACGTCTTTTCGGAGCATAAAAGTTGGAAATGCAAATTAAAGCAGTAAAACGTGATGAGAGCATCAGGTACTCTTATATTATAATGAAACATGAATGTCTGGTATTCTATGATGCACTAAATGCAGGAAATCATAGAATCTAAGTGTTTGACAACAAAATGCACTTTTGGACTCTGTTGAGGCTGAAACGTCTTTTCGGAGCATAAAAGTTGGAAATGCAACTTAAAGCAGTAAAACGTGATGAGAGCATCAGGTACTCTTACACTATAGTACAACTTGAATGTTTGGTATTCTATGATGAACTAAATGCAGGAAATCATAGAATCTAAGTGTTTGACAACAAAATGCACTTTTGGACTCTGTTGAGGCTGAAACGTCTATTCGGAGCATAAAAGTTGGAAATGCAACTTAAAGCAGTAAAACGTGATGAGAGCATCAGGTACTCTTACACTATAGTACAACTTGAATGTTTGGTATTCTATGATGAACTAAATGCAGGAAATCATAGAATCTAAGTGTTTGACAACAAAATGCACTTTTGGACTCTGTTGAGGCTGAAACGTCTATTCGGAGCATACAAGTTGGAAATGCAACTTAAAGCAGTAAAACGTGATGAGAGCATCAGGTACTCTTACACTATAGTACAATTTGAATGTTTGGTATTCTATGATGAACTAAATGCAGGAAATCATAGAATCTAAGTGTTTGACAACAAAATGCACTTTTGGACTCTGTTGAGGCTGAAACGTCTTTTCGGAGCATAAAAGTTGGAAATGCAAATTAAAGCAGTAAAACGTGATGAGAGCATCAGGTACTTTTACACTATAGTACAACTTGAATGTTTGCTATTCTATGATGAACTAAATGCAGGAAATCATAGAATCTAAGTGTTTGACAACAAAATGCACTTTTGGACTCTGTTGAGGCTGAAACGTCTTTTCGGAGCATAAAAGTTGGAAATGCAACTTAAAGCAGTAAAACGTGATGAGAGCATCAGGTACTCTTACACTATAGTACAACTTGAATGTTTGGTATTCTATGATGAACTAAATGCAGGAAATCATAGAATCTAAGTGTTTGACAACAAAATGCACTTTTGGACTCTGTTGAGGCTGAAACGTCTATTCGGAGCATACAAGTTGGAAATGCAACTTAAAGCAGTAAAACGTGATGAGAGCATCAGGTACTCTTACACTATAGTACAATTTGAATGTTTGGTATTCTATGATGAACTAAATGCAGGAAATCATAGAATCTAAGTGTTTGACAACAAAATGCACTTTTGGACTCTGTTGAGGCTGAAACGTCTTTTCGGAGCATAAAAGTTGGAAATGCAAATTAAAGCAGTAAAACGTGATGAGAGCATCAGGTACTTTTACACTATAGTACAACTTGAATGTTTGCTATTCTATGATGAACTAAATGCAGGAAATCATAGAATCTAAGTGTTTGACAACAAAATGCACTTTTGGACTCTGTTGAGGCTGAAACGTCTTTTCGGAGCATAAAAGTTGGAAATGCAACTTAAAGCAGTAAAACGTGATGAGAGCATCAGGTACTCTTACACTATAGTACAACTTGAATGTTTGGTATTCTATGATGAACTAAATGCAGGAAATCATAGAATCTAAGTGTTTGACAACAAAATGCACTTTTGGACTCTGTTGAGGCTGAAACGTCTTTTCGGAGCATAAAAGTTGGAAATGCAAATTAAAGCAGTAAAACGTGATGAGAGCATCAGGTACTTTTACACTATAGTACAACTTGAATGTTTGGTATTCTATGATGAACTAAATGCAGGAAATCATAGGATCTAAGTGTTTGACAACAAAATGCACTTTTGGACTCTGTTGAGGCTGAAACGTCTTTTCGGAGCATAAAAGTTGGAAATGCAAATTAAAGCAGTAAAACGTGATGAGAGCATCAGGTACTCTTATATTATAATGAAACATGAATGTCTGGTATTCTATGATGCACTAAATGCAGGAAATCATAGAATCTAAGTGTTTGACAACAAAATGCACTTTTGGACTCTGTTGAGGCTGAAACGTCTTTTCGGAGCATAAAAGTTGGAAATGCAACTTAAAGCAGTAAAACGTGATGAGAGCATCAGGTACTCTTACACTATAGTACAACTTGAATGTTTGGTATTCTATGATGAACTAAATGCAGGAAATCATAGAATCTAAGTGTTTGACAACAAAATGCACTTTTGGACTCTGTTGAGGCTGAAACGTCTATTCGGAGCATAACAGTTGGAAATGCAACTTAAAGCAGTAAAACGTGATGAGAGCATCAGGTACTCTTACACTATAGTACAACTTGAATGTTTGGTATTCTATGATGAACTAAATGCAGGAAATCATAGAATCTAAGTGTTTGACAACAAAATGCACTTTTGGACTCTGTTGAGGCTGAAACGTCTATTCGGAGCATACAAGTTGGAAATGCAACTTAAAGCAGTAAAACGTGATGAGAGCATCAGGTACTCTTACACTATAGTACAATTTGAATGTTTGGTATTCTATGATGAACTAAATGCAGGAAATCATAGAATCTAAGTGTTTGACAACAAAATGCACTTTTGGACTCTGTTGAGGCTGAAACGTCTTTTCGGAGCATAAAAGTTGGAAATGCAAATTAAAGCAGTAAAACGTGATGAGAGCATCAGGTACTTTTACACTATAGTACAACTTGAATGTTTGCTATTCTATGATGAACTAAATGCAGGAAATCATAGAATCTAAGTGTTTGACAACAAAATGCACTTTTGGACTCTGTTGAGGCTGAAACGTCTTTTCGGAGCATAAAAGTTGGAAATGCAACTTAAAGCAGTAAAACGTGATGAGAGCATCAGGTACTCTTACACTATAGTACAACTTGAATGTTTGGTATTCTATGATGAACTAAATGCAGGAAATCATAGAATCTAAGTGTTTGACAACAAAATGCACTTTTGGACTCTGTTGAGGCTGAAACGTCTTTTCGGAGCATAAAAGTTGGAAATGCAAATTAAAGCAGTAAAACGTGATGAGAGCATCAGGTACTTTTACACTATAGTACAACTTGAATGTTTGGTATTCTATGATGAACTAAATGCAGGAAATCATAGGATCTAAGTGTTTGACAACAAAATGCAATTTTGGACTCTGTTGAGGCTGAAACGTCTTTTCGGAGCATAAAAGTTGGAAATGCAAATTAAAGCAGTAAAACGTGATGAGAGCATCAGGTACTCTTATATTATAATGAAACATGAATGTCTGGTATTCTATGATGCACTAAATGCAGGAAATCATAGAATCTAAGTGTTTGACAACAAAATGCACTTTTGGACTCTGTTGAGGCTGAAACGTCTTTTCGGAGCATAAAAGTTGGAAATGCAACTTAAAGCAGTAAAACGTGATGAGAGCATCAGGTACTCTTACACTATAGTACAACTTGAATGTTTGGTATTCTATGATGAACTAAATGCAGGAAATCATAGAATCTAAGTGTTTGACAACAAAATGCACTTTTGGACTCTGTTGAGGCTGAAACGTCTATTCGGAGCATAACAGTTGGAAATGCAACTTAAAGCAGTAAAACGTGATGAGAGCATCAGGTACTCTTACACTATAGTACAACTTGAATGTTTGGTATTCTATGATGAACTAAATGCAGGAAATCATAGAATCTAAGTGTTTGACAACAAAATGCACTTTTGGACTCTGTTGAGGCTGAAACGTCTATTCGGAGCATAAAAGTTGGAAATGCAACTTAAAGCAGTAAAACGTGATGAGAGCATCAGGTACTCTTACACTATAGTACAATTTGAATGTTTGGTATTCTATGATGAACTAAATGCAGGAAATCATAGAATCTAAGTGTTTGACAACAAAATGCACTTTTGGACTCTGTTGAGGCTGAAACGTCTTTTCGGAGCATAAAAGTTGGAAATGCAACTTAAAGCAGTAAAACGTGATGAGAGCATCAGGTACTCTTACACTATAGTACAACTTGAATGTTTGGTATTCTATGATGAACTAAATGCAGGAAATCATAGAATCTAAGTGTTTGACAACAAAATGCACTTTTGGACTCTGTTGAGGCTGAAACGTCTTTTCGGAGCATAAAAGTTGGAAATGCAACTTAAAGCAGTAAAACGTGATGAGAGCATCAGGTACTCTTACACTATAGTACAACTTGAATGTTTGGTATTCTATGATGAACTAAATGCAGGAAATCATAGAATCTAAGTGTTTGACAACAAAATGCACTTTTGGACTCTGTTGAGGCTGAAACGTCTTTTCGGAGCATAAAAGTTGGAAAGGCAACTTAAAGCAGTAAAACGTGATGAGAGCATCAGGTACTCTTACACTATAGTACAACTTGAATGTTTGGTATTCTATGATGAACTAAATGCAGGAAATCATAGAATCTAAGTGTTTGACAACAAAATGCACTTTTGGACTCTGTTGAGGCTGAAACGTCTATTCGGAGCATACAAGTTGGAAATGCAACTTAAAGCAGTAAAACGTGATGAGAGCATCAGGTACTCTTACACTATAGTACAATTTGAATGTTTGGTATTCTATGATGAACTAAATGCAGGAAATCATAGAATCTAAGTGTTTGACAACAAAATGCACTTTTGGACTCTGTTGAGGCTGAAACGTCTTTTCGGAGCATAAAAGTTGGAAATGCAAATTAAAGCAGTAAAACGTGATGAGAGCATCAGGTACTTTTACACTATAGTACAACTTGAATGTTTGCTATTCTATGATGAACTAAATGCAGGAAATCATAGAATCTAAGTGTTTGACAACAAAATGCACTTTTGGACTCTGTTGAGGCTGAAACGTCTTTTCTTAGCATAAAAGTTGGAAATGCAACTTAAAGCAGTAAAACGTGATGAGAGCATCAGGTACTCTTACACTATAGTACAACTTGAATGTTTGGTATTCTATGATGAACTAAATGCAGGAAATCATAGGATCTAAGTGTTTGACAACAAAATGCACTTTTGGACTCTGTTGAGGCTGAAACGTCTATTCGGAGCATAACAGTTGGAAATGCAACTTAAAGCAGTAAAACGTGATGAGAGCATCAGGTACTCTTACACTATAGTACAACTTGAATGTTTGGTATTCTATGATGAACTAAATGCAGGAAATCATAGAATCTAAGTGTTTGACAACAAAATGCACTTTTGGACTCTGTTGAGGCTGAAACGTCTATTCGGAGCATACAAGTTGGAAATGCAACTTAAAGCAGTAAAACGTGATGAGAGCATCAGGTACTCTTACACTATAGTACAATTTGAATGTTTGGTATTCTATGATGAACTAAATGCAGGAAATCATAGAATCTAAGTGTTTGACAACAAAATGCACTTTTGGACTCTGTTGAGGCTGAAACGTCTTTTCGGAGCATAAAAGTTGGAAATGCAAATTAAAGCAGTAAAACGTGATGAGAGCATCAGGTACTTTTACACTATAGTACAACTTGAATGTTTGCTATTCTATGATGAACTAAATGCAGGAAATCATAGAATCTAAGTGTTTGACAACAAAATGCACTTTTGGACTCTGTTGAGGCTGAAACGTCTTTTCGGAGCATAAAAGTTGGAAATGCAACTTAAAGCAGTAAAACGTGATGAGAGCATCAGGTACTCTTACACTATAGTACAACTTGAATGTTTGGTATTCTATGATGAACTAAATGCAGGAAATCATAGAATCTAAGTGTTTGACAACAAAATGCACTTTTGGACTCTGTTGAGGCTGAAACGTCTTTTCGGAGCATAAAAGTTGGAAATGCAAATTAAAGCAGTAAAACGTGATGAGAGCATCAGGTACTTTTACACTATAGTACAACTTGAATGTTTGGTATTCTATGATGAACTAAATGCAGGAAATCATAGGATCTAAGTGTTTGACAACAAAATGCAATTTTGGACTCTGTTGAGGCTGAAACGTCTTTTCGGAGCATAAAAGTTGGAAATGCAAATTAAAGCAGTAAAACGTGATGAGAGCATCAGGTACTCTTATATTATAATGAAACATGAATGTCTGGTATTCTATGATGCACTAAATGCAGGAAATCATAGAATCTAAGTGTTTGACAACAAAATGCACTTTTGGACTCTGTTGAGGCTGAAACGTCTTTTCGGAGCATAAAAGTTGGAAATGCAACTTAAAGCAGTAAAACGTGATGAGAGCATCAGGTACTCTTACACTATAGTACAACTTGAATGTTTGGTATTCTATGATGAACTAAATGCAGGAAATCATAGAATCTAAGTGTTTGACAACAAAATGCACTTTTGGACTCTGTTGAGGCTGAAACGTCTATTCGGAGCATAAAAGTTGGAAATGCAACTTAAAGCAGTAAAACGTGATGAGAGCATCAGGTACTCTTACACTATAGTACAATTTGAATGTTTGGTATTCTATGATGAACTAAATGCAGGAAATCATAGAATCTAAGTGTTTGACAACAAAATGCACTTTTGGACTCTGTTGAGGCTGAAACGTCTTTTCGGAGCATAAAAGTTGGAAATGCAACTTAAAGCAGTAAAACGTGATGAGAGCATCAGGTACTCTTACACTATAGTACAACTTGAATGTTTGGTATTCTATGATGAACTAAATGCAGGAAATCATAGAATCTAAGTGTTTGACAACAAAATGCACTTTTGGACTCTGTTGAGGCTGAAACGTCTTTTCGGAGCATAAAAGTTGGAAATGCAACTTAAAGCAGTAAAACGTGATGAGAGCATCAGGTACTCTTACACTATAGTACAACTTGAATGTTTGGTATTCTATGATGAACTAAATGCAGGAAATCATAGAATCTAAGTGTTTGACAACAAAATGCACTTTTGGACTCTGTTGAGGCTGAAACGTCTTTTCGGAGCATAAAAGTTGGAAAGGCAACTTAAAGCAGTAAAACGTGATGAGAGCATCAGGTACTCTTACACTATAGTACAACTTGAATGTTTGGTATTCTATGATGAACTAAATGCAGGAAATCATAGAATCTAAGTGTTTGACAACAAAATGCACTTTTGGACTCTGTTGAGGCTGAAACGTCTATTCGGAGCATACAAGTTGGAAATGCAACTTAAAGCAGTAAAACGTGATGAGAGCATCAGGTACTCTTACACTATAGTACAATTTGAATGTTTGGTATTCTATGATGAACTAAATGCAGGAAATCATAGAATCTAAGTGTTTGACAACAAAATGCACTTTTGGACTCTGTTGAGGCTGAAACGTCTTTTCGGAGCATAAAAGTTGGAAATGCAAATTAAAGCAGTAAAACGTGATGAGAGCATCAGGTACTTTTACACTATAGTACAACTTGAATGTTTGCTATTCTATGATGAACTAAATGCAGGAAATCATAGAATCTAAGTGTTTGACAACAAAATGCACTTTTGGACTCTGTTGAGGCTGAAACGTCTTTTCTTAGCATAAAAGTTGGAAATGCAACTTAAAGCAGTAAAACGTGATGAGAGCATCAGGTACTCTTACACTATAGTACAACTTGAATGTTTGGTATTCTATGATGAACTAAATGCAGGAAATCATAGGATCTAAGTGTTTGACAACAAAATGCACTTTTGGACTCTGTTGAGGCTGAAACGTCTTTTCGGAGCATAAAAGTTGGAAATGCAAATTAAAGCAGTAAAACGTGATGAGAGCATCAGGTACTCTTATATTATAATGAAACATGAATGTCTGGTATTCTATGATGCACTAAATGCAGGAAATCATAGAATCTAAGTGTTTGACAACAAAATGCACTTTTGGACTCTGTTGAGGCTGAAACGTCTTTTCGGAGCATAAAAGTTGGAAATGCAACTTAAAGCAGTAAAACGTGATGAGAGCATCAGGTACTCTTACACTATAGTACAACTTGAATGTTTGGTATTCTATGATGAACTAAATGCAGGAAATCATAGAATCTAAGTGTTTGACAACAAAATGCACTTTTGGACTCTGTTGAGGCTGAAACGTCTATTCGGAGCATAAAAGTTGGAAATGCAACTTAAAGCAGTAAAACGTGATGAGAGCATCAGGTACTCTTACACTATAGTACAACTTGAATGTTTGGTATTCTATGATGAACTAAATGCAGGAAATCATAGAATCTAAGTGTTTGACAACAAAATGCACTTTTGGACTCTGTTGAGGCTGAAACGTCTTTTCGGAGCATAAAAGTTGGAAATGCAAATTAAAGCAGTAAAACGTGATGAGAGCATCAGGTACTTTTACACTATAGTACAACTTGAATGTTTGGTATTCTATGATGAACTAAATGCAGGAAATCATAGGATCTAAGTGTTTGACAACAAAATGCACTTTTGGACTCTGTTGAGGCTGAAACGTCTTTTCGGAGCATAAAAGTTGGAAATGCAAATTAAAGCAGTAAAACGTGATGAGAGCATCAGGTACTCTTATATTATAATGAAACATGAATGTCTGGTATTCTATGATGCACTAAATGCAGGAAATCATAGAATCTAAGTGTTTGACAACAAAATGCACTTTTGGACTCTGTTGAGGCTGAAACGTCTTTTCGGAGCATAAAAGTTGGAAATGCAACTTAAAGCAGTAAAACGTGATGAGAGCATCAGGTACTCTTACACTATAGTACAACTTGAATGTTTGGTATTCTATGATGAACTAAATGCAGGAAATCATAGAATCTAAGTGTTTGACAACAAAATGCACTTTTGGACTCTGTTGAGGCTGAAACGTCTATTCGGAGCATAAAAGTTGGAAATGCAACTTAAAGCAGTAAAACGTGATGAGAGCATCAGGTACTCTTACACTATAGTACAACTTGAATGTTTGGTATTCTATGATGAACTAAATGCAGGAAATCATAGAATCTAAGTGTTTGACAACAAAATGCACTTTTGGACTCTGTTGAGGCTGAAACGTCTTTTCGGAGCATAAAAGTTGGAAATGCAACTTAAAGCAGTAAAACGTGATGAGAGCATCAGGTACTCTTACACTATAGTACAACTTGAATGTTTGGTATTCTATGATGAACTAAATGCAGGAAATCATAGAATCTAAGTGTTTGACAACAAAATGCACTTTTGGACTCTGTTGAGGCTGAAACGTCTTTTCGGAGCATAAAAGTTGGAAATGCAACTTAAAGCAGTAAAACGTGATGAGAGCATCAGGTACTCTTACACTATAGTACAACTTGAATGTTTGGTATTCTATGATGAACTAAATGCAGGAAATCATAGAATCTAAGTGTTTGACAACAAAATGCACTTTTGGACTCTGTTGAGGCTGAAACGTCTTTTCGGAGCATAAAAGTTGGAAATGCAACTTAAAGCAGTAAAACGTGATGAGAGCATCAGGTACTCTTACACTATAGTACAACTTGAATGTTTGGTATTCTATGATGAACTAAATGCAGGAAATCATAGAATCTAAGTGTTTGACAACAAAATGCACTTTTGGACTCTGTTGAGGCTGAAACGTCTTTTCGGAGCATAAAAGTTGGAAAGGCAACTTAAAGCAGTAAAACGTGATGAGAGCATCAGGTACTCTTACACTATAGTACAACTTGAATGTTTGGTATTCTATGATGAACTAAATGCAGGAAATCATAGAATCTAAGTGTTTGACAACAAAATGCACTTTTGGACTCTGTTGAGGCTGAAACGTCTATTCGGAGCATACAAGTTGGAAATGCAACTTAAAGCAGTAAAACGTGATGAGAGCATCAGGTACTCTTACACTATAGTACAATTTGAATGTTTGGTATTCTATGATGAACTAAATGCAGGAAATCATAGAATCTAAGTGTTTGACAACAAAATGCACTTTTGGACTCTGTTGAGGCTGAAACGTCTTTTCGGAGCATAAAAGTTGGAAATGCAAATTAAAGCAGTAAAACGTGATGAGAGCATCAGGTACTTTTACACTATAGTACAACTTGAATGTTTGCTATTCTATGATGAACTAAATGCAGGAAATCATAGAATCTAAGTGTTTGACAACAAAATGCACTTTTGGACTCTGTTGAGGCTGAAACGTCTTTTCTTAGCATAAAAGTTGGAAATGCAACTTAAAGCAGTAAAACGTGATGAGAGCATCAGGTACTCTTATATTATAATGAAACATGAATGTCTGGTATTCTATGATGCACTAAATGCAGGAAATCATAGAATCTAAGTGTTTGACAACAAAATGCACTTTTGGACTCTGTTGAGGGTGAAACGTCTTTTCGGAGCATAAAAGTTGGAAATGCAACTTAAAGCAGTAAAACGTGATGAGAGCATCAGGTACTCTTACACTATAGTACAACTTGAATGTTTGGTATTCTATGATGAACTAAATGCAGGAAATCATAGAATCTAAGTGTTTGACAACAAAATGCACTTTTGGACTCTGTTGAGGCTGAAACGTCTATTCGGAGCATAAAAGTTGGAAATGCAACTTAAAGCAGTAAAACGTGATGAGAGCATCAGGTACTCTTACACTATAGTACAACTTGAATGTTTGGTATTCTATGATGAACTAAATGCAGGAAATCATAGAATCTAAGTGTTTGACAACAAAATGCACTTTTGGACTCTGTTGAGGCTGAAACGTCTTTTCGGAGCATAAAAGTTGGAAATGCAACTTAAAGCAGTAAAACGTGATGAGAGCATCAGGTACTCTTACACTATAGTACAACTTGAATGTTTGGTATTCTATGATGAACTAAATGCAGGAAATCATAGAATCTAAGTGTTTGACAACAAAATGCACTTTTGGACTCTGTTGAGGCTGAAACGTCTTTTCGGAGCATAAAAGTTGGAAATGCAACTTAAAGCAGTAAAACGTGATGAGAGCATCAGGTACTCTTACACTATAGTACAACTTGAATGTTTGGTATTCTATGATGAACTAAATGCAGGAAATCATAGAATCTAAGTGTTTGACAACAAAATGCACTTTTGGACTCTGTTGAGGCTGAAACGTCTTTTCGGAGCATAAAAGTTGGAAATGCAACTTAAATCAGTAAAACGTGATGAGAGCATCAGGTACTGTTATATTATAATGAAACATGAATGTCTGGTATTCTATGATGAACTAAATGCAGGAAATCATAGAATCTAAGTGTTTGACAACAAAATGCACTTTTGGACTCTGTTGAGGCTGAAACGTCTTTTCGGAGCATAAAAGTTGGAAATGCAACTTAAAGCAGTAAAACGTGATGAGAGCATCAGGTACTCTTACACTATAGTACAACTTGAATGTTTGGTATTCTATGATGAACTAAATGCAGGAAATCATAGAATCTAAGTGTTTGACAACAAAATGCACTTTTGGACTCTGTTGAGGCTGAAACGTCTATTCGGAGCATACAAGTTGGAAATGCAACTTAAAGCAGTAAAACGTGATGAGAGCATCAGGTACTCTTACACTATAGTACAACTTGAATGTTTGGTATTCTATGATGAACTAAATGCAGGAAATCATAGAATCTAAGTGTTTGACAACAAAATGCACTTTTGGACTCTGTTGAGGCTGAAACGTCTTTTCGGAGCATAAAAGTTGGAAATGCAAATTAAAGCAGTAAAACGTGATGAGAGCATCAGGTACTTTTACACTATAGTACAACTTGAATTTTTGGTATTCTATGATGAACTAAATGCAGGAAATCATAGGATCTAAGTGTTTGACAACAAAATGCACTTTTGGACTCTGTAGAGGCTGAAACGTCTTTTCGGAGCATAAAAGTTGGAAATGCAAATTAAAGCAGTAAAACGTGATGAGAGCATCAGGTACTCTTATATTATAATGAAACATGAATGTCTGGTATTCTATGATGCACTAAATGCAGGAAATCATAGAATCTAAGTGTTTGACAACAAAATGCACTTTTGGACTCTGTTGAGGCTGAAACGTCTTTTCGGAGCATAAAAGTTGGAAATGCAACTTAAAGCAGTAAAACGTGATGAGAGCATCAGGTACTCTTACACTATAGTACAACTTGAATGTTTGGTATTCTATGATGAACTAAATGCAGGAAATCATAGAATCTAAGTGTTTGACAACAAAATGCACTTTTGGACTCTGTTGAGGCTGAAACGTCTATTCGGAGCATAAAAGTTGGAAATGCAACTTAAAGCAGTAAAACGTGATGAGAGCATCAGGTACTCTTACACTATAGTACAACTTGAATGTTTGGTATTCTATGATGAACTAAATGCAGGAAATCATAGAATCTAAGTGTTTGACAACAACATGCACTTTTGGACTCTGTTGAGGCTGAAACGTCTATTCGGAGCATAAAAGTTGGAAATGCAACTTAAAGCAGTAAAACGTGATGAGAGCATCAGGTACTCTTACACTATAGTACAATTTGAATGTTTGGTATTCTATGATGAACTAAATGCAGGAAATCATAGAATCTAAGTGTTTGACAACAAAATGCACTTTTGGACTCTGTTGAGGCTGAAACGTCTTTTCGGAGCATAAAAGTTGGAAATGCAACTTAAATCAGTAAAACGTGATGAGAGCATCAGGTACTGTTATATTATAATGAAACATGAATGTCTGGTATTCTATGATGAACTAAATGCAGGAAATCATAGAATCTAAGTGTTTGACAACAAAATGCACTTTTGGACTCTGTTGAGGCTGAAACGTCTTTTCGGAGCATAAAAGTTGGAAATGCAACTTAAAGCAGTAAAACGTGATGAGAGCATCAGGTACTCTTACACTATAGTACAACTTGAATGTTTGGTATTCTATGATGAACTAAATGCAGGAAATCATAGAATCTAAGTGTTTGACAACAAAATGCACTTTTGGACTCTGTTGAGGCTGAAACGTCTTTTCGGAGCATAAAAGTTGGAAATGCAACTTAAAGCAGTAAAACGTGATGAGAGCATCAGGTACTCTTACACTATAGTACAACTTGAATGTTTGGTATTCTATGATGAACTAAATGCAGGAAATCATAGAATCTAAGTGTTTGACAACAAAATGCACTTTTGGACTCTGTTGAGGCTGAAACGTCTTTTCGGAGCATAAAAGTTGGAAATGCAACTTAAAGCAGTAAAACGTGATGAGAGCATCAGGTACTCTTACACTATAGTACAACTTGAATGTTTGGTATTCTATGATGAACTAAATGCAGGAAATCATAGAATCTAAGTGTTTGACAACAAAATGCACTTTTGGACTCTGTTGAGGCTGAAACGTCTTTTCGGAGCATAAAAGTTGGAAATGCAACTTAAATCAGTAAAACGTGATGAGAGCATCAGGTACTGTTATATTATAATGAAACATGAATGTCTGGTATTCTATGATGAACTAAATGCAGGAAATCATAGAATCTAAGTGTTTGACAACAAAATGCACTTTTGGACTCTGTTGAGGCTGAAACGTCTTTTCGGAGCATAAAAGTTGGAAATGCAACTTAAAGCAGTAAAACGTGATGAGAGCATCAGGTACTCTTACACTATAGTACAACTTGAATGTTTGGTATTCTATGATGAACTAAATGCAGGAAATCATAGAATCTAAGTGTTTGACAACAAAATGCACTTTTGGACTCTGTTGAGGCTGAAACGTCTATTCGGAGCATACAAGTTGGAAATGCAACTTAAAGCAGTAAAACGTGATGAGAGCATCAGGTACTCTTACACTATAGTACAACTTGAATGTTTGGTATTCTATGATGAACTAAATGCAGGAAATCATAGAATCTAAGTGTTTGACAACAAAATGCACTTTTGGACTCTGTTGAGGCTGAAACGTCTTTTCGGAGCATAAAAGTTGGAAATGCAACTTAAAGCAGTAAAACGTGATGAGAGCATCAGGTACTCTTACACTATAGTACAACTTGAATGTTTGGTATTCTATGATGAACTAAATGCAGGAAATCATAGAATCTAAGTGTTTGACAACAAAATGCACTTTTGGACTCTGTTGAGGCTGAAACGTCTTTTCGGAGCATAAAAGTTGGAAATGCAACTTAAAGCAGTAAAACGTGATGAGAGCATCAGGTACTCTTACACTATAGTACAACTTGAATGTTTGGTATTCTATGATGAACTAAATGCAGGAAATCATAGAATCTAAGTGTTTGACAACAAAATGCACTTTTGGACTCTGTTGAGGCTGAAACGTCTTTTCGGAGCATAAAAGTTGGAAATGCAACTTAAATCAGTAAAACGTGATGAGAGCATCAGGTACTGTTATATTATAATGAAACATGAATGTCTGGTATTCTATGATGAACTAAATGCAGGAAATCATAGAATCTAAGTGTTTGACAACAAAATGCACTTTTGGACTCTGTTGAGGCTGAAACGTCTTTTCGGAGCATAAAAGTTGGAAATGCAACTTAAAGCAGTAAAACGTGATGAGAGCATCAGGTACTCTTACACTATAGTACAACTTGAATGTTTGGTATTCTATGATGAACTAAATGCAGGAAATCATAGAATCTAAGTGTTTGACAACAAAATGCACTTTTGGACTCTGTTGAGGCTGAAACGTCTATTCGGAGCATACAAGTTGGAAATGCAACTTAAAGCAGTAAAACGTGATGAGAGCATCAGGTACTCTTACACTATAGTACAACTTGAATGTTTGGTATTCTATGATGAACTAAATGCAGGAAATCATAGAATCTAAGTGTTTGACAACAAAATGCACTTTTGGACTCTGTTGAGGCTGAAACGTCTTTTCGGAGCATAAAAGTTGGAAATGCAACTTAAAGCAGTAAAACGTGATGAGAGCATCAGGTACTCTTACACTATAGTAAAACTTGAATGTTTGGTATTCTATGATGAACTAAATGCAGGAAATCATAGAATCTAAGTGTTTGACAACAAAATGCACTTTTGGACTCTGTTGAGGCTGAAACGTCTTTTCGGAGCATAAAAGTTGGAAATGCAAATTAAAGCAGTAAAACGTGATGAGAGCATCAGGTACTTTTACACTATAGTACAACTTGAATGTTTGGTATTCTATGATGAACTAAATGCAGGAAATCATAGGATCTAAGTGTTTGACAACAAAATGCACTTTTGGACTCTGTAGAGGCTGAAACGTCTTTTCGGAGCATAAAAGTTGGAAATGCAAATTAAAGCAGTAAAACGTGATGAGAGCATCAGGTACTCTTATATTATAATGAAACATGAATGTCTGGTATTCTATGATGCACTAAATGCAGGAAATCATAGAATCTAAGTGTTTGACAACAAAATGCACTTTTGGACTCTGTTGAGGCTGAAACGTCTTTTCGGAGCATAAAAGTTGGAAATGCAACTTAAAGCAGTAAAACGTGATGAGAGCATCAGGTACTCTTACACTATAGTACAACTTGAATGTTTGGTATTCTATGATGAACTAAATGCAGGAAATCATAGAATCTAAGTGTTTGACAACAAAATGCACTTTTGGACTCTGTTGAGGCTGAAACGTCTATTCGGAGCATAAAAGTTGGAAATGCAACTTAAAGCAGTAAAACGTGATGAGAGCATCAGGTACTCTTACACTATAGTACAACTTGAATGTTTGGTATTCTATGATGAACTAAATGCAGGAAATCATAGAATCTAAGTGTTTGACAACAAAATGCACTTTTGGACTCTGTTGAGGCTGAAACGTCTATTCGGAGCATAAAAGTTGGAAATGCAACTTAAAGCAGTAAAACGTGATGAGAGCATCAGGTACTCTTACACTATAGTACAATTTGAATGTTTGGTATTCTATGATGAACTAAATGCAGGAAATCATAGAATCTAAGTGTTTGACAACAAAATGCACTTTTGGACTCTGTTGAGGCTGAAACGTCTATTCGGAGCATACAAGTTGGAAATGCAACTTAAAGCAGTAAAACGTGATGAGAGCATCAGGTACTCTTACACTATAGTACAATTTGAATGTTTGGTATTCTATGATGAACTAAATGCAGGAAATCATAGAATCTAAGTGTTTGACAACAAAATGCACTTTTGGACTCTGTTGAGGCTGAAACGTCTTTTCGGAGCATAAAAGTTGGAAATGCAAATTAAAGCAGTAAAACGTGATGAGAGCATCAGGTACTTTTACACTATAGTACAACTTGAATGTTTGCTATTCTATGATGAACTAAATGCAGGAAATCATAGAATCTAAGTGTTTGACAACAAAATGCACTTTTGGACTCTGTTGAGGCTGAAACGTCTTTTCGGAGCATAAAAGTTGGAAATGCAACTTAAAGCAGTAAAACGTGATGAGAGCATCAGGTACTCTTACACTATAGTACAACTTGAATGTTTGGTATTCTATGATGAACTAAATGCAGGAAATCATAGAATCTAAGTGTTTGACAACAAAATGCACTTTTGGACTCTGTTGAGGCTGAAACGTCTTTTCGGAGCATAAAAGTTGGAAATGCAAATTAAAGCAGTAAAACGTGATGAGAGCATCAGGTACTTTTACACTATAGTACAACTTGAATGTTTGGTATTCTATGATGAACTAAATGCAGGAAATCATAGGATCTAAGTGTTTGACAACAAAATGCACTTTTGGACTCTGTTGAGGCTGAAACGTCTTTTCGGAGCATAAAAGTTGGAAATGCAAATTAAAGCAGTAAAACGTGATGAGAGCATCAGGTACTCTTATATTATAATGAAACATGAATGTCTGGTATTCTATGATGCACTAAATGCAGGAAATCATAGAATCTAAGTGTTTGACAACAAAATGCACTTTTGGACTCTGTTGAGGCTGAAACGTCTTTTCGGAGCATAAAAGTTGGAAATGCAACTTAAAGCAGTAAAACGTGATGAGAGCATCAGGTACTCTTACACTATAGTACAACTTGAATGTTTGGTATTCTATGATGAACTAAATGCAGGAAATCATAGAATCTAAGTGTTTGACAACAAAATGCACTTTTGGACTCTGTTGAGGCTGAAACGTCTATTCGGAGCAGAACAGTTGGAAATGCAACTTAAAGCAGTAAAACGTGATGAGAGCATCAGGTACTCTTACACTATAGTACAACTTGAATGTTTGGTATTCTATGATGAACTAAATGCAGGAAATCATAGAATCTAAGTGTTTGACAACAAAATGCACTTTTGGACTCTGTTGAGGCTGAAACGTCTATTCGGAGCATACAAGTTGGAAATGCAACTTAAAGCAGTAAAACGTGATGAGAGCATCAGGTACTCTTACACTATAGTACAATTTGAATGTTTGGTATTCTATGATGAACTAAATGCAGGAAATCATAGAATCTAAGTGTTTGACAACAAAATGCACTTTTGGACTCTGTTGAGGCTGAAACGTCTTTTCGGAGCATAAAAGTTGGAAATGCAAATTAAAGCAGTAAAACGTGATGAGAGCATCAGGTACTTTTACACTATAGTACAACTTGAATGTTTGCTATTCTATGATGAACTAAATGCAGGAAATCATAGAATCTAAGTGTTTGACAACAAAATGCACTTTTGGACTCTGTTGAGGCTGAAACGTCTTTTCGGAGCATAAAAGTTGGAAATGCAACTTAAAGCAGTAAAACGTGATGAGAGCATCAGGTACTCTTACACTATAGTACAACTTGAATGTTTGGTATTCTATGATGAACTAAATGCAGGAAATCATAGAATCTAAGTGTTTGACAACAAAATGCACTTTTGGACTCTGTTGAGGCTGAAACGTCTATTCGGAGCATAACAGTTGGAAATGCAACTTAAAGCAGTAAAACGTGATGAGAGCATCAGGTACTCTTACACTATAGTACAACTTGAATGTTTGGTATTCTATGATGAACTAAATGCAGGAAATCATAGAATCTAAGTGTTTGACAACAAAATGCACTTTTGGACTCTGTTGAGGCTGAAACGTCTATTCGGAGCATAAAAGTTGGAAATGCAACTTAAAGCAGTAAAACGTGATGAGAGCATCAGGTACTCTTACACTATAGTACAATTTGAATGTTTGGTATTCTATGATGAACTAAATGCAGGAAATCATAGAATCTAAGTGTTTGACAACAAAATGCACTTTTGGACTCTGTTGAGGCTGAAACGTCTTTTCGGAGCATAAAAGTTGGAAATGCAAATTAAAGCAGTAAAACGTGATGAGAGCATCAGGTACTCTTATATTATAATGAAACATGAATGTCTGGTATTCTATGATGCACTAAATGCAGGAAATCATAGAATCTAAGTGTTTGACAACAAAATGCACTTTTGGACTCTGTTGAGGCTGAAACGTCTTTTCGGAGCATAAAAGTTGGAAATGCAACTTAAAGCAGTAAAACGTGATGAGAGCATCAGGTACTCTTACACTATAGTACAACTTGAATGTTTGGTATTCTATGATGAACTAAATGCAGGAAATCATAGAATCTAAGTGTTTGACAACAAAATGCACTTTTGGACTCTGTTGAGGCTGAAACGTCTATTCGGAGCATAAAAGTTGGAAATGCAACTTAAAGCAGTAAAACGTGATGAGAGCATCAGGTACTCTTACACTATAGTACAATTTGAATGTTTGGTATTCTATGATGAACTAAATGCAGGAAATCATAGAATCTAAGTGTTTGACAACAAAATGCACTTTTGGACTCTGTTGAGGCTGAAACGTCTTTTCGGAGCATAAAAGTTGGAAATGCAAATTAAAGCAGTAAAACGTGATGAGAGCATCAGGTACTCTTATATTATAATGAAACATGAATGTCTGGTATTCTATGATGCACTAAATGCAGGAAATCATAGAATCTAAGTGTTTGACAACAAAATGCACTTTTGGACTCTGTTGAGGCTGAAACGTCTTTTCGGAGCATAAAAGTTGGAAATGCAAATTAAAGCAGTAAAACGTGATGAGAGCATCAGGTACTTTTACACTATAGTACAACTTGAATGTTTGCTATTCTATGATGAACTAAATGCAGGAAATCATAGAATCTAAGTGTTTGACAACAAAATGCACTTTTGGACTCTGTTGAGGCTGAAACGTGTTTTCTTAGCATAAAAGTTGGAAATGCAACTTAAAGCAGTAAAACGTGATGAGAGCATCAGGTACTCTTACACTATAGTACAACTTGAATGTTTGGTATTCTATGATGAACTAAATGCAGGAAATCATAGGATCTAAGTGTTTGACAACAAAATGCACTTTTGGACTCTGTTGAGGCTGAAACGTCTTTTCGGAGCATAAAAGTTGGAAATGCAAATTAAAGCAGTAAAACGTGATGAGAGCATCAGGTACTCTTATATTATAATGAAACATGAATGTCTGGTATTCTATGATGCACTAAATGCAGGAAATCATAGAATCTAAGTGTTTGACAACAAAATGCACTTTTGGACTCTGTTGAGGCTGAAACGTCTTTTCGGAGCATAAAAGTTGGAAATGCAACTTAAAGCAGTAAAACGTGATGAGAGCATCAGGTACTCTTACACTATAGTACAACTTGAATGTTTGGTATTCTATGATGAACTAAATGCAGGAAATCATAGAATCTAAGTGTTTGACAACAAAATGCACTTTTGGACTCTGTTGAGGCTGAAACGTCTATTCGGAGCATAAAAGTTGGAAATGCAACTTAAAGCAGTAAAACGTGATGAGAGCATCAGGTACTCTTACACTATAGTACAACTTGAATGTTTGGTATTCTATGATGAACTAAATGCAGGAAATCATAGAATCTAAGTGTTTGACAACAAAATGCACTTTTGGACTCTGTTGAGGCTGAAACGTCTTTTCGGAGCATAAAAGTTGGAAATGCAAATTAAAGCAGTAAAACGTGATGAGAGCATCAGGTACTTTTACACTATAGTACAACTTGAATGTTTGGTATTCTATGATGAACTAAATGCAGGAAATCATAGGATCTAAGTGTTTGACAACAAAATGCACTTTTGGACTCTGTTGAGGCTGAAACGTCTTTTCGGAGCATAAAAGTTGGAAATGCAAATTAAAGCAGTAAAACGTGATGAGAGCATCAGGTACTCTTATATTATAATGAAACATGAATGTCTGGTATTCTATGATGCACTAAATGCAGGAAATCATAGAATCTAAGTGTTTGACAACAAAATGCACTTTTGGACTCTGTTGAGGCTGAAACGTCTTTTCGGAGCATAAAAGTTGGAAATGCAACTTAAAGCAGTAAAACGTGATGAGAGCATCAGGTACTCTTACACTATAGTACAACTTGAATGTTTGGTATTCTATGATGAACTAAATGCAGGAAATCATAGAATCTAAGTGTTTGACAACAAAATGCACTTTTGGACTCTGTTGAGGCTGAAACGTCTATTCGGAGCATAAAAGTTGGAAATGCAACTTAAAGCAGTAAAACGTGATGAGAGCATCAGGTACTCTTACACTATAGTACAACTTGAATGTTTGGTATTCTATGATGAACTAAATGCAGGAAATCATAGAATCTAAGTGTTTGACAACAAAATGCACTTTTGGACTCTGTTGAGGCTGAAACGTCTTTTCGGAGCATAAAAGTTGGAAATGCAACTTAAAGCAGTAAAACGTGATGAGAGCATCAGGTACTCTTACACTATAGTACAACTTGAATGTTTGGTATTCTATGATGAACTAAATGCAGGAAATCATAGAATCTAAGTGTTTGACAACAAAATGCACTTTTGGACTCTGTTGAGGCTGAAACGTCTTTTCGGAGCATAAAAGTTGGAAATGCAACTTAAAGCAGTAAAACGTGATGAGAGCATCAGGTACTCTTACACTATAGTACAACTTGAATGTTTGGTATTCTATGATGAACTAAATGCAGGAAATCATAGAATCTAAGTGTTTGACAACAAAATGCACTTTTGGACTCTGTTGAGGCTGAAACGTCTTTTCGGAGCATAAAAGTTGGAAATGCAACTTAAATCAGTAAAACGTGATGAGAGCATCAGGTACTGTTATATTATAATGAAACATGAATGTCTGGTATTCTATGATGAACTAAATGCAGGAAATCATAGAATCTAAGTGTTTGACAACAAAATGCACTTTTGGACTCTGTTGAGGCTGAAACGTCTTTTCGGAGCATAAAAGTTGGAAATGCAAATTAAAGCAGTAAAACGTGATGAGAGCATCAGGTACTTTTACACTATAGTACAACTTGAATGTTTGGTATTCTATGATGAACTAAATGCAGGAAATCATAGGATCTAAGTGTTTGACAACAAAATGCACTTTTGGACTCTGTTGAGGCTGAAACGTCTTTTCGGAGCATAAAAGTTGGAAATGCAAATTAAAGCAGTAAAACGTGATGAGAGCATCAGGTACTTTTACACTATAGTACAACTTGAATGTTTGGTATTCTATGATGCACTAAATGCAGGAAATCATAGAATCTAAGTGTTCGACAGCAAAATGCACTTTTGGACTCTGTTGAGGCTGAAACGTCTTTTCGGAGCATAAAAGTTGGAAATGCAACTTAAAGCAGTAAAACGTGATGAGAGCATCAGGTACTCTTACACTATAGTACAACTTGAATGTTTGGTATTCTATGATGAACTAAATGCAGGAAATCATAGAATCTAAGTGTTTGACAACAAAATGCACTTTTGGACTCTGTTGAGGCTGAAACGTCTATTCGGAGCATAAAAGTTGGAAATGCAACTTAAAGCAGTAAAACGTGATGAGAGCATCAGGTACTCTTACACTATAGTACAACTTGAATGTTTGGTATTCTATGATGAACTAAATGCAGGAAATCATAGAATCTAAGTGTTTGACAACAAAATGCACTTTTGGACTCTGTTGAGGCTGAAACGTCTTTTCGGAGCATAAAAGTTGGAAATGCAAATTAAAGCAGTAAAACGTGATGAGAGCATCAGGTACTTTTACACTATAGTACAACTTGAATGTTTGGTATTCTATGATGAACTAAATGCAGGAAATCATAGGATCTAAGTGTTTGACAACAAAATGCACTTTTGGACTCTGTTGAGGCTGAAACGTCTTTTCGGAGCATAAAAGTTGGAAATGCAAATTAAAGCAGTAAAACGTGATGAGAGCATCAGGTACTCTTATATTATAATGAAACATGAATGTCTGGTATTCTATGATGCACTAAATGCAGGAAATCATAGAATCTAAGTGTTTGACAACAAAATGCACTTTTGGACTCTGTTGAGGCTGAAACGTCTTTTCGGAGCATAAAAGTTGGAAATGCAACTTAAAGCAGTAAAACGTGATGAGAGCATCAGGTACTCTTACACTATAGTACAACTTGAATGTTCGGTATTCTATGATGAACTAAATGCAGGAAATCATAGAATCTAAGTGTTTGACAACAAAATGCACTTTTGGACTCTGTTGAGGCTGAAACGTCTATTCGGAGCATAAAAGTTGGAAATGCAACTTAAAGCAGTAAAACGTGATGAGAGCATCAGGTACTCTTACACTATAGTACAACTTGAATGTTTGGTATTCTATGATGAACTAAATGCAGGAAATCATAGAATCTAAGTGTTTGACAACAAAATGCACTTTTGGACTCTGTTGAGGCTGAAACGTCTTTTCGGAGCATAAAAGTTGGAAATGCAACTTAAAGCAGTAAAACGTGATGAGAGCATCAGGTACTCTTACACTATAGTACAACTTGAATGTTTGGTATTCTATGATGAACTAAATGCAGGAAATCATAGAATCTAAGTGTTTGACAACAAAATGCACTTTTGGACTCTGTTGAGGCTGAAACGTCTTTTCGGAGCATAAAAGTTGGAAATGCAACTTAAAGCAGTAAAACGTGATGAGAGCATCAGGTACTCTTACACTATAGTACAACTTGAATGTTTGGTATTCTATGATGAACTAAATGCAGGAAATCATAGAATCTAAGTGTTTGACAACAAAATGCACTTTTGGACTCTGTTGAGGCTGAAACGTCTTTTCGGAGCATAAAAGTTGGAAATGCAAATTAAAGCAGTAAAACGTGATGAGAGCATCAGGTACTTTTACACTATAGTACAACTTGAATGTTTGGTATTCTATGATGAACTAAATGCAGGAAATCATAGGATCTAAGTGTTTGACAACAAAATGCACTTTTGGACTCTGTAGAGGCTGAAACGTCTTTTCGGAGCATAAAAGTTGGAAATGCAAATTAAAGCAGTAAAACGTGATGAGAGCATCAGGTACTCTTATATTATAATGAAACATGAATGTCTGGTATTCTATGATGCACTAAATGCAGGAAATCATAGAATCTAAGTGTTTGACAACAAAATGCACTTTTGGACTCTGTTGAGGCTGAAACGTCTTTTCGGAGCATAAAAGTTGGAAATGCAACTTAAAGCAGTAAAACGTGATGAGAGCATCAGGTACTCTTACACTATAGTACAACTTGAATGTTTGGTATTCTATGATGAACTAAATGCAGGAAATCATAGAATCTAAGTGTTTGACAACAAAATGCACTTTTGGACTCTGTTGAGGCTGAAACGTCTATTCGGAGCATAAAAGTTGGAAATGCAACTTAAAGCAGTAAAACGTGATGAGAGCATCAGGTACTCTTACACTATAGTACAACTTGAATGTTTGGTATTCTATGATGAACTAAATGCAGGAAATCATAGAATCTAAGTGTTTGACAACAAAATGCACTTTTGGACTCTGTTGAGGCTGAAACGTCTATTCGGAGCATAAAAGTTGGAAATGCAACTTAAAGCAGTAAAACGTGATGAGAGCATCAGGTACTCTTACACTATAGTACAATTTGAATGTTTGGTATTCTATGATGAACTAAATGCAGGAAATCATAGAATCTAAGTGTTTGACAACAAAATGCACTTTTGGACTCTGTTGAGGCTGAAACGTCTTTTCGGAGCATAAAAGTTGGAAATGCAACTTAAAGCAGTAAAACGTGATGAGAGCATCAGGTACTCTTACACTATAGTACAACTTGAATGTTTGGTATTCTATGATGAACTAAATGCAGGAAATCATAGAATCTAAGTGTTTGACAACAAAATGCACTTTTGGACTCTGTTGAGGCTGAAACGTCTATTCGGAGCATACAAGTTGGAAATGCAACTTAAAGCAGTAAAACGTGATGAGAGCATCAGGTACTCTTACACTATAGTACAATTTGAATGTTTGGTATTCTATGATGAACTAAATGCAGGAAATCATAGAATCTAAGTGTTTGACAACAAAATGCACTTTTGGACTCTGTTGAGGCTGAAACGTCTTTTCGGAGCATAAAAGTTGGAAATGCAAATTAAAGCAGTAAAACGTGATGAGAGCATCAGGTACTTTTACACTATAGTACAACTTGAATGTTTGCTATTCTATGATGAACTAAATGCAGGAAATCATAGAATCTAAGTGTTTGACAACAAAATGCACTTTTGGACTCTGTTGAGGCTGAAACGTCTTTTCGGAGCATAAAAGTTGGAAATGCACCTTAAAGCAGTAAAACGTGATGAGAGCATCAGGTACTCTTACACTATAGTACAATTTGAATGTTTGGTATTCTATGATGAACTAAATGCAGGAAATCATAGAATCTAAGTGTTTGACAACAAAATGCACTTTTGGACTCTGTTGAGGCTGAAACGTCTTTTCGGAGCATAAAAGTTGGAAATGCAAATTAAAGCAGTAAAACGTGATGAGAGCATCAGGTACTTTTACACTATAGTACAACTTGAATGTTTGCTATTCTATGATGAACTAAATGCAGGAAATCATAGAATCTAAGTGTTTGACAACAAAATGCACTTTTGGACTCTGTTGAGGCTGAAACGTCTTTTCGGAGCATAAAAGTTGGAAATGCAACTTAAAGCAGTAAAACGTGATGAGAGCATCAGGTACTCTTACACTATAGTACAACTTGAATGTTTGGTATTCTATGATGAACTAAATGCAGGAAATCATAGAATCTAAGTGTTTGACAACAAAATGCACTTTTGGACTCTGTTGAGGCTGAAACGTCTATTCGGAGCATAACAGTTGGAAATGCAACTTAAAGCAGTAAAACGTGATGAGAGCATCAGGTACTCTTACACTATAGTACAACTTGAATGTTTGGTATTCTATGATGAACTAAATGCAGGAAATCATAGAATCTAAGTGTTTGACAACAAAATGCACTTTTGGACTCTGTTGAGGCTGAAACGTCTATTCGGAGCATAAAAGTTGGAAATGCAAATTAAAGCAGTAAAACGTGATGAGAGCATCAGGTACTCTTACACTATAGTACAATTTGAATGTTTGGTATTCTATGATGAACTAAATGCAGGAAATCATAGAATCTAAGTGTTTGACAACAAAATGCACTTTTGGACTCTGTTGAGGCTGAAACGTCTTTTCGGAGCATAAAAGTTGGAAATGCAAATTAAAGCAGTAAAACGTGATGAGAGCATCAGGTACTCTTATATTATAATGAAACATGAATGTCTGGTATTCTATGATGCACTAAATGCAGGAAATCATAGAATCTAAGTGTTTGACAACAAAATGCACTTTTGGACTCTGTTGAGGCTGAAACGTCTTTTCGGAGCATAAAAGTTGGAAATGCAACTTAAAGCAGTAAAACGTGATGAGAGCATCAGGTACTCTTACACTATAGTACAACTTGAATGTTTGGTATTCTATGATGAACTAAATGCAGGAAATCATAGAATCTAAGTGTTTGACAACAAAATGCACTTTTGGACTCTGTTGAGGCTGAAACGTCTATTCGGAGCATAAAAGTTGGAAATGCAACTTAAAGCAGTAAAACGTGATGAGAGCATCAGGTACTCTTACACTATAGTACAATTTGAATGTTTGGTATTCTATGATGAACTAAATGCAGGAAATCATAGAATCTAAGTGTTTGACAACAAAATGCACTTTTGGACTCTGTTGAGGCTGAAACGTCTTTTCGGAGCATAAAAGTTGGAAATGCAAATTAAAGCAGTAAAACGTGATGAGAGCATCAGGTACTCTTATATTATAATGAAACATGAATGTCTGGTATTCTATGATGCACTAAATGCAGGAAATCATAGAATCTAAGTGTTTGACAACAAAATGCACTTTTGGACTCTGTTGAGGCTGAAACGTCTTTTCGGAGCATAAAAGTTGGAAATGCAAATTAAAGCAGTAAAACGTGATGAGAGCATCAGGTACTTTTACACTATAGTACAACTTGAATGTTTGCTATTCTATGATGAACTAAATGCAGGAAATCATAGAATCTAAGTGTTTGACAACAAAATGCACTTTTGGACTCTGTTGAGGCTGAAACGTCTTTTCTTAGCATAAAAGTTGGAAATGCAACTTAAAGCAGTAAAACGTGATGAGAGCATCAGGTACTCTTACACTATAGTACAACTTGAATGTTTGGTATTCTATGATGAACTAAATGCAGGAAATCATAGGATCTAAGTGTTTGACAACAAAATGCACTTTTGGACTCTGTTGAGGCTGAAACGTCTTTTCGGAGCATAAAAGTTGGAAATGCAAATTAAAGCAGTAAAACGTGATGAGAGCATCAGGTACTCTTATATTATAATGAAACATGAATGTCTGGTATTCTATGATGCACTAAATGCAGGAAATCATAGAATCTAAGTGTTTGACAACAAAATGCACTTTTGGACTCTGTTGAGGCTGAAACGTCTTTTCGGAGCATAAAAGTTGGAAATGCAACTTAAAGCAGTAAAACGTGATGAGAGCATCAGGTACTCTTACACTATAGTACAACTTGAATGTTTGGTATTCTATGATGAACTAAATGCAGGAAATCATAGAATCTAAGTGTTTGACAACAAAATGCACTTTTGGACTCTGTTGAGGCTGAAACGTCTATTCGGAGCATAAAAGTTGGAAATGCAACTTAAAGCAGTAAAACGTGATGAGAGCATCAGGTACTCTTACACTATAGTACAACTTGAATGTTTGGTATTCTATGATGAACTAAATGCAGGAAATCATAGAATCTAAGTGTTTGACAACAAAATGCACTTTTGGACTCTGTTGAGGCTGAAACGTCTTTTCGGAGCATAAAAGTTGGAAATGCAAATTAAAGCAGTAAAACGTGATGAGAGCATCAGGTACTTTTACACTATAGTACAACTTGAATGTTTGGTATTCTATGATGAACTAAATGCAGGAAATCATAGGATCTAAGTGTTTGACAACAAAATGCACTTTTGGACTCTGTTGAGGCTGAAACGTCTTTTCGGAGCATAAAAGTTGGAAATGCAAATTAAAGCAGTAAAACGTGATGAGAGCATCAGGTACTCTTATATTATAATGAAACATGAATGTCTGGTATTCTATGATGCACTAAATGCAGGAAATCATAGAATCTAAGTGTTTGACAACAAAATGCACTTTTGGACTCTGTTGAGGCTGAAACGTCTTTTCGGAGCATAAAAGTTGGAAATGCAACTTAAAGCAGTAAAACGTGATGAGAGCATCAGGTACTCTTACACTATAGTACAACTTGAATGTTTGGTATTCTATGATGAACTAAATGCAGGAAATCATAGAATCTAAGTGTTTGACAACAAAATGCACTTTTGGACTCTGTTGAGGCTGAAACGTCTATTCGGAGCATAAAAGTTGGAAATGCAACTTAAAGCAGTAAAACGTGATGAGAGCATCAGGTACTCTTACACTATAGTACAACTTGAATGTTTGGTATTCTATGATGAACTAAATGCAGGAAATCATAGAATCTAAGTGTTTGACAACAAAATGCACTTTTGGACTCTGTTGAGGCTGAAACGTCTTTTCGGAGCATAAAAGTTGGAAATGCAAATTAAAGCAGTAAAACGTGATGAGAGCATCAGGTACTTTTACACTATAGTACAACTTGAATGTTTGGTATTCTATGATGAACTAAATGCAGGAAATCATAGGATCTAAGTGTTTGACAACAAAATGCACTTTTGGACTCTGTTGAGGCTGAAACGTCTTTTCGGAGCATAAAAGTTGGAAATGCAAATTAAAGCAGTAAAACGTGATGAGAGCATCAGGTACTTTTACACTATAGTACAACTTGAATGTTTGGTATTCTATGATGAACTAAATGCAGGAAATCATAGAATCTAAGTGTTTGACAACAAAATGCACTTTTGGACTCTGTTGAGGCTGAAACGTCTTTTCGGAGCATAAAAGTTGGAAATGCAACTTAAAGCAGTAAAACGTGATGAGAGCATCAGGTACTCTTACACTATAGTACAACTTGAATGTTTGGTATTCTATGATGAACTAAATGCAGGAAATCATAGAATCTAAGTGTTTGACAACAAAATGCACTTTTGGACTCTGTTGAGGCTGAAACGTCTATTCGGAGCATAAAAGTTGGAAATGCAACTTAAAGCAGTAAAACGTGATGAGAGCATCAGGTACTCTTACACTATAGTACAACTTGAATGTTTGGTATTCTATGATGAACTAAATGCAGGAAATCATAGAATCTAAGTGTTTGACAACAAAATGCACTTTTGGACTCTGTTGAGGCTGAAACGTCTTTTCGGAGCATAAAAGTTGGAAATGCAAATTAAAGCAGTAAAACGTGATGAGAGCATCAGGTACTTTTACACTATAGTACAACTTGAATGTTTGATATTCTATGATGAACTAAATGCAGGAAATCATAGGATCTAAGTGTTTGACAACAAAATGCACTTTTGGACTCTGTTGAGGCTGAAACGTCTTTTCGGAGCATAAAAGTTGGAAATGCAAATTAAAGCAGTAAAACGTGATGAGAGCATCAGGTACTCTTATATTATAATGAAACATGAATGTCTGGTATTCTATGATGCACTAAATGCAGGAAATCATAGAATCTAAGTGTTTGACAACAAAATGCACTTTTGGACTCTGTTGAGGCTGAAACGTCTTTTCGGAGCATAAAAGTTGGAAATGCAACTTAAAGCAGTAAAACGTGATGAGAGCATCAGGTACTCTTACACTATAGTACAACTTGAATGTTCGGTATTCTATGATGAACTAAATGCAGGAAATCATAGAATCTAAGTGTTTGACAACAAAATGCACTTTTGGACTCTGTTGAGGCTGAAACGTCTATTCGGAGCATAAAAGTTGGAAATGCAACTTAAAGCAGTAAAACGTGATGAGAGCATCAGGTACTCTTACACTATAGTACAACTTGAATGTTTGGTATTCTATGATGAACTAAATGCAGGAAATCATAGAATCTAAGTGTTTGACAACAAAATGCACTTTTGGACTCTGTTGAGGCTGAAACGTCTTTTCGGAGCATAAAAGTTGGAAATGCAACTTAAATCAGTAAAACGTGATGAGAGCATCAGGTACTGTTATATTATAATGAAACATGAATGTCTGGTATTCTATGATGCACTAAATGCAGGAAATCATAGAATCTAAGTGTTTGACAACAAAATGCACTTTTGGACTCTGTTGAGGCTGAAACGTCTTTTCGGAGCATAAAAGTTGGAAATGCAACTTAAAGCAGTAAAACGTGATGAGAGCATCAGGTACTCTTACACTATAGTACAACTTGAATGTTTGGTATTCTATGATGAACTAAATGCAGGAAATCATAGAATCTAAGTGTTTGACAACAAAATGCACTTTTGGACTCTGTTGAGGCTGAAACGTCTATTCGGAGCATACAAGTTGGAAATGCAACTTAAAGCAGTAAAACGTGATGAGAGCATCAGGTACTCTTACACTATAGTACAACTTGAATGTTTGGTATTCTATGATGAACTAAATGCAGGAAATCATAGAATCTAAGTGTTTGACAACAAAATGCACTTTTGGACTCTGTTGAGGCTGAAACGTCTTTTCGGAGCATAAAAGTTGGAAATGCAACTTAAAGCAGTAAAACGTGATGAGAGCATCAGGTACTCTTACACTATAGTACAACTTGAATGTTTGGTATTCTATGATGAACTAAATGCAGGAAATCATAGAATCTAAGTGTTTGACAACAAAATGCACTTTTGGACTCTGTTGAGGCTGAAACGTCTTTTCGGAGCATAAAAGTTGGAAATGCAAATTAAAGCAGTAAAACGTGATGAGAGCATCAGGTACTTTTACACTATAGTACAACTTGAATTTTTGGTATTCTATGATGAACTAAATGCAGGAAATCATAGGATCTAAGTGTTTGACAACAAAATGCACTTTTGGACTCTGTAGAGGCTGAAACGTCTTTTCGGAGCATAAAAGTTGGAAATGCAAATTAAAGCAGTAAAACGTGATGAGAGCATCAGGTACTCTTATATTATAATGAAACATGAATGTCTGGTATTCTATGATGCACTAAATGCAGGAAATCATAGAATCTAAGTGTTTGACAACAAAATGCACTTTTGGACTCTGTTGAGGCTGAAACGTCTTTTCGGAGCATAAAAGTTGGAAATGCAACTTAAAGCAGTAAAACGTGATGAGAGCATCAGGTACTCTTACACTATAGTACAACTTGAATGTTTGGTATTCTATGATGAACTAAATGCAGGAAATCATAGAATCTAAGTGTTTGACAACAAAATGCACTTTTGGACTCTGTTGAGGCTGAAACGTCTATTCGGAGCATAAAAGTTGGAAATGCAACTTAAAGCAGTAAAACGTGATGAGAGCATCAGGTACTCTTACACTATAGTACAACTTGAATGTTTGGTATTCTATGATGAACTAAATGCAGGAAATCATAGAATCTAAGTGTTTGACAACAAAATGCACTTTTGGACTCTGTTGAGGCTGAAACGTCTTTTCGGAGCATAAAAGTTGGAAATGCAAATTAAAGCAGTAAAACGTGATGA
Source organism: Taurulus bubalis (assembly GCF_910589615.1). Lineage (NCBI taxonomy): Eukaryota > Metazoa > Chordata > Actinopteri > Perciformes > Cottidae > Taurulus > Taurulus bubalis. The sequence continues at coordinate 2,272,801 of NC_136598.1, read as the reverse complement.
GAGCATCAGGTACTTTTACACTATAGTACAACTTGAATGTTTGCTATTCTATGATGAACTAAATGCAGGAAATCATAGAATCTAAGTGTTTGACAACAAAATGCACTTTTGGACTCTGTTGAGGCTGAAACGTCTTTTCGGAGCATAAAAGTTGGAAATGCAACTTAAAGCAGTAAAACGTGATGAGAGCATCAGGTACTCTTACACTATAGTACAACTTGAATGTTTGGTATTCTATGATGAACTAAATGCAGGAAATCATAGAATCTAAGTGTTTGACAACAAAATGCACTTTTGGACTCTGTTGAGGCTGAAACGTCTTTTCGGAGCATAAAAGTTGGAAATGCAAATTAAAGCAGTAAAACGTGATGAGAGCATCAGGTACTTTTACACTATAGTACAACTTGAATGTTTGGTATTCTATGATGAACTAAATGCAGGAAATCATAGGATCTAAGTGTTTGACAACAAAATGCACTTTTGGACTCTGTAGAGGCTGAAACGTCTTTTCGGAGCATAAAAGTTGGAAATGCAAATTAAAGCAGTAAAACGTGATGAGAGCATCAGGTACTCTTATATTATAATGAAACATGAATGTCTGGTATTCTATGATGCACTAAATGCAGGAAATCATAGAATCTAAGTGTTTGACAACAAAATGCACTTTTGGACTCTGTTGAGGCTGAAACGTCTTTTCGGAGCATAAAAGTTGGAAATGCAACTTAAAGCAGTAAAACGTGATGAGAGCATCAGGTACTCTTACACTATAGTACAACTTGAATGTTTGGTATTCTATGATGAACTAAATGCAGGAAATCATAGAATCTAAGTGTTTGACAACAAAATGCACTTTTGGACTCTGTTGAGGCTGAAACGTCTATTCGGAGCATAAAAGTTGGAAATGCAACTTAAAGCAGTAAAACGTGATGAGAGCATCAGGTACTCTTACACTATAGTACAACTTGAATGTTTGGTATTCTATGATGAACTAAATGCAGGAAATCATAGAATCTAAGTGTTTGACAACAAAATGCACTTTTGGACTCTGTTGAGGCTGAAACGTCTATTCGGAGCATAAAAGTTGGAAATGCAACTTAAAGCAGTAAAACGTGATGAGAGCATCAGGTACTCTTACACTATAGTACAATTTGAATGTTTGGTATTCTATGATGAACTAAATGCAGGAAATCATAGAATCTAAGTGTTTGACAACAAAATGCACTTTTGGACTCTGTTGAGGCTGAAACGTCTTTTCGGAGCATAAAAGTTGGAAATGCAAATTAAAGCAGTAAAACGTGATGAGAGCATCAGGTACTTTTACACTATAGTACAACTTGAATGTTTGGTATTCTATGATGAACTAAATGCAGGAAATCATAGAATCTAAGTGTTTGACAACAAAATGCACTTTTGGACTCTGTTGAGGCTGAAACGTCTTTTCGGAGCATAAAAGTTGGAAATGCAACTTAAAGCAGTAAAACGTGATGAGAGCATCAGGTACTCTTACACTATAGTACAACTTGAATGTTTGGTATTCTATGATGAACTAAATGCAGGAAATCATAGAATCTAAGTGTTTGACAACAAAATGCACTTTTGGACTCTGTTGAGGCTGAAACGTCTTTTCGGAGCATAAAAGTTGGAAATGCAACTTAAAGCAGTAAAACGTGATGAGAGCATCAGGTACTCTTATATTATAATGAAACATGAATGTCTGGTATTCTATGATGCACTAAATGCAGGAAATCATAGAATCTAAGTGTTTGACAACAAAATGCACTTTTGGACTCTGTTGAGGCTGAAACGTCTTTTCGGAGCATAAAAGTTGGAAATGCAACTTAAAGCAGTAAAACGTGATGAGAGCATCAGGTACTCTTACACTATAGTACAACTTGAATGTTTGGTATTCTATGATGAACTAAATGCAGGAAATCATAGAATCTAAGTGTTTGACAACAAAATGCACTTTTGGACTCTGTTGAGGCTGAAACGTCTATTCGGAGCATAAAAGTTGGAAATGCAACTTAAAGCAGTAAAACGTGATGAGAGCATCAGGTACTCTTACACTATAGTACAACTTGAATGTTTGGTATTCTATGATGAACTAAATGCAGGAAATCATAGAATCTAAGTGTTTGACAACAAAATGCACTTTTGGACTCTGTTGAGGCTGAAACGTCTATTCGGAGCATAAAAGTTGGAAATGCAACTTAAAGCAGTAAAACGTGATGAGAGCATCAGGTACTCTTACACTATAGTACAACTTGAATGTTTGGTATTCTATGATGAACTAAATGCAGGAAATCATAGAATCTAAGTGTTTGACAACAAAATGCACTTTTGGACTCTGTTGAGGCTGAAACGTCTTTTCGGAGCATAAAAGTTGGAAATGCAACTTAAAGCAGTAAAACGTGATGAGAGCATCAGGTACTCTTACACTATAGTACAACTTGAATGTTTGGTATTCTATGATGAACTAAATGCAGGAAATCATAGAATCTAAGTGTTTGACAACAAAATGCACTTTTGGACTCTGTTGAGGCTGAAACGTCTTTTCGGAGCATAAAAGTTGGAAATGCAACTTAAAGCAGTAAAACGTGATGAGAGCATCAGGTACTCTTACACTATAGTACAACTTGAATGTTTGGTATTCTATGATGAACTAAATGCAGGAAATCATAGAATCTAAGTGTTTGACAACAAAATGCACTTTTGGACTCTGTTGAGGCTGAAACGTCTTTTCGGAGCATAAAAGTTGGAAATGCAAATTAAAGCAGTAAAACGTGATGAGAGCATCAGGTACTTTTACACTATAGTACAACTTGAATGTTTGGTATTCTATGATGAACTAAATGCAGGAAATCATAGGATCTAAGTGTTTGACAACAAAATGCACTTTTGGACTCTGTTGAGGCTGAAACGTCTTTTCGGAGCATAAAAGTTGGAAATGCAAATTAAAGCAGTAAAACGTGATGAGAGCATCAGGTACTCTTACACTATAGTACAACTTGAATGTTTGGTATTCTATGATGAACTAAATGCAGGAAATCATAGAATCTAAGTGTTTGACAACAAAATGCACTTTTGGACTCTGTTGAGGCTGAAACGTCTATTCGGAGCATAAAAGTTGGAAATGCAACTTAAAGCAGTAAAACGTGATGAGAGCATCAGGTACTCTTACACTATAGTACAACTTGAATGTTTGGTATTCTATGATGAACTAAATGCAGGAAATCATAGAATCTAAGTGTTTGACAACAAAATGCACTTTTGGACTCTGTTGAGGCTGAAACGTCTATTCGGAGCATAAAAGTTGGAAATGCAACTTAAAGCAGTAAAACGTGATGAGAGCATCAGGTACTCTTACACTATAGTACAATTTGAATGTTTGGTATTCTATGATGAACTAAATGCAGGAAATCATAGAATCTAAGTGTTTGACAACAAAATGCACTTTTGGACTCTGTTGAGGCTGAAACGTCTTTTCGGAGCATAAAAGTTGGAAATGCAAATTAAAGCAGTAAAACGTGATGAGAGCATCAGGTACTTTTACACTATAGTACAACTTGAATGTTTGGTATTCTATGATGAACTAAATGCAGGAAATCATAGGATCTAAGTGTTTGACAACAAAATGCACTTTTGGACTCTGTTGAGGCTGAAACGTCTTTTCGGAGCATAAAAGTTGGAAATGCAAATTAAAGCAGTAAAACGTGATGAGAGCATCAGGTACTCTTACACTATAGTACAACTTGAATGTTTGGTATTCTATGATGAACTAAATGCAGGAAATCATAGAATCTAAGTGTTTGACAACAAAATGCACTTTTGGACTCTGTTGAGGCTGAAACGTCTATTCGGAGCATAAAAGTTGGAAATGCAACTTAAAGCAGTAAAACGTGATGAGAGCATCAGGTACTCTTACACTATAGTACAACTTGAATGTTTGGTATTCTATGATGAACTAAATGCAGGAAATCATAGAATCTAAGTGTTTGACAACAAAATGCACTTTTGGACTCTGTTGAGGCTGAAACGTCTATTCGGAGCATAAAAGTTGGAAATGCAACTTAAAGCAGTAAAACGTGATGAGAGCATCAGGTACTCTTACACTATAGTACAATTTGAATGTTTGGTATTCTATGATGAACTAAATGCAGGAAATCATAGAATCTAAGTGTTTGACAACAAAATGCACTTTTGGACTCTGTTGAGGCTGAAACGTCTTTTCGGAGCATAAAAGTTGGAAATGCAAATTAAAGCAGTAAAACGTGATGAGAGCATCAGGTACTTTTACACTATAGTACAACTTGAATGTTTGGTATTCTATGATGAACTAAATGCAGGAAATCATAGAATCTAAGTGTTTGACAACAAAATGCACTTTTGGACTCTGTTGAGGCTGAAACGTCTTTTCGGAGCATAAAAGTTGGAAATGCAACTTAAAGCAGTAAAACGTGATGAGAGCATCAGGTACTCTTACACTATAGTACAACTTGAATGTTTGGTATTCTATGATGAACTAAATGCAGGAAATCATAGAATCTAAGTGTTTGACAACAAAATGCACTTTTGGACTCTGTTGAGGCTGAAACGTCTTTTCGGAGCATAAAAGTTGGAAATGCAACTTAAAGCAGTAAAACGTGATGAGAGCATCAGGTACTCTTATATTATAATGAAACATGAATGTCTGGTATTCTATGATGCACTAAATGCAGGAAATCATAGAATCTAAGTGTTTGACAACAAAATGCACTTTTGGACTCTGTTGAGGCTGAAACGTCTTTTCGGAGCATAAAAGTTGGAAATGCAACTTAAAGCAGTAAAACGTGATGAGAGCATCAGGTACTCTTACACTATAGTACAACTTGAATGTTTGGTATTCTATGATGAACTAAATGCAGGAAATCATAGAATCTAAGTGTTTGACAACAAAATGCACTTTTGGACTCTGTTGAGGCTGAAACGTCTATTCGGAGCATAAAAGTTGGAAATGCAACTTAAAGCAGTAAAACGTGATGAGAGCATCAGGTACTCTTACACTATAGTACAACTTGAATGTTTGGTATTCTATGATGAACTAAATGCAGGAAATCATAGAATCTAAGTGTTTGACAACAAAATGCACTTTTGGACTCTGTTGAGGCTGAAACGTCTATTCGGAGCATAAAAGTTGGAAATGCAACTTAAAGCAGTAAAACGTGATGAGAGCATCAGGTACTCTTACACTATAGTACAATTTGAATGTTTGGTATTCTATGATGAACTAAATGCAGGAAATCATAGAATCTAAGTGTTTGACAACAAAATGCACTTTTGGACTCTGTTGAGGCTGAAACGTCTTTTCGGAGCATAAAAGTTGGAAATGCAAATTAAAGCAGTAAAACGTGATGAGAGCATCAGGTACTTTTACACTATAGTACAACTTGAATGTTTGGTATTCTATGATGAACTAAATGCAGGAAATCATAGAATCTAAGTGTTTGACAACAAAATGCACTTTTGGACTCTGTTGAGGCTGAAACGTCTTTTCGGAGCATAAAAGTTGGAAATGCAACTTAAAGCAGTAAAACGTGATGAGAGCATCAGGTACTCTTACACTATAGTACAACTTGAATGTTTGGTATTCTATGATGAACTAAATGCAGGAAATCATAGAATCTAAGTGTTTGACAACAAAATGCACTTTTGGACTCTGTTGAGGCTGAAACGTCTTTTCGGAGCATAAAAGTTGGAAATGCAAATTAAAGCAGTAAAACGTGATGAGAGCATCAGGTACTTTTACACTATAGTACAACTTGAATGTTTGGTATTCTATGATGAACTAAATGCAGGAAATCATAGAATCTAAGTGTTTGACAACAAAATGCACTTTTGGACTCTGTTGAGGCTGAAACGTCTTTTCGGAGCATAAAAGTTGGAAATGCAACTTAAAGCAGTAAAACGTGATGAGAGCATCAGGTACTCTTACACTATAGTACAACTTGAATGTTTGGTATTCTATGATGAACTAAATGCAGGAAATCATAGAATCTAAGTGTTTGACAACAAAATGCACTTTTGGACTCTGTTGAGGCTGAAACGTCTTTTCGGAGCATAAAAGTTGGAAATGCAACTTAAAGCAGTAAAACGTGATGAGAGCATCAGGTACTCTTACACTATAGTACAACTTGAATGTTTGGTATTCTATGATGAACTAAATGCAGGAAATCATAGAATCTAAGTGTTTGACAACAAAATGCACTTTTGGACTCTGTTGAGGCTGAAACGTCTTTTCGGAGCATAAAAGTTGGAAATGCAAATTAAAGCAGTAAAACGTGATGAGAGCATCAGGTACTTTTACACTATAGTACAACTTGAATGTTTGGTATTCTATGATGAACTAAATGCAGGAAATCATAGGATCTAAGTGTTTGACAACAAAATGCAATTTTGGACTCTGTTGAGGCTGAAACGTCTTTTCGGAGCATAAAAGTTGGAAATGCAAATTAAAGCAGTAAAACGTGATGAGAGCATCAGGTACTCTTACACTATAGTACAACTTGAATGTTTGGTATTCTATGATGAACTAAATGCAGGAAATCATAGAATCTAAGTGTTTGACAACAAAATGCACTTTTGGACTCTGTTGAGGCTGAAACGTCTATTCGGAGCATAAAAGTTGGAAATGCAACTTAAAGCAGTAAAACGTGATGAGAGCATCAGGTACTCTTACACTATAGTACAACTTGAATGTTTGGTATTCTATGATGAACTAAATGCAGGAAATCATAGAATCTAAGTGTTTGACAACAAAATGCACTTTTGGACTCTGTTGAGGCTGAAACGTCTTTTCGGAGCATAAAAGTTGGAAATGCAACTTAAAGCAGTAAAACGTGATGAGAGCATCAGGTACTCTTACACTATAGTACAACTTGAATGTTTGGTATTCTATGATGAACTAAATGCAGGAAATCATAGAATCTAAGTGTTTGACAACAAAATGCACTTTTGGACTCTGTTGAGGCTGAAACGTCTATTCGGAGCATAAAAGTTGGAAATGCAACTTAAGCAGTAAAACGTGATGAGAGCATCAGGTACTCTTACACTATAGTACAACTTGAATGTTTGGTATTCTATGATGAACTAAATGCAGGAAATCATAGAATCTAAGTGTTTGACAACAAAAATGCACTTTTGGACTCTGTTGAGGCTGAAACGTCTATTCGGAGCATAAAAGTTGGAAATGCAAACTTAAAGCAGTAAAACGTGATGAGAGCATCAGGTACTCTTACACTATAGTACAATTTGAATGTTTGGTATTCTATGATGAACTAAATGCAGGAAATCATAGAATCTAAGTGTTTGACAACAAAATGCACTTTTGGACTCTGTTGAGGCTGAAACGTCTTTTCGGAGCATAAAAGTTGGAAATGCAAATTAAAGCAGTAAAACGTGATGAGAGCATCAGGTTACTTTTACACTATAGTACAACTTGAATGTTTGGTATTCTATGATGAACTAAATGCAGGAAATCATACAATCTAAGTGTTTGACAACAAAATGCACTTTTGGACTCTGTTGAGGCTGAAACGTCTTTTCGGAGCATAAAAAGTTGGAAATGCAAATTAAAGCAGTAAAACGTGATGAGAGCATCAGGTACTTTTTACACTATAGTACAACTTGAATGTTTGGTATTCTATGATGAACTAAATGCAGGAAATCATAGAATCTAAGTGTTTGACAACAAAATGCACTTTTGGACTCTGTTGAGGCTGAAACGTCTTTTCGGAGCATAAAAGTTGGAAATGCAACTTAAAGCAGTAAAAACGTGATGAGAGCATCAGGTACTCTTACACTATAGTACAACTTGAATGTTTGGTATTCTATGATGAACTAAATGCAGGAAATCATAGAATCTAAGTGTTTGACAACAAAATGCACTTTTGGACTCTGTTGAGGCTGAAACGTCTTTTCGGAGCATAAAAGTTGGAATGCAACTTAAAGCAGTAAAACGTGATGAGAGCATCAGGTACTCTTATATTATAATGAAACATGAATGTCTGGTATTCTATGATGCACTAAATGCAGGAAATCATAGAATCTAAGTGTTTGACAACAAAATGCACTTTTGGACTCTGTTGAGGCTGAAACGTCTTTTCGGAGCATAAAAGTTGGAAATGCAACTTAAAGCAGTAAAACGTGATGAGAGCATCAGGTACTCTTACACTATAGTACAACTTGAATGTTTGGTATTCTATGATGAACTAAATGCAGGAAATCATAGAATCTAAGTGTTTGACAACAAATGCACTTTTGGACTCTGTTGAGGCTGAAAACGTCTATTCGGAGCATAAAAGTTGGAAATGCAACTTAAAGCAGTAAAACGTGATGAGAGCATCAGGTACTCTTACACTATAGTACAACTTGAATGTTTGGTATTCTATGATGAACTAAATGCAGGAAATCATAGAATCTAAGTGTTTGACAACAAAATGCACTTTTGGACTCTGTTGAGGCTGAAACGTCTATTCGGAGCATAAAAGTTGGAAATGCAACTTAAAGCAGTAAAACGTGATGAGAGCATCAGGTACTCTTACACTATAGTACAATTTGAATGTTTGGTATTCTATGATGAACTAAATGCAGGAAATCATAGAATCTAAGTGTTTGACAACAAAATGCACTTTTGACTCTGTTGAGGCTGAAACGTCTTTTCGGAGCATAAAAAGTTGGAAATGCAAATTAAAGCAGTAAAACGTGATGAGAGCATCAGGTACTTTACACTATAGTACAACTTGAATGTTTGGTATTCTATGATGAACTAAATGCAGGAAATCATAGAATCTAAGTGTTTGACAACAAAATGCACTTTTGGACTCTGGTTGAGGGCTGAAACGTCTATTCGGAGCATAAAAGTTGGAAATGCAACTTAAAGCAGTAAAACGTGATGAGAGCATCAGGTACTCTTACACTATAGTACAACTTGAATGTTTGGTATTCTATGATGAACTAAATGCAGGAAATCATAGAATCTAAGTGTTTGACAACAAAATGCACTTTTGGACTCTGTTGAGGCTGAAACGTCTATTCGGAGCATAAAAGTTGGAAATGCAACTTAAAGCAGTAAAACGTGATGAGAGCATCAGGTACTCTTACACTATAGTACAACTTGAATGTTTGGTATTCTATGATGAACTAAATGCAGGAAATCATAGAATCTAAGTGTTTGACAACAAAATGCACTTTTGGACTCTGTTGAGGCTGAAACGTCTATTCGGAGCATAAAAGTTGGAAATGCAACTTAAAGCAGTAAAACGTGATGAGAGCATCAGGTACTCTTACACTATAGTACAACTTGAATGTTTGGTATTCTATGATGAACTAAATGCAGGAAATCATAGAATCTAAGTGTTTGACAACAAAATGCACTTTTGGACTCTGTTGAGGCTGAAACGTCTATTCGGAGCATAAAAGTTGGAAATGCAACTTAAAGCAGTAAAACGTGATGAGAGCATCAGGTACTCTTACACTATAGTACAATTTGAATGTTTGGTATTCTATGATGAACTAAATGCAGGAAATCATAGAATCTAAGTGTTTGACAACAAAATGCACTTTTGGACTCTGTTGAGGCTGAAACGTCTTTTCGGAGCATAAAAGTTGGAAATGCAAATTAAAGCAGTAAAACGTGATGAGAGCATCAGGTACTTTTACACTATAGTACAACTTGAATGTTTGGTATTCTATGATGAACTAAATGCAGGAAATCATACAATCTAAGTGTTTGACAACAAAATGCACTTTTGGACTCTGTTGAGGCTGAAACGTCTTTTCGGAGCATAAAAGTTGGAAATGCAAATTAAAGCAGTAAAAACGTGATGAGAGCATCAGGTACTTTTACACTATAGTACAACTTGAATGTTTGGTATTCTATGATGAACTAAATGCAGGAAATCATAGGATCTAAGTGTTTGACAACAAAATGCACTTTTGGACTCTGTTGAGGCTGAAACGTCTTTTCGGAGCATAAAAGTTGGAAATGCAAATTAAAGCAGTAAAACGTGATGAGAGCATCAGGTACTCTTACACTATAGTACAACTTGAATGTTTGGTATTCTATGATGAACTAAATGCAGGAAATCATAGAATCTAAGTGTTTGACAACAAAATGCACTTTTGGACTCTGTTGAGGCTGAAACGTCTATTCGGAGCATAAAAGTTGGAAATGCAACTTAAAGCAGTAAAACGTGATGAGAGCATCAGGTACTCTTACACTATAGTACAACTTGAATGTTTGGTATTCTATGATGAACTAAATGCAGGAAATCATAGAATCTAAGTGTTTGACAACAAAATGCACTTTTGGACTCTGTTGAGGCTGAAACGTCTATTCGGAGCATAAAAGTTGGAAATGCAACTTAAAGCAGTAAAACGTGATGAGAGCATCAGGTACTCTTACACTATAGTACAATTTGAATGTTTGGTATTCTATGATGAACTAAATGCAGGAAATCATAGAATCTAAGTGTTTGACAACAAAATGCACTTTTGGACTCTGTTGAGGCTGAAACGTCTTTTCGGAGCATAAAAGTTGGAAATGCAAATTAAAGCAGTAAAACGTGATGAGAGCATCAGGTACTTTTACACTATAGTACAACTTGAATGTTTGGTATTCTATGATGAACTAAATGCAGGAAATCATAGAATCTAAGTGTTTGACAACAAAATGCACTTTTGGACTCTGTTGAGGCTGAAACGTCTTTTCGGAGCATAAAAGTTGGAAATGCAAATTAAAGCAGTAAAACGTGATGAGAGCATCAGGTACTCTTACACTATAGTACAACTTGAATGTTTGGTATTCTATGATGAACTAAATGCAGGAAATCATAGAATCTAAGTGTTTGACAACAAAATGCACTTTTGGACTCTGTTGAGGCTGAAACGTCTATTCGGAGCATAAAAGTTGGAAATGCAACTTAAAGCAGTAAAACGTGATGAGAGCATCAGGTACTCTTACACTATAGTACAACTTGAATGTTTGGTATTCTATGATGAACTAAATGCAGGAAATCATAGAATCTAAGTGTTTGACAACAAAATGCACTTTTGGACTCTGTTGAGGCTGAAACGTCTATTCGGAGCATAAAAGTTGGAAATGCAACTTAAAGCAGTAAAACGTGATGAGAGCATCAGGTACTCTTACACTATAGTACAATTTGAATGTTTGGTATTCTATGATGAACTAAATGCAGGAAATCATAGAATCTAAGTGTTTGACAACAAAATGCACTTTTGGACTCTGTTGAGGCTGAAACGTCTTTTCGGAGCATAAAAGTTGGAAATGCAAATTAAAGCAGTAAAACGTGATGAGAGCATCAGGTACTTTTACACTATAGTACAAACTTGAATGTTTGGTATTCTATGATGAACTAAATGCAGGAAATCATAGAATCTAAGTGTTTGACAACAAAATGCACTTTTGGACTCTGTTGAGGCTGAAACGTCTTTTCGGAGCATAAAAGTTGGAAATGCAACTTAAAGCAGTAAAACGTGATGAGAGCATCAGGTACTCTTACACTATAGTACAACTTGAATGTTTGGTATTCTATGATGAACTAAATGCAGGAAATCATAGAATCTAAGTGTTTGACAACAAAATGCACTTTTGACTCTGTTGAGGCTGAAAACGTCTTTTCGGAGCATAAAAGTTGGAAATGCAAATTAAAGCAGTAAAACGTGATGAGAGCATCAGGTACTTTTACACTATAGTACAACTTGAATGTTTGGTATTCTATATGATGAACTAAATGCAGGAAATCATAGGATCTAAGTGTTTGACAACAAAATGCACTTTTGGACTCTGTTGAGGCTGAACGTCTTTTCGGAGCATAAAAGTTGGAAATGCAAATTAAAGCAGTAAAACGTGATGAGAGCATCAGGTACTCTTATATTATAATGAAACATGGAATGTCTGGTATTCTATGATGCACTAAATGCAGGAAATCATAGAATCTAAGTGTTTGACAACAAAATGCACTTTTGGACTCTGTTGAGGGCTGAAAACGTCTATTCGGAGCATAAAAGTTGGAAATGCAACTTAAAGCAGTAAAACGTGATGAGAGCATCAGTACTCTTACACTATAGTACAACTTGAATGTTTGGTATTCTATGATGAACTAAATGCAGGGAAATCATAGAATCTAAGTGTTTGACAACAAAATGCACTTTTGGACTCTGTTGAGGCTGAAACGTCTATTCTGAGCATAAAAGTTGGAAATGCAACTTAAAGCAGTAAAACGTGATGAGAGCATCAGGTACTCTTACACTATAGTACAACTTGAATGTTTGGTATTCTATGATGAACTAAATGCAGGAAATCATAGAATCTAAGTGTTTGACAACAAAATGCACTTTTGGACTCTGTTGAGGCTGAAAACGTCTATTCGGAGCATAAAAGTTGGAAATGCAACTTAAAGCAGTAAAACGTGATGAGAGCATCAGGTACTCTTACACTATAGTACAATTTGAATGTTTGGTATTCTATGATGAACTAAATGCAGGAAATCATAGAATCTAAGTGTTTTGACAACAAAATGCACTTTTGGACTCTGTTGAGGCTGAAACGTCTATTCGGAGCATAAAAGTTGGAAATGCAACTTAAAGCAGTAAAACGTGATGAGAGCATCAGGTACTCTTACACTATAGTACAACTTGAATGTTTGGTATTCTATGATGAACTAAATGCAGGAAATCATAAGATCTAAGTGTTTGACAACAAAATGCACTTTTGGACTCTGTTGAGGCTGAAACGTCTTTTCGGAGCATAAAAGTTGGAAATGCAACTTAAAGCAGTAAAACGTGATGAGAGCATCAGGTACTCTTACACTATAGTACAACTTGAATGTTTGGTATTCTATGATGAACTAAATGCAGGAAATCATAGAATCTAAGTGTTTGCACAACAAAATGCACTTTTGGGACTCTGTTGAGGCTGAAACGTCTTTTCGGAGCATAAAAGTTGGAAATGCAAATTAAAGCAGTAAAACGTGATGAGAGCATCAGGTACTTTTACACTATAGTACAACTTGAATGTTTGCTATTCTATGATGAACTAAATGCAGGAAATCATAGAATCTAAGTGTTTGACAACAAAATGCACTTTTGGACTCTGTTGAGGCTGGAAACGTCTTTTCGGAGCATAAAAGTTGGAAATGCAACTTAAAGCAGTAAAACGTGATGAGAGCATCAGGTACTCTTACACTATAGTACAACTTGAATGTTTGGTATTCTATGATGAACTAAATGCAGGAAATCATAGAATCTAAGTGTTTGACAACAAAATGCACTTTTGGACTCTGTGAGGCTGAAACGTCTTTTCGGAGCATAAAAGTTGGAAATGCAAATTAAAGCAGTAAAACGTGATGAGAGCATCAGGTACTCTTAATTATAATGAAACATGAATGTCTGGTATTCTATGATGCACTAAATGCAGGAAATCATAGAATCTAAGTGTTTGACAACAAAATGCACTTTTGGACTCTGTTGAGGCTGAAACGTCTTTTCGGAGCATAAAAGTTGGAAATGCAACTTAAAGCAGTAAAACGTGATGAGAGCATCAGGTACTCTTACACTATAGTACAACTTGAATGTTTGGTATTCTATGATGAACTAAATGCAGGAAATCATAGAATCTAAGTGTTTGACAACAAAATGCACTTTTGGACTCTGTTGAGGCTGAAACGTCTATTCGGAGCATAAAAGTTGGAAATGCAACTTAAAGCAGTAAAACGTGATGAGAGCATCAGGTACTCTTACACTATAGTACAACTTGAATGTTTGGTATTCTATGATGAACTAAATGCAGGAAATCATAGAATCTAAGTGTTTGACAACAAAATGCACTTTTGGACTCTGTTGAGGCTGAAACGTCTATTCGGAGCATAAAAGTTGGAAATGCAACTTAAAGCAGTAAAACGTGATGAGAGCATCAGGTACTCTTACACTATAGTACAACTTGAATGTTTGGTATTCTATGATGAACTAAATGCAGGAAATCATAGAATCTAAGTGTTTGACAACAAAATGCACTTTTGGACTCTGTTGAGGCTGAAACGTCTATTCGGAGCATAAAAGGTGGAAATGCAACTTAAAGCAGTAAAACGTGATGAGAGCATCAGGTACTCTTACACTATAGTACAATTTGAATGTTTGGTATTCTATGATGAACTAAATGCAGGAAATCATAGAATCTAAGTGTTTGACAACAAAATGCACTTTTGGACTCTGTTGAGGCTGAAACGTCTATTCGGAGCATAAAAGTTGGAAATGCAACTTAAAGCAGTAAAACGTGATGAGAGCATCAGGTACTCTTACACTATAGTACAACTTGAATGTTTGGTATTCTATGATGAACTAAATGCAGGAAATCATAGAATCTAAGTGTTTGACAACAAAATGCACTTTTGGACTCTGTTGAGGCTGAAACGTCTTTTCGGAGCATAAAAGTTGGAAATGCAACTTAAAGCAGTAAAACGTGATGAGAGCATCAGGTACTCTTACACTATAGTACAACTTGAATGTTTGCTATTCTATGATGAACTAAATGCAGGAAATCATAGAATCTAAGTGTTTGACAACAAAATGCACTTTTGGACTCTGTTGAGGCTGAAACGTCTTTTCGGAGCATAAAAGTTGGAAATGCAAATTAAAGCAGTAAAACGTGATGAGAGCATCAGGTACTTTTACACTATAGTACAACTTGAATGTTTGCTATTCTATGATGAACTAAATGCAGGAAATCATAGAATCTAAGTGTTTGACAACAAAATGCACTTTTGGACTCTGTTGAGGCTGAAACGTCTTTTCGGAGCATAAAAGTTGGAAATGCAACTTAAAGCAGTAAAACGTGATGAGAGCATCAGGTACTCTTACACTATAGTACAACTTGAATGTTTGGTATTCTATGATGAACTAAATGCAGGAAATCATAGAATCTAAGTGTTTGACAACAAAATGCACTTTTGGACTCTGTTGAGGCTGAAACGTCTTTTCGGAGCATAAAAGTTGGAAATGCAAATTAAAGCAGTAAAACGTGATGAGAGCATCAGGTACTCTTATATTATAATGAAACATGAATGTCTGGTATTCTATGATGCACTAAATGCAGGAAATCATAGAATCTAAGTGTTTGACAACAAAATGCACTTTTGGACTCTGTTGAGGCTGAAACGTCTTTTCGGAGCATAAAAGTTGGAAATGCAACTTAAAGCAGTAAAACGTGATGAGAGCATCAGGTACTCTTACACTATAGTACAACTTGAATGTTTGGTATTCTATGATGAACTAAATGCAGGAAATCATAGAATCTAAGTGTTTGACAACAAAATGCACTTTTGGACTCTGTTGAGGCTGAAACGTCTATTCGGGAGCATAAAAGTTGGAAATGCAACTTAAAGCAGTAAAACGTGATGAGAGCATCAGGTACTCTTACACTATAGTACAACTTGAATGTTTGGTATTCTATGATGAACTAAATGCAGGAAATCATAGAATCTAAGTGTTTGACAACAAAATGCACTTTTGGACTCTGTTGAGGCTGAAACGTCTTTTCGGAGCATAAAAGTTGGAAATGCAACTTAAAGCAGTAAAACGTGATGAGAGCATCAGGTACTCTTACACTATAGTACAACTTGAATGTTTGGTATTCTATGATGAACTAAATGCAGGAAATCATAGAATCTAAGTGTTTGACAACAAAATGCACTTTTGGACTCTGTTGAGGCTGAAACGTCTTTTCGGAGCATAAAAGTTGGAAATGCAAATTAAAGCAGTAAAACGTGATGAGAGCATCAGGTACTTTTACACTATAGTACAACTTGAATGTTTGCTATTCTATGATGAACTAAATGCAGGAAATCATAGAATCTAAGTGTTTGACAACAAAATGCACTTTTGGACTCTGTTGAGGCTGAAACGTCTTTTCGGAGCATAAAAGTTGGAAATGCAACTTAAAGCAGTAAAACGTGATGAGAGCATCAGGTACTCTTACACTATAGTACAACTTGAATGTTTGGTATTCTATGATGAACTAAATGCAGGAAATCATAGAATCTAAGTGTTTGACAACAAAATGCACTTTTGGACTCTGTTGAGGCTGAAACGTCTTTTCGGAGCATAAAAGTTGGAAATGCAAATTAAAGCAGTAAAACGTGATGAGAGCATCAGGTACTTTTACACTATAGTACAACTTGAATGTTTGGTATTCTATGATGAACTAAATGCAGGAAATCATAGGATCTAAGTGTTTGACAACAAAATGCACTTTTGGACTCTGTTGAGGCTGAAACGTCTTTTCGGAGCATAAAAGTTGGAAATGCAAATTAAAGCAGTAAAACGTGATGAGAGCATCAGGTACTCTTATATTATAATGAAACATGAATGTCTGGTATTCTATGATGCACTAAATGCAGGAAATCATAGAATCTAAGTGTTTGACAACAAAATGCACTTTTGGACTCTGTTGAGGCTGAAACGTCTTTTCGGAGCATAAAAGTTGGAAATGCAACTTAAAGCAGTAAAACGTGATGAGAGCATCAGGTACTCTTACACTATAGTACAACTTGAATGTTTGGTATTCTATGATGAACTAAATGCAGGAAATCATAGAATCTAAGTGTTTGACAACAAAATGCACTTTTGGACTCTGTTGAGGCTGAAACGTCTATTCGGAGCATAAAAGTTGGAAATGCAACTTAAAGCAGTAAAACGTGATGAGAGCATCAGGTACTCTTACACTATAGTACAACTTGAATGTTTGGTATTCTATGATGAACTAAATGCAGGAAATCATAGAATCTAAGTGTTTGACAACAAAATGCACTTTTGGACTCTGTTGAGGCTGAAACGTCTATTCGGAGCATAAAAGTTGGAAATGCAACTTAAAGCAGTAAAACGTGATGAGAGCATCAGGTACTCTTACACTATAGTACAATTTGAATGTTTGGTATTCTATGATGAACTAAATGCAGGAAATCATAGAATCTAAGTGTTTGACAACAAAATGCACTTTTGGACTCTGTTGAGGCTGAAACGTCTTTTCGGAGCATAAAAGTTGGAAATGCAAATTAAAGCAGTAAAACGTGATGAGAGCATCAGGTACTTTTACACTATAGTACAACTTGAATGTTTGGTATTCTATGATGAACTAAATGCAGGAAATCATAGAATCTAAGTGTTTGACAACAAAATGCACTTTTGGACTCTGTTGAGGCTGAAACGTCTTTTCGGAGCATAAAAGTTGGAAATGCAACTTAAAGCAGTAAAACGTGATGAGAGCATCAGGTACTCTTACACTATAGTACAACTTGAATGTTTGGTATTCTATGATGAACTAAATGCAGGAAATCATAGAATCTAAGTGTTTGACAACAAAATGCACTTTTGGACTCTGTTGAGGCTGAAACGTCTTTTCGGAGCATAAAAGTTGGAAATGCAACTTAAAGCAGTAAAACGTGATGAGAGCATCAGGTACTCTTACACTATAGTACAACTTGAATGTTTGGTATTCTATGATGAACTAAATGCAGGAAATCATAGAATCTAAGTGTTTGACAACAAAATGCACTTTTGGACTCTGTTGAGGCTGAAACGTCTTTTCGGAGCATAAAAGTTGGAAATGCAACTTAAAGCAGTAAAACGTGATGAGAGCATCAGGTACTCTTACACTATAGTACAACTTGAATGTTTGGTATTCTATGATGAACTAAATGCAGGAAATCATAGAATCTAAGTGTTTGACAACAAAATGCACTTTTGGACTCTGTTGAGGCTGAAACTTCTTTTCGGAGCATAAAAGTTGGAAATGCAACTTAAAGCAGTAAAACGTGATGAGAGCATCAGGTACTCTTACACTATAGTACAACTTGAATGTTTGGTATTCTATGATGAACTAAATGCAGGAAATCATAGAATCTAAGTGTTTGACAACAAAATGCACTTTTGGACTCTGTTGAGGCTGAAACGTCTTTTCGGAGCATAAAAGTTGGAAATGCAACTTAAATCAGTAAAACGTGATGAGAGCATCAGGTACTGTTATATTGTAATGAAACATGAATGTCTGGTATTCTATGATGAACTAAATGCAGGAAATCATAGAATCTAAGTGTTTGACAACAAAATGCACTTTTGGACTCTGTTGAGGCTGAAACGTCTTTTCGGAGCATAAAAGTTGGAAATGCAACTTAAAGCAGTAAAACGTGATGAGAGCATCAGGTACTCTTACACTATAGTACAACTTGAATGTTTGGTATTCTATGATGAACTAAATGCAGGAAATCATAGAATCTAAGTGTTTGACAACAAAATGCACTTTTGGACTCTGTTGAGGCTGAAACGTCTTTTCGGAGCATAAAAGTTGGAAATGCAACTTAAAGCAGTAAAACGTGATGAGAGCATCAGGTACTCTTACACTATAGTACAACTTGAATGTTTGGTATTCTATGATGAACTAAATGCAGGAAATCATAGAATCTAAGTGTTTGACAACAAAATGCACTTTTGGACTCTGTTGAGGCTGAAACGTCTATTCGGAGCATACAAGTTGGAAATGCAACTTAAAGCAGTAAAACGTGATGAGAGCATCAGGTACTCTTACACTATAGTACAATTTGAATGTTTGGTATTCTATGATGAACTAAATGCAGGAAATCATAGAATCTAAGTGTTTGACAACAAAATGCACTTTTGGACTCTGTTGAGGCTGAAACGTCTTTTCGGAGCATAAAAGTTGGAAATGCAAATTAAAGCAGTAAAACGTGATGAGAGCATCAGGTACTTTTACACTATAGTACAACTTGAATGTTTGCTATTCTATGATGAACTAAATGCAGGAAATCATAGGATCTAAGTGTTTGACAACAAAATGCACTTTTGGACTCTGTTGAGGCTGAAACGTCTTTTCGGAGCATAAAAGTTGGAAATGCAACTTAAAGCAGTAAAACGTGATGAGAGCATCAGGTACTTTTACACTATAGTACAACTTGAATGTTTGGTATTCTATGATGAACTAAATGCAGGAAATCATAGGATCTAAGTGTTTGACAACAAAATGCACTTTTGGACTCTGTTGAGGCTGAAACGTCTTTTCGGAGCATAAAAGTTGGAAATGCAACTTAAAGCAGTAAAACGTGATGAGAGCATCAGGTACTCTTACACTATAGTACAACTTGAATGTTTGGTATTCTATGATGAACTAAATGCAGGAAATCATGGAATCTAAGTGTTTGACAACAAAATGCACTTTTGGACTCTGTTGAGGCTGAAACGTCTTTTCGGAGCATAAAAGTTGGAAATGCAACTTAAAGCAGTAAAACGTGATGAGAGCATCAGGTACTCTTACACTATAGTACAACTTGAATGTTTGGTATTCTATGATGAACTAAATGCAGGAAATCATAGAATCTAAGTGTTTGACAACAAAATGCACTTTTGGACTCTGTTGAGGCTGAAACGTCTTTTCGGAGCATAAAAGTTGGAAATGCAACTTAAAGCAGTAAAACGTGATGAGAGCATCAGGTACTCTTACACTATAGTACAACTTGAATGTTTGGTATTCTATGATGAACTAAATGCAGGAAATCATAGAATCTAAGTGTTTGACAACAAAATGCACTTTTGGACTCTGTTGAGGCTGAAACTTCTTTTCGGAGCATAAAAGTTGGAAATGCAACTTAAAGCAGTAAAACGTGATGAGAGCATCAGGTACTCTTACACTATAGTACAACTTGAATGTTTGGTATTCTATGATGAACTAAATGCAGGAAATCATAGAATCTAAGTGTTTGACAACAAAATGCACTTTTGGACTCTGTTGAGGCTGAAACGTCTTTTCGGAGCATAAAAGTTGGAAATGCAACTTAAATCAGTAAAACGTGATGAGAGCATCAGGTACTGTTATATTGTAATGAAACATGAATGTCTGGTATTCTATGATGAACTAAATGCAGGAAATCATAGAATCTAAGTGTTTGACAACAAAATGCACTTTTGGACTCTGTTGAGGCTGAAACGTCTTTTCGGAGCATAAAAGTTGGAAATGCAACTTAAAGCAGTAAAACGTGATGAGAGCATCAGGTACTCTTACACTATAGTACAACTTGAATGTTTGGTATTCTATGATGAACTAAATGCAGGAAATCATAGAATCTAAGTGTTTGACAACAAAATGCACTTTTGGACTCTGTTGAGGCTGAAACGTCTTTTCGGAGCATAAAAGTTGGAAATGCAACTTAAAGCAGTAAAACGTGATGAGAGCATCAGGTACTCTTACACTATAGTACAACTTGAATGTTTGGTATTCTATGATGAACTAAATGCAGGAAATCATAGAATCTAAGTGTTTGACAACAAAATGCACTTTTGGACTCTGTTGAGGCTGAAACGTCTATTCGGAGCATACAAGTTGGAAATGCAACTTAAAGCAGTAAAACGTGATGAGAGCATCAGGTACTCTTACACTATAGTACAATTTGAATGTTTGGTATTCTATGATGAACTAAATGCAGGAAATCATAGAATCTAAGTGTTTGACAACAAAATGCACTTTTGGACTCTGTTGAGGCTGAAACGTCTTTTCGGAGCATAAAAGTTGGAAATGCAAATTAAAGCAGTAAAACGTGATGAGAGCATCAGGTACTTTTACACTATAGTACAACTTGAATGTTTGCTATTCTATGATGAACTAAATGCAGGAAATCATAGGATCTAAGTGTTTGACAACAAAATGCACTTTTGGACTCTGTTGAGGCTGAAACGTCTTTTCGGAGCATAAAAGTTGGAAATGCAACTTAAAGCAGTAAAACGTGATGAGAGCATCAGGTACTTTTACACTATAGTACAACTTGAATGTTTGCTATTCTATGATGAACTAAATGCAGGAAATCATAGGATCTAAGTGTTTGACAACAAAATGCACTTTTGGACTCTGTTGAGGCTGAAACGTCTTTTCGGAGCATAAAAGTTGGAAATGCAACTTAAAGCAGTAAAACGTGATGAGAGCATCAGGTACTCTTACACTATAGTACAACTTGAATGTTTGGTATTCTATGATGAACTAAATGCAGGAAATCATAGAATCTAAGTGTTTGACAACAAAATGCACTTTTGGACTCTGTTGAGGCTGAAACGTCTTTTCGGAGCATAAAAGTTGGAAATGCAACTTAAAGCAGTAAAACGTGATGAGAGCATCAGGTACTCTTACACTATAGTACAACTTGAATGTTTGGTATTCTATGATGAACTAAATGCAGGAAATCATAGAATCTAAGTGTTTGACAACAAAATGCACTTTTGGACTCTGTTGAGGCTGAAACGTCTTTTCGGAGCATAAAAGTTGGAAATGCAAATTAAAGCAGTAAAACGTGATGAGAGCATCAGGTACTCTTATATTATAATGAAACATGAATGTCTGGTATTCTATGATGCACTAAATGCAGGAAATCATAGAATCTAAGTGTTTGACAACAAAATGCACTTTTGGACTCTGTTGAGGCTGAAACGTCTTTTCGGAGCATACAAGTTGGAAATGCAAATTAAAGCAGTAAAACGTGATGAGAGCATCAGGTACTTTTACACTATAGTACAATTTGAATGTTTGGTATTCTATGATGAACTAAATGCAGGAAATCATAGAATCTAAGTGTTTGACAACAAAATGCACTTTTGGACTCTGTTGAGGCTGAAACGTCTTTTCGGAGCATAAAAGTTGGAAATGCAAATTAAAGCAGTAAAACGTGATGAGAGCATCAGGTACTTTTACACTATAGTACAACTTGAATGTTTGGTATTCTATGATGAACTAAATGCAGGAAATCATAGAATCTAAGTGTTTGACAACAAAATGCACTTTTGGACTCTGTTGAGGCTGAAACGTCTTTTCGGAGCATAAAAGTTGGAAATGCAACTTAAAGCAGTAAAACGTGATGAGAGCATCAGGTACTCTTACACTATAGTACAACTTGAATGTTTGGTATTCTATGATGAACTAAATGCAGGAAATCATAGAATCTAAGTGTTTGACAACAAAATGCACTTTTGGACTCTGTTGAGGCTGAAACGTCTTTTCGGAGCATAAAAGTTGGAAATGCAACTTAAAGCAGTAAAACGTGATGAGAGCATCAGGTACTCTTACACTATAGTACAACTTGAATGTTTGGTATTCTATGATGAACTAAATGCAGGAAATCATAGAATCTAAGTGTTTGACAACAAAATGCACTTTTGGACTCTGTTGAGGCTGAAACGTCTTTTCGGAGCATAAAAGTTGGAAATGCAACTTAAAGCAGTAAAACGTGATGAGAGCATCAGGTACTCTTACACTATAGTACAACTTGAATGTTTGGTATTCTATGATGAACTAAATGCAGGAAATCATAGAATCTAAGTGTTTGACAACAAAATGCACTTTTGGACTCTGTTGAGGCTGAAACTTCTTTTCGGAGCATAAAAGTTGGAAATGCAACTTAAAGCAGTAAAACGTGATGAGAGCATCAGGTACTCTTACACTATAGTACAACTTGAATGTTTGGTATTCTATGATGAACTAAATGCAGGAAATCATAGAATCTAAGTGTTTGACAACAAAATGCACTTTTGGACTCTGTTGAGGCTGAAACGTCTTTTCGGAGCATAAAAGTTGGAAATGCAACTTAAATCAGTAAAACGTGATGAGAGCATCAGGTACTGTTATATTGTAATGAAACATGAATGTCTGGTATTCTATGATGAACTAAATGCAGGAAATCATAGAATCTAAGTGTTTGACAACAAAATGCACTTTTGGACTCTGTTGAGGCTGAAACGTCTTTTCGGAGCATAAAAGTTGGAAATGCAACTTAAAGCAGTAAAACGTGATGAGAGCATCAGGTACTCTTACACTATAGTACAACTTGAATGTTTGGTATTCTATGATGAACTAAATGCAGGAAATCATAGAATCTAAGTGTTTGACAACAAAATGCACTTTTGGACTCTGTTGAGGCTGAAACGTCTTTTCGGAGCATAAAAGTTGGAAATGCAACTTAAAGCAGTAAAACGTGATGAGAGCATCAGGTACTCTTACACTATAGTACAACTTGAATGTTTGGTATTCTATGATGAACTAAATGCAGGAAATCATAGAATCTAAGTGTTTGACAACAAAATGCACTTTTGGACTCTGTTGAGGCTGAAACGTCTATTCGGAGCATACAAGTTGGAAATGCAACTTAAAGCAGTAAAACGTGATGAGAGCATCAGGTACTCTTACACTATAGTACAATTTGAATGTTTGGTATTCTATGATGAACTAAATGCAGGAAATCATAGAATCTAAGTGTTTGACAACAAAATGCACTTTTGGACTCTGTTGAGGCTGAAACGTCTTTTCGGAGCATAAAAGTTGGAAATGCAAATTAAAGCAGTAAAACGTGATGAGAGCATCAGGTACTTTTACACTATAGTACAACTTGAATGTTTGCTATTCTATGATGAACTAAATGCAGGAAATCATAGGATCTAAGTGTTTGACAACAAAATGCACTTTTGGACTCTGTTGAGGCTGAAACGTCTTTTCGGAGCATAAAAGTTGGAAATGCAACTTAAAGCAGTAAAACGTGATGAGAGCATCAGGTACTTTTACACTATAGTACAACTTGAATGTTTGGTATTCTATGATGAACTAAATGCAGGAAATCATAGGATCTAAGTGTTTGACAACAAAATGCACTTTTGGACTCTGTTGAGGCTGAAACGTCTTTTCGGAGCATAAAAGTTGGAAATGCAACTTAAAGCAGTAAAACGTGATGAGAGCATCAGGTACTCTTACACTATAGTACAACTTGAATGTTTGGTATTCTATGATGAACTAAATGCAGGAAATCATAGAATCTAAGTGTTTGACAACAAAATGCACTTTTGGACTCTGTTGAGGCTGAAACGTCTTTTCGGAGCATAAAAGTTGGAAATGCAACTTAAAGCAGTAAAACGTGATGAGAGCATCAGGTACTCTTACACTATAGTACAACTTGAATGTTTGGTATTCTATGATGAACTAAATGCAGGAAATCATAGAATCTAAGTGTTTGACAACAAAATGCACTTTTGGACTCTGTTGAGGCTGAAACGTCTTTTCGGAGCATAAAAGTTGGAAATGCAACTTAAAGCAGTAAAACGTGATGAGAGCATCAGGTACTCTTACACTATAGTACAACTTGAATGTTTGGTATTCTATGATGAACTAAATGCAGGAAATCATAGAATCTAAGTGTTTGACAACAAAATGCACTTTTGGACTCTGTTGAGGCTGAAACTTCTTTTCGGAGCATAAAAGTTGGAAATGCAACTTAAAGCAGTAAAACGTGATGAGAGCATCAGGTACTCTTACACTATAGTACAACTTGAATGTTTGGTATTCTATGATGAACTAAATGCAGGAAATCATAGAATCTAAGTGTTTGACAACAAAATGCACTTTTGGACTCTGTTGAGGCTGAAACGTCTTTTCGGAGCATAAAAGTTGGAAATGCAACTTAAATCAGTAAAACGTGATGAGAGCATCAGGTACTGTTATATTGTAATGAAACATGAATGTCTGGTATTCTATGATGAACTAAATGCAGGAAATCATAGAATCTAAGTGTTTGACAACAAAATGCACTTTTGGACTCTGTTGAGGCTGAAACGTCTTTTCGGAGCATAAAAGTTGGAAATGCAACTTAAAGCAGTAAAACGTGATGAGAGCATCAGGTACTCTTACACTATAGTACAACTTGAATGTTTGGTATTCTATGATGAACTAAATGCAGGAAATCATAGAATCTAAGTGTTTGACAACAAAATGCACTTTTGGACTCTGTTGAGGCTGAAACGTCTATTCGGAGCATACAAGTTGGAAATGCAACTTAAAGCAGTAAAACGTGATGAGAGCATCAGGTACTCTTACACTATAGTACAATTTGAATGTTTGGTATTCTATGATGAACTAAATGCAGGAAATCATAGAATCTAAGTGTTTGACAACAAAATGCACTTTTGGACTCTGTTGAGGCTGAAACGTCTTTTCGGAGCATAAAAGTTGGAAATGCAAATTAAAGCAGTAAAACGTGATGAGAGCATCAGGTACTTTTACACTATAGTACAACTTGAATGTTTGCTATTCTATGATGAACTAAATGCAGGAAATCATAGGATCTAAGTGTTTGACAACAAAATGCACTTTTGGACTCTGTTGAGGCTGAAACGTCTTTTCGGAGCATAAAAGTTGGAAATGCAACTTAAAGCAGTAAAACGTGATGAGAGCATCAGGTACTTTTACACTATAGTACAACTTGAATGTTTGGTATTCTATGATGAACTAAATGCAGGAAATCATAGGATCTAAGTGTTTGACAACAAAATGCACTTTTGGACTCTGTTGAGGCTGAAACGTCTTTTCGGAGCATAAAAGTTGGAAATGCAACTTAAAGCAGTAAAACGTGATGAGAGCATCAGGTACTCTTACACTATAGTACAACTTGAATGTTTGGTATTCTATGATGAACTAAATGCAGGAAATCATAGAATCTAAGTGTTTGACAACAAAATGCACTTTTGGACTCTGTTGAGGCTGAAACGTCTTTTCGGAGCATAAAAGTTGGAAATGCAACTTAAAGCAGTAAAACGTGATGAGAGCATCAGGTACTCTTACACTATAGTACAACTTGAATGTTTGGTATTCTATGATGAACTAAATGCAGGAAATCATAGAATCTAAGTGTTTGACAACAAAATGCACTTTTGGACTCTGTTGAGGCTGAAACGTCTTTTCGGAGCATAAAAGTTGGAAATGCAAATTAAAGCAGTAAAACGTGATGAGAGCATCAGGTACTCTTATATTATAATGAAACATGAATGTCTGGTATTCTATGATGCACTAAATGCAGGAAATCATAGAATCTAAGTGTTTGACAACAAAATGCACTTTTGGACTCTGTTGAGGCTGAAACGTCTTTTCGGAGCATACAAGTTGGAAATGCAAATTAAAGCAGTAAAACGTGATGAGAGCATCAGGTACTTTTACACTATAGTACAATTTGAATGTTTGGTATTCTATGATGAACTAAATGCAGGAAATCATAGAATCTAAGTGTTTGACAACAAAATGCACTTTTGGACTCTGTTGAGGCTGAAACGTCTTTTCGGAGCATAAAAGTTGGAAATGCAAATTAAAGCAGTAAAACGTGATGAGAGCATCAGGTACTTTTACACTATAGTACAACTTGAATGTTTGGTATTCTATGATGAACTAAATGCAGGAAATCATAGAATCTAAGTGTTTGACAACAAAATGCACTTTTGGACTCTGTTGAGGCTGAAACGTCTTTTCGGAGCATAAAAGTTGGAAATGCAACTTAAAGCAGTAAAACGTGATGAGAGCATCAGGTACTCTTACACTATAGTACAACTTGAATGTTTGGTATTCTATGATGAACTAAATGCAGGAAATCATAGAATCTAAGTGTTTGACAACAAAATGCACTTTTGGACTCTGTTGAGGCTGAAACGTCTTTTCGGAGCATAAAAGTTGGAAATGCAACTTAAAGCAGTAAAACGTGATGAGAGCATCAGGTACTCTTACACTATAGTACAACTTGAATGTTTGGTATTCTATGATGAACTAAATGCAGGAAATCATAGAATCTAAGTGTTTGACAACAAAATGCACTTTTGGACTCTGTTGAGGCTGAAACGTCTTTTCGGAGCATAAAAGTTGGAAATGCAACTTAAAGCAGTAAAACGTGATGAGAGCATCAGGTACTCTTACACTATAGTACAACTTGAATGTTTGGTATTCTATGATGAACTAAATGCAGGAAATCATAGAATCTAAGTGTTTGACAACAAAATGCACTTTTGGACTCTGTTGAGGCTGAAACTTCTTTTCGGAGCATAAAAGTTGGAAATGCAACTTAAAGCAGTAAAACGTGATGAGAGCATCAGGTACTCTTACACTATAGTACAACTTGAATGTTTGGTATTCTATGATGAACTAAATGCAGGAAATCATAGAATCTAAGTGTTTGACAACAAAATGCACTTTTGGACTCTGTTGAGGCTGAAACGTCTTTTCGGAGCATGAAAGTTGGAAATGCAACTTAAATCAGTAAAACGTGATGAGAGCATCAGGTACTGTTATATTGTAATGAAACATGAATGTCTGGTATTCTATGATGAACTAAATGCAGGAAATCAAAGAATCTAAGTGTTTGACAACAAAATGCACTTTTGGACTCTGTTGAGGCTGAAACGTGTTTTCGGAGCATACAAGTTGGAAATGCAACTTAAAGCAGTAAAACGTGATGAGAGCATCAGGTACTCTTACACTATAGTACAACTTGAATGTTTGGTATTCTATGATGAACTAAATGCAGGAAATCATAGAATCTAAGTGTTTGACAACAAAATGCACTTTTGGACTCTGTTGAGGCTGAAACGTCTTTTCGGAGCATAAAAGTTGGAAATGCAACTTAAAGCAGTAAAACGTGATGAGAGCATCAGGTACTCTTACACTATAGTACAACTTGAATGTTTGGTATTCTATGATGAACTAAATGCAGGAAATCATAGAATCTAAGTGTTTGACAACAAAATGCACTTTTGGACTCTGTTGAGGCTGAAACGTCTATTCGGAGCATAAAAGTTGGAAATGCAACTTAAAGCAGTAAAACGTGATGAGAGCATCAGGTACTCTTACACTATAGTACAATTTGAATGTTTGGTATTCTATGATGAACTAAATGCAGGAAATCATAGAATCTAAGTGTTTGACAACAAAATGCACTTTTGGACTCTGTTGAGGCTGAAACGTCTATTCGGAGCATAAAAGTTGGAAATGCAACTTAAAGCAGTAAAACGTGATGAGAGCATCAGGTACTCTTACACTATAGTACAACTTGAATGTTTGGTATTCTATGATGAACTAAATGCAGGAAATCATAGAATCTAAGTGTTTGACAACAAAATGCACTTTTGGACTCTGTTGAGGCTGAAACGTCTTTTCGGAGCATAAAAGTTGGAAATGCAACTTAAAGCAGTAAAACGTGATGAGAGCATCAGGTACTCTTACACTATAGTACAACTTGAATGTTTGGTATTCTATGATGAACTAAATGCAGGAAATCATAGAATCTAAGTGTTTGACAACAAAATGCACTTTTGGACTCTGTTGAGGCTGAAACGTCTTTTCGGAGCATAAAAGTTGGAAATGCAACTTAAAGCAGTAAAACGTGATGAGAGCATCAGGTACTCTTACACTATAGTACAACTTGAATGTTTGGTATTCTATGATGAACTAAATGCAGGAAATCATAGAATCTAAGTGTTTGACAACAAAATGCACTTTTGGACTCTGTTGAGGCTGAAACGTCTATTCGGAGCATAAAAGTTGGAAATGCAACTTAAAGCAGTAAAACGTGATGAGAGCATCAGGTACTCTTACACTATAGTACAATTTGAATGTTTGGTATTCTATGATGAACTAAATGCAGGAAATCATAGAATCTAAGTGTTTGACAACAAAATGCACTTTTGGACTCTGTTGAGGCTGAAACGTCTATTCGGAGCATAAAAGTTGGAAATGCAACTTAAAGCAGTAAAACGTGATGAGAGCATCAGGTACTCTTACACTATAGTACAACTTGAATGTTTGGTATTCTATGATGAACTAAATGCAGGAAATCATAGAATCTAAGTGTTTGACAACAAAATGCACTTTTGGACTCTGTTGAGGCTGAAACGTCTTTTCGGAGCATAAAAGTTGGAAATGCAACTTAAAGCAGTAAAACGTGATGAGAGCATCAGGTACTCTTACACTATAGTACAACTTGAATGTTTGGTATTCTATGATGAACTAAATGCAGGAAATCATAGAATCTAAGTGTTTGACAACAAAATGCACTTTTGGACTCTGTTGAGGCTGAAACGTCTTTTCGGAGCATAAAAGTTGGAAATGCAAATTAAAGCAGTAAAACGTGATGAGAGCATCAGGTACTTTTACACTATAGTACAACTTGAATGTTTGCTATTCTATGATGAACTAAATGCAGGAAATCATAGAATCTAAGTGTTTGACAACAAAATGCACTTTTGGACTCTGTTGAGGCTGAAACGTCTTTTCGGAGCATAAAAGTTGGAAATGCAACTTAAAGCAGTAAAACGTGATGAGAGCATCAGGTACTCTTACACTATAGTACAACTTGAATGTTTGGTATTCTATGATGAACTAAATGCAGGAAATCATAGAATCTAAGTGTTTGACAACAAAATGCACTTTTGGACTCTGTTGAGGCTGAAACGTCTTTTCGGAGCATAAAAGTTGGAAATGCAAATTAAAGCAGTAAAACGTGATGAGAGCATCAGGTACTCTTATATTATAATGAAACATGAATGTCTGGTATTCTATGATGCACTAAATGCAGGAAATCATAGAATCTAAGTGTTTGACAACAAAATGCACTTTTGGACTCTGTTGAGGCTGAAACGTCTTTTCGGAGCATAAAAGTTGGAAATGCAACTTAAAGCAGTAAAACGTGATGAGAGCATCAGGTACTCTTACACTATAGTACAACTTGAATGTTTGGTATTCTATGATGAACTAAATGCAGGAAATCATAGAATCTAAGTGTTTGACAACAAAATGCACTTTTGGACTCTGTTGAGGCTGAAACGTCTTTTCGGAGCATAAAAGTTGGAAATGCAAATTAAAGCAGTAAAACGTGATGAGAGCATCAGGTACTTTTACACTATAGTACAACTTGAATGTTTGCTATTCTATGATGAACTAAATGCAGGAAATCATAGAATCTAAGTGTTTGACAACAAAATGCACTTTTGGACTCTGTTGAGGCTGAAACGTCTTTTCGGAGCATAAAAGTTGGAAATGCAACTTAAAGCAGTAAAACGTGATGAGAGCATCAGGTACTCTTACACTATAGTACAACTTGAATGTTTGGTATTCTATGATGAACTAAATGCAGGAAATCATAGAATCTAAGTGTTTGACAACAAAATGCACTTTTGGACTCTGTTGAGGCTGAAACGTCTTTTCGGAGCATAAAAGTTGGAAATGCAACTTAAAGCAGTAAAACGTGATGAGAGCATCAGGTACTCTTATATTATAATGAAACATGAATGTCTGGTATTCTATGATGCACTAAATGCAGGAAATCATAGAATCTAAGTGTTTGACAACAAAATGCACTTTTGGACTCTGTTGAGGCTGAAACGTCTTTTCGGAGCATAAAAGTTGGAAATGCAACTTAAAGCAGTAAAACGTGATGAGAGCATCAGGTACTCTTACACTATAGTACAACTTGAATGTTTGGTATTCTATGATGAACTAAATGCAGGAAATCATAGAATCTAAGTGTTTGACAACAAAATGCACTTTTGGACTCTGTTGAGGCTGAAACGTCTATTCGGAGCATAAAAGTTGGAAATGCAACTTAAAGCAGTAAAACGTGATGAGAGCATCAGGTACTCTTACACTATAGTACAACTTGAATGTTTGGTATTCTATGATGAACTAAATGCAGGAAATCATAGAATCTAAGTGTTTGACAACAAAATGCACTTTTGGACTCTGTTGAGGCTGAAACGTCTTTTCGGAGCATAAAAGTTGGAAATGCAACTTAAAGCAGTAAAACGTGATGAGAGCATCAGGTACTCTTACACTATAGTACAACTTGAATGTTTGGTATTCTATGATGAACTAAATGCAGGAAATCATAGAATCTAAGTGTTTGACAACAAAATGCACTTTTGGACTCTGTTGAGGCTGAAACGTCTTTTCGGAGCATAAAAGTTGGAAATGCAAATTAAAGCAGTAAAACGTGATGAGAGCATCAGGTACTTTTACACTATAGTACAACTTGAATGTTTGCTATTCTATGATGAACTAAATGCAGGAAATCATAGAATCTAAGTGTTTGACAACAAAATGCACTTTTGGACTCTGTTGAGGCTGAAACGTCTTTTCGGAGCATAAAAGTTGGAAATGCAACTTAAAGCAGTAAAACGTGATGAGAGCATCAGGTACTCTTACACTATAGTACAACTTGAATGTTTGGTATTCTATGATGAACTAAATGCAGGAAATCATAGAATCTAAGTGTTTGACAACAAAATGCACTTTTGGACTCTGTTGAGGCTGAAACGTCTTTTCGGAGCATAAAAGTTGGAAATGCAACTTAAAGCAGTAAAACGTGATGAGAGCATCAGGTACTCTTACACTATAGTACAACTTGAATGTTTGGTATTCTATGATGAACTAAATGCAGGAAATCATAGAATCTAAGTGTTTGACAACAAAATGCACTTTTGGACTCTGTTGAGGCTGAAACGTCTTTTCGGAGCATAAAAGTTGGAAATGCAAATTAAAGCAGTAAAACGTGATGAGAGCATCAGGTACTTTTACACTATAGTACAACTTGAATGTTTGGTATTCTATGATGAACTAAATGCAGGAAATCATAGGATCTAAGTGTTTGACAACAAAATGCACTTTTGGACTCTGTTGAGGCTGAAACGTCTTTTCGGAGCATAAAAGTTGGAAATGCAAATTAAAGCAGTAAAACGTGATGAGAGCATCAGGTACTCTTATATTATAATGAAACATGAATGTCTGGTATTCTATGATGCACTAAATGCAGGAAATCATAGAATCTAAGTGTTTGACAACAAAATGCACTTTTGGACTCTGTTGAGGCTGAAACGTCTTTTCGGAGCATAAAAGTTGGAAATGCAACTTAAAGCAGTAAAACGTGATGAGAGCATCAGGTACTCTTACACTATAGTACAACTTGAATGTTTGGTATTCTATGATGAACTAAATGCAGGAAATCATAGAATCTAAGTGTTTGACAACAAAATGCACTTTTGGACTCTGTTGAGGCTGAAACGTCTATTCGGAGCATAAAAGTTGGAAATGCAACTTAAAGCAGTAAAACGTGATGAGAGCATCAGGTACTCTTACACTATAGTACAACTTGAATGTTTGGTATTCTATGATGAACTAAATGCAGGAAATCATAGAATCTAAGTGTTTGACAACAAAATGCACTTTTGGACTCTGTTGAGGCTGAAACGTCTATTCGGAGCATAAAAGTTGGAAATGCAACTTAAAGCAGTAAAACGTGATGAGAGCATCAGGTACTCTTACACTATAGTACAATTTGAATGTTTGGTATTCTATGATGAACTAAATGCAGGAAATCATAGAATCTAAGTGTTTGACAACAAAATGCACTTTTGGACTCTGTTGAGGCTGAAACGTCTTTTCGGAGCATAAAAGTTGGAAATGCAAATTAAAGCAGTAAAACGTGATGAGAGCATCAGGTACTTTTACACTATAGTACAACTTGAATGTTTGGTATTCTATGATGAACTAAATGCAGGAAATCATAGAATCTAAGTGTTTGACAACAAAATGCACTTTTGGACTCTGTTGAGGCTGAAACGTCTTTTCGGAGCATAAAAGTTGGAAATGCAACTTAAAGCAGTAAAACGTGATGAGAGCATCAGGTACTCTTACACTATAGTACAACTTGAATGTTTGGTATTCTATGATGAACTAAATGCAGGAAATCATAGAATCTAAGTGTTTGACAACAAAATGCACTTTTGGACTCTGTTGAGGCTGAAACGTCTTTTCGGAGCATAAAAGTTGGAAATGCAACTTAAAGCAGTAAAACGTGATGAGAGCATCAGGTACTCTTACACTATAGTACAACTTGAATGTTTGGTATTCTATGATGAACTAAATGCAGGAAATCATAGAATCTAAGTGTTTGACAACAAAATGCACTTTTGGACTCTGTTGAGGCTGAAACGTCTTTTCGGAGCATAAAAGTTGGAAATGCAACTTAAAGCAGTAAAACGTGATGAGAGCATCAGGTACTCTTACACTATAGTACAACTTGAATGTTTGGTATTCTATGATGAACTAAATGCAGGAAATCATAGAATCTAAGTGTTTGACAACAAAATGCACTTTTGGACTCTGTTGAGGCTGAAACGTCTTTTCGGAGCATAAAAGTTGGAAATGCAACTTAAAGCAGTAAAACGTGATGAGAGCATCAGGTACTCTTACACTATAGTACAACTTGAATGTTTGGTATTCTATGATGAACTAAATGCAGGAAATCATAGAATCTAAGTGTTTGACAACAAAATGCACTTTTGGACTCTGTTGAGGCTGAAACGTCTATTCGGAGCATACAAGTTGGAAATGCAACTTAAAGCAGTAAAACGTGATGAGAGCATCAGGTACTCTTACACTATAGTACAATTTGAATGTTTGGTATTCTATGATGAACTAAATGCAGGAAATCATAGAATCTAAGTGTTTGACAACAAAATGCACTTTTGGACTCTGTTGAGGCTGAAACGTCTTTTCGGAGCATAAAAGTTGGAAATGCAAATTAAAGCAGTAAAACGTGATGAGAGCATCAGGTACTTTTACACTATAGTACAACTTGAATGTTTGCTATTCTATGATGAACTAAATGCAGGAAATCATAGGATCTAAGTGTTTGACAACAAAATGCACTTTTGGACTCTGTTGAGGCTGAAACGTCTTTTCGGAGCATAAAAGTTGGAAATGCAACTTAAAGCAGTAAAACGTGATGAGAGCATCAGGTACTTTTACACTATAGTACAACTTGAATGTTTGGTATTCTATGATGAACTAAATGCAGGAAATCATAGGATCTAAGTGTTTGACAACAAAATGCACTTTTGGACTCTGTTGAGGCTGAAACGTCTTTTCGGAGCATAAAAGTTGGAAATGCAACTTAAAGCAGTAAAACGTGATGAGAGCATCAGGTACTCTTACACTATAGTACAACTTGAATGTTTGGTATTCTATGATGAACTAAATGCAGGAAATCATAGAATCTAAGTGTTTGACAACAAAATGCACTTTTGGACTCTGTTGAGGCTGAAACGTCTTTTCGGAGCATAAAAGTTGGAAATGCACCTTAAAGCAGTAAAACGTGATGAGAGCATCAGGTACTCTTACACTATAGTACAACTTGAATGTTTGGTATTCTATGATGAACTAAATGCAGGAAATCATAGAATCTAAGTGTTTGACAACAAAATGCACTTTTGGACTCTGTTGAGGCTGAAACGTCTTTTCGGAGCATAAAAGTTGGAAATGCAAATTAAAGCAGTAAAACGTGATGAGAGCATCAGGTACTCTTATATTATAATGAAACATGAATGTCTGGTATTCTATGATGCACTAAATGCAGGAAATCATAGAATCTAAGTGTTTGACAACAAAATGCACTTTTGGACTCTGTTGAGGCTGAAACGTCTTTTCGGAGCATAAAAGTTGGAAATGCAACTTAAAGCAGTAAAACGTGATGAGAGCATCAGGTACTCTTACACTATAGTACAACTTGAATGTTTGGTATTCTATGATGAACTAAATGCAGGAAATCATAGAATCTAAGTGTTTGACAACAAAATGCACTTTTGGACTCTGTTGAGGCTGAAACGTCTATTCGGAGCATAAAAGTTGGAAATGCAACTTAAAGCAGTAAAACGTGATGAGAGCATCAGGTACTCTTACACTATAGTACAACTTGAATGTTTGGTATTCTATGATGAACTAAATGCAGGAAATCATAGAATCTAAGTGTTTGACAACAAAATGCACTTTTGGACTCTGTTGAGGCTGAAACGTCTTTTCGGAGCATAAAAGTTGGAAATGCAACTTAAAGCAGTAAAACGTGATGAGAGCATCAGGTACTCTTACACTATAGTACAACTTGAATGTTTGGTATTCTATGATGAACTAAATGCAGGAAATCATAGAATCTAAGTGTTTGACAACAAAATGCACTTTTGGACTCTGTTGAGGCTGAAACGTCTTTTCGGAGCATAAAAGTTGGAAATGCAAATTAAAGCAGTAAAACGTGATGAGAGCATCAGGTACTTTTACACTATAGTACAACTTGAATGTTTGCTATTCTATGATGAACTAAATGCAGGAAATCATAGAATCTAAGTGTTTGACAACAAAATGCACTTTTGGACTCTGTTGAGGCTGAAACGTCTTTTCGGAGCATAAAAGTTGGAAATGCAACTTAAAGCAGTAAAACGTGATGAGAGCATCAGGTACTCTTACACTATAGTACAACTTGAATGTTTGGTATTCTATGATGAACTAAATGCAGGAAATCATAGAATCTAAGTGTTTGACAACAAAATGCACTTTTGGACTCTGTTGAGGCTGAAACGTCTTTTCGGAGCATAAAAGTTGGAAATGCAACTTAAAGCAGTAAAACGTGATGAGAGCATCAGGTACTCTTACACTATAGTACAACTTGAATGTTTGGTATTCTATGATGAACTAAATGCAGGAAATCATAGAATCTAAGTGTTTGACAACAAAATGCACTTTTGGACTCTGTTGAGGCTGAAACGTCTTTTCGGAGCATAAAAGTTGGAAATGCAAATTAAAGCAGTAAAACGTGATGAGAGCATCAGGTACTTTTACACTATAGTACAACTTGAATGTTTGGTATTCTATGATGAACTAAATGCAGGAAATCATAGGATCTAAGTGTTTGACAACAAAATGCACTTTTGGACTCTGTTGAGGCTGAAACGTCTTTTCGGAGCATAAAAGTTGGAAATGCAAATTAAAGCAGTAAAACGTGATGAGAGCATCAGGTACTCTTATATTATAATGAAACATGAATGTCTGGTATTCTATGATGCACTAAATGCAGGAAATCATAGAATCTAAGTGTTTGACAACAAAATGCACTTTTGGACTCTGTTGAGGCTGAAACGTCTTTTCGGAGCATAAAAGTTGGAAATGCAACTTAAAGCAGTAAAACGTGATGAGAGCATCAGGTACTCTTACACTATAGTACAACTTGAATGTTTGGTATTCTATGATGAACTAAATGCAGGAAATCATAGAATCTAAGTGTTTGACAACAAAATGCACTTTTGGACTCTGTTGAGGCTGAAACGTCTATTCGGAGCATAAAAGTTGGAAATGCAACTTAAAGCAGTAAAACGTGATGAGAGCATCAGGTACTCTTACACTATAGTACAACTTGAATGTTTGGTATTCTATGATGAACTAAATGCAGGAAATCATAGAATCTAAGTGTTTGACAACAAAATGCACTTTTGGACTCTGTTGAGGCTGAAACGTCTATTCGGAGCATAAAAGTTGGAAATGCAACTTAAAGCAGTAAAACGTGATGAGAGCATCAGGTACTCTTACACTATAGTACAATTTGAATGTTTGGTATTCTATGATGAACTAAATGCAGGAAATCATAGAATCTAAGTGTTTGACAACAAAATGCACTTTTGGACTCTGTTGAGGCTGAAACGTCTTTTCGGAGCATAAAAGTTGGAAATGCAAATTAAAGCAGTAAAACGTGATGAGAGCATCAGGTACTTTTACACTATAGTACAACTTGAATGTTTGGTATTCTATGATGAACTAAATGCAGGAAATCATAGAATCTAAGTGTTTGACAACAAAATGCACTTTTGGACTCTGTTGAGGCTGAAACGTCTTTTCGGAGCATAAAAGTTGGAAATGCAACTTAAAGCAGTAAAACGTGATGAGAGCATCAGGTACTCTTACACTATAGTACAACTTGAATGTTTGGTATTCTATGATGAACTAAATGCAGGAAATCATAGAATCTAAGTGTTTGACAACAAAATGCACTTTTGGACTCTGTTGAGGCTGAAACGTCTTTTCGGAGCATAAAAGTTGGAAATGCAACTTAAAGCAGTAAAACGTGATGAGAGCATCAGGTACTCTTACACTATAGTACAACTTGAATGTTTGGTATTCTATGATGAACTAAATGCAGGAAATCATAGAATCTAAGTGTTTGACAACAAAATGCACTTTTGGACTCTGTTGAGGCTGAAACGTCTTTTCGGAGCATAAAAGTTGGAAATGCAACTTAAAGCAGTAAAACGTGATGAGAGCATCAGGTACTCTTACACTATAGTACAACTTGAATGTTTGGTATTCTATGATGAACTAAATGCAGGAAATCATAGAATCTAAGTGTTTGACAACAAAATGCACTTTTGGACTCTGTTGAGGCTGAAACTTCTTTTCGGAGCATAAAAGTTGGAAATGCAACTTAAAGCAGTAAAACGTGATGAGAGCATCAGGTACTCTTACACTATAGTACAACTTGAATGTTTGGTATTCTATGATGAACTAAATGCAGGAAATCATAGAATCTAAGTGTTTGACAACAAAATGCACTTTTGGACTCTGTTGAGGCTGAAACGTCTTTTCGGAGCATAAAAGTTGGAAATGCAACTTAAATCAGTAAAACGTGATGAGAGCATCAGGTACTGTTATATTATAATGAAACATGAATGTCTGGTATTCTATGATGAACTAAATGCAGGAAATCATAGAATCTAAGTGTTTGACAACAAAATGCACTTTTGGACTCTGTTGAGGCTGAAACGTCTTTTCGGAGCATAAAAGTTGGAAATGCAACTTAAAGCAGTAAAACGTGATGAGAGCATCAGGTACTCTTACACTATAGTACAACTTGAATGTTTGGTATTCTATGATGAACTAAATGCAGGAAATCATAGAATCTAAGTGTTTGACAACAAAATGCACTTTTGGACTCTGTTGAGGCTGAAACGTCTTTTCGGAGCATAAAAGTTGGAAATGCAACTTAAAGCAGTAAAACGTGATGAGAGCATCAGGTACTCTTACACTATAGTACAACTTGAATGTTTGGTATTCTATGATGAACTAAATGCAGGAAATCATAGAATCTAAGTGTTTGACAACAAAATGCACTTTTGGACTCTGTTGAGGCTGAAACGTCTATTCGGAGCATACAAGTTGGAAATGCAACTTAAAGCAGTAAAACGTGATGAGAGCATCAGGTACTCTTACACTATAGTACAATTTGAATGTTTGGTATTCTATGATGAACTAAATGCAGGAAATCATAGAATCTAAGTGTTTGACAACAAAATGCACTTTTGGACTCTGTTGAGGCTGAAACGTCTTTTCGGAGCATAAAAGTTGGAAATGCAAATTAAAGCAGTAAAACGTGATGAGAGCATCAGGTACTTTTACACTATAGTACAACTTGAATGTTTGCTATTCTATGATGAACTAAATGCAGGAAATCATAGGATCTAAGTGTTTGACAACAAAATGCACTTTTGGACTCTGTTGAGGCTGAAACGTCTTTTCGGAGCATAAAAGTTGGAAATGCAACTTAAAGCAGTAAAACGTGATGAGAGCATCAGGTACTTTTACACTATAGTACAACTTGAATGTTTGGTATTCTATGATGAACTAAATGCAGGAAATCATAGGATCTAAGTGTTTGACAACAAAATGCACTTTTGGACTCTGTTGAGGCTGAAACGTCTTTTCGGAGCATAAAAGTTGGAAATGCAACTTAAAGCAGTAAAACGTGATGAGAGCATCAGGTACTCTTACACTATAGTACAACTTGAATGTTTGGTATTCTATGATGAACTAAATGCAGGAAATCATAGAATCTAAGTGTTTGACAACAAAATGCACTTTTGGACTCTGTTGAGGCTGAAACGTCTTTTCGGAGCATAAAAGTTGGAAATGCAACTTAAAGCAGTAAAACGTGATGAGAGCATCAGGTACTCTTACACTATAGTACAACTTGAATGTTTGGTATTCTATGATGAACTAAATGCAGGAAATCATAGAATCTAAGTGTTTGACAACAAAATGCACTTTTGGACTCTGTTGAGGCTGAAACGTCTTTTCGGAGCATAAAAGTTGGAAATGCAAATTAAAGCAGTAAAACGTGATGAGAGCATCAGGTACTTTTACACTATAGTACAACTTGAATGTTTGGTATTCTATGATGAACTAAATGCAGGAAATCATAGGATCTAAGTGTTTGACAACAAAATGCACTTTTGGACTCTGTTGAGGCTGAAACGTCTTTTCGGAGCATAAAAGTTGGAAATGCAAATTAAAGCAGTAAAACGTGATGAGAGCATCAGGTACTCTTATATTATAATGAAACATGAATGTCTGGTATTCTATGATGCACTAAATGCAGGAAATCATAGAATCTAAGTGTTTGACAACAAAATGCACTTTTGGACTCTGTTGAGGCTGAAACGTCTTTTCGGAGCATAAAAGTTGGAAATGCAACTTAAAGCAGTAAAACGTGATGAAAGCATCAGGTACTCTTACACTATAGTACAACTTGAATGTTTGGTATTCTATGATGAACTAAATGCAGGAAATCATAGAATCTAAGTGTTTGACAACAAAATGCACTTTTGGACTCTGTTGAGGCTGAAACGTCTATTCGGAGCATAAAAGTTGGAAATGCAACTTAAAGCAGTAAAACGTGATGAGAGCATCAGGTACTCTTACACTATAGTACAACTTGAATGTTTGGTATTCTATGATGAACTAAATGCAGGAAATCATAGAATCTAAGTGTTTGACAACAAAATGCACTTTTGGACTCTGTTGAGGCTGAAACGTCTATTCGGAGCATAAAAGTTGGAAATGCAACTTAAAGCAGTAAAACGTGATGAGAGCATCAGGTACTCTTACACTATAGTACAATTTGAATGTTTGGTATTCTATGATGAACTAAATGCAGGAAATCATAGAATCTAAGTGTTTGACAACAAAATGCACTTTTGGACTCTGTTGAGGCTGAAACGTCTTTTCGGAGCATAAAAGTTGGAAATGCAAATTAAAGCAGTAAAACGTGATGAGAGCATCAGGTACTTTTACACTATAGTACAACTTGAATGTTTGGTAGTCTATGATGAACTAAATGCAGGAAATCATAGAATCTAAGTGTTTGACAACAAAATGCACTTTTGGACTCTGTTGAGGCTGAAACGTCTTTTCGGAGCATAAAAGTTGGAAATGCAACTTAAAGCAGTAAAACGTGATGAGAGCATCAGGTACTCTTACACTATAGTACAACTTGAATGTTTGGTATTCTATGATGAACTAAATGCAGGAAATCATAGAATCTAAGTGTTTGACAACAAAATGCACTTTTGGACTCTGTTGAGGCTGAAACGTCTTTTCGGAGCATAAAAGTTGGAAATGCAACTTAAAGCAGTAAAACGTGATGAGAGCATCAGGTACTCTTACACTATAGTACAACTTGAATGTTTGGTATTCTATGATGAACTAAATGCAGGAAATCATAGAATCTAAGTGTTTGACAACAAAATGCACTTTTGGACTCTGTTGAGGCTGAAACGTCTTTTCGGAGCATAAAAGTTGGAAATGCAACTTAAAGCAGTAAAACGTGATGAGAGCATCAGGTACTCTTACACTATAGTACAACTTGAATGTTTGGTATTCTATGATGAACTAAATGCAGGAAATCATAGAATCTAAGTGTTTGACAACAAAATGCACTTTTGGACTCTGTTGAGGCTGAAACGTCTTTTCGGAGCATAAAAGTTGGAAATGCAACTTAAAGCAGTAAAACGTGATGAGAGCATCAGGTACTCTTACACTATAGTACAACTTGAATGTTTGGTATTCTATGATGAACTAAATGCAGGAAATCATAGAATCTAAGTGTTTGACAACAAAATGCACTTTTGGACTCTGTTGAGGCTGAAACGTCTTTTCGGAGCATAAAAGTTGGAAATGCAACTTAAATCAGTAAAACGTGATGAGAGCATCAGGTACTGTTATATTATAATGAAACATGAATGTCTGGTATTCTATGATGAACTAAATGCAGGAAATCATAGAATCTAAGTGTTTGACAACAAAATGCACTTTTGGACTCTGTTGAGGCTGAAACGTCTATTCGGAGCATACAAGTTGGAAATGCAACTTAAAGCAGTAAAACGTGATGAGAGCATCAGGTACTCTTACACTATAGTACAATTTGAATGTTTGGTATTCTATGATGAACTAAATGCAGGAAATCATAGAATCTAAGTGTTTGACAACAAAATGCACTTTTGGACTCTGTTGAGGCTGAAACGTCTTTTCGGAGCATAAAAGTTGGAAATGCAAATTAAAGCAGTAAAACGTGATGAGAGCATCAGGTACTTTTACACTATAGTACAACTTGAATGTTTGCTATTCTATGATGAACTAAATGCAGGAAATCATAGGATCTAAGTGTTTGACAACAAAATGCACTTTTGGACTCTGTTGAGGCTGAAACGTCTTTTCGGAGCATAAAAGTTGGAAATGCAACTTAAAGCAGTAAAACGTGATGAGAGCATCAGGTACTTTTACACTATAGTACAACTTGAATGTTTGGTATTCTATGATGAACTAAATGCAGGAAATCATAGGATCTAAGTGTTTGACAACAAAATGCACTTTTGGACTCTGTTGAGGCTGAAACGTCTTTTCGGAGCATAAAAGTTGGAAATGCAACTTAAAGCAGTAAAACGTGATGAGAGCATCAGGTACTCTTACACTATAGTACAACTTGAATGTTTGGTATTCTATGATGAACTAAATGCAGGAAATCATAGAATCTAAGTGTTTGACAACAAAATGCACTTTTGGACTCTGTTGAGGCTGAAACGTCTTTTCGGAGCATAAAAGTTGGAAATGCAACTTAAAGCAGTAAAACGTGATGAGAGCATCAGGTACTCTTACACTATAGTACAACTTGAATGTTTGGTATTCTATGATGAACTAAATGCAGGAAATCATAGGATCTAAGTGTTTGACAACAAAATGCACTTTTGGACTCTGTTGAGGCTGAAACGTCTATTCGGAGCATACAAGTTGGAAATGCAACTTAAAGCAGTAAAACGTGATGAGAGCATCAGGTACTCTTACACTATAGTACAATTTGAATGTTTGGTATTCTATGATGAACTAAATGCAGGAAATCATAGAATCTAAGTGTTTGACAACAAAATGCACTTTTGGACTCTGTTGAGGCTGAAACGTCTTTTCGGAGCATAAAAGTTGGAAATGCAAATTAAAGCAGTAAAACGTGATGAGAGCATCAGGTACTTTTACACTATAGTACAACTTGAATGTTTGCTATTCTATGATGAACTAAATGCAGGAAATCATAGAATCTAAGTGTTTGACAACAAAATGCACTTTTGGACTCTGTTGAGGCTGAAACGTCTTTTCGGAGCATAAAAGTTGGAAATGCAACTTAAAGCAGTAAAACGTGATGAGAGCATCAGGTACTCTTACACTATAGTACAACTTGAATGTTTGGTATTCTATGATGAACTAAATGCAGGAAATCATAGAATCTAAGTGTTTGACAACAAAATGCACTTTTGGACTCTGTTGAGGCTGAAACGTCTTTTCGGAGCATAAAAGTTGGAAATGCAACTTAAAGCAGTAAAACGTGATGAGAGCATCAGGTACTCTTACACTATAGTACAACTTGAATGTTTGGTATTCTATGATGAACTAAATGCAGGAAATCATAGGATCTAAGTGTTTGACAACAAAATGCACTTTTGGACTCTGTTGAGGCTGAAACGTCTTTTCGGAGCATAAAAGTTGGAAATGCAAATTAAAGCAGTAAAACGTGATGAGAGCATCAGGTACTCTTATATTATAATGAAACATGAATGTCTGGTATTCTATGATGCACTAAATGCAGGAAATCATAGAATCTAAGTGTTTGACAACAAAATGCACTTTTGGACTCTGTTGAGGCTGAAACGTCTTTTCGGAGCATAAAAGTTGGAAATGCAACTTAAAGCAGTAAAACGTGATGAGAGCACCAGGTACTCTTACACTATAGTACAACTTGAATGTTTGGTATTCTATGATGAACTAAATGCAGGAAATCATAGAATCTAAGTGTTTGACAACAAAATGCACTTTTGGACTCTGTTGAGGCTGAAACGTCTATTCGGAGCATAAAAGTTGGAAATGCAACTTAAAGCAGTAAAACGTGATGAGAGCATCAGGTACTCTTACACTATAGTACAACTTGAATGTTTGGTATTCTATGATGAACTAAATGCAGGAAATCATAGAATCTAAGTGTTTGACAACAAAATGCACTTTTGGACTCTGTTGAGGCTGAAACGTCTATTCGGAGCATAAAAGTTGGAAATGCAACTTAAAGCAGTAAAACGTGATGAGAGCATCAGGTACTCTTACACTATAGTACAATTTGAATGTTTGGTATTCTATGATGAACTAAATGCAGGAAATCATAGAATCTAAGTGTTTGACAACAAAATGCACTTTTGGACTCTGTTGAGGCTGAAACGTCTTTTCGGAGCATAAAAGTTGGAAATGCAACTTAAAGCAGTAAAACGTGATGAGAGCATCAGGTACTCTTACACTATAGTACAATTTGAATGTTTGGTATTCTATGATGAACTAAATGCAGGAAATCATAGAATCTAAGTGTTTGACAACAAAATGCACTTTTGGACTCTGTTGAGGCTGAAACGTCTATTCGGAGCATAAAAGTTGGAAATGCAACTTAAAGCAGTAAAACGTGATGAGAGCATCAGGTACTCTTACACTATAGTACAATTTGAATGTTTGGTATTCTATGATGAACTAAATGCAGGAAATCATAGAATCTAAGTGTTTGACAACAAAATGCACTTTTGGACTCTGTTGAGGCTGAAACGTCTTTTCGGAGCATAAAAGTTGGAAATGCAAATTAAAGCAGTAAAACGTGATGAGAGCATCAGGTACTTTTACACTATAGTACAACTTGAATGTTTGGTATTCTATGATGAACTAAATGCAGGAAATCATAGAATCTAAGTGTTTGACAACAAAATGCACTTTTGGACTCTGTTGAGGCTGAAACGTCTTTTCGGAGCATAAAAGTTGGAAATGCAACTTAAAGCAGTAAAACGTGATGAGAGCATCAGGTACTCTTACACTATAGTACAACTTGAATGTTTGGTATTCTATGATGAACTAAATGCAGGAAATCATAGAATCTAAGTGTTTGACAACAAAATGCACTTTTGGACTCTGTTGAGGCTGAAACGTCTTTTCGGAGCATAAAAGTTGGAAATGCAACTTAAAGCAGTAAAACGTGATGAGAGCATCAGGTACTCTTACACTATAGTACAACTTGAATGTTTGGTATTCTATGATGAACTAAATGCAGGAAATCATAGAATCTAAGTGTTTGACAACAAAATGCACTTTTGGACTCTGTTGAGGCTGAAACGTCTTTTCGGAGCATAAAAGTTGGAAATGCAACTTAAAGCAGTAAAACGTGATGAGAGCATCAGGTACTCTTACACTATAGTACAACTTGAATGTTTGGTATTCTATGATGAACTAAATGCAGGAAATCATAGAATCTAAGTGTTTGACAACAAAATGCACTTTTGGACTCTGTTGAGGCTGAAACGTCTATTCGGAGCATACAAGTTGGAAATGCAACTTAAAGCAGTAAAACGTGATGAGAGCATCAGGTACTCTTACACTATAGTACAATTTGAATGTTTGGTATTCTATGATGAACTAAATGCAGGAAATCATAGAATCTAAGTGTTTGACAACAAAATGCACTTTTGGACTCTGTTGAGGCTGAAACGTCTTTTCGGAGCATAAAAGTTGGAAATGCAAATTAAAGCAGTAAAACGTGATGAGAGCATCAGGTACTTTTACACTATAGTACAACTTGAATGTTTGCTATTCTATGATGAACTAAATGCAGGAAATCATAGAATCTAAGTGTTTGACAACAAAATGCACTTTTGGACTCTGTTGAGGCTGAAACGTCTTTTCGGAGCATAAAAGTTGGAAATGCAACTTAAAGCAGTAAAACGTGATGAGAGCATCAGGTACTCTTACACTATAGTACAACTTGAATGTTTGGTATTCTATGATGAACTAAATGCAGGAAATCATAGAATCTAAGTGTTTGACAACAAAATGCACTTTTGGA
Organism: Taurulus bubalis; assembly: GCF_910589615.1. Taxonomy (NCBI): domain Eukaryota; kingdom Metazoa; phylum Chordata; class Actinopteri; order Perciformes; family Cottidae; genus Taurulus; species Taurulus bubalis. The sequence goes on along the minus strand of NC_136598.1, from coordinate 2,227,847 downwards.
CTCTGTTGAGGCTGAAACGTCTTTTCGGAGCATAAAAGTTGGAAATGCAACTTAAAGCAGTAAAACGTGATGAGAGCATCAGGTACTCTTACACTATAGTACAACTTGAATGTTTGGTATTCTATGATGAACTAAATGCAGGAAATCATAGGATCTAAGTGTTTGACAACAAAATGCACTTTTGGACTCTGTTGAGGCTGAAACGTCTTTTCGGAGCATAAAAGTTGGAAATGCAAATTAAAGCAGTAAAACGTGATGAGAGCATCAGGTACTCTTATATTATAATGAAACATGAATGTCTGGTATTCTATGATGAACTAAATGCAGGAAATCATAGAATCTAAGTGTTTGACAACAAAATGCACTTTTGGACTCTGTTGAGGCTGAAACGTCTTTTCGGAGCATAAAAGTTGGAAATGCAACTTAAAGCAGTAAAACGTGATGAGAGCACCAGGTACTCTTACACTATAGTACAACTTGAATGTTTGGTATTCTATGATGAACTAAATGCAGGAAATCATAGAATCTAAGTGTTTGACAACAAAATGCACTTTTGGACTCTGTTGAGGCTGAAACGTCTATTCGGAGCATAAAAGTTGGAAATGCAACTTAAAGCAGTAAAACGTGATGAGAGCATCAGGTACTCTTACACTATAGTACAACTTGAATGTTTGGTATTCTATGATGAACTAAATGCAGGAAATCATAGAATCTAAGTGTTTGACAACAAAATGCACTTTTGGACTCTGTTGAGGCTGAAACGTCTATTCGGAGCATAAAAGTTGGAAATGCAACTTAAAGCAGTAAAACGTGATGAGAGCATCAGGTACTCTTACACTATAGTACAATTTGAATGTTTGGTATTCTATGATGAACTAAATGCAGGAAATCATAGAATCTAAGTGTTTGACAACAAAATGCACTTTTGGACTCTGTTGAGGCTGAAACGTCTTTTCGGAGCATAAAAGTTGGAAATGCAAATTAAAGCAGTAAAACGTGATGAGAGCATCAGGTACTTTTACACTATAGTACAACTTGAATGTTTGGTATTCTATGATGAACTAAATGCAGGAAATCATAGAATCTAAGTGTTTGACAACAAAATGCACTTTTGGACTCTGTTGAGGCTGAAACGTCTTTTCGGAGCATAAAAGTTGGAAATGCAACTTAAAGCAGTAAAACGTGATGAGAGCATCAGGTACTCTTACACTATAGTACAACTTGAATGTTTGGTATTCTATGATGAACTAAATGCAGGAAATCATAGAATCTAAGTGTTTGACAACAAAATGCACTTTTGGACTCTGTTGAGGCTGAAACGTCTTTTCGGAGCATAAAAGTTGGAAATGCAACTTAAAGCAGTAAAACGTGATGAGAGCATCAGGTACTCTTACACTATAGTACAACTTGAATGTTTGGTATTCTATGATGAACTAAATGCAGGAAATCATAGAATCTAAGTGTTTGACAACAACATGCACTTTTGGACTCTGTTGAGGCTGAAACGTCTTTTCGGAGCATAAAAGTTGGAAATGCAACTTAAAGCAGTAAAACGTGATGAGAGCATCAGGTACTCTTACACTATAGTACAACTTGAATGTTTGGTATTCTATGATGAACTAAATGCAGGAAATCATAGAATCTAAGTGTTTGACAACAAAATGCACTTTTGGACTCTGTTGAGGCTGAAACGTCTATTCGGAGCATAAAAGTTGGAAATGCAACTTAAAGCAGTAAAACGTGATGAGAGCATCAGGTACTCTTACACTATAGTACAATTTGAATGTTTGGTATTCTATGATGAACTAAATGCAGGAAATCATAGAATCTAAGTGTTTGACAACAAAATGCACTTTTGGACTCTGTTGAGGCTGAAACGTCTTTTCGGAGCATAAAAGTTGGAAATGCAAATTAAAGCAGTAAAACGTGATGAGAGCATCAGGTACTCTTATATTATAATGAAACATGAATGTCTGGTATTCTATGATGCACTAAATGCAGGAAATCATAGAATCTAAGTGTTTGACAACAAAATGCACTTTTGGACTCTGTTGAGGCTGAAACGTCTTTTCGGAGCATAAAAGTTGGAAATGCAACTTAAAGCAGTAAAACGTGATGAGAGCATCAGGTACTCTTACACTATAGTACAACTTGAATGTTTGGTATTCTATGATGAACTAAATGCAGGAAATCATAGAATCTAAGTGTTTGACAACAAAATGCACTTTTGGACTCTGTTGAGGCTGAAACGTCTTTTCGGAGCATAAAAGTTGGAAATGCAACTTAAAGCAGTAAAACGTGATGAGAGCATCAGGTACTCTTACACTATAGTACAACTTGAATGTTTGGTATTCTATGATGAACTAAATGCAGGAAATCATAGAATCTAAGTGTTTGACAACAAAATGCACTTTTGGACTCTGTTGAGGCTGAAACGTCTTTTCGGAGCATAAAAGTTGGAAATGCAAATTAAAGCAGTAAAACGTGATGAGAGCATCAGGTACTTTTACACTATAGTACAACTTGAATGTTTGGTATTCTATGATGAACTAAATGCAGGAAATCATAGAATCTAAGTGTTTGACAACAAAATGCACTTTTGGACTCTGTTGAGGCTGAAACGTCTATTCGGAGCATAAAAGTTGGAAATGCAACTTAAAGCAGTAAAACGTGATGAGAGCATCAGGTACTCTTACACTATAGTACAACTTGAATGTTTGGTATTCTATGATGAACTAAATGCAGGAAATCAAAGAATCTAAGTGTTTGACAACAAAATGCACTTTTGGACTCTGTTGAGGCTGAAACGTCTTTTCGGAGCATAAAAGTTGGAAATGCAAATTAAAGCAGTAAAACGTGATGAGAGCATCAGGTACTTTTACACTATAGTACAACTTGAATGTTTGGTATTCTATGATGAACTAAATGCAGGAAATCATAGAATCTAAGTGTTTGACAACAAAATGCACTTTTGGACTCTGTTGAGGCTGAAACGTCTATTCGGAGCATAAAAGTTGGAAATGCAACTTAAAGCAGTAAAACGTGATGAGAGCATCAGGTACTCTTACACTATAGTACAACTTGAATGTTTGGTATTCTATGATGAACTAAATGCAGGAAATCATAGAATCTAAGTGTTTGACAACAAAATGCACTTTTGGACTCTGTTGAGGCTGAAACGTCTATTCGGAGCATAAAAGTTGGAAATGCAACTTAAAGCAGTAAAACGTGATGAGAGCATCAGGTACTCTTACACTATAGTACAATTTGAATGTTTGGTATTCTATGATGAACTAAATGCAGGAAATCATAGAATCTAAGTGTTTGACAACAAAATGCACTTTTGGACTCTGTTGAGGCTGAAACGTCTTTTCGGAGCATAAAAGTTGGAAATGCAACTTAAAGCAGTAAAACGTGATGAGAGCATCAGGTACTCTTACACTATAGTACAACTTGAATGTTTGGTATTCTATGATGAACTAAATGCAGGAAATCATAGAATCTAAGTGTTTGACAACAAAATGCACTTTTGGACTCTGTTGAGGCTGAAACGTCTTTTCGGAGCATAAAAGTTGGAAATGCAACTTAAAGCAGTAAAACGTGATGAGAGCATCAGGTACTCTTACACTATAGTACAACTTGAATGTTTGGTATTCTATGATGAACTAAATGCAGGAAATCATAGAATCTAAGTGTTTGACAACAAAATGCACTTTTGGACTCTGTTGAGGCTGAAACGTCTTTTCGGAGCATAACAGTTGGAAATGCAACTTAAAGCAGTAAAACGTGATGAGAGCATCAGGTACTCTTACACTATAGTACAACTTGAATGTTTGGTATTCTATGATGAACTAAATGCAGGAAATCATAGAATCTAAGTGTTTGACAACAAAATGCACTTTTGGACTCTGTTGAGGCTGAAACGTCTTTTCGGAGCATAAAAGTTGGAAATGCAACTTAAAGCAGTAAAACGTGATGAGAGCATCAGGTACTCTTACACTATAGTACAACTTGAATGTTTGGTATTCTATGATGAACTAAATGCAGGAAATCATAGAATCTAAGTGTTTGACAACAAAATGCACTTTTGGACTCTGTTGAGGCTGAAACGTCTTTTCGGAGCATAAAAGTTGGAAATGCAAATTAAAGCAGTAAAACGTGATGAGAGCATCAGGTACTTTTACACTATAGTACAACTTGAATGTTTGGTATTCTATGATGAACTAAATGCAGGAAATCATAGAATCTAAGTGTTTGACAACAAAATGCACTTTTGGACTCTGTTGATGCTGAAACGTCTTTTCGGAGCATAAAAGTTGGAAATGCAACTTAAAGCAGTAAAACGTGATGAGAGCATCAGGTACTCTTACACTATAGTACAACTTGAATGTTTGGTATTCTATGATGAACTAAATGCAGGAAATCATAGAATCTAAGTGTTTGACAACAAAATGCACTTTTGGACTCTGTTGAGGCTGAAACGTCTTTTCGGAGCATAAAAGTTGGAAATGCAACTTAAAGCAGTAAAACGTGATGAGAACATCAGGTACTCTTACACTATAGTACAACTTGAATGTTTGGTATTCTATGATGAACTAAATGCAGGAAATCATAGAATCTAAGTGTTTGACAACAAAATGCACTTTTGGACTCTGTTGAGGCTGAAACGTCTTTTCGGAGCATAAAAGTTGGAAATGCAACTTAAAGCAGTAAAACGTGATGAGAGCATCAGGTACTCTTACACTATAGTACAACTTGAATGTTTGGTATTCTATGATGAACTAAATGCAGGAAATCATAGAATCTAAGTGTTTGACAACAAAATGCACTTTTGGACTCTGTTGAGGCTGAAACGTCTTTTCGGAGCATAAAAGTTGGAAATGCAACTTAAAGCAGTAAAACGTGATGAGAGCATCAGGTACTCTTACACTATAGTACAACTTGAATGTTTGGTATTCTATGATGAACTAAATGCAGGAAATCATAGAATCTAAGTGTTTGACAACAAAATGCACTTTTGGACTCTGTTGAGGCTGAAACGTCTTTTCGGAGCATAAAAGTTGGAAATGCAACTTAAAGCAGTAAAACGTGATGAGAGCATCAGGTACTCTTACACTATAGTACAACTTGAATGTTTGGTATTCTATGATGAACTAAATGCAGGAAATCATAGAATCTAAGTGTTTGACAACAAAATGCACTTTTGGACTCTGTTGAGGCTGAAACGTCTTTTCGGAGCATAACAGTTGGAAATGCAACTTAAAGCAGTAAAACGTGATGAGAGCATCAGGTACTCTTACACTATAGTACAACTTGAATGTTTGGTATTCTATGATGAACTAAATGCAGGAAATCATAGAATCTAAGTGTTTGACAACAAAATGCACTTTTGGACTCTGTTGAGGCTGAAACGTCTTTTCGGAGCATAAAAGTTGGAAATGCAACTTAAAGCAGTAAAACGTGATGAGAGCATCAGGTACTCTTACACTATAGTACAACTTGAATGTTTGGTATTCTATGATGAACTAAATGCAGGAAATCATAGAATCTAAGTGTTTGACAACAAAATGCACTTTTGGACTCTGTTGAGGCTGAAACGTCTTTTCGGAGCATAAAAGTTGGAAATGCAAATTAAAGCAGTAAAACGTGATGAGAGCATCAGGTACTTTTACACTATAGTACAACTTGAATGTTTGGTATTCTATGATGAACTAAATGCAGGAAATCATAGAATCTAAGTGTTTGACAACAAAATGCACTTTTGGACTCTGTTGATGCTGAAACGTCTTTTCGGAGCATAAAAGTTGGAAATGCAACTTAAAGCAGTAAAACGTGATGAGAGCATCAGGTACTCTTACACTATAGTACAACTTGAATGTTTGGCATTCTATGATGAACTAAATGCAGGAAATCATAGAATCTAAGTGTTTGACAACAAAATGCACTTTTGGACTCTGTTGAGGCTGAAACGTCTTTTCGGAGCATAAAAGTTGGAAATGCAACTTAAAGCAGTAAAACGTGATGAGAACATCAGGTACTCTTACACTATAGTACAACTTGAATGTTTGGTATTCTATGATGAACTAAATGCAGGAAATCATAGAATCTAAGTGTTTGACAACAAAATGCACTTTTGGACTCTGTTGAGGCTGAAACGTCTTTTCGGAGCATAAAAGTTGGAAATGCAACTTAAAGCAGTAAAACGTGATGAGAGCATCAGGTACTCTTACACTATAGTACAACTTGAATGTTTGGTATTCTATGATGAACTAAATGCAGGAAATCATAGAATCTAAGTGTTTGACAACAAAATGCACTTTTGGACTCTGTTGAGGCTGAAACGTCTTTTCGGAGCATAAAAGTTGGAAATGCAACTTAAAGCAGTAAAACGTGATGAGAGCATCAGGTACTCTTACACTATAGTACAACTTGAATGTTTGGTATTCTATGATGAACTAAATGCAGGAAATCATAGAATCTAAGTGTTTGACAACAAAATGCACTTTTGGACTCTGTTGAGGCTGAAACGTCTTTTCGGAGCATAAAAGTTGGAAATGCAACTTAAAGCAGTAAAACGTGATGAGAGCATCAGGTACTCTTACACTATAGTACAACTTGAATGTTTGGTATTCTATGATGAACTAAATGCAGGAAATCATAGAATCTAAGTGTTTGACAACAAAATGCACTTTTGGACTCTGTTGAGGCTGAAACGTCTTTTCGGAGCATAAAAGTTGGAAATGCAACTTAAAGCAGTAAAACGTGATGAGAGCATCAGGTACTCTTACACTATAGTACAACTTGAATGTTTGGTATTCTATGATGAACTAAATGCAGGAAATCATAGAATCTAAGTGTTTGACAACAAAATGCACTTTTGGACTCTGTTGAGGCTGAAACGTCTTTTCGGAGCATAAAAGTTGGAAATGCAAATTAAAGCAGTAAAACGTGATGAGAGCATCAGGTACTTTTACACTATAGTACAACTTGAATGTTTGGTATTCTATGATGAACTAAATGCAGGAAATCATAGAATCTAAGTGTTTGACAACAAAATGCACTTTTGGACTCTGTTGATGCTGAAACGTCTTTTCGGAGCATAAAAGTTGGAAATGCAACTTAAAGCAGTAAAACGTGATGAGAGCATCAGGTACTCTTACACTATAGTACAACTTGAATGTTTGGTATTCTATGATGAACTAAATGCAGGAAATCATAGAATCTAAGTGTTTGACAACAAAATGCACTTTTGGACTCTGTTGAGGCTGAAACGTCTTTTCGGAGCATAAAAGTTGGAAATGCAACTTAAAGCAGTAAAACGTGATGAGAGCATCAGGTACTCTTACACTATAGTACAACTTGAATGTTTGGTATTCTATGATGAACTAAATGCAGGAAATCATAGAATCTAAGTGTTTGACAACAAAATGCACTTTTGGACTCTGTTGAGGCTGAAACGTCTTTTCGGAGCATAAAAGTTGGAAATGCAACTTAAAGCAGTAAAACGTGATGAGAGCATCAGGTACTCTTACACTATAGTACAACTTGAATGTTTGGTATTCTATGATGAACTAAATGCAGGAAATCATAGAATCTAAGTGTTTGACAACAAAATGCACTTTTGGACTCTGTTGAGGCTGAAACGTCTTTTCGGAGCATAAAAGTTGGAAATGCAACTTAAAGCAGTAAAACGTGATGAGAGCATCAGGTACTCTTACACTATAGTACAACTTGAATGTTTGGTATTCTATGATGAACTAAATGCAGGAAATCATAGAATCTAAGTGTTTGACAACAAAATGCACTTTTGGACTCTGTTGAGGCTGAAACGTCTTTTCGGAGCATAAAAGTTGGAAATGCAAATTAAAGCAGTAAAACGTGATGAGAGCATCAGGTACTCTTATATTATAATGAAACATGAATGTCTGGTATTCTATGATGCACTAAATGCAGGAAATCATAGAATCTAAGTGTTTGACAACAAAATGCACTTTTGGACTCTGTTGAGGCTGAAACGTCTTTTCGGAGCATACAAGTTGGAAATGCAAATTAAAGCAGTAAAACGTGATGAGAGCATCAGGTACTCTTAAACTATAGCACAACTTGAATGTCTGGTATTCTATGATGAACTAAATGCAGGAAATCATAGAATCTAAGTGTTTGACAACAAAATGCACTTTTGGACTCTGTTGAGGCTGAAACGTCTTTTCGGAGCATACAAGTTGGAAATGCAACTTAAAGCAGTAAAACGTGATGAGAGCATCAGGTACTCTTACACTATAGTACAACTTGAATGTTTGGTATTCTATGATGAACTAAATGCAGGAAATCATAGAATCTAAGTGTTTGACAACAAAATGCACTTTTGGACTCTGTTGAGGCTGAAACGTCTTTTCGGAGCATACAAGTTGGAAATGCAAATTAAAGCAGTAAAACGTGATGAGAGCATCAGGTACTCTTACACTATAGTACAACTTGAATGTTTGGTATTCTATGATGAACTAAATGCAGGAAATCATAGAATCTAAGTGTTTGACAACAAAATGCACTTTTGGACTCTGTTGAGGCTGAAACGTCTTTTCGGAGCATAAAAGTTGGAAATGCAACTTAAAGCAGTAAAACGTGATGAGAACATCAGGTACTTTTACACTATAGTACAACTTGACTGTCTGGTATTTTATGATGCACTAAATGCAGGAAATCATAGAATCTAAGTGTTTGACAACAAAATGCACTTTTGGACTCTGTTGAGGCTGAAACGTCTTTTCGGAGCATACAAGTTGGAAATGCAAATTAAAGCAGTAAAACGTGATGAGAGCATCAGGTACTCTTACACTATAGTACAACTTGAATGTTTGGTATTCTATGATGAACTAAATGCAGGAAATCATAGAATCTAAGTGTTTGACAACAAAATGCACTTTTGGACTCTGTTGAGGCTGAAACGTCTTTTCGGAGCATAAAAGTTGGAAATGCAAATTAAAGCAGTAAAACGTGATGAGAGCATCAGGTACTTTTACACTATAGTACAACTTGAATGTTTGCTATTCTATGATGAACTAAATGCAGGAAATCATAGAATCTAAGTGTTTGACAACAAAATGCACTTTTGGACTCTGTTGAGGCTGAAACGTCTTTTCGGAGCATAAAAGTTGGAAATGCAACTTAAAGCAGTAAAACGTGATGAGAGCATCAGGTACTCTTACACTATAGTACAACTTGAATGTTTGGTATTCTATGATGAACTAAATGCAGGAAATCATAGAATCTAAGTGTTTGACAACAAAATGCACTTTTGGACTCTGTTGAGGCTGAAACGTCTTTTCGGAGCATAAAAGTTGGAAATGCAACTTAAAGCAGTAAAACGTGATGAGAGCATCAGGTACTCTTACACTATAGTACAACTTGAATGTTTGGTATTCTATGATGAACTAAATGCAGGAAATCATAGAATCTAAGTGTTTGACAACAAAATGCACTTTTGGACTCTGTTGAGGCTGAAACGTCTTTTCGGAGCATAAAAGTTGGAAATGCAACTTAAAGCAGTAAAACGTGATGAGAGCATCAGGTACTCTTACACTATAGTACAACTTGAATGTTTGGTATTCTATGATGAACTAAATGCAGGAAATCATAGAATCTAAGTGTTTGACAACAAAATGCACTTTTGGACTCTGTTGAGGCTGAAACGTCTTTTCGGAGCATAAAAGTTGGAAATGCAACTTAAAGCAGTAAAACGTGATGAGAGCATCAGGTACTCTTACACTATAGTACAACTTGAATGTTTGGTATTCTATGATGAACTAAATGCAGGAAATCATAGAATCTAAGTGTTTGTCAACAAAATGCACTTTTGGACTCTGTTGAGGCTGAAACGTCTTTTCGGAGCATAAAAGTTGGAAATGCAAATTAAAGCAGTAAAACGTGATGAGAGCATCAGGTACTTTTACACTATAGTACAACTTGAATGTTTGGTATTCTATGATGAACTAAATGCAGGAAATCATAGAATCTAAGTGTTTGACAACAAAATGCACTTTTGGACTCTGTTGAGGCTGAAACGTCTTTTCGGAGCATAAAAGTTGGAAATGCAACTTAAAGCAGTAAAACGTGATGAGAGCATCAGGTACTCTTACACTATAGTACAACTTGAATGTTTGGTATTCTATGATGAACTAAATGCAGGAAATCATAGAATCTAAGTGTTTGACAACAAAATGCACTTTTGGACTCTGTTGAGGCTGAAACGTCTTTTCGGAGCATAAAAGTTGGAAATGCAACTTAAAGCAGTAAAACGTGATGAGAGCATCAGGTACTCTTACACTATAGTACAACTTGAATGTTTGGTATTCTATGATGAACTAAATGCAGGAAATCATAGAATCTAAGTGTTTGACAACAAAATGCACTTTTGGACTCTGTTGAGGCTGAAACGTCTTTTCGGAGCATAAAAGTTGGAAATGCAAATTAAAGCAGTAAAACGTGATGAGAGCATCAGGTACTCTTATATTATAATGAAACATGAATGTCTGGTATTCTATGATGCACTAAATGCAGGAAATCATAGAATCTAAGTGTTTGACAACAAAATGCACTTTTGGACTCTGTTGAGGCTGAAACGTCTTTTCGGAGCATACAAGTTGGAAATGCAAATTAAAGCAGTAAAACGTGATGAGAGCATCAGGTACTCTTAAACTATAGCACAACTTGAATGTCTGGTATTCTATGATGAACTAAATGCAGGAAATCATAGAATCTAAGTGTTTGACAACAAAATGCACTTTTGGACTCTGTTGAGGCTGAAACGTCTTTTCGGAGCATACAAGTTGGAAATGCAACTTAAAGCAGTAAAACGTGATGAGAGCATCAGGTACTCTTACACTATAGTACAACTTGAATGTTTGGTATTCTATGATGAACTAAATGCAGGAAATCATAGAATCTAAGTGTTTGACAACAAAATGCACTTTTGGACTCTGTTGAGGCTGAAACGTCTTTTCGGAGCATACAAGTTGGAAATGCAAATTAAAGCAGTAAAACGTGATGAGAGCATCAGGTACTCTTAAACTATAGCACAACTTGAATGTCTGGTATTCTATGATGAACTAAATGCAGGAAATCATAGAATCTAAGTGTTTGACAACAAAATGCACTTTTGGACTCTGTTGAGGCTGAAACGTCTTTTCGGAGCATAAAAGTTGGAAATGCAAATTAAAGCAGTAAAACGTGATGAGAGCATCAGGTACTTTTACACTATAGTACAACTTGAATGTTTGCTATTCTATGATGAACTAAATGCAGGAAATCATAGAATCTAAGTGTTTGACAACAAAATGCACTTTTGGACTCTGTTGAGGCTGAAACGTCTTTTCGGAGCATAAAAGTTGGAAATGCAACTTAAAGCAGTAAAACGTGATGAGAGCATCAGGTACTCTTACACTATAGTACAACTTGAATGTTTGGTATTCTATGATGAACTAAATGCAGGAAATCATAGAATCTAAGTGTTTGACAACAAAATGCACTTTTGGACTCTGTTGAGGCTGAAACGTCTTTTCGGAGCATAAAAGTTGGAAATGCAACTTAAAGCAGTAAAACGTGATGAGAACATCAGGTACTTTTACACTATAGTACAACTTGAATGTCTGGTATTTTATGATGCACTAAATGCAGGAAATCATAGGATCTAAGTGTTTGACAACAAAATGCACTTTTGGACTCTGTTGAGGCTGAAACGTCTTTTCGGAGCATAAAAGTTGGAAATGCAAATTAAAGCAGTAAAACGTGATGAGAGCATCAGGTACTCTTATATTATAATGAAACATGAATGTCTGGTATTTTATGATGCACTAAATGCAGGAAATCATAGAATCTAAGTGTTTGACAACAAAATGCACTTTTGGACTCTGTTGAGGCTGAAACGTCTTTTCGGAGCATAAAAGTTGGAAATGCAACTTAAAACAGTAAAACGTGATGAGAGCATCAGGTACTCTTACATTATAGTACAACTTGAATGTTTGGTATTCTATGATGAACTAAATGCAGGAATTCATAGAATCTAAGTGTTTGACAACAAAATGCACTTTTGGACTCCGTTGAGGCTGAAACGTCTTTTCGGAGCATAAAAGTTGGAAATGCAACTTAAAGCAGTAAAACGTGATGAGAGCATCAGGTACTCTTACACTATAGTACAACTTGAATGTTTGGTATTCTATGATGAACTAAATGCAGGAAATCATAGAATCTAAGTGTTTGACAACAAAATGCACTTTTGGACTCTGTTGAGGCTGAAACGTCTTTTCGGAGCATAAAAGTTGGAAATGCAACTTAAAGCAGTAAAACGTGATGAGAGCATCAGGTACTCTTACACTATAGTACAACTTGAATGTTTGGTATTCTATGATGAACTAAATGCAGGAAATCATAGAATCTAAGTGTTTGACAACAAAATGCACTTTTGGACTCTGTTGAGGCTGAAACGTCTTTTCGGAGCATAAAAGTTGGAAATGCAACTTAAAGCAGTAAAACGTGATGAGAGCATCAGGTACTCTTACACTATAGTACAACTTGAATGTTTGGTATTCTATGATGAACTGAATGCAGGAAATCATAGAATCTAAGTGTTGACAACAAAATGCACTTTTGGACTCTGTTGAGGCTGAAACGTCTTTTCGGAGCATAAAAGTTGGAAATGCAAATTAAAGCAGTAAAACGTGATGAGAGCATCAGGTACTTTTACACTATAGTACAACTTGAATGTTTGGTATTCTATGATGAACTAAATGCAGGAAATCATAGAATCTAAGTGTTTGACAACAAAATGCACTTTTGGACTCTGTTGAGGCTGAAACGTCTTTTCGGAGCATAAAAGTTGGAAATGCAACTTAAAGCAGTAAAACGTGATGAGAGCATCAGGTACTCTTACACTATAGTACAACTTGAATGTTTGGTATTCTATGATGAACTACATGCAGGAAATCATAGAATCTAAGTGTTTGACAACAAAATGCACTTTTGGACTCTGTTGAGGCTGAAACGTCTATTCGGAGCATAAAAGTTGGAAATGCAACTTAAAGCAGTAAAACGTGATGAGAGCATCAGGTACTCTTACACTATAGTACAACTTGAATGTTTGGTATTCTATGATGAACTAAATGCAGGAAATCATAGAATCTAAGTGTTTGACAACAAAATGCACTTTTGGACTCTGTTGAGGCTGAAACGTCTTTTCGGAGCATAAAAGTTGGAAATGCAAATTAAAGCAGTAAAACGTGATGAGAGCATCAGGTACTTTTACACTATAGTACAACTTGAATGTTTGGTATTCTATGATGAACTAAATGCAGGAAATCATAGAATCTAAGTGTTTGACAACAAAATGCACTTTTGGACTCTGTTGAGGCTGAAACGTCTTTTCGGAGCATAAAAGTTGGAAATGCAACTTAAAGCAGTAAAACGTGATGAGAGCATCAGGTACTCTTACACTATAGTACAACTTGAATGTTTGGTATTCTATGATGAACTAAATGCAGGAAATCATAGAATCTAAGTGTTTGACAACAAAATGCACTTTTGGACTCTGTTGAGGCTGAAACGTCTTTTCGGAGCATAAAAGTTGGAAATGCAACTTAAAGCAGTAAAACGTGATGAGAGCATCAGGTACTCTTACACTATAGTACAACTTGAATGTTTGGTATTCTATGATGAACTAAATGCAGGAAATCATAGAATCTAAGTGTTTGACAACAAAATGCACTTTTGGACTCTGTTGAGGCTGAAACGTCTTTTCGGAGCATAAAAGTTGGAAATGCAACTTAAAGCAGTAAAACGTGATGAGAGCATCAGGTACTCTTACACTATAGTACAACTTGAATGTTTGGTATTCTATGATGAACTGAATGCAGGAAATCATAGAATCTAAGTGTTGACAACAAAATGCACTTTTGGACTCTGTTGAGGCTGAAACGTCTTTTCGGAGCATAAAAGTTGGAAATGCAAATTAAAGCAGTAAAACGTGATGAGAGCATCAGGTACTTTTACACTATAGTACAACTTGAATGTTTGGTATTCTATGATGAACTAAATGCAGGAAATCATAGAATCTAAGTGTTTGACAACAAAATGCACTTTTGGACTCTGTTGAGGCTGAAACGTCTTTTCGGAGCATAAAAGTTGGAAATGCAACTTAAAGCAGTAAAACGTGATGAGAGCATCAGGTACTCTTACACTATAGTACAACTTGAATGTTTGGTATTCTATGATGAACTAAATGCAGGAAATCATAGAATCTAAGTGTTTGACAACAAAATGCACTTTTGGACTCTGTTGAGGCTGAAACGTCTTTTCGGAGCATAAAAGTTGGAAATGCAAATTAAAGCAGTAAAACGTGATGAGAGCATCAGGTACTTTTACACTATAGTACAACTTGAATGTTTGGTATTCTATGATGAACTAAATGCAGGAAATCATAGAATCTAAGTGTTTGACAACAAAATGCACTTTTGGACTCTGTTGAGGCTGAAACGTCTTTTCGGAGCATAAAAGTTGGAAATGCAACTTAAAGCAGTAAAACGTGATGAGAGCATCAGGTACTCTTACACTATAGTACAACTTGAATGTTTGGTATTCTATGATGAACTAAATGCAGGAAATCATAGAATCAAAGTGTTTGACAACAAAATGCACTTTTGGACTCTGTTGAGGCTGAAACGTCTTTTCGGAGCATAAAAGTTGGAAATGCAACTTAAAGCAGTAAAACGTGATGAGAGCATCAGGTACTCTTACACTATAGTACAACTTGAATGTTTGGTATTCTATGATGAACTAAATGCAGGAAATCATAGAATCTAAGTGTTTGACAACAAAATGCACTTTTGGACTCTGTTGAGGCTGAAACGTCTTTTCGGAGCATAAAAGTTGGAAATGCAAATTAAAGCAGTAAAACGTGATGAGAGCATCAGGTACTTTTACACTATAGTACAACTTGAATGTTTGCTATTCTATGATGAACTAAATGCAGGAAATCATAGAATCTAAGTGTTTGACAACAAAATGCACTTTTGGACTCTGTTGAGGCTGAAACGTCTTTTCGGAGCATAAAAGTTGGAAATGCAACTTAAAGCAGTAAAACGTGATGAGAGCATCAGGTACTTTTACACTATAGTACAACTTGAATGTTTGGTATTCTATGATGAACTAAATGCAGGAAATCATAGAATCTAAGTGTTTGACAACAAAATGCACTTTTGGACTCTGTTGAGGCTGAAACGTCTTTTCGGAGCATAAAAGTTGGAAATGCAACTTAAAGCAGTAAAACGTGATGAGAGCATCAGGTGCTCTTACACTATAGTACAACTTGAATGTTTGGTATTCTATGATGAACTAAATGCAGGAAATCATAGAATCTAAGTGTTTGACAACAAAATGCACTTTTGGACTCTGTTGAGGCTGAAACGTCTTTTCGGAGCATAAAAGTTGGAAATGCAACTTAAAGCAGTAAAACGTGATGAGAGCATCAGGTACTCTTACACTATAGTACAACTTGAATGTTTGGTATTCTATGATGAACTAAATGCAGGAAATCATAGAATCTAAGTGTTTGACAACAAAATGCACTTTTGGACTCTGTTGAGGCTGAAACGTCTTTTCGGAGCATAAAAGTTGGAAATGCAAATTAAAGCAGTAAAACGTGATGAGAGCATCAGGTACTTTTACACTATAGTACAACTTGAATGTTTGGTATTCTATGATGAACTAAATGCAGGAAATCATAGGATCTAAGTGTTTGACAACAAAATGCACTTTTGGACTCTGTTGAGGCTGAAACGTCTTTTCGGAGCATAAAAGTTGGAAATGCAAATTAAAGCAGTAAAACGTGATGAGAGCATCAGGTACTCTTATATTATAATGAAACATGAATGTCTGGTATTCTATGATGCACTAAATGCAGGAAATCATAGAATCTAAGTGTTTGACAACAAAATGCACTTTTGGACTCTGTTGAGGCTGAAACGTCTTTTCGGAGCATAAAAGTTGGAAATGCAACTTAAAGCAGTAAAGCGTGATGAGAGCATCAGGTACTCTTACACTATAGTACAACTTGAATGTTTGGTATTCTATGATGAACTAAATGCAGGAAATCATAGAATCTAAGTGTTTGACAACAAAATGCACTTTTGGACTCTGTTGAGGCTGAAACGTCTTTTCGGAGCATAAAAGTTGGAAATGCAAATTAAAGCAGTAAAACGTGATGAGAGCATCAGGTACTTTTACACTATAGTACAACTTGATTGTTTGCTATTCTATGATGAACTAAATGCAGGAAATCATAGAATCTAAGTGTTTGACAACAAAATGCACTTTTGGACTCTGTTGAGGCTGAAACGTCTTTTCGGAGCATAAAAGTTGGAAATGCAACTTAAAGCAGTAAAACGTGATGAGAGCATCAGGTACTTTTACACTATAGTACAACTTGAATGTTTGGTATTCTATGATGAACTAAATGCAGGAAATCATAGAATCTAAGTGTTTGACAACAAAATGCACTTTTGGACTCTGTTGATGCTGAAACGTCTTTTCGGAGCATAAAAGTTGGAAATGCAACTTAAAGCAGTAAAACGTGATGAGAGCATCAGGTACTCTTACACTATAGTACAACTTGAATGTTTGGTATTCTATGATGAACTAAATGCAGGAAATCATAGAATCTAAGTGTTTGACAACAAAATGCACTTTTGGACTCTGTTGAGGCTGAAACGTCTTTTCGGAGCATAAAAGTTGGAAATGCAACTTAAAGCAGTAAAACGTGATGAGAGCATCAGGTACTCTTACACTATAGTACAACTTGAATGTTTGGTATTCTATGATGAACTAAATGCAGGAAATCATAGAATCTAAGTGTTTGTCAACAAAATGCACTTTTGGACTCTGTTGAGGCTGAAACGTCTTTTCGGAGCATAAAAGTTGGAAATGCAAATTAAAGCAGTAAAACGTGATGAGAGCATCAGGTACTTTTACACTATAGTACAACTTGAATGTTTGGTATTCTATGATGAACTAAATGCAGGAAATCATAGAATCTAAGTGTTTGACAACAAAATGCACTTTTGGACTCTGTTGAGGCTGAAACGTCTTTTCGGAGCATAAAAGTTGGAAATGCAACTTAAAGCAGTAAAACGTGATGAGAGCATCAGGTACTCTTACACTATAGTACAACTTGAATGTTTGGTATTCTATGATGAACTAAATGCAGGAAATCATAGAATCTAAGTGTTTGACAACAAAATGCACTTTTGGACTCTGTTGAGGCTGAAACGTCTTTTCGGAGCATAAAAGTTGGAAATGCAACTTAAAGCAGTAAAACGTGATGAGAGCATCAGGTACTCTTACACTATAGTACAACTTGAATGTTTGGTATTCTATGATGAACTAAATGCAGGAAATCATAGAATCTAAGTGTTTGACAACAAAAGGCACTTTTGGACTCTGTTGAGGCTGAAACGTCTTTTCGGAGCATAAAAGTTGGAAATGCAACTTAAAGCAGTAAAACGTGATGAGAACATCAGGTACTTTTACACTATAGTACAACTTGAATGTCTGGTATTTTATGATGCACTAATGCAGGAAATCATAGGATCTAAGTGTTTGACAACAAAATGCACTTTTGGACTCTGTTGAGGCTGAAACGTCTTTTCGGAGCATAAAAGTTGGAAATGCAAATTAAAGCAGTAAAACGTGATGAGAGCATCAGGTACTCTTATATTATAATGAAACATGAATGTCTGGTATTCTATGATGCACTAAATGCAGGAAATCATAGAATCTAAGTGTTTGACAACAAAATGCACTTTTGGACTCTGTTGAGGCTGAAACGTCTTTTCGGAGCATACAAGTTGGAAATGCAAATTAAAGCAGTAAAACGTGATGAGAGCATCAGGTACTCTTAAACTATAGCACAACTTGAATGTCTGGTATTCTATGATGAACTAAATGCAGGAAATCATAGAATCTAAGTGTTTGACAACAAAATGCACTTTTGGACTCTGTTGAGGCTGAAACGTCTTTTCGGAGCATACAAGTTGGAAATGCAACTTAAAGCAGTAAAACGTGATGAGAGCATCAGGTACTCTTACACTATAGTACAACTTGAATGTTTGGTATTCTATGATGAACTAAATGCAGGAAATCATAGAATCTAAGTGTTTGACAACAAAATGCACTTTTGGACTCTGTTGAGGCTGAAACGTCTTTTCGGAGCATACAAGTTGGAAATGCAAATTAAAGCAGTAAAACGTGATGAGAGCATCAGGTACTCTTAAACTATAGCACAACTTGAATGTCTGGTATTCTATGATGAACTAAATGCAGGAAATCATAGAATCTAAGTGTTTGACAACAAAATGCACTTTTGGACTCTGTTGAGGCTGAAACGTCTTTTCGGAGCATAAAAGTTGGAAATGCAAATTAAAGCAGTAAAACGTGATGAGAGCATCAGGTACTTTTACACTATAGTACAACTTGAATGTTTGCTGTTCTATGATGAACTAAATGCAGGAAATCATAGAATCTAAGTGTTTGACAACAAAATGCACTTTTGGACTCTGTTGAGGCTGAAACGTCTTTTCGGAGCATAAAAGTTGGAAATGCAACTTAAAGCAGTAAAACGTGATGAGAGCATCAGGTACTCTTACACTATAGTACAACTTGAATGTTTGGTATTCTATGATGAACTAAATGCAGGAAATCATAGAATCTAAGTGTTTGACAACAAAATGCACTTTTGGACTCTGTTGAGGCTGAAACGTCTATTCGGAGCATAAAAGTTGGAAATGCAACTTAAAGCAGTAAAACGTGATGAGAGCATCAGGTACTCTTACACTATAGTACAACTTGAATGTTTGGTATTCTATGATGAACTAAATGCAGGAAATCATAGAATCTAAGTGTTTGACAACAAAATGCACTTTTGGACTCTGTTGAGGCTGAAACGTCTTTTCGGAGCATAAAAGTTGGAAATGCAACTTAAAGCAGTAAAACGTGATGAGAACATCAGGTACTTTTACACTATAGTACAACTTGAATGTCTGGTATTTTATGATGCACTAAATGCAGGAAATCATAGGATCTAAGTGTTTGACAACAAAATGCACTTTTGGACTCTGTTGAGGCTGAAACGTCTTTTCGGAGCATAAAAGTTGGAAATGCAAATTAAAGCAGTAAAACGTGATGAGAGCATCAGGTACTCTTATATTATAATGAAACATGAATGTCTGGTATTTTATGATGCACTAAATGCAGGAAATCATAGAATCTAAGTGTTTGACAACAAAATGCACTTTTGGACTCTGTTGAGGCTGAAACGTCTTTTCGGAGCATAAAAGTTGGAAATGCAACTTAAAACAGTAAAACGTGATGAGAGCATCAGGTACTCTTACATTATAGTACAACTTGAATGTTTGGTATTCTATGATGAACTAAATGCAGGAAATCATAGAATCTAAGTGTTTGACAACAAAATGCACTTTTGGACTCTGTTGAGGCTGAAACGTCTTTTCGGAGCATAAAAGTTGGAAATGCAACTTAAAGCAGTAAAACGTGATGAGAGCATCAGGTACTCTTACACTATAGTACAACTTGAATGTTTGGTATTCTATGATGAACTAAATGCAGGAAATCATAGAATCTAAGTGTTTGACAACAAAATGCACTTTTGGACTCTGTTGAGGCTGAAACGTCTTTTCGGAGCATAAAAGTTGGAAATGCAACTTAAAGCAGTAAAACGTGATGAGAGCATCAGGTACTCTTACACTATAGTACAACTTGAATGTTTGGTATTCTATGATGAACTAAATGCAGGAAATCATAGAATCTAAGTGTTTGTCAACAAAATGCACTTTTGGACTCTGTTGAGGCTGAAACGTCTTTTCGGAGCATAAAAGTTGGAAATGCAAATTAAAGCAGTAAAACGTGATGAGAGCATCAGGTACTTTTACACTATAGTACAACTTGAATGTTTGGTATTCTATGATGAACTAAATGCAGGAAATCATAGAATCTAAGTGTTTGACAACAAAATGCACTTTTGGACTCTGTTGAGGCTGAAACGTCTTTTCGGAGCATAAAAGTTGGAAATGCAACTTAAAGCAGTAAAACGTGATGAGAGCATCAGGTACTCTTACACTATAGTACAACTTGAATGTTTGGTATTCTATGATGAACTAAATGCAGGAAATCATAGAATCTAAGTGTTTGACAACAAAATGCACTTTTGGACTCTGTTGAGGCTGAAACGTCTTTTCGGAGCATAAAAGTTGGAAATGCAACTTAAAGCAGTAAAACGTGATGAGAGCATCAGGTACTCTTACACTATAGTACAACTTGAATGTTTGGTATTCTATGATGAACTAAATGCAGGAAATCATAGAATCTAAGTGTTTGACAACAAAAGGCACTTTTGGACTCTGTTGAGGCTGAAACGTCTTTTCGGAGCATAAAAGTTGGAAATGCAACTTAAAGCAGTAAAACGTGATGAGAACATCAGGTACTTTTACACTATAGTACAACTTGAATGTCTGGTATTTTATGATGCACTAATGCAGGAAATCATAGGATCTAAGTGTTTGACAACAAAATGCACTTTTGGACTCTGTTGAGGCTGAAACGTCTTTTCGGAGCATAAAAGTTGGAAATGCAAATTAAAGCAGTAAAACGTGATGAGAGCATCAGGTACTCTTATATTATAATGAAACATGAATGTCTGGTATTCTATGATGCACTAAATGCAGGAAATCATAGAATCTAAGTGTTTGACAACAAAATGCACTTTTGGACTCTGTTGAGGCTGAAACGTCTTTTCGGAGCATAAAAGTTGGAAATGCAAATTAAAGCAGTAAAACGTGATGAGAGCATCAGGTACTTTTACACTATAGTACAACTTGAATGTTTGGTATTCTATGATGAACTAAATGCAGGAAATCATAGGATCTAAGTGTTTGACAACAAAATGCACTTTTGGACTCTGTTGAGGCTGAAACGTCTTTTCGGAGCATAAAAGTTGGAAATGCAAATTAAAGCAGTAAAACGTGATGAGAGCATCAGGTACTCTTATATTATAATGAAACATGAATGTCTGGTATTCTATGATGCACTAAATGCAGGAAATCATAGAATCTAAGTGTTTGACAACAAAATGCACTTTTGGACTCTGTTGAGGCTGAAACGTCTTTTCGGAGCATAAAAGTTGGAAATGCAACTTAAAGCAGTAAAACGTGATGAGAGCATCAGGTACTGTTATATTATAATGAAACATGAATGTCTGGTATTCTATGATGAACTAAATGCAGGAAATTATAGAATCTAAGTGTTTGACAACAAAATGCACTTTTGGACTCTGTTGAGGCTGAAACGTCTTTTCGGAGCATAAAAGTTGGAAATGCAACTTAAAGCAGTAAAACGTGATGAGAGCATCAGGTACTCTTACACTATAGTACAACTTGAATGTTTGGTATTCTATGATGAACTAAATGCAGGAAATCATAGAATCTAAGTGTTTGACAACAAAATGCACTTTTGGACTCTGTTGAGGCTGAAACGTCTTTTCGGAGCATAAAAGTTGGAAATGCAACTTAAAGCAGTAAAACGTGATGAGAGCATCAGGTACTCTTACACTATAGTACAACTTGAATGTTTGGTATTCTATGATGAACTAAATGCAGGAAATCATAGAATCTAAGTGTTTGACAACAAAATGCACTTTTGGACTCTGTTGAGGCTGAAACGTCTTTTCGGAGCATAAAAGTTGGAAATGCAACTTAAAGCAGTAAAACGTGATGAGAGCATCAGGTACTCTTACACTATAGTACAACTTGAATGTTTGGTATTCTATGATGAACTAAATGCAGGAAATCATAGAATCTAAGTGTTTGACAACAAAATGCACTTTTGGACTCTGTTGAGGCTGAAACGTCTATTCGGAGCATAAAAGTTGGAAATGCAACTTAAAGCAGTAAAACGTTATGAGAGCATCAGGTACTTTTACACTATAGTACAACTTGAATGTTTGGTATTCTATGATGAACTAAATGCAGGAAATCATAGAATCTAAGTGTTTGACAACAAAATGCACTTTTGGACTCTGTTGAGGCTGAAACGTCTTTTCGGAGCATAAAAGTTGGAAATGCAACTTAAAGCAGTAAAACGTGATGAGAGCATCAGGTACTCTTACACTATAGTACAACTTGAATGTTTGGTATTCTATGATGAACTAAATGCAGGAAATCATAGAATCTAAGTGTTTGACAACAAAATGCACTTTTGGACTCTGTTGAGGCTGAAACGTCTTTTCGGAGCATAAAAGTTGGAAATGCAACTTAAAGCAGTAAAACGTGATGAGAGCATCAGGTACTCTTACACTATAGTACAACTTGAATGTTTGGTATTCTATGATGAACTAAATGCAGGAAATCATAGAATCTAAGTGTTTGACAACAAAATGCACTTTTGGACTCTGTTGAGGCTGAAACGTCTTTTCGGAGCATAAAAGTTGGAAATGCAAATTAAAGCAGTAAAACGTGATGAGAGCATCAGGTACTTTTACACTATAGTACAACTTGAATGTTTGGTATTCTATGATGAACTAAATGCAGGAAATCATAGGATCTAAGTGTTTGACAACAAAATGCACTTTTGGACTCTGTTGAGGCTGAAACGTCTTTTCGGAGCATAAAAGTTGGAAATGCAAATTAAAGCAGTAAAACGTGATGAGAGCATCAGGTACTCTTATATTATAATGAAACATGAATGTCTGGTATTCTATGATGCACTAAATGCAGGAAATCATAGAATCTAAGTGTTTGACAACAAAATGCACTTTTGGACTCTGTTGAGGCTGAAACGTCTTTTCGGAGCATAAAAGTTGGAAATGCAACTTAAAGCAGTAAAGCGTGATGAGAGCATCAGGTACTCTTACACTATAGTACAACTTGAATGTTTGGTATTCTATGATGAACTAAATGCAGGAAATCATAGAATCTAAGTGTTTGTCAACAAAATGCACTTTTGGACTCTGTTGAGGCTGAAACGTCTTTTCGGAGCATAAAAGTTGGAAATGCAAATTAAAGCAGTAAAACGTGATGAGAGCATCAGGTACTTTTACACTATAGTACAACTTGATTGTTTGCTATTCTATGATGAACTAAATGCAGGAAATCATAGAATCTAAGTGTTTGACAACAAAATGCACTTTTGGACTCTGTTGAGGCTGAAACGTCTTTTCGGAGCATAAAAGTTGGAAATGCAACTTAAAGCAGTAAAACGTGATGAGAGCATCAGGTACTTTTACACTATAGTACAACTTGAATGTTTGGTATTCTATGATGAACTAAATGCAGGAAATCATAGAATCTAAGTGTTTGACAACAAAATGCACTTTTGGACTCTGTTGATGCTGAAACGTCTTTTCGGAGCATAAAAGTTGGAAATGCAACTTAAAGCAGTAAAACGTGATGAGAGCATCAGGTACTCTTACACTATAGTACAACTTGAATGTTTGGTATTCTATGATGAACTAAATGCAGGAAATCATAGAATCTAAGTGTTTGACAACAAAATGCACTTTTGGACTCTGTTGAGGCTGAAACGTCTTTTCGGAGCATAAAAGTTGGAAATGCAACTTAAAGCAGTAAAACGTGATGAGAGCATCAGGTACTCTTACACTATAGTACAACTTGAATGTTTGGTATTCTATGATGAACTAAATGCAGGAAATCATAGAATCTAAGTGTTTGTCAACAAAATGCACTTTTGGACTCTGTTGAGGCTGAAACGTCTTTTCGGAGCATAAAAGTTGGAAATGCAAATTAAAGCAGTAAAACGTGATGAGAGCATCAGGTACTTTTACACTATAGTACAACTTGAATGTTTGGTATTCTATGATGAACTAAATGCAGGAAATCATAGAATCTAAGTGTTTGACAACAAAATGCACTTTTGGACTCTGTTGAGGCTGAAACGTCTTTTCGGAGCATAAAAGTTGGAAATGCAACTTAAAGCAGTAAAACGTGATGAGAGCATCAGGTACTCTTACACTATAGTACAACTTGAATGTTTGGTATTCTATGATGAACTAAATGCAGGAAATCATAGAATCTAAGTGTTTGACAACAAAATGCACTTTTGGACTCTGTTGAGGCTGAAACGTCTTTTCGGAGCATAAAAGTTGGAAATGCAACTTAAAGCAGTAAAACGTGATGAGAGCATCAGGTACTCTTACACTATAGTACAACTTGAATGTTTGGTATTCTATGATGAACTAAATGCAGGAAATCATAGAATCTAAGTGTTTGACAACAAAAGGCACTTTTGGACTCTGTTGAGGCTGAAACGTCTTTTCGGAGCATAAAAGTTGGAAATGCAACTTAAAGCAGTAAAACGTGATGAGAACATCAGGTACTTTTACACTATAGTACAACTTGAATGTCTGGTATTTTATGATGCACTAATGCAGGAAATCATAGGATCTAAGTGTTTGACAACAAAATGCACTTTTGGACTCTGTTGAGGCTGAAACGTCTTTTCGGAGCATAAAAGTTGGAAATGCAAATTAAAGCAGTAAAACGTGATGAGAGCATCAGGTACTCTTATATTATAATGAAACATGAATGTCTGGTATTCTATGATGCACTAAATGCAGGAAATCATAGAATCTAAGTGTTTGACAACAAAATGCACTTTTGGACTCTGTTGAGGCTGAAACGTCTTTTCGGAGCATACAAGTTGGAAATGCAAATTAAAGTAGTAAAACGTGATGAGAGCATCAGGTACTCTTACACTATAGCACAACTTGAATGTCTGGTATTCTATGATGAACTAAATGCAGGAAATCATAGAATCTAAGTGTTTGACAACAAAATGCACTTTTGGACTCTGTTGAGGCTGAAACGTCTTTTCGGAGCATACAAGTTGGAAATGCAACTTAAAGCAGTAAAACGTGATGAGAGCATCAGGTACTCTTACACTATAGTACAACTTGAATGTTTGGTATTCTATGATGAACTAAATGCAGGAAATCATAGAATCTAAGTGTTTGACAACAAAATGCACTTTTGGACTCTGTTGAGGCTGAAACGTCTTTTCGGAGCATACAAGTTGGAAATGCAAATTAAAGCAGTAAAACGTGATGAGAGCATCAGGTACTCTTAAACTATAGCACAACTTGAATGTCTGGTATTCTATGATGAACTAAATGCAGGAAATCATAGAATCTAAGTGTTTGACAACAAAATGCACTTTTGGACTCTGTTGAGGCTGAAACGTCTTTTCGGAGCATAAAAGTTGGAAATGCAAATTAAAGCAGTAAAACGTGATGAGAGCATCAGGTACTTTTACACTATAGTACAACTTGAATGTTTGCTATTCTATGATGAACTAAATGCAGGAAATCATAGAATCTAAGTGTTTGACAACAAAATGCACTTTTGGACTCTGTTGAGGCTGAAACGTCTTTTCGGAGCATAAAAGTTGGAAATGCAACTTAAAGCAGTAAAACGTGATGAGAGCATCAGGTACTCTTACACTATAGTACAACTTGAATGTTTGGTATTCTATGATGAACTAAATGCAGGAAATCATAGAATCTAAGTGTTTGACAACAAAATGCACTTTTGGACTCTGTTGAGGCTGAAACGTCTATTCGGAGCATAAAAGTTGGAAATGCAACTTAAAGCAGTAAAACGTGATGAGAGCATCAGGTACTCTTACACTATAGTACAACTTGAATGTTTGGTATTCTATGATGAACTAAATGCAGGAAATCATAGAATCTAAGTGTTTGACAACAAAATGCACTTTTGGACTCTGTTGAGGCTGAAACGTCTTTTCGGAGCATAAAAGTTGGAAATGCAACTTAAAGCAGTAAAACGTGATGAGAACATCAGGTACTTTTACACTATAGTACAACTTGAATGTCTGGTATTTTATGATGCACTAAATGCAGGAAATCATAGGATCTAAGTGTTTGACAACAAAATGCACTTTTGGACTCTGTTGAGGCTGAAACGTCTTTTCGGAGCATAAAAGTTGGAAATGCAAATTAAAGCAGTAAAACGTGATGAGAGCATCAGGTACTCTTATATTATAATACAACATGAATGTCTGGTATTTTATGATGCACTAAATGCAGGAAATCATAGAATCTAAGTGTTTGACAACAAAATGCACTTTTGGACTCTGTTGAGGCTGAAACGTCTTTTCGGAGCATAAAAGTTGGAAATGCAACTTAAAACAGTAAAACGTGATGAGAGCATCAGGTACTCTTACATTATAGTACAACTTGAATGTTTGGTATTCTATGATGAACTAAATGCAGGAAATCATAGAATCTAAGTGTTTGACAACAAAATGCACTTTTGGACTCTGTTGAGGCTGAAACGTCTTTTCGGAGCATAAAAGTTGGAAATGCAACTTAAAGCAGTAAAACGTGATGAGAGCATCAGGTACTCTTACACTATAGTACAACTTGAATGTTTGGTATTCTATGATGAACTAAATGCAGGAAATCATAGAATCTAAGTGTTTGACAACAAAATGCACTTTTGGACTCTGTTGAGGCTGAAACGTCTTTTCGGAGCATAAAAGTTGGAAATGCAACTTAAAGCAGTAAAACGTGATGAGAGCATCAGGTACTCTTACACTATAGTACAACTTGAATGTTTGGTATTCTATGATGAACTAAATGCAGGAAATCATAGAATCTAAGTGTTTGTCAACAAAATGCACTTTTGGACTCTGTTGAGGCTGAAACGTCTTTTCGGAGCATAAAAGTTGGAAATGCAAATTAAAGCAGTAAAACGTGATGAGAGCATCAGGTACTTTTACACTATAGTACAACTTGAATGTTTGGTATTCTATGATGAACTAAATGCAGGAAATCATAGAATCTAAGTGTTTGACAACAAAATGCACTTTTGGACTCTGTTGAGGCTGAAACGTCTTTTCGGAGCATAAAAGTTGGAAATGCAACTTAAAGCAGTAAAACGTGATGAGAGCATCAGGTACTCTTACACTATAGTACAACTTGAATGTTTGGTATTCTATGATGAACTAAATGCAGGAAATCATAGAATCTAAGTGTTTGACAACAAAATGCACTTTTGGACTCTGTTGAGGCTGAAACGTCTTTTCGGAGCATAAAAGTTGGAAATGCAACTTAAAGCAGTAAAACGTGATGAGAGCATCAGGTACTCTTACACTATAGTACAACTTGAATGTTTGGTATTCTATGATGAACTAAATGCAGGAAATCATAGAATCTAAGTGTTTGACAACAAAAGGCACTTTTGGACTCTGTTGAGGCTGAAACGTCTTTTCGGAGCATAAAAGTTGGAAATGCAACTTAAAGCAGTAAAACGTGATGAGAACATCAGGTACTTTTACACTATAGTACAACTTGAATGTCTGGTATTTTATGATGCACTAATGCAGGAAATCATAGGATCTAAGTGTTTGACAACAAAATGCACTTTTGGACTCTGTTGAGGCTGAAACGTCTTTTCGGAGCATAAAAGTTGGAAATGCAACTTAAAGCAGTAAAACGTGATGAGAGCATCAGGTACTCTTATATTATAATGAAACATGAATGTCTGGTATTCTATGATGCACTAAATGCAGGAAATCATAGAATCTAAGTGTTTGACAACAAAATGCACTTTTGGACTCTGTTGAGGCTGAAACGTCTTTTCGGAGCATAAAAGTTGGAAATGCAAATTA
Organism: Taurulus bubalis; assembly: GCF_910589615.1. Taxonomy (NCBI): domain Eukaryota; kingdom Metazoa; phylum Chordata; class Actinopteri; order Perciformes; family Cottidae; genus Taurulus; species Taurulus bubalis. The sequence goes on along the minus strand of NC_136598.1, from coordinate 2,200,085 downwards.
AAGCAGTAAAACGTGATGAGAGCATCAGGTACTTTTACACTATAGTACAACTTGAATGTTTGGTATTCTATGATGAACTAAATGCAGGAAATCATAGAATCTAAGTGTTTGACAACAAAATGCACTTTTGGACTCTGTTGAGGCTGAAACGTCTTTTCGGAGCATAAAAGTTGGAAATGCAACTTAAAGCAGTAAAACGTGATGAGAGCATCAGGTACTCTTATATTATAATGAAACATGAATGTCTGGTATTCTATAATGCACTAAATGCAGGAAATCATAGAATCTAAGTGTTTGACAACAAAATGCACTTTTGGACTCTGTTGAGGCTGAAACGTCTTTTCGGAGCATAAAAGTTGGAAATGCAACTTAAAGCAGTAAAACGTGATGAGAGCATCAGGTACTGTTATATTATAATGAAACATGAATGTCTGGTATTCTATGATGAACTAAATGCAGGAAATTATAGAATCTAAGTGTTTGACAACAAAATGCACTTTTGGACTCTGTTGAGGCTGAAACGTCTTTTCGGAGCATAAAAGTTGGAAATGCAACTTAAAGCAGTAAAACGTGATGAGAGCATCAGGTACTCTTACACTATAGTACAACTTGAATGTTTGGTATTCTATGATGAACTAAATGCAGGAAATCATAGAATCTAAGTGTTTGACAACAAAATGCACTTTTGGACTCTGTTGAGGCTGAAACGTCTTTTCGGAGCATAAAAGTTGGAAATGCAACTTAAAGCAGTAAAACGTGATGAGAGCATCAGGTACTCTTACACTATAGTACAACTTGAATGTTTGGTATTCTATGATGAACTAAATGCAGGAAATCATAGAATCTAAGTGTTTGACAACAAAATGCACTTTTGGACTCTGTTGAGGCTGAAACGTCTTTTCGGAGCATAAAAGTTGGAAATGCAACTTAAAGCAGTAAAACGTGATGAGAGCATCAGGTACTCTTACACTATAGTACAACTTGAATGTTTGGTATTCTATGATGAACTAAATGCAGGAAATCATAGAATCTAAGTGTTTGACAACAAAATGCACTTTTGGACTCTGTTGAGGCTGAAACGTCTATTCGGAGCATACAAGTTGGAAATGCAACTTAAAGCAGTCAAACGTGATGAGAGCATCAGGTACTCTTACACTATAGTACAATTTGAATGTTTGGTATTCTATGATGAACTAAATGCAGGAAATCATAGAATCTAAGTGTTTGACAACAAAATGCACTTTTGGACTCTGTTGAGGCTGAAACGTCTTTTCGGAGCATAAAAGTTGGAAATGCAAATTAAAGCAGTAAAACGTGATGAGAGCATCAGGTACGTTTACACTATAGTACAACTTGAATGTTTGCTATTCTATGATGAACTAAATGCAGGAAATCATAGAATCTAAGTGTTTGACAACAAAATGCACTTTTGGACTCTGTTGAGGCTGAAACGTCTTTTCGGAGCATAAAAGTTGGAAATGCAACTTAAAGCAGTAAAACGTGATGAGAGCATCAGGTACTCTTACACTATAGTACAACTTGAATGTTTGGTATTCTATGATTTCCTGCATTTAATGCATCATAGAATCTAAGTGTTTGACAACAAAATGCACTTTTGGACTCTGTTGAGGCTGAAACGTCTTTTCGGAGCATAAAAGTTGGAAATGCAACTTAAAGCAGTAAAACGTGATGAGAGCATCAGGTACTCTTACACTATAGTACAACTTGAATGTTTGGTATTCTATGATGCACTAAATGCAGGAAATCATAGAATCTAAGTGTTTGACAACAAAATGCACTTTTGGACTCTGTTGAGGCTGAAACGTCTTTTCGGAGCATAAAAGTTGGAAATGCAACTTAAAGCAGTAAAACGTGATGAGAGCATCAGGTACTCTTACACTATAGTACAACTTGAATGTTTGGTATTCTATGATGAACTAAATGCAGGAAATCATAGAATCTAAGTGTTTGACAACAAAATGCACTTTTGGACTCTGTTGAGGCTGAAACGTCTTTTCGGAGCATAAAAGTTGGAAATGCAAATTAAAGCAGTAAAACGTGATGAGAGCATCAGGTACTTTTACACTATAGTACAACTTGAATGTTTGCTATTCTATGATGAACTAAATGCAGGAAATCATAGAATCTAAGTGTTTGACAACAAAATGCACTTTTGGACTCTGTTGAGGCTGAAACGTCTTTTCGGAGCATAAAAGTTGGAAATGCAACTTAAAGCAGTAAAACGTGATGAGAGCATCAGGTACTCTTACACTATAGTACAACTTGAATGTTTGGTATTCTATGATGAACTAAATGCAGGAAATCATAGAATCTAAGTGTTTGACAACAAAATGCACTTTTGGACTCTGTTGAGGCTGAAACGTCTTTTCGGAGCATAAAAGTTGGAAATGCAACTTAAAGCAGTAAAACGTGATGAGAGCATCAGGTACTCTTACACTATAGTACAACGTGAATGTTTGGTATTCTATGATGAACTAAATGCAGGAAATCATAGAATCTAAGTGTTTGACAACAAAATGCACTTTTGGACTCTGTTGAGGCTGAAACGTCTTTTCGGAGCATAAAAGTTGGAAATGCAAATTAAAGCAGTAAAACGTGATGAGAGCATCAGGTACTTTTACACTATAGTACAACTTGAATGTTTGGTATTCTATGATGAACTAAATGCAGGAAATCATAGGATCTAAGTGTTTGACAACAAAATGCACTTTTGGACTCTGTTGAGGCTGAAACGTCTTTTCGGAGCATAAAAGTTGGAAATGCAACTTAAAGCAGTAAAACGTGATGAGAGCATCAGGTACTCTTACACTATAGTACAACTTGAATGTTTGGTATTCTATGATGAACTAAATGCAGGAAATCATAGAATCTAAGTGTTTGACAACAAAATGCACTTTTGGACTCTGTTGAGGCTGAAACGTCTATTTGGAGCATAAAAGTTGGAAATGCAACTTAAAGCAGTAAAACGTGATGAGAGCATCAGGTACTCTTACACTATAGTACAATTTGAATGTTTGGTATTCTATGATGAACTAAATGCAGGAAATCATAGAATCTAAGTGTTTGACAACAAAATGCACTTTTGGACTCTGTTGAGGCTGAAACGTCTTTTCGGAGCATAAAAGTTGGAAATGCAAATTAAAGCAGTAAAACGTGATGAGAGCATCAGGTACTTTTACACTATAGTACAACTTGAATGTTTGGTATTCTATGATGAACTAAATGCAGGAAATCATAGAATCTAAGTGTTTGACAACAAAATGCACTTTTGGACTCTGTTGAGGCTGAAACGTCTTTTCGGAGCATAAAAGTTGGAAATGCAACTTAAAGCAGTAAAACGTGATGAGAGCATCAGGTACTCTTACACTATAGTACAACTTGAATGTTTGGTATTCTATGATGAACTAAATGCAGGAAATCATAGAATCTAAGTGTTTGACAACAAAATGCACTTTTGGACTCTGTTGAGGCTGAAACGTCTTTTCGGAGCATAAAAGTTGGAAATGCAACTTAAAGCAGTAAAACGTGATGAGAGCATCAGGTACTCTTACACTATAGTACAACTTGAATGTTTGGTATTCTATGATGAACTAAATGCAGGAAATCATAGAATCTAAGTGTTTGACAACAAAATGCACTTTTGGACTCTGTTGAGGCTGAAACGTCTTTTCGGAGCATAAAAGTTGGAAATGCAAATTAAAGCAGTAAAACGTGATGAGAGCATCAGGTACTTTTACACTATAGTACAACTTGAATGTTTGGTATTCTATGATGAACTAAATGCAGGAAATCATAGAATCTAAGTGTTTGACAACAAAATGCACTTTTGGACTCTGTTGAGGCTGAAACGTCTTTTCGGAGCATAAAAGTTGGAAATGCAACTTAAAGCAGTAAAACGTGATGAGAGCATCAGGTACTTTTACACTATAGTACAACTTGAATGTTTGGTATTCTATGATGAACTAAATGCAGGAAATCATAGAATCTAAGTGTTTGACAACAAAATGCACTTTTGGACTCTGTTGAGGCTGAAACGTCTTTTCGGAGCATAAAAGTTGGAAATGCAACTTAAAGCAGTAAAACGTGATGAGAGCATCAGGTACTCTTACACTATAGTACAACTTGAATGTTTGGTATTCTATGATGAACTAAATGCAGGAAATCATAGAATCTAAGTGTTTGACAACAAAATGCACTTTTGGACTCTGTTGAGGCTGAAACGTCTTTTCGGAGCATAAAAGTTGGAAATGCAACTTAAAGCAGTAAAACGTGATGAGAGCATCAGGTACTCTTACACTATAGTACAACTTGAATGTTTGGTATTCTATGATGAACTAAATGCAGGAAATCATAGAATCTAAGTGTTTGACAACAAAATGCACTTTTGGACTCTGTTGAGGCTGAAACGTCTTTTCGGAGCATAAAAGTTGGAAATGCAAATTAAAGCAGTAAAACGTGATGAGAGCATCAGGTACTTTTACACTATAGTACAACTTGAATGTTTGGTATTCTATGATGAACTAAATGCAGGAAATCATAGGATCTAAGTGTTTGACAACAAAATGCACTTTTGGACTCTGTTGAGGCTGAAACGTCTTTTCGGAGCATAAAAGTTGGAAATGCAAATTAAAGCAGTAAAACGTGATGAGAGCATCAGGTACTCTTATATTATAATGAAACATGAATGTCTGGTATTCTATGATGCACTAAATGCAGGAAATCATAGAATCTAAGTGTTTGACAACAAAATGTACTTTTGGACTCTGTTGAGGCTGAAACGTCTTTTCGGAGCATAAAAGTTGGAAATGCAACTTAAAGCAGTAAAGCGTGATGAGAGCATCAGGTACTCTTACACTATAGTACAACTTGAATGTTTGGTATTCTATGATGAACTAAATGCAGGAAATCATAGAATCTAAGTGTTTGACAACAAAATGCACTTTTGGACTCTGTTGAGGCTGAAACGTCTTTTCGGAGCATAAAAGTTGGAAATGCAACTTAAAGCAGTAAAACGTGATGAGAGCATCAGGTACTCTTACACTATAGTACAACTTGAATGTTTGGTATTCTATGATGAACTAAATGCAGGAAATCATAGAATCTAAGTGTTTGACAACAAAATGCACTTTTGGACTCTTTTGAGGCTGAAACGTCTTTTCGGAGCATAAAAGTTGGAAATGCAAATTAAAGCAGTAAAACGTGATGAGAGCATCAGGTACTTTTACACTATAGTACAACTTGAATGTTTGGTATTCTATGATGAACTAAATGCAGGAAATCATAGGATCTAAGTGTTTGACAACAAAATGCACTTTTGGACTCTGTTGAGGCTGAAACGTCTTTTCGGAGCATAAAAGTTGGAAATGCAAATTAAAGCAGTAAAACGTGATGAGAGCATCAGGTACTTTTACACTATAGTACAACTTGAAGGTTTGGTATTCTATGATGAACTAAATGCAGGAAATCATAGAATCTAAGTGTTTGACAACAAAATGCACTTTTGGACTCTGTTGAGGCTGAAACGTCTTTTCGGAGCATAAAAGTTGGAAATGCAACTTAAAGCAGTAAAACGTTATGAGAGCATCAGGTACTTTTACACTATAGTACAACTTGAATGTTTGGTATTCTATGATGAACTAAATGCAGGAAATCATAGAATCTAAGTGTTTGACAACAAAATGCACTTTTGGACTCTGTTGAGGCTGAAACGTCTTTTCGGAGCATAAAAGTTGGAAATGCAACTTAAAGCAGTAAAACGTGATGAGAGCATCAGGTACTCTTACACTATAGTACAACTTGAATGTTTGGTATTCTATGATGAACTAAATGCAGGAAATCATAGAATCTAAGTGTTTGACAACAAAATGCACTTTTGGACTCTGTTGAGGCTGAAACGTCTTTTCGGAGCATAAAAGTTGGAAATGCAACTTAAAGCAGTAAAACGTGATGAGAGCATCAGGTACTCTTACACTATAGTACAACTTGAATGTTTGGTATTCTATGATGAACTAAATGCAGGAAATCATAGAATCTAAGTGTTTGACAACAAAATGCACTTTTGGACTCTGTTGAGGCTGAAACGTCTTTTCGGAGCATAAAAGTTGGAAATGCAAATTAAAGCAGTAAAACGTGATGAGAGCATCAGGTACTTTTACACTATAGTACAACTTGAATGTTTGGTATTCTATGATGAACTAAATGCAGGAAATCATAGGATCTAAGTGTTTGACAACAAAATGCACTTTTGGACTCTGTTGAGGCTGAAACGTCTTTTCGGAGCATAAAAGTTGGAAATGCAAATTAAAGCAGTAAAACGTGATGAGAGCATCAGGTACTCTTATATTATAATGAAACATGAATGTCTGGTATTCTATGATGCACTAAATGCAGGAAATCATAGAATCTAAGTGTTTGACAACAAAATGCACTTTTGGACTCTGTTGAGGCTGAAACGTCTTTTCGGAGCATAAAAGTTGGAAATGCAACTTAAAACAGTAAAACGTGATGAGAGCATCAGGTACTCTTACACTATAGTACAACTTGAATGTTTGGTATTCTATGATGAACTAAATGCAGGAAATCATAGAATCTAAGTGTTTGACAACAAAATGCACTTTTGGACTCTGTTGAGGCTGAAACGTCTTTTCGGAGCATAAAAGTTGGAAATGCAACTTAAAGCAGTAAAACGTGATGAGAGCATCAGGTACTCTTACACTATAGTACAACTTGAATGTTTGGTATTCTATGATGAACTAAATGCAGGAAATCATAGAATCTAAGTGTTTGACAACAAAATGCACTTTTGGACTCTGTTGAGGCTGAAACGTCTTTTCGGAGCATAAAAGTTGGAAATGCAACTTAAAGCAGTAAAACGTGATGAGAGCATCAGGTACTCTTACACTATAGTACAACTTGAATGTTTGGTATTCTATGATGAACTAAATGCAGGAAATCATAGAATCTAAGTGTTTGACAACAAAATGCACTTTTGGACTCTGTTGAGGCTGAAACGTCTTTTCGGAGCATAAAAGTTGGAAATGCAACTTAAAGCAGTAAAACGTGATGAGAGCATCAGGTACTCTTACACTATAGTACAACTTGAATGTTTGGTATTCTATGATGAACTAAATGCAGGAAATCATAGAATCTAAGTGTTTGACAACAAAATGCACTTTTGGACTCTGTTGAGGCTGAAACGTCTTTTCGGAGCATAAAAGTTGGAAATGCAACTTAAAGCAGTAAAACGTGATGAGAGCATCAGGTACTCTTACACTATAGTACAACTTGAATGTTTGGTATTCTATGATGAACTAAATGCAGGAAATCATAGAATCTAAGTGTTTGACAACAAAATGCACTTTTGGACTCTGTTGAGGCTGAAACGTCTATTCGGAGCATACAAGTTGGAAATGCAACTTAAAGCAGTCAAACGTGATGAGAGCATCAGGTACTCTTACACTATAGTACAATTTGAATGTTTGGTATTCTATGATGAACTAAATGCAGGAAATCATAGAATCTAAGTGTTTGACAACAAAATGCACTTTTGGACTCTGTTGAGGCTGAAACGTCTTTTCGGAGCATAAAAGTTGGAAATGCAAATTAAAGCAGTAAAACGTGATGAGAGCATCAGGTACTTTTACACTATAGTACAACTTGAATGTTTGGTATTCTATGATGAACTAAATGCAGGAAATCATAGAATCTAAGTGTTTGACAACAAAATGCACTTTTGGACTCTGTTGAGGCTGAAACGTCTTTTCGGAGCATAAAAGTTGGAAATGCAACTTAAAGCAGTAAAACGTGATGAGAGCATCAGGTACTCTTACACTATAGTACAACTTGAATGTTTGGTATTCTATGATTTCCTGCATTTAGTTCATCATAGAATCTAAGTGTTTGACAACAAAATGCACTTTTGGACTCTGTTGAGGCTGAAACGTCTTTTCGGAGCATAAAAGTTGGAAATGCAACTTAAAGCAGTAAAACGTGATGAGAGCATCAGGTACTCTTACACTATAGTACAACTTGAATGTTTGGTATTCTATGATGAACTAAATGCAGGAAATCATAGAATCTAAGTGTTTGACAACAAAATGCACTTTTGGACTCTGTTGAGGCTGAAACGTCTTTTCGGAGCATAAAAGTTGGAAATGCAACTTAAAGCAGTAAAACGTGATGAGAGCATCAGGTACTCTTACACTATAGTACAACTTGAATGTTTGGTATTCTATGATGAACTAAATGCAGGAAATCATAGAATCTAAGTGTTTGACAACAAAATGCACTTTTGGACTCTGTTGAGGCTGAAACGTCTTTTCGGAGCATACAAGTTGGAAATGCAAATTAAAGCAGTAAAACGTGATGAGAGCATCAGGTACTTTTACACTATAGTACAACTTGAATGTTTGCTATTCTATGATGAACTAAATGCAGGAAATCATAGAATCTAAGTGTTTGACAACAAAATGCACTTTTGGACTCTGTTGAGGCTGAAACGTCTTTTCGGAGCATAAAAGTTGGAAATGCAACTTAAAGCAGTAAAACGTGATGAGAGCATCAGGTACTTTTACACTATAGTACAACTTGAATGTTTGGTATTCTATGATGAACTAAATGCAGGAAATCATAGAATCTAAGTGTTTGACAACAAAATGCACTTTTGGACTCTGTTGAGGCTGAAACGTCTTTTCGGAGCATAAAAGTTGGAAATGCAAATTAAAGCAGTAAAACGTGATGAGAGCATCAGGTACTTTTACACTATAGTACAACTTGAATGTTTGGTATTCTATGATGAACTAAATGCAGGAAATCATAGAATCTAAGTGTTTGACAACAAAATGCACTTTTGGACTCTGTTGAGGCTGAAACGTCTTTTCGGAGCATAAAAGTTGGAAATGCAACTTAAAGCAGTAAAACGTGATGAGAGCATCAGGTACTCTTACACTATAGTACAACTTGAATGTTTGGTATTCTATGATTTCCTGCATTTAGTTCATCATAGAATCTAAGTGTTTGACAACAAAATGCACTTTTGGACTCTGTTGAGGCTGAAACGTCTTTTCGGAGCATAAAAGTTGGAAATGCAACTTAAAGCAGTAAAACGTGATGAGAGCATCAGGTACTCTTACACTATAGTACAACTTGAATGTTTGGTATTCTATGATGAACTAAATGCAGGAAATCATAGAATCTAAGTGTTTGACAACAAAATGCACTTTTGGACTCTGTTGAGGCTGAAACGTCTTTTCGGAGCATAAAAGTTGGAAATGCAACTTAAAGCAGTAAAACGTGATGAGAGCATCAGGTACTCTTACACTATAGTACAACTTGAATGTTTGGTATTCTATGATGAACTAAATGCAGGAAATCATAGAATCTAAGTGTTTGACAACAAAATGCACTTTTGGACTCTGTTGAGGCTGAAACGTCTTTTCGGAGCATAAAAGTTGGAAATGCAAATTAAAGCAGTAAAACGTGATGAGAGCATCAGGTACTTTTACACTATAGTACAACTTGAATGTTTGCTATTCTATGATGAACTAAATGCAGGAAATCATAGAATCTAAGTGTTTGACAACAAAATGCACTTTTGGACTCTGTTGAGGCTGAAACGTCTTTTCGGAGCATAAAAGTTGGAAATGCAACTTAAAGCAGTAAAACGTGATGAAAGCATCAGGTACTTTTACACTATAGTACAACTTGAATGTTTGGTATTCTATGATGAACTAAATGCAGGAAATCATAGAATCTAAGTGTTTGACAACAAAATGCACTTTTGGACTCTGTTGAGGCTGAAACGTCTTTTCGGAGCATAAAAGTTGGAAATGCAACTTAAAGCAGTAAAACGTGATGAGAGCATCAGGTACTTTTACACTATAGTACAACTTGAATGTTTGGTATTCTATGATGAACTAAATGCAGGAAATCATAGAATCTAAGTGTTTGACAACAAAATGCACTTTTGGACTCTGTTGAGGCTGAAACGTCTTTTCGGAGCATAAAAGTTGGAAATGCAACTTAAAGCAGTAAAACGTGATGAGAGCATCAGGTACTCTTACACTATAGTACAACTTGAATGTTTGGTATTCTATGATGAACTAAATGCAGGAAATCATAGAATCTAAGTGTTTGACAACAAAATGCACTTTTGGACTCTGTTGAGGCTGAAACGTCTTTTCGGAGCATAAAAGTTGGAAATGCAACTTAAAGCAGTAAAACGTGATGAGAGCATCAGGTACTCTTACACTATAGTACAACTTGAATGTTTGGTATTCTATGATGAACTAAATGCAGGAAATCATAGAATCTAAGTGTTTGACAACAAAATGCACTTTTGGACTCTGTTGAGGCTGAAACGTCTTTTCGGAGCATAAAAGTTGGAAATGCAAATTAAAGCAGTAAAACGTGATGAGAGCATCAGGTACTTTTACACTATAGTACAACTTGAATGTTTGGTATTCTATGATGAACTAAATGCAGGAAATCATAGGATCTAAGTGTTTGACAACAAAATGCACTTTTGGACTCTGTTGAGGCTGAAACGTCTTTTCGGAGCATAAAAGTTGGAAATGCAAATTAAAGCAGTAAAACGTGATGAGAGCATCAGGTACTCTTATATTATAATGAAACATGAATGTCTGGTATTCTATGATGCACTAAATGCAGGAAATCATAGAATCTAAGTGTTTGACAACAAAATGCACTTTTGGACTCTGTTGAGGCTGAAACGTCTTTTCGGAGCATAAAAGTTGGAAATGCAACTTAAAGCAGTAAAACGTGATGAGAGCATCAGGTACTCTTACACTATAGTACAACTTGAATGTTTGGTATTCTATGATGAACTAAATGCAGGAAATCATAGAATCTAAGTGTTTGACAACAAAATGCACTTTTGGACTCTGTTGAGGCTGAAACGTCTATTCGGAGCATAAAAGTTGGAAATGCAACTTAAAGCAGTAAAACGTGATGAGAGCATCAGGTACTCTTACACTATAGTACAACTTGAATGTTTGGTATTCTATGATGAACTAAATGCAGGAAATCATAGAATCTAAGTGTTTGACAACAAAATGCACTTTTGGACTCTGTTGAGGCTGAAACGTCTATTCGGAGCATAAAAGTTGGAAATGCAACTTAAAGCAGTAAAACGTGATGAGAGCATCAGGTACTCTTACACTATAGTACAACTTGAATGTTTGGTATTCTATGATTTCCTGCATTTAGTTCATCATAGAATCTAAGTGTTTGACAACAAAATGCACTTTTGGACTCTGTTGAGGCTGAAACGTCTTTTCGGAGCATACAAGTTGGAAATGCAAATTAAAGCAGTAAAACGTGATGAGAGCATCAGGTACTTTTACACTATAGTACAACTTGAAGGTTTGGTATTCTATGATGAACTAAATGCAGGAAATCATAGAATCTAAGTGTTTGACAACAAAATGCACTTTTGGACTCTGTTGAGGCTGAAACGTCTTTTCGGAGCATAAAAGTTGGAAATGCAACTTAAAGCAGTAAAACGTGATGAGAGCATCAGGTACTCTTACACTATAGTACAACTTGAATGTTTGGTATTCTATGATGAACTAAATGCAGGAAATCATAGAATCTAAGTGTTTGACAACAAAATGCACTTTTGGACTCTGTTGAGGCTGAAACGTCTTTTCGGAGCATAAAAGTTGGAAATGCAACTTAAAGCAGTAAAACGTGATGAGAGCATCAGGTACTCTTACACTATAGTACAACTTGAATGTTTGGTATTCTATGATGAACTAAATGCAGGAAATCATAGAATCTAAGTGTTGACAACAAAATGCACTTTTGGACTCTGTTGAGGCTGAAACGTCTTTTCGGAGCATAAAAGTTGGAAATGCAAATTAAAGCAGTAAAACGTGATGAGAGCATCAGGTACTTTTACACTATAGTACAACTTGAATGTTTGGTATTCTATGATGAACTAAATGCAGGAAATCATAGAATCTAAGTGTTTGACAACAAAATGCACTTTTGGACTCTGTTGAGGCTGAAACGTCTTTTCGGAGCATAAAAGTTGGAAATGCAACTTAAAGCAGTAAAACGTGATGAGAGCATCAGGTACTCTTACACTATAGTACAACTTGAATGTTTGGTATTCTATGATGAACTAAATGCAGGAAATCATAGAATCTAAGTGTTTGACAACAAAATGCACTTTTGGACTCTGTTGAGGCTGAAACGTCTTTTCGGAGCATAAAAGTTGGAAATGCAAATTAAAGCAGTAAAACGTGATGAGAGCATCAGGTACTTTTACACTATAGTACAACTTGAATGTTTGGTATTCTATGATGAACTAAATGCAGGAAATCATAGAATCTAAGTGTTTGACAACAAAATGCACTTTTGGACTCTGTTGAGGCTGAAACGTCTTTTCGGAGCATAAAAGTTGGAAATGCAACTTAAAGCAGTAAAACGTGATGAGAGCATCAGGTACTCTTACACTATAGTACAACTTGAATGTTTGGTATTCTATGATGAACTAAATGCAGGAAATCATAGAATCAAAGTGTTTGACAACAAAATGCACTTTTGGACTCTGTTGAGGCTGAAACGTCTTTTCGGAGCATAAAAGTTGGAAATGCAACTTAAAGCAGTAAAACGTGATGAGAGCATCAGGTACTCTTACACTATAGTACAACTTGAATGTTTGGTATTCTATGATGAACTAAATGCAGGAAATCATAGAATCTAAGTGTTTGACAACAAAATGCACTTTTGGACTCTGTTGAGGCTGAAACGTCTTTTCGGAGCATAAAAGTTGGAAATGCAAATTAAAGCAGTAAAACGTGATGAGAGCATCAGGTACTTTTACACTATAGTACAACTTGAATGTTTGCTATTCTATGATGAACTAAATGCAGGAAATCATAGAATCTAAGTGTTTGACAACAAAATGCACTTTTGGACTCTGTTGAGGCTGAAACGTCTTTTCGGAGCATAAAAGTTGGAAATGCAACTTAAAGCAGTAAAACGTTATGAGAGCATCAGGTACTTTTACACTATAGTACAACTTGAATGTTTGGTATTCTATGATGAACTAAATGCAGGAAATCATAGAATCTAAGTGTTTGACAACAAAATGCACTTTTGGACTCTGTTGAGGCTGAAACGTCTTTTCGGAGCATAAAAGTTGGAAATGCAACTTAAAGCAGTAAAACGTGATGAGAGCATCAGGTACTCTTACACTATAGTACAACTTGAATGTTTGGTATTCTATGATGAACTAAATGCAGGAAATCATAGAATCTAAGTGTTTGACAACAAAATGCACTTTTGGACTCTGTTGAGGCTGAAACGTCTTTTCGGAGCATAAAAGTTGGAAATGCAACTTAAAGCAGTAAAACGTGATGAGAGCATCAGGTACTCTTACACTATAGTACAACTTGAATGTTTGGTATTCTATGATGAACTAAATGCAGGAAATCATAGAATCTAAGTGTTTGACAACAAAATGCACTTTTGGACTCTGTTGAGGCTGAAACGTCTTTTCGGAGCATAAAAGTTGGAAATGCAAATTAAAGCAGTAAAACGTGATGAGAGCATCAGGTACTTTTACACTATAGTACAACTTGAATGTTTGGTATTCTATGATGAACTAAATGCAGGAAATCATAGGATCTAAGTGTTTGACAACAAAATGCACTTTTGGACTCTGTTGAGGCTGAAACGTCTTTTCGGAGCATAAAAGTTGGAAATGCAAATTAAAGCAGTAAAACGTGATGAGAGCATCAGGTACTCTTATATTATAATGAAACATGAATGTCTGGTATTCTATGATGCACTAAATGCAGGAAATCATAGAATCTAAGTGTTTGACAACAAAATGCACTTTTGGACTCTGTTGAGGCTGAAACGTCTTTTCGGAGCATAAAAGTTGGAAATGCAACTTAAAGCAGTAAAGCGTGATGAGAGCATCAGGTACTCTTACACTATAGTACAACTTGAATGTTTGGTATTCTATGATGAACTAAATGCAGGAAATCATAGAATCTAAGTGTTTGACAACAAAATGCACTTTTGGACTCTGTTGAGGCTGAAACGTCTTTTCGGAGCATAAAAGTTGGAAATGCAAATTAAAGCAGTAAAACGTGATGAGAGCATCAGGTACTTTTACACTATAGTACAACTTGATTGTTTGCTATTCTATGATGAACTAAATGCAGGAAATCATAGAATCTAAGTGTTTGACAACAAAATGCACTTTTGGACTCTGTTGAGGCTGAAACGTCTATTCGGAGCATAAAAGTTGGAAATGCAACTTAAAGCAGTAAAACGTGATGAGAGCATCAGGTACTTTTACACTATAGTACAACTTGAATGTTTGGTATTCTATGATGAACTAAATGCAGGAAATCATAGAATCTAAGTGTTTGACAACAAAATGCACTTTTGGACTCTGTTGATGCTGAAACGTCTTTTCGGAGCATAAAAGTTGGAAATGCAACTTAAAGCAGTAAAACGTGATGAGAGCATCAGGTACTCTTACACTATAGTACAACTTGAATGTTTGGTATTCTATGATGAACTAAATGCAGGAAATCATAGAATCTAAGTGTTTGACAACAAAATGCACTTTTGGACTCTGTTGAGGCTGAAACGTCTTTTCGGAGCATAAAAGTTGGAAATGCAACTTAAAGCAGTAAAACGTGATGAGAGCATCAGGTACTCTTACACTATAGTACAACTTGAATGTTTGGTATTCTATGATGAACTAAATGCAGGAAATCATAGAATCTAAGTGTTTGTCAACAAAATGCACTTTTGGACTCTGTTGAGGCTGAAACGTCTTTTCGGAGCATAAAAGTTGGAAATGCAAATTAAAGCAGTAAAACGTGATGAGAGCATCAGGTACTTTTACACTATAGTACAACTTGAATGTTTGGTATTCTATGATGAACTAAATGCAGGAAATCATAGAATCTAAGTGTTTGACAACAAAATGCACTTTTGGACTCTGTTGAGGCTGAAACGTCTTTTCGGAGCATAAAAGTTGGAAATGCAACTTAAAGCAGTAAAACGTGATGAGAGCATCAGGTACTCTTACACTATAGTACAACTTGAATGTTTGGTATTCTATGATGAACTAAATGCAGGAAATCATAGAATCTAAGTGTTTGACAACAAAATGCACTTTTGGACTCTGTTGAGGCTGAAACGTCTTTTCGGAGCATAAAAGTTGGAAATGCAACTTAAAGCAGTAAAACGTGATGAGAGCATCAGGTACTCTTACACTATAGTACAACTTGAATGTTTGGTATTCTATGATGAACTAAATGCAGGAAATCATAGAATCTAAGTGTTTGACAACAAAAGGCACTTTTGGACTCTGTTGAGGCTGAAACGTCTTTTCGGAGCATAAAAGTTGGAAATGCAACTTAAAGCAGTAAAACGTGATGAGAACATCAGGTACTTTTACACTATAGTACAACTTGAATGTCTGGTATTTTATGATGCACTAATGCAGGAAATCATAGGATCTAAGTGTTTGACAACAAAATGCACTTTTGGACTCTGTTGAGGCTGAAACGTCTTTTCGGAGCATAAAAGTTGGAAATGCAAATTAAAGCAGTAAAACGTGATGAGAGCATCAGGTACTCTTATATTATAATGAAACATGAATGTCTGGTATTCTATAATGCACTAAATGCAGGAAATCATAGAATCTAAGTGTTTGACAACAAAATGCACTTTTGGACTCTGTTGAGGCTGAAACGTCTTTTCGGAGCATACAAGTTGGAAATGCAAATTAAAGCAGTAAAACGTGATGAGAGCATCAGGTACTCTTAAACTATAGCACAACTTGAATGTCTGGTATTCTATGATGAACTAAATGCAGGAAATCATAGAATCTAAGTGTTTGACAACAAAATGCACTTTTGGACTCTGTTGAGGCTGAAACGTCTTTTCGGAGCATACAAGTTGGAAATGCAACTTAAAGCAGTAAAACGTGATGAGAGCATCAGGTACTCTTACACTATAGTACAACTTGAATGTTTGGTATTCTATGATGAACTAAATGCAGGAAATCATAGAATCTAAGTGTTTGACAACAAAATGCACTTTTGGACTCTGTTGAGGCTGAAACGTCTTTTCGGAGCATACAAGTTGGAAATGCAAATTAAAGCAGTAAAACGTGATGAGAGCATCAGGTACTCTTAAACTATAGCACAACTTGAATGTCTGGTATTCTATGATGAACTAAATGCAGGAAATCATAGAATCTAAGTGTTTGACAACAAAATGCACTTTTGGACTCTGTTGAGGCTGAAACGTCTTTTCGGAGCATACAAGTTGGAAATGCAAATTAAAGCAGTAAAACGTGATGAGAGCATCAGGTACTTTTACACTATAGTACAACTTGAATGTTTGGTATTCTATGATGAACTAAATGCAGGAAATCATAGAATCTAAGTGTTTGACAACAAAATGCACTTTTGGACTCTGTTGAGGCTGAAACGTCTTTTCGGAGCATAAAAGTTGGAAATGCAACTTAAAGCAGTAAAACGTGATGAGAGCATCAGGTACTCTTACACTATAGTACAACTTGAATGTTTGGTATTCTATGATGAACTAAATGCAGGAAATCATAGAATCTAAGTGTTTGACAACAAAATGCACTTTTGGACTCTGTTGAGGCTGAAACGTCTATTCGGAGCATAAAAGTTGGAAATGCAACTTAAAGCAGTAAAACGTGATGAGAGCATCAGGTACTCTTACACCATAGTACAACTTGAATGTTTGGTATTCTATGATGAACTAAATGCAGGAAATCATAGAATCTAAGTGTTTGACAACAAAATGCACTTTTGGACTCTGTTGAGGCTGAAACGTCTTTTCGGAGCATAAAAGTTGGAAATGCAACTTAAAGCAGTAAAACGTGATGAGAACATCAGGTACTTTTACACTATAGTACAACTTGAATGTCTGGTATTTTATGATGCACTAAATGCAGGAAATCATAGGATCTAAGTGTTTGACAACAAAATGCACTTTTGGACTCTGTTGAGGCTGAAACGTCTTTTCGGAGCATAAAAGTTGGAAATGCAAATTAAAGCAGTAAAACGTGATGAGAGCATCAGGTACTCTTATATTATAATGAAACATGAATGTCTGGTATTTTATGATGCACTAAATGCAGGAAATCATAGAATCTAAGTGTTTGACAACAAAATGCACTTTTGGACTCTGTTGAGGCTGAAACGTCTTTTCGGAGCATAAAAGTTGGAAATGCAACTTAAAACAGTAAAACGTGATGAGAGCATCAGGTACTCTTACATTATAGTACAACTTGAATGTCTGGTATTCTATGATTTCCTGCATTTAATGCATCATAGAATCTAAGTGTTTGACAACAAAATGCACTTTTGGACTCTGTTGAGGCTGAAACGTCTTTTCGGAGCATAAAAGTTGGAAATGCAACTTAAAGCAGTAAAACGTGATGAGAGCATCAGGTACTCTTACACTATAGTACAACTTGAATGTTTGGTATTCTATGATGAACTAAATGCAGGAAATCATAGAATCTAAGTGTTTGACAACAAAATGCACTTTTGGACTCTGTTGAGGCTGAAACGTCTTTTCGGAGCATAAAAGTTGGAAATGCAACTTAAAGCAGTAAAACGTGATGAGAGCATCAGGTACTCTTACACTATAGTACAACTTGAATGTTTGGTATTCTATGATGAACTAAATGCAGGAAATCATAGAATCTAAGTGTTTGTCAACAAAATGCACTTTTGGACTCTGTTGAGGCTGAAACGTCTTTTCGGAGCATAAAAGTTGGAAATGCAAATTAAAGCAGTAAAACGTGATGAGAGCATCAGGTACTTTTACACTATAGTACAACTTGAATGTTTGGTATTCTATGATGAACTAAATGCAGGAAATCATAGAATCTAAGTGTTTGACAACAAAATGCACTTTTGGACTCTGTTGAGGCTGAAACGTCTTTTCGGAGCATAAAAGTTGGAAATGCAACTTAAAGCAGTAAAACGTGATGAGAGCATCAGGTACTCTTACACTATAGTACAACTTGAATGTTTGGTATTCTATGATGAACTAAATGCAGGAAATCATAGAATCTAAGTGTTTGACAACAAAATGCACTTTTGGACTCTGTTGAGGCTGAAACGTCTTTTCGGAGCATAAAAGTTGGAAATGCAACTTAAAGCAGTAAAACGTGATGAGAGCATCAGGTACTCTTACACTATAGTACAACTTGAATGTTTGGTATTCTATGATGAACTAAATGCAGGAAATCATAGAATCTAAGTGTTTGACAACAAAAGGCACTTTTGGACTCTGTTGAGGCTGAAACGTCTTTTCGGAGCATAAAAGTTGGAAATGCAACTTAAAGCAGTAAAACGTGATGAGAACATCAGGTACTTTTACACTATAGTACAACTTGAATGTCTGGTATTTTATGATGCACTAATGCAGGAAATCATAGGATCTAAGTGTTTGACAACAAAATGCACTTTTGGACTCTGTTGAGGCTGAAACGTCTTTTCGGAGCATAAAAGTTGGAAATGCAAATTAAAGCAGTAAAACGTGATGAGAGCATCAGGTACTCTTATATTATAATGAAACATGAATGTCTGGTATTCTATGATGCACTAAATGCAGGAAATCATAGGATCTAAGTGTTTGACAACAAAATGCACTTTTGGACTCTGTTGAGGCTGAAACGTCTTTTCGGAGCATAAAAGTTGGAAATGCAACTTAAAGCAGTAAAACGTGATGAGAACATCAGGTACTTTTACACTATAGTACAACTTGAATGTCTGGTATTTTATGATGCACTAAATGCAGGAAATCATAGGATCTAAGTGTTTGACAACAAAATGCACTTTTGGACTCTGTTGAGGCTGAAACGTCTTTTCGGAGCATAAAAGTTGGAAATGCAAATTAAAGCAGTAAAACGTGATGAGAGCATCAGGTACTCTTATATTATAATGAAACATGAATGTCTGGTATTTTATGATGCACTAAATGCAGGAAATCATAGAATCTAAGTGTTTGACAACAAAATGCACTTTTGGACTCTGTTGAGGCTGAAACGTCTTTTCGGAGCATAAAAGTTGGAAATGCAACTTAAAACAGTAAAACGTGATGAGAGCATCAGGTACTCTTACAATATAGTACAACTTGAATGTCTGGTATTCTATGATTTCCTGCATTTAATGCATCATAGAATCTAAGTGTTTGACAACAAAATGCACTTTTGGACTCTGTTGAGGCTGAAACGTCTTTTCGGAGCATAAAAGTTGGAAATGCAACTTAAAGCAGTAAAACGTGATGAGAGCATCAGGTACTCTTACACTATAGTACAACTTGAATGTCTGGTATTCTATGATGAACTAAATGCAGGAAATCATAGAATCTAAGTGTTTGACAACAAAATGCACTTTTGGACTCTGTTGAGGCTGAAACGTCTTTTCGGAGCATAAAAGTTGGAAATGCAACTTAAAGCAGTAAAACGTGATGAGAGCATCAGGTACTCTTACACTATAGTACAACTTGAATGTTTGGTATTCTATGATGAACTAAATGCAGGAAATCATAGAATCTAAGTGTTTGTCAACAAAATGCACTTTTGGACTCTGTTGAGGCTGAAACGTCTTTTCGGAGCATAAAAGTTGGAAATGCAAATTAAAGCAGTAAAACGTGATGAGAGCATCAGGTACTTTTACACTATAGTACAACTTGAATGTTTGGTATTCTATGATGAACTAAATGCAGGAAATCATAGAATCTAAGTGTTTGACAACAAAATGCACTTTTGGACTCTGTTGAGGCTGAAACGTCTTTTCGGAGCATAAAAGTTGGAAATGCAACTTAAAGCAGTAAAACGTGATGAGAGCATCAGGTACTCTTACACTATAGTACAACTTGAATGTTTGGTATTCTATGATGAACTAAATGCAGGAAATCATAGAATCTAAGTGTTTGACAACAAAATGCACTTTTGGACTCTGTTGAGGCTGAAACGTCTTTTCGGAGCATAAAAGTTGGAAATGCAACTTAAAGCAGTAAAACGTGATGAGAGCATCAGGTACTCTTACACTATAGTACAACTTGAATGTTTGGTATTCTATGATGAACTAAATGCAGGAAATCATAGAATCTAAGTGTTTGACAACAAAAGGCACTTTTGGACTCTGTTGAGGCTGAAACGTCTTTTCGGAGCATAAAAGTTGGAAATGCAACTTAAAGCAGTAAAACGTGATGAGAACATCAGGTACTTTTACACTATAGTACAACTTGAATGTCTGGTATTTTATGATGCACTAATGCAGGAAATCATAGGATCTAAGTGTTTGACAACAAAATGCACTTTTGGACTCTGTTGAGGCTGAAACGTCTTTTCGGAGCATAAAAGTTGGAAATGCAAATTAAAGCAGTAAAACGTGATGAGAGCATCAGGTACTCTTATATTATAATGAAACATGAATGTCTGGTATTTTATGATGCACTAATGCAGGAAATCATAGGATCTAAGTGTTTGACAACAAAATGCACTTTTGGACTCTGTTGAGGCTGAAACGTCTTTTCGGAGCATAAAAGTTGGAAATGCAACTTAAAGCAGTAAAACGTGATGAGAACATCAGGTACTTTTACACTATAGTACAACTTGAATGTCTGGTATTTTATGATGCACTAAATGCAGGAAATCATAGGATCTAAGTGTTTGACAACAAAATGCACTTTTGGACTCTGTTGAGGCTGAAACGTCTTTTCGGAGCATAAAAGTTGGAAATGCAAATTAAAGCAGTAAAACGTGATGAGAGCATCAGGTACTCTTATATTATAATGAAACATGAATGTCTGGTATTTTATGATGCACTAAATGCAGGAAATCATAGAATCTAAGTGTTTGACAACAAAATGCACTTTTGGACTCTGTTGAGGCTGAAACGTCTTTTCGGAGCATAAAAGTTGGAAATGCAACTTAAAACAGTAAAACGTGATGAGAGCATCAGGTACTCTTACATTATAGTACAACTTGAATGTTTGGTATTCTATGATTTCCTGCATTTAGTTCATCATAGAATCTAAGTGTTTGACAACAAAATGCACTTTTGGACTCTGTTGAGGCTGAAACGTCTTTTCGGAGCATAAAAGTTGGAAATGCAACTTAAAGCAGTAAAACGTGATGAGAACATCAGGTACTTTTACACTATTGTACAACTTGAATGTCTGGTATTTTATGATGCACTAATGCAGGAAATCATAGGATCTAAGTGTTTGACAACAAAATGCACTTTTGGACTCTGTTGAGGCTGAAACGTCTTTTCGGAGCATAAAAGTTGGAAATGCAAATTAAAGCAGTAAAACGTGATGAGAGCATCAGGTACTCTTATATTATAATGAAACATGAATGTCTGGTATTCTATGATGCACTAAATGCAGGAAATCATAGAATCTAAGTGTTTGACAACAAAATGCACTTTTGGACTCTGTTGAGGCTGAAACGTCTTTTCGGAGCATACAAGTTGGAAATGCAAATTAAAGCAGTAAAACGTGATGAGAGCATCAGGTACTCTTAAACTATAGCACAACTTGAATGTCTGGTATTCTATGATGAACTAAATGCAGGAAATCATAGAATCTAAGTGTTTGACAACAAAATGCACTTTTGGACTCTGTTGAGGCTGAAACGTCTATTCGGAGCATAAAAGTTGGAAATGCAACTTAAAGCAGTAAAACGTGATGAGAGCATCAGGTACTGTTATATTATAATGAAACATGAATGTCTGGTATTCTATGATGAACTAAATGCAGGAAATTATAGAATCTAAGTGTTTGACAACAAAATGCACTTTTGGACTCTGTTGAGGCTGAAACGTCTTTTCGGAGCATAAAAGTTGGAAATGCAACTTAAAGCAGTAAAACGTGATGAGAGCATCAGGTACTCTTACACTATAGTACAACTTGAATGTTTGGTATTCTATGATGAACTAAATGCAGGAAATCATAGAATCTAAGTGTTTGACAACAAAATGCACTTTTGGACTCTGTTGAGGCTGAAACGTCTTTTCGGAGCATAAAAGTTGGAAATGCAACTTAAAGCAGTAAAACGTGATGAGAGCATCAGGTACTCTTACACTATAGTACAACTTGAATGTTTGGTATTCTATGATGAACTAAATGCAGGAAATCATAGAATCTAAGTGTTTGACAACAAAATGCACTTTTGGACTCTGTTGAGGCTGAAACGTCTTTTCGGAGCATAAAAGTTGGAAATGCAACTTAAAGCAGTAAAACGTGATGAGAGCATCAGGTACTCTTACACTATAGTACAACTTGAATGTTTGGTATTCTATGATGAACTAAATGCAGGAAATCATAGAATCTAAGTGTTTGACAACAAAATGCACTTTTGGACTCTGTTGAGGCTGAAACGTCTATTCGGAGCATACAAGTTGGAAATGCAACTTAAAGCAGTCAAACGTGATGAGAGCATCAGGTACTCTTACACTATAGCACAATTTGAATGTTTGGTATTCTATGATGAACTAAATGCAGGAAATCATAGAATCTAAGTGTTTGACAACAAAATGCACTTTTGGACTCTGTTGAGGCTGAAACGTCTTTTCGGAGCATAAAAGTTGGAAATGCAAATTAAAGCAGTAAAACGTGATGAGAGCATCAGGTACGTTTACACTATAGTACAACTTGAATGTTTGCTATTCTATGATGAACTAAATGCAGGAAATCATAGAATCTAAGTGTTTGACAACAAAATGCACTTTTGGACTCTGTTGAGGCTGAAACGTCTATTCGGAGCATAAAAGTTGGAAATGCAACTTAAAGCAGTAAAACGTGATGAGAGCATCAGGTACTCTTACACCATAGTACAACTTGAATGTTTGGTATTCTATGATGAACTAAATGCAGGAAATCATAGAATCTAAGTGTTTGACAACAAAATGCACTTTTGGACTCTGTTGAGGCTGAAACGTCTTTTCGGAGCATAAAAGTTGGAAATGCAACTTAAAGCAGTAAAACGTGATGAGAACATCAGGTACTTTTACACTATAGTACAACTTGAATGTCTGGTATTTTATGATGCACTAAATGCAGGAAATCATAGAATCTAAGTGTTTGACAACAAAATGCACTTTTGGACTCTGTTGAGGCTGAAACGTCTTTTCGGAGCATAAAAGTTGGAAATGCAAATTAAAGCAGTAAAACGTGATGAGAGCATCAGGTACTCTTATATTATAATGAAACATGAATGTCTGGTATTTTTATGATGCACTAAATGCAGGAAATCATAGAATCTAAGTGTTTGACAACAAAATGCACTTTTGGACTCTGTTGAGGCTGAAACGTCTTTTCGGAGCATAAAAGTTGGAAATGCAACTTAAAACAGTAAAACGTGATGAGAGCATCAGGTACTCTTACAATATAGTACAACTTGAATGTCTGGTATTCTATGATTTCCTGCATTTAATGCATCATAGAATCTAAGTGTTTGACAACAAAATGCACTTTTGGACTCTGTTGAGGCTGAAACGTCTTTTCGGAGCATAAAAGTTGGAAATGCAACTTAAAGCAGTAAAACGTGATGAGAGCATCAGGTACTCTTACACTATAGTACAACTTGAATGTTTGGTATTCTATGATGAACTAAATGCAGGAAATCATAGAATCTAAGTGTTTGACAACAAAATGCACTTTTGGACTCTGTTGAGGCTGAAACGTCTTTTCGGAGCATAAAAGTTGGAAATGCAACTTAAAGCAGTAAAACGTGATGAGAGCATCAGGTACTCTTACACTATAGTACAACTTGAATGTTTGGTATTCTATGATGAACTAAATGCAGGAAATCATAGAATCTAAGTGTTTGTCAACAAAATGCACTTTTGGACTCTGTTGAGGCTGAAACGTCTTTTCGGAGCATAAAAGTTGGAAATGCAAATTAAAGCAGTAAAACGTGATGAGAGCATCAGGTACTTTTACACTATAGTACAACTTGAATGTTTGGTATTCTATGATTAACTAAATGCAGGAAATCATAGAATCTAAGTGTTTGACAACAAAATGCACTTTTGGACTCTGTTGAGGCTGAAACGTCTTTTCGGAGCATAAAAGTTGGAAATGCAACTTAAAGCAGTAAAACGTGATGAGAGCATCAGGTACTCTTACACTATAGTACAACTTGAATGTTTGGTATTCTATGATGAACTAAATGCAGGAAATCATAGAATCTAAGTGTTTGACAACAAAATGCACTTTTGGACTCTGTTGAGGCTGAAACGTCTTTTCGGAGCATAAAAGTTGGAAATGCAACTTAAAGCAGTAAAACGTGATGAGAGCATCAGGTACTCTTACACTATAGTACAACTTGAATGTTTGGTATTCTATGATGAACTAAATGCAGGAAATCATAGAATCTAAGTGTTTGACAACAAAAGGCACTTTTGGACTCTGTTGAGGCTGAAACGTCTTTTCGGAGCATAAAAGTTGGAAATGCAACTTAAAGCAGTAAAACGTGATGAGAACATCAGGTACTTTTACACTATAGTACAACTTGAATGTCTGGTATTTTATGATGCACTAATGCAGGAAATCATAGGATCTAAGTGTTTGACAACAAAATGCACTTTTGGACTCTGTTGAGGCTGAAACGTCTTTTCGGAGCATAAAAGTTGGAAATGCAAATTAAAGCAGTAAAACGTGATGAGAGCATCAGGTACTCTTATATTATAATGAAACATGAATGTCTGGTATTCTATGATGCACTAAATGCAGGAAATCATAGAATCTAAGTGTTTGACAACAAAATGCACTTTTGGACTCTGTTGAGGCTGAAACGTCTTTTCGGAGCATAAAAGTTGGAAATGCAACTTAAAGCAGTAAAACGTGATGAGAACATCAGGTACTTTTACACTATAGTACAACTTGAATGTCTGGTATTTTATGATGCACTAAATGCAGGAAATCATAGGATCTAAGTGTTTGACAACAAAATGCACTTTTGGACTCTGTTGAGGCTGAAACGTCTTTTCGGAGCATAAAAGTTGGAAATGCAAATTAAAGCAGTAAAACGTGATGAGAGCATCAGGTACTCTTATATTATAATGAAACATGAATGTCTGGTATTTTATGATGCACTAAATGCAGGAAATCATAGAATCTAAGTGTTTGACAACAAAATGCACTTTTGGACTCTGTTGAGGCTGAAACGTCTTTTCGGAGCATAAAAGTTGGAAATGCAACTTAAAGCAGTAAAACGTGATGAGAGCATCAGGTACTCTTACACTATAGTACAATTTGAATGTTTGGTATTCTATGATTTCCTGCATTTAATGCATCATAGAATCTAAGTGTTTGACAACAAAATGCACTTTTGGACTCTGTTGAGGCTGAAACGTCTTTTCGGAGCATAAAAGTTGGAAATGCAACTTAAAGCAGTAAAACGTGATGAGAGCATCAGGTACTCTTACACTATAGTACAACTTGAATGTTTGGTATTCTATGATGAACTAAATGCAGGAAATCATAGAATCTAAGTGTTTGACAACAAAATGCACTTTTGGACTCTGTTGAGGCTGAAACGTCTTTTCGGAGCATAAAAGTTGGAAATGCAACTTAAAGCAGTAAAACGTGATGAGAGCATCAGGTACTCTTACACTATAGTACAACTTGAATGTTTGGTATTCTATGATGAACTAAATGCAGGAAATCATAGAATCTAAGTGTTTGTCAACAAAATGCACTTTTGGACTCTGTTGAGGCTGAAACGTCTTTTCGGAGCATAAAAGTTGGAAATGCAAATTAAAGCAGTAAAACGTGATGAGAGCATCAGGTACTCTTACACTATAGTACAACTTGAATGTTTGGTATTCTATGATGAACTAAATGCAGGAAATCATAGAATCTAAGTGTTTGACAACAAAATGCACTTTTGGACTCTGTTGAGGCTGAAACGTCTTTTCGGAGCATAAAAGTTGGAAATGCAACTTAAAGCAGTAAAACGTGATGAGAGCATCAGGTACTCTTACACTATAGTACAACTTGAATGTTTGGTATTCTATGATGAACTAAATGCAGGAAATCATAGAATCTAAGTGTTTGACAACAAAATGCACTTTTGGACTCTGTTGAGGCTGAAACGTCTTTTCGGAGCATAAAAGTTGGAAATGCAACTTAAAGCAGTAAAACGTGATGAGAGCATCAGGTACTCTTACACTATAGTACAACTTGAATGTTTGGTATTCTATGATGAACTAAATGCAGGAAATCATAGAATCTAAGTGTTTGACAACAAAAGGCACTTTTGGACTCTGTTGAGGCTGAAACGTCTTTTCGGAGCATAAAAGTTGGAAATGCAACTTAAAGCAGTAAAACGTGATGAGAACATCAGGTACTTTTACACTATTGTACAACTTGAATGTCTGGTATTTTATGATGCACTAATGCAGGAAATCATAGGATCTAAGTGTTTGACAACAAAATGCACTTTTGGACTCTGTTGAGGCTGAAACGTCTTTTCGGAGCATAAAAGTTGGAAATGCAAATTAAAGCAGTAAAACGTGATGAGAGCATCAGGTACTCTTATATTATAATGAAACATGAATGTCTGGTATTCTATGATGCACTAAATGCAGGAAATCATAGAATCTAAGTGTTTGACAACAAAATGCACTTTTGGACTCTGTTGAGGCTGAAACGTCTTTTCGGAGCATACAAGTTGGAAATGCAAATTAAAGCAGTAAAACGTGATGAGAGCATCAGGTACTCTTAAACTATAGCACAACTTGAATGTCTGGTATTCTATGATGAACTAAATGCAGGAAATCATAGAATCTAAGTGTTTGACAACAAAATGCACTTTTGGACTCTGTTGAGGCTGAAACGTCTTTTCGGAGCATAAAAGTTGGAAATGCAACTTAAAGCAGTAAAACGTGATGAGAGCATCAGGTACTGTTATATTATAATGAAACATGAATGTCTGGTATTCTATGATGAACTAAATGCAGGAAATCATAGAATCTAAGTGTTTGACAACAAAATGCACTTTTGGACTCTGTTGAGGCTGAAACGTCTTTTCGGAGCATAAAAGTTGGAAATGCAACTTAAAGCAGTAAAACGTGATGAGAGCATCAGGTACTCTTACACTATAGTACAACTTGAATGTTTGGTATTCTATGATGAACTAAATGCAGGAAATCATAGAATCTAAGTGTTTGACAACAAAATGCACTTTTGGACTCTGTTGAGGCTGAAACGTCTTTTCGGAGCATAAAAGTTGGAAATGCAACTTAAAGCAGTAAAACGTGATGAGAGCATCAGGTACTCTTACACTATAGTACAACTTGAATGTTTGGTATTCTATGATGAACTAAATGCAGGAAATCATAGAATCTAAGTGTTTGACAACAAAATGCACTTTTGGACTCTGTTGAGGCTGAAACGTCTTTTCGGAGCATAAAAGTTGGAAATGCAACTTAAAGCAGTAAAACGTGATGAGAGCATCAGGTACTCTTACACTATAGTACAACTTGAATGTTTGGTATTCTATGATGAACTAAATGCAGGAAATCATAGAATCTAAGTGTTTGACAACAAAATGCACTTTTGGACTCTGTTGAGGCTGAAACGTCTTTTCGGAGCATACAAGTTGGAAATGCAACTTAAAGCAGTCAAACGTGATGAGAGCATCAGGTACTCTTACACTATAGCACAATTTGAATGTTTGGTATTCTATGATGAACTAAATGCAGGGAAATCATAGAATCTAAGTGTTTGACAACAAAATGCACTTTTGGACTCTGTTGAGGCTGAAACGTCTTTTCGGAGCATAAAAGTTGGAAATGCAAATTAAAGCAGTAAAACGTGATGAGAGCATCAGGTACGTTTACACTATAGTACAACTTGAATGTTTGCTATTCTATGATGAACTAAATGCAGGAAATCATAGAATCTAAGTGTTTGACAACAAAATGCACTTTTGGACTCTGTTGAGGCTGAAACGTCTTTTCGGAGCATAAAAGTTGGAAATGCAACTTAAAGCAGTAAAACGTGATGAGAGCATCAGGTACTCTTACACTATAGTACAACTTGAATGTTTGGTATTCTATGATTTCCTGCATTTAGTTCATCATAGAATCTAAGTGTTTGACAACAAAATGCACTTTTGGACTCTGTTGAGGCTGAAACGTCTTTTCGGAGCATAAAAGTTGGAAATGCAACTTAAAGCAGTAAAACGTGATGAGAGCATCAGGTACTCTTACACTATAGTACAACTTGAATGTTTGGTATTCTATGATGAACTAAATGCAGGAAATCATAGAATCTAAGTGTTTGACAACAAAATGCACTTTTGGACTCTGTTGAGGCTGAAACGTCTTTTCGGAGCATAAAAGTTGGAAATGCAACTTAAAGCAGTAAAACGTGATGAGAGCATCAGGTACTCTTACACTATAGTACAACTTGAATGTTTGGTATTCTATGATGAACTAAATGCAGGAAATCATAGAATCTAAGTGTTTGACAACAAAATGCACTTTTGGACTCTGTTGAGGCTGAAACGTCTTTTCGGAGCATAAAAGTTGGAAATGCAAATTAAAGCAGTAAAACGTGATGAGAGCATCAGGTACTTTTACACTATAGTACAACTTGAATGTTTGCTATTCTATGATGAACTAAATGCAGGAAATCATAGAATCTAAGTGTTTGACAACAAAATGCACTTTTGGACTCTGTTGAGGCTGAAACGTCTTTTCGGAGCATAAAAGTTGGAAATGCAACTTAAAGCAGTAAAACGTGATGAGAGCATCAGGTACTCTTACACTATAGTACAACTTGAATGTTTGGTATTCTATGATGAACTAAATGCAGGAAATCATAGAATCTAAGTGTTTGACAACAAAATGCACTTTTGGACTCTGTTGAGGCTGAAACGTCTTTTCGGAGCATAAAAGTTGGAAATGCAACTTAAAGCAGTAAAACGTGATGAGAGCATCAGGTACTCTTACACTATAGTACAACTTGAATGTTTGGTATTCTATGATGAACTAAATGCAGGAAATCATAGAATCTAAGTGTTTGACAACAAAATGCACTTTTGGACTCTGTTGAGGCTGAAACGTCTTTTCGGAGCATAAAAGTTGGAAATGCAAATTAAAGCAGTAAAACGTGATGAGAGCATCAGGTACTTTTACACTATAGTACAACTTGAATGTTTGGTATTCTATGATGAACTAAATGCAGGAAATCATAGGATCTAAGTGTTTGACAACAAAATGCACTTTTGGACTCTGTTGAGGCTGAAACGTCTTTTCGGAGCATAAAAGTTGGAAATGCAACTTAAAGCAGTAAAACGTGATGAGAGCATCAGGTACTCTTACACTATAGTACAACTTGAATGTTTGGTATTCTATGATGAACTAAATGCAGGAAATCATAGAATCTAAGTGTTTGACAACAAAATGCACTTTTGGACTCTGTTGAGGCTGAAACGTCTATTTGGAGCATAAAAGTTGGAAATGCAACTTAAAGCAGTAAAACGTGATGAGAGCATCAGGTACTCTTACACTATAGTACAATTTGAATGTTTGGTATTCTATGATGAACTAAATGCAGGAAATCATAGAATCTAAGTGTTTGACAACAAAATGCACTTTTGGACTCTGTTGAGGCTGAAACGTCTTTTCGGAGCATAAAAGTTGGAAATGCAAATTAAAGCAGTAAAACGTGATGAGAGCATCAGGTACTTTTACACTATAGTACAACTTGAATGTTTGGTATTCTATGATGAACTAAATGCAGGAAATCATAGAATCTAAGTGTTTGACAACAAAATGCACTTTTGGACTCTGTTGAGGCTGAAACGTCTTTTCGGAGCATAAAAGTTGGAAATGCAACTTAAAGCAGTAAAACGTGATGAGAGCATCAGGTACTCTTACACTATAGTACAACTTGAATGTTTGGTATTCTATGATGAACTAAATGCAGGAAATCATAGAATCTAAGTGTTTGACAACAAAATGCACTTTTGGACTCTGTTGAGGCTGAAACGTCTTTTCGGAGCATAAAAGTTGGAAATGCAACTTAAAGCAGTAAAACGTGATGAGAGCATCAGGTACTCTTACACTATAGTACAACTTGAATGTTTGGTATTCTATGATGAACTAAATGCAGGAAATCATAGAATCTAAGTGTTTGACAACAAAATGCACTTTTGGACTCTGTTGAGGCTGAAACGTCTTTTCGGAGCATAAAAGTTGGAAATGCAAATTAAAGCAGTAAAACGTGATGAGAGCATCAGGTACTTTTACACTATAGTACAACTTGAATGTTTGGTATTCTATGATGAACTAAATGCAGGAAATCATAGAATCTAAGTGTTTGACAACAAAATGCACTTTTGGACTCTGTTGAGGCTGAAACGTCTTTTCGGAGCATAAAAGTTGGAAATGCAACTTAAAGCAGTAAAACGTGATGAGAGCATCAGGTACTTTTACACTATAGTACAACTTGAATGTTTGGTATTCTATGATGAACTAAATGCAGGAAATCATAGAATCTAAGTGTTTGACAACAAAATGCACTTTTGGACTCTGTTGAGGCTGAAACGTCTTTTCGGAGCATAAAAGTTGGAAATGCAACTTAAAGCAGTAAAACGTGATGAGAGCATCAGGTACTCTTACACTATAGTACAACTTGAATGTTTTGGTATTCTATGATGAACTAAATGCAGGAAATCATAGAATCTAAGTGTTTGACAACAAAATGCACTTTTGGACTCTGTTGAGGCTGAAACGTCTTTTCGGAGCATAAAAGTTGGAAATGCAACTTAAAGCAGTAAAACGTGATGAGAGCATCAGGTACTCTTACACTATAGTACAACTTGAATGTTTGGTATTCTATGATGAACTAAATGCAGGAAATCATAGAATCTAAGTGGTTTGACAACAAAATGCACTTTTGGACTCTGTTGAGGCTGAAACGTCTTTTCGGAGCATAAAAGTTGGAAATGCAAATTAAAGCAGTAAAACGTGATGAGAGCATCAGGTACTTTTACACTATAGTACAACTTGAATGTTTGGTATTCTATGATGAACTAAATGCAGGAAATCATAGGATCTAAGTGTTTGACAACAAAATGCACTTTTGGACTCTGTTGAGGCTGAAACGTCTTTTCGGAGCATAAAAGTTGGAAATGCAAATTAAAGCAGTAAAACGTGATGAGAGCATCAGGTACTCTTATATTATAATGAAACATGAATGTCTGGTATTCTATGATGCACTAAATGCAGGAAATCATAGAATCTAAGTGTTTGACAACAAAATGCACTTTTGGACTCTGTTGAGGCTGAAACGTCTTTTCGGAGCATAAAAGTTGGAAATGCAACTTAAAGCAGTAAAGCGTGATGAGAGCATCAGGTACTCTTACACTATAGTACAACTTGAATGTTTGGTATTCTATGATGAACTAAATGCAGGAAATCATAGAATCTAAGTGTTTGACAACAAAATGCACTTTTGGACTCTGTTGAGGCTGAAACGTCTTTTCGGAGCATAAAAGTTGGAAATGCAACTTAAAGCAGTAAAACGTGATGAGAGCATCAGGTACTCTTACACTATAGTACAACTTGAATGTTTGGTATTCTATGATGAACTAAATGCAGGAAATCATAGAATCTAAGTGTTTGACAACAAAATGCACTTTTGGACTCTTTTGAGGCTGAAACGTCTTTTCGGAGCATAAAAGTTGGAAATGCAAATTAAAGCAGTAAAACGTGATGAGAGCATCAGGTACTTTTACACTATAGTACAACTTGAATGTTTGGTATTCTATGATGAACTAAATGCAGGAAATCATAGGATCTAAGTGTTTGACAACAAAATGCACTTTTGGACTCTGTTGAGGCTGAAACGTCTTTTCGGAGCATAAAAGTTGGAAATGCAAATTAAAGCAGTAAAACGTGATGAGAGCATCAGGTACTTTTACACTATAGTACAACTTGAATGTTTGGTATTCTATGATGAACTAAATGCAGGAAATCATAGAATCTAAGTGTTTGACAACAAAATGCACTTTTGGACTCTGTTGAGGCTGAAACGTCTTTTCGGAGCATAAAAGTTGGAAATGCAACTTAAAGCAGTAAAACGTTATGAGAGCATCAGGTACTTTTACACTATAGTACAACTTGAATGTTTGGTATTCTATGATGAACTAAATGCAGGAAATCATAGAATCTAAGTGTTTGACAACAAAATGCACTTTTGGACTCTGTTGAGGCTGAAACGTCTTTTCGGAGCATAAAAGTTGGAAATGCAACTTAAAGCAGTAAAACGTGATGAGAGCATCAGGTACTCTTACACTATAGTACAACTTGAATGTTTGGTATTCTATGATGAACTAAATGCAGGAAATCATAGAATCTAAGTGTTTGACAACAAAATGCACTTTTGGACTCTGTTGAGGCTGAAACGTCTTTTCGGAGCATAAAAGTTGGAAATGCAACTTAAAGCAGTAAAACGTGATGAGAGCATCAGGTACTCTTACACTATAGTACAACTTGAATGTTTGGTATTCTATGATGAACTAAATGCAGGAAATCATAGAATCTAAGTGTTTGACAACAAAATGCACTTTTGGACTCTGTTGAGGCTGAAACGTCTTTTCGGAGCATACAAGTTGGAAATGCAAATTAAAGCAGTAAAACGTGATGAGAGCATCAGGTACTTTTACACTATAGTACAACTTGAATGTTTGGTATTCTATGATGAACTAAATGCAGGAAATCATAGGATCTAAGTGTTTGACAACAAAATGCACTTTTGGACTCTGTTGAGGCTGAAACGTCTTTTCGGAGCATAAAAGTTGGAAATGCAAATTAAAGCAGTAAAACGTGATGAGAGCATCAGGTACTCTTATATTATAATGAAACATGAATGTCTGGTATTCTATGATGCACTAAATGCAGGAAATCATAGAATCTAAGTGTTTGACAACAAAATGCACTTTTGGACTCTGTTGAGGCTGAAACGTCTTTTCGGAGCATAAAAGTTGGAAATGCAACTTAAAGCAGTAAAACGTGATGAGAGCATCAGGTACTCTTACACTATAGTACAACTTGAATGTTTGGTATTCTATGATGAACTAAATGCAGGAAATCATAGAATCTAAGTGTTTGACAACAAAATGCACTTTTGGACTCTGTTGAGGCTGAAACGTCTTTTCGGAGCATAAAAGTTGGAAATGCAAATTAAAGCAGTAAAACGTGATGAGAGCATCAGGTACTTTTACACTATAGTACAACTTGAATGTTTGGTATTCTATGATGAACTAAATGCAGGAAATCATAGAATCTAAGTGTTTGACAACAAAATGCACTTTTGGACTCTGTTGAGGCTGAAACGTCTTTTCGGAGCATAAAAGTTGGAAATGCAACTTAAAGCAGTAAAACGTGATGAGAGCATCAGGTACTCTTACACTATAGTACAACTTGAATGTTTGGTATTCTATGATGAACTAAATGCAGGAAATCATAGAATCTAAGTGTTTGACAACAAAATGCACTTTTGGACTCTGTTGAGGCTGAAACGTCTTTTCGGAGCATAAAAGTTGGAAATGCAACTTAAAGCAGTAAAACGTGATGAGAGCATCAGGTACTCTTACACTATAGTACAACTTGAATGTTTGGTATTCTATGATGAACTAAATGCAGGAAATCATAGAATCTAAGTGTTTGACAACAAAATGCACTTTTGGACTCTGTTGAGGCTGAAACGTCTTTTCGGAGCATAAAAGTTGGAAATGCAACTTAAAGCAGTAAAACGTGATGAGAACATCAGGTACTTTTACACTATAGTACAACTTGAATGTCTGGTATTTTATGATGCACTAAATGCAGGAAATCATAGGATCTAAGTGTTTGACAACAAAATGCACTTTTGGACTCTGTTGAGGCTGAAACGTCTTTTCGGAGCATAAAAGTTGGAAATGCAAATTAAAGCAGTAAAACGTGATGAGAGCATCAGGTACTCTTATATTATAATGAAACATTAATGTCTGGTATTCTATGATGCACTAAATGCAGGA
This sequence comes from Taurulus bubalis, assembly GCF_910589615.1. Taxonomy (NCBI): domain Eukaryota; kingdom Metazoa; phylum Chordata; class Actinopteri; order Perciformes; family Cottidae; genus Taurulus; species Taurulus bubalis. The sequence continues at coordinate 2,165,962 of NC_136598.1, read as the reverse complement.
AATCATAGAATCTAAGTGTTTGACAACAAAATGCACTTTTGGACTCTGTTGAGGCTGAAACGTCTTTTCGGAGCATAAAAGTTGGAAATGCAACTTAAAACAGTAAAACGTGATGAGAGCATCAGGTACTCTTACACTATAGTACAACTTGAATGTTTGGTATTCTATGATGAACTAAATGCAGGAAATCATAGAATCTAAGTGTTTGACAACAAAATGCACTTTTGGACTCTGTTGAGGCTGAAACGTCTTTTCGGAGCATAAAAGTTGGAAATGCAACTTAAAGCAGTAAAACGTGATGAGAGCATCAGGTACTCTTACACTATAGTACAACTTGAATGTTTGGTATTCTATGATGAACTAAATGCAGGAAATCATAGAATCTAAGTGTTTGACAACAAAATGCACTTTTGGACTCTGTTGAGGCTGAAACGTCTTTTCGGAGCATAAAAGTTGGAAATGCAACTTAAAGCAGTAAAACGTGATGAGAGCATCAGGTACTCTTACACTATAGTACAACTTGAATGTTTGGTATTCTATGATGAACTAAATGCAGGAAATCATAGAATCTAAGTGTTTGACAACAAAATGCACTTTTGGACTCTGTTGAGGCTGAAACGTCTTTTCGGAGCATAAAAGTTGGAAATGCAACTTAAAGCAGTAAAACGTGATGAGAGCATCAGGTACTCTTACACTATAGTACAACTTGAATGTTTGGTATTCTATGATGAACTAAATGCAGGAAATCATAGAATCTAAGTGTTTGACAACAAAATGCACTTTTGGACTCTGTTGAGGCTGAAACGTCTTTTCGGAGCATAAAAGTTGGAAATGCAACTTAAAGCAGTAAAACGTGATGAGAGCATCAGGTACTCTTACACTATAGTACAACTTGAATGTTTGGTATTCTATGATGAACTAAATGCAGGAAATCATAGAATCTAAGTGTTTGACAACAAAATGCACTTTTGGACTCTGTTGAGGCTGAAACGTCTATTCGGAGCATACAAGTTGGAAATGCAACTTAAAGCAGTCAAACGTGATGAGAGCATCAGGTACTCTTACACTATAGTACAATTTGAATGTTTGGTATTCTATGATGAACTAAATGCAGGAAATCATAGAATCTAAGTGTTTGACAACAAAATGCACTTTTGGACTCTGTTGAGGCTGAAACGTCTTTTCGGAGCATAAAAGTTGGAAATGCAAATTAAAGCAGTAAAACGTGATGAGAGCATCAGGTACTTTTACACTATAGTACAACTTGAATGTTTGGTATTCTATGATGAACTAAATGCAGGAAATCATAGAATCTAAGTGTTTGACAACAAAATGCACTTTTGGACTCTGTTGAGGCTGAAACGTCTTTTCGGAGCATAAAAGTTGGAAATGCAACTTAAAGCAGTAAAACGTGATGAGAGCATCAGGTACTCTTACACTATAGTACAACTTGAATGTTTGGTATTCTATGATTTCCTGCATTTAATGCATCATAGAATCTAAGTGTTTGACAACAAAATGCACTTTTGGACTCTGTTGAGGCTGAAACGTCTTTTCGGAGCATAAAAGTTGGAAATGCAACTTAAAGCAGTAAAACGTGATGAGAGCATCAGGTACTCTTACACTATAGTACAACTTGAATGTTTGGTATTCTATGATGAACTAAATGCAGGAAATCATAGAATCTAAGTGTTTGACAACAAAATGCACTTTTGGACTCTGTTGAGGCTGAAACGTCTTTTCGGAGCATAAAAGTTGGAAATGCAACTTAAAGCAGTAAAACGTGATGAGAGCATCAGGTACTCTTACACTATAGTACAACTTGAATGTTTGGTATTCTATGATGAACTAAATGCAGGAAATCATAGAATCTAAGTGTTTGACAACAAAATGCACTTTTGGACTCTGTTGAGGCTGAAACGTCTTTTCGGAGCATAAAAGTTGGAAATGCAAATTAAAGCAGTAAAACGTGATGAGAGCATCAGGTACTTTTACACTATAGTACAACTTGAATGTTTGCTATTCTATGATGAACTAAATGCAGGAAATCATAGAATCTAAGTGTTTGACAACAAAATGCACTTTTGGACTCTGTTGAGGCTGAAACGTCTTTTCGGAGCATAAAAGTTGGAAATGCAACTTAAAGCAGTAAAACGTGATGAGAGCATCAGGTACTTTTACACTATAGTACAACTTGAATGTTTGGTATTCTATGATGAACTAAATGCAGGAAATCATAGAATCTAAGTGTTTGACAACAAAATGCACTTTTGGACTCTGTTGAGGCTGAAACGTCTTTTCGGAGCATAAAAGTTGGAAATGCAAATTAAAGCAGTAAAACGTGATGAGAGCATCAGGTACTTTTACACTATAGTACAACTTGAATGTTTGCTATTCTATGATGAACTAAATGCAGGAAATCATAGAATCTAAGTGTTTGACAACAAAATGCACTTTTGGACTCTGTTGAGGCTGAAACGTCTTTTCGGAGCATAAAAGTTGGAAATGCAACTTAAAGCAGTAAAACGTGATGAGAGCATCAGGTACTTTTACACTATAGTACAACTTGAATGTTTGGTATTCTATGATGAACTAAATGCAGGAAATCATAGAATCTAAGTGTTTGACAACAAAATGCACTTTTGGACTCTGTTGAGGCTGAAACGTCTTTTCGGAGCATAAAAGTTGGAAATGCAACTTAAAGCAGTAAAACGTGATGAGAGCATCAGGTACTCTTACACTATAGTACAACTTGAATGTTTGGTATTCTATGATGAACTAAATGCAGGAAATCATAGAATCTAAGTGTTTGACAACAAAATGCACTTTTGGACTCTGTTGAGGCTGAAACGTCTTTTCGGAGCATAAAAGTTGGAAATGCAACTTAAAGCAGTAAAACGTGATGAGAGCATCAGGTACTCTTACACTATAGTACAACTTGAATGTTTGGTATTCTATGATGAACTAAATGCAGGAAATCATAGAATCTAAGTGTTTGACAACAAAATGCACTTTTGGACTCTGTTGAGGCTGAAACGTCTTTTCGGAGCATAAAAGTTGGAAATGCAAATTAAAGCAGTAAAACGTGATGAGAGCATCAGGTACTTTTACACTATAGTACAACTTGAATGTTTGGTATTCTATGATGAACTAAATGCAGGAAATCATAGGATCTAAGTGTTTGACAACAAAATGCACTTTTGGACTCTGTTGAGGCTGAAACGTCTTTTCGGAGCATAAAAGTTGGAAATGCAAATTAAAGCAGTAAAACGTGATGAGAGCATCAGGTACTTTTACACTATAGTACAACTTGAATGTTTGCTATTCTATGATGAACTAAATGCAGGAAATCATAGAATCTAAGTGTTTGACAACAAAATGCACTTTTGGACTCTGTTGAGGCTGAAACGTCTTTTCGGAGCATAAAAGTTGGAAATGCAACTTAAAGCAGTAAAACGTGATGAGAGCATCAGGTACTTTTACACTATAGTACAACTTGAATGTTTGGTATTCTATGATGAACTAAATGCAGGAAATCATAGAATCTAAGTGTTTGACAACAAAATGCACTTTTGGACTCTGTTGAGGCTGAAACGTCTTTTCGGAGCATAAAAGTTGGAAATGCAACTTAAAGCAGTAAAACGTGATGAGAGCATCAGGTACTCTTACACTATAGTACAACTTGAATGTTTGGTATTCTATGATGAACTAAATGCAGGAAATCATAGAATCTAAGTGTTTGACAACAAAATGCACTTTTGGACTCTGTTGAGGCTGAAACGTCTTTTCGGAGCATAAAAGTTGGAAATGCAACTTAAAGCAGTAAAACGTGATGAGAACATCAGGTACTTTTACACTATAGTACAACTTGAATGTCTGGTATTTTATGATGCACTAAATGCAGGAAATCATAGGATCTAAGTGTTTGACAACAAAATGCACTTTTGGACTCTGTTGAGGCTGAAACGTCTTTTCGGAGCATAAAAGTTGGAAATGCAAATTAAAGCAGTAAAACGTGATGAGAGCATCAGGTACTCTTATATTATAATGAAACATGAATGTCTGGTATTCTATGATGCACTAAATGCAGGAAATCATAGAATCTAAGTGTTTGACAACAAAATGCACTTTTGGACTCTGTTGAGGCTGAAACGTCTTTTCGGAGCATAAAAGTTGGAAATGCAACTTAAAGCAGTAAAACGTGATGAGAGCATCAGGTACTTTTACACTATAGTACAACTTGAATGTTTGGTATTCTATGATGAACTAAATGCAGGAAATCATAGAATCTAAGTGTTTGACAACAAAATGCACTTTTGGACTCTGTTGAGGCTGAAACGTCTATTCGGAGCATAAAAGTTGGAAATGCAACTTAAAGCAGTAAAACGTGATGAGAGCATCAGGTACTCTTACACTATAGTACAATTTGAATGTTTGGTATTCTATGATGAACTAAATGCAGGAAATCATAGAATCTAAGTGTTTGACAACAAAATGCACTTTTGGACTCTGTTGAGGCTGAAACGTCTTTTCGGAGCATAAAAGTTGGAAATGCAAATTAAAGCAGTAAAACGTGATGAGAGCATCAGGTACTTTTACACTATAGTACAACTTGAATGTTTGGTATTCTATGATGAACTAAATGCAGGAAATCATAGAATCTAAGTGTTTGACAACAAAATGCACTTTTGGACTCTGTTGAGGCTGAAACGTCTTTTCGGAGCATAAAAGTTGGAAATGCAACTTAAAGCAGTAAAACGTGATGAGAGCATCAGATACTCTTACACTATAGTACAACTTGAATGTTTGGTATTCTATGATGAACTAAATGCAGGAAATCATAGAATCTAAGTGTTTGACAATAAAATGCACTTTTGGACTCTGTTGAGGCTGAAACGTCTTTTCGGAGCATAAAAGTTGGAAATGCAAATTAAAGCAGTAAAACGTGATGAGAGCATCAGGTACTCTTATATTATAATGAAACATGAATGTCTGGTATTCTATGATGCACTAAATGCAGGAAATCATAGAATCTAAGTGTTTGACAACAAAATGCACTTTTGGACTCTGTTGAGGCTGAAATGTCTTTTCGGAGCATAAAAGTTGGAAATGCAACTTAAAGCAGTAAAACGTGATGAGAGCATCAGGTACTCTTACACTATAGTACAACTTGAATGTTTGGTATTCTATGATTAACTAAATGCAGGAAATCATAGAATCTAAGTGTTTGACAACAAAATGCACTTTTGGACTCTGTTGAGGCTGAAACGTCTTTTCGGAGCATAAAAGTTGGAAATGCAAATTAAAGCAGTAAAACGTGATGAGAGCATCAGGTACTCTTACAATATAGTACAACTTGAATGTTTGGTATTCTATGATGAACTAAATGCAGGAAATCATAGAATCTAAGTGTTTGACAACAAAATGCACTTTTGGACTCTGTTGAGGCTGAAACGTCTTTTCGGAGCATAAAAGTTGGAAATGCAACTTAAAACAGTAAAACGTGATGAGAGCATCAGGTACTCTTATATTATAATGAAACATGAATGTCTGGTATTCTATGATGCACTAAATGCAGGAAATCATAGAATCTAAGTGTTTGACAACAAAATGCACTTTTGGACTCTGTTGAGGCTGAAACGTCTTTTCGGAGCATAAAAGTTGGAAATGCAACTTAAAACAGTAAAACGTGATGAGAGCATCAGGTACTCTTACATTATAGTACAACTTGAATGTTTGGTATTCTATGATGAACTAAATGCAGGAAATCATAGAATCTAAGTGTTTGACAACAAAATGCACTTTTGGACTCTGTTGAGGCTGAAACGTCTTTTCGGAGCATACAAGTTGGAAATGCAAATTAAAGCAGTAAAACGTGATGAGAGCATCAGGTACTTTTACACTATAGTACAACTTGAATGTTTGGTATTCTATGATGAACTAAATGCAGGAAATCATAGAATCTAAGTGTTTGACAACAAAATGCACTTTTGGACTCTGTTGAGGCTGAAACGTCTTTTCGGAGCATACAAGTTGGAAATGCAAATTAAAGCAGTAAAACGTGATGAGAGCATCAGGTACTTTTACACTATAGTACAACTTGAATGTTTGGTATTCTATGATGAACTAAATGCAGGAAATCATAGAATCTAAGTGTTTGACAACAAAATGCACTTTTGGACTCTGTTGAGGCTGAAATGTCTTTTCGGAGCATAAAAGTTGGAAATGCAACTTAAAGCAGTAAAACGTGATGAGAGCATCAGGTACTTTTACACTATAGTACAACTTGAATGTTTGGTATTCTATGATGAACTAAATGCAGGAAATCATAGAATCTAAGTGTTTGACAACAAAATGCACTTTTGGACTCTGTTGAGGCTGAAACGTCTATTCGGAGCATAAAAGTTGGAAATGCAACTTAAAGCAGTAAAACGTGATGAGAGCATCAGGTACTCTTACACTATAGTACAACTTGAATGTTTGGTATTCTATGATGAACTAAATGCAGGAAATCATAGAATCTAAGTGTTTGACAACAAAATGCACTTTTGGACTCTGTTGAGGCTGAAACGTCTTTTCGGAGCATAAAAGTTGGAAATGCAACTTAAAGCAGTAAAACGTGATGAGAACATCAGGTACTTTTACACTATAGTACAACTTGAATGTCTGGTATTTTATCATGCACTAAATGCAGGAAATCATAGGATCTAAGTGTTTGACAACAAAATGCACTTTTGGACTCTGTTGAGGCTGAAACGTCTTTTCGGAGCATAAAAGTTGGAAATGCAAATTAAAGCAGTAAAACGTGATGAGAGCATCAGGTACTCTTATATTATAATGAAACATGAATGTCTGGTATTCTATGATGCACTAAATGCAGGAAATCATAGAATCTAAGTGTTTGACAACAAAATGCACTTTTGGACTCTGTTGAGGCTGAAATGTCTTTTCGGAGCATAAAAGTTGGAAATGCAACTTAAAGCAGTAAAACGTGATGAGAGCATCAGGTACTCTTACACTATAGTACAACTTGAATGTTTGGTATTCTATGATTAACTAAATGCAGGAAATCATAGAATCTAAGTGTTTGACAACAAAATGCACTTTTGGACTCTGTTGAGGCTGAAACGTCTTTTCGGAGCATAAAAGTTGGAAATGCAAATTAAAGCAGTAAAACGTGATGAGAGCATCAGGTACTCTTATATTATAATGAAACATGAATGTCTGGTATTCTATGATGCACTAAATGCAGGAAATCATAGAATCTAAGTGTTTGACAACAAAATGCACTTTTGGACTCTGTTGAGGCTGTAACGTCTTTTCGGAGCATAAAAGTTGGAAATGCAACTTAAAGCAGTAAAACGTGATGAGAGCATCAGGTACTCTTACACTATAGTACAACTTGAATGTTTGGTATTCTATGATGAACTAAATGCAGGAAATCATAGAATCTAAGTGTTTGACAACAAAATGCACTTTTGGACTCTGTTGAGGCTGAAACGTCTTTTCGGAGCATAAAAGTTGGAAATGCAACTTAAAGCAGTAAAACGTGATGAGAGCATCAGGTACTCTTACACTATAGTACAACTTGAATGTTTGGTATTCTATGATGAACTAAATGCAGGAAATCATAGAATCTAAGTGTTTGACAACAAAATGCACTTTTGGACTCTGTTGAGGCTGAAACGTCTTTTCGGAGCATACAAGTTGGAAATGCAAATTAAAGCAGTAAAACGTGATGAGAGCATCAGGTACTTTTACACTATAGTACAACTTGAATGTTTGGTATTCTATGATGAACTAAATGCAGGAAATCATAGAATCTAAGTGTTTGACAACAAAATGCACTTTTGGACTCTGTTGAGGCTGAAACGTCTTTTCGGAGCATAAAAGTTGGAAATGCAACTTAAAGCAGTAAAACGTGATGAGAGCATCAGGTACTCTTACACTATAGTACAACTTGAATGTTTGGTATTCTATGATGAACTAAATGCAGGAAATCATAGAATCTAAGTGTTTGACAACAAAATGCACTTTTGGACTCTGTTGAGGCTGAAACGTCTTTTCGGAGCATACAAGTTGGAAATGCAACTTAAAGCAGTAAAACGTGATGAGAGCATCAGGTACTCTTACACTATAGTACAACTTGAATGTTTGGTATTCTATGATGAACTAAATGCAGGAAATCATAGAATCTAAGTGTTTGACAACAAAATGCACTTTTGGACTCTGTTGAGGCTAAAACGTCTTTTCGGAGCATACAAGTTGGAAATGCAAATTAAAGCAGTAAAACGTGCTGAGAGCATCAGGTACTCTTATATTATTATGACACATGAATGTCTGGTATTCTATGTTGCACTAAATGCTGAAAATCATAGAATCTAAGTGTTCGACAACAAAATGCACTTTTGGACTCTGTTGAGGCTGAAACGTCTTTTCGGAGCATACAAGTTGGAAATGCAACTTAAAACACTAAAACATGATGAGAGCATCAGGTACTCTTATATTATTATGACACATGAATGTCTGGTATTCTATGTTGCATTAAATGCAGGAAATCATAGAATCTAAGTGTTCGTCAACAAAATACACTTTTGGACTCTGTTGAGGCTGAAACGTCTTTTCGGAGCATAAAAGTTGGAAATGCAACTTAAAGCAGTAAAACGTGATTAGAGCATCAGGTACTCTTATATTATTATGACACATGAATGTCTGGTATTCTATGTTGCATTAAATGCAGGAAATCATAGAATCTAAGTGTTCGTCAACAAAATACACTTTTGGACTCTGTTGAGGCTGAAACGTCTTTTCGGAGCATAAAAGTTGGAAATGCAACTTAAAGCAGTAAAACGTGATTAGAGCATCAGGTACTCTTATATTATAATGAAACATGAATGTCTGGTATTCTATAATGCACTAAATGCAGGAAATCATAGAATGTAAGTGTTTGACAACAAAATGCACTTTTGGACTCTGTTGAGGCTGAAACGTCTTTTCGGAGCATAAAAGTTGGAAATGCAACTTAAAGCAGTAAAACGTGATGAGAGCATCAGGTACTCTTATATGGAGCCTCCTTTTTTTATTTATATCTGTTTCTGAGCCTATTTATGTGCCACTCTTTGTTCTTTACGTGGCTTACTGTGTTTAAGTAAATAAATGTGAAATACAATCTGCCTCTGAGCCTGTGCGTGTGTCCTCGCCATCCTTATTGCTCTTTAAAAGTGACGCCTTGTGTAACTGAAATTTATACAGCGGACTAAATCTTGTAACAAACGCCACGCGCGAGCAAACAGTTCTCACATTGGTCCGATTTTATGCGGCTATAAATAGGCTCTGTTGCGTTTTTTTTTTAAGGTGTGGGGGATTGGGGGTGCGTGAACCCGGTCGGGATGTAGAAGGGGGTGCGTGGCCTAAAAAGTTTGGGAACCGCTGCTCTAGAAGGTGGTTTGGGGGGATTAAAAGTGTGTTTCTGGAGTTATGAGAGTAAAAAAAACGTTGATAACATTTGACGTCAGGAGTCAAACTTGTAAATTACTTTTATTAAACAATATCGTCAACTGATATTAATCAATATCGTCAACTGATATTATCTTGACTTCCATCCATCCATTATCAGCCGCTTATCCGGGGTCGGGTCGCGGTGGCAGCAGGTTCAGCAGGCCGACCCAGGCTTCCCTCTCACCCGCAACACTTTCCAGCTCATTCTGGGGGATCCCGAGGCGTTCCAAGGCCAGCCGGGAGATATAATCCCTCCAGCGTGTCCTCGGTCTTCCCCGGGGTCTCCCACCAGTTGGACGTGCCTGGAAAACCTCTAATGGGAGGCGTCCAGGAGGCATCCTGACTAGATGCCCGAACCACCTCAGCTGACTCCTTTCGACACGAAGGAGCAGCGACTCGACTCCAAGCTCCCTGCTGATGTCCGAGCTCCTTACCCTATCTCTAAGGGTGAGCCCGGCCACCCTGCGGAGGAAGCTCATTTCGGCCGCTTGTATTCGAGATCTCATTCTTTCGGTCACGACCCAGAGTTCGTGACCATAGGGGAGGGTTGGAACATAGACCGACCAGTAAATGGAGAGCTTCGCCTTCCGGCTCAGCTCCCTTTTCACCAGGACGGACCGGTACAGCGCCTGTTTTATTGCTGCAGCCGCACCGATCCGTCTGTCGATCTCCCGCTCCACCTTACCCTCACTCGTGAACAAGACCCCGAGATACTTGAACTCCTTCGCTTGGGGTAGGCAGGCTTGGGGTATTATCTTGACTTATTTATTTATTTTTCTCACAAAAACAAGCATACGGTTCAGATGTAATGTTTGATTAATAAGTAAATCAATAAATAAATTAAAATATATTTACTGTTAATACCTGATAAAATACATTTATACAGAATTTCAGGAATTTGGCTGAATTCTAAATATTTGAATATTGTTGACACAAATAAATATTGTTGACACAAATAAAATATGTCTATATTGTGGCATTACAATGGGACAGGTAGTGGAGGGGCTCTACTTCTCACTCATGATTAGCGCCCTGACTACACAATGGCCGCCGTGGTCGACAGTACATCTCCTAGACTGCCTCATCACTCACCCAGCTGCAGGTGCTTAGGGCATCTAATTGAGGCTGGGAAGCTTCATAAAGGGAAGATGCGGAAGAGGAGCTGGACAAGCGTATTAGAACGGACACTTATGTTGCGGAAAAGAATACAAAGGACTGCGAAGAGGAGGATCTCGCAACCTATGTTACGTTTTTTGTTGACTTAACCCTCTGGAGTCAGGGGTCATTTTCTTGTTTCTACATAACTTCTAAAATTCAGTTTTTAAAGTCACTAAAATAAAAATCTAAAATTGCAGAACAATCTCAGCTCTCTATATAATGAGGTACCATTGTTCTAAGGCAAAAGTGTAAAGAGAAAATATGACTCTAAAGCTGAAAATTTGAATCTTGATTTTAGAAATTGTGTTATGTGTTGTGAGAACATAGCTTTACTGATGTGGAAGAACTGTTTTGGTGCTAGCAATTGTTTTACCAAAGGTGTAGGTTCACAAAAGCATTAAAATATATGAATACAATGGTAGACACATGTAAATACATGTCTAAAACCACATTTATTATTATTTGGTGAGATGGATGAGCTGTGACTGGCTTTGTGGCCTGCAGTGATGATCTGGCAGAGACGGACTGGAGGCTGCTGCAGCGATGTTGTATGTTGTCCTCTGGACCCTGGCAGCTGTGAATCCTCTCTTACTAATTAGTTAGTATGAGTTCACTGATTATGCCCCGTTCAGTCTCATAGCCACCCTGTATCCATCTAGCTACCGTTAGCTCACTCTCTACTGCTACTTCCGGTAGCAGTAGAAATTAGTGATGTGTCCTTTCGTGTTGAGGCTTCGATGCGCGTGTCGAGTAATCCAGGTAGATTTCGAGGCTTGTGTCGATGACGTATGTGGTGACGTTCGAAGCCTCGCGAGCCGGCCGTACCACGTGACTGATTCAGAAAGTGGTTCGTATTTGGCGCGCGATTCGAAATATAAGATGCGGCGAAACGCAATGGCTTCCCCAATCGTATTTTGTGAACGGGACTTTACTACGCATTTGTTTGCAAAGTATTCTATTCGAGCTTCTTTTTTTGTGATGGAACCAGCAAGAAAGAGGAGATTTCCCCCCGTCTGGGAACACTTTGAGCTGATCTCTCCTAATAAGGTATGCGCATACTAATAATAACTATCATAATAAACTGTAAATAAATGTGACAACACAGCTTATCCCTTGTTCTAATGCATTTATTCTAATTTCTGGTATTTCGAAAGGTGAAGTGTCTGTTGTGTTCAAAGGAACTTGCATACAGCAATAACACCTCATCTATGCTGAGGCATTATAGAGCCCTGCATGAGAACAAGGAGACCAACCTTTATTAGAATTAGAATGACATGATACAGCTGTGTTATGTGGAGCTTTGGCGCAGGGGAATGAGTGTTAGACCTGTGACTACAAGGTAGCTGGGTCAATCCCCATAGTTTGCATTTGCATAATATATGTATTTTTTTTTCATCAGGAAAGAACAATGATGTGGATGAGGCCTTGGTCAATATGGTGATTGAGGATTCCCAGCCCTTCAGTATTGTGGAGGACAAAGGGTTCAGACAGCTTGTTAAAGCTTTCAATTCTACCTATGTTCTCCCCACTAGGCAGGTGTGTATGTGAGCACATGAAGCATTCTCCCTATTTCCCCATATTTGCCATTCTAAGAGTGTTATCTTCTTTCCTTTAGGCTTTGAAAGCTATGGTGGAGGACAGATATAAGGAAGCCAAGGAGAAAGCCAAAGTCAGTGTGTCGAATGCATCAGCAGTTAGTTTGACATCAGATATGTGGACCTCCATCAACACTGATGCATATCTAGCATTGACATGCCATTTCATAGATGCAAACACCTCTTTGCATTCAGTTGTTCTTGGGGTGCTGCATTTTCCTGAGGCACATACTGCTGCAAATTTGGCTGCTGTAAAAGCAGAACTGCTGTCACAGTAGGGTGTAACAAACAAAGTGACTTGCCTTGTGACCGATGGGGCAGCAAATATGGGTGCTTGTGCCAAGGAGCTTCGTTTGCGCCACACAATTTGTGTGGCGCATACTTTAAATTTGCTCATAAAAAAGGCTCTTGCCCAAAACACAGTGTTGTCTGACATTCGGGCAAACTCCAGAAAGATAGTGGGCTATTTCAAGAGCAGCACCACTGCAAAGGTGAATTCCTTTATTTCACTGCAATATTCTAAATGACGCTGTTTTGTTTAATTTGCTGCAGACACTTGACCAAATCACTTTTTGTTGGCAAAATTTATAGGAGAGGCTGACACAGATGCAGGAGCAACTGGGCCTGCCAGCACTGAAGCTGATCCAAGAGGTGGATACACGCTGGAATAGCACGTACCATATGCTCCAGCGTGTTTATGACCTCAGGGAACCTATAGGAGCAGCTTTGGCAGGTCTACGGACAGACGTTGTCAGACACTGTCGTCACAACATTATGTCATTATTGCAGAATGTCTGAAAGTGCTGTCCCCATTTCATGATGCCACCGTTGAGCTGTCAGAGGAGAAGAGTGTCTGGATCAAAAGTCATTCCTCTTCTATCAATGCTGCACCACACGGTGGAGGAAGAAATGGGACGTGTCCAAAGTGCAGAGAGCATTGCAATGGCTGAGAGTCTGAGGAGACAGTTAAGGGAGAAGCTGTACACTATGCAATCGATGACCACTGGCGACACTGTTGGATCCCAGGTTTAAGAAGATAGGCTTCTTTAGCCCCAACAAAGCAGCAGATGCCGAGAGAAGGCTCACTTCTGAATGTGCTGGGATCCGAAACAGTGTGTCTTCCTCCTACTCCTCCTCCTCCTCCTCAGAACCACACACATCTGAAGCTTCTCAGCCTGTGACTCAAGGTAATGGATACTGGATACATTCTAATTGTGTTATTGTATGTAGTCTCTTACAGCCTGTTTGTCTTTCTTAGGGAGCAAACTGTGGCGTCGTTTGGACACCACAGTCCTGCAGGCGAGGACCCCGAACGTCACTGCGGACGCAACAGTAGAGGTCCAAACGTACCTGGGGGAATCAAACATTGGAAGATTGGAGAACCCCCTTGAGTATTGGGAAGGACGGAAAATAGTTTATCCCAATTTGTACAAACTGGCGGTTGCTTTTCTCTGTACTCCAGCTTCATCTGTGCCCTGTGAACGGGTGTTTTCAAAAGCAGGCGAAATCGTCTCGAAAAAAAGAAACCGCCTGAAGCCCAGCACTGTAGAAATGTTGCTCTTTCTAAATAAAAATGGATAAACTGTTGTCCCGAGTAACATAAGCACAGTCTCCCCAATTTGTTTCCACTTTCCCTTTGGACCCCGCAATTGTATCATAAAGACAGACACCATATTAATAAGCTCATAATGTATGTATTGGCATCACAAACATCATTTGTTCATTTATTAATTTCAAAGCTTCGACTCCAAAGTCATGGTGTTGTAATAACCACAGCCTGTTTTACATGTATTATCCACTTGATGGCGCAGTGGAGCAAATGAAGCATCATGAAGCTTCGGTACATGAGCGAACCAATTCGATGGAAAGCTTCAACGCTTCAGGAAGCTTCATCTCGCAATCACTAGTAGAAATGTAGAGACCGGCGACCCATGTGCCCCGTAACAGTACATCAACGGGAAGTGCCAGGACCCTGGTCCAGGAGGTCGTCTTGGCGGCATCTCCCCCGGCTCAAGGCGACCCCGTCCCTGTGGTTTGTGTCCACGGAGACACAAGTGAGTACCCAAGCACTCACCTAAAGGCTCAGTCAAACAATGAGCTCATTACATGTGCATAGTGTAACTAACCAGCAACACCCTTCACTCACAAGGAAGAAGTGCACAAACTCACTTCTGGTCAAGAGGTCGACGAGTGAGAGAAGCCAGAGAGAAAGGGGGACGAGAGTCGAGGACCAGGGTAATTAGTACAGTCATTCTCTCTCTCTCCTGTTTGTTTTCTCTTCAAAGTCAGAAAAGTGAGCTCACGGCACAGAGACCGATCAGACACTGTTTACTTCCTGTCTCTGCTGGCAGCCGTCGCCATGGAGACAACTTTCTGTAACCTTGCCGACATGGAAGTCGCACCCCCTAACCCGCCACGGCAGGGGGAGAATTTGAGGCTGTGACCGCAGTCAGAGGTCACTGCGAGGTCGGAGAACGTATACAGGTTGAACATGATCATTTGTTTGTTTGTATTTTATTTTATTAACAGTACACATTTTATTTCATGTGTACTACACATTTTATTATTTTTAACACTTTAAAGACAAATACCCCAAATATATGATGATGCACTTTTTGTGTTAATATTTGTTTCATTTACAATAATTCTCAATAACTCTCCACCACCTACTGCAGGGACAGCGGAGCACTTTCTCCATGAGATTCATCACACTCCGCTGTCACAAGGACCGCTACAGGAAAACATTCCTGCCTACGGCATTAAGACTTTATAATAAGTCACCGCTTGCCAGAACCTCTGACTTTGGCGTGTAATGTCACAAAATGTGGAAACGTTCAAGGTGTATGAATACTTTTGCGGCTGCAGTACTCTCGTTCAATATTGAACCAGTTTAGAAAATTGTTTTTTAAGAAAAAAAAAAAGAAGAAAATTAGCCTTTATTAATCCCCTTGGGGAATTTGGTCTCTGCATTTAACCCATTTTAGAAGTAGTGTGCTGTCGTGAGGCGCCCGGGGAACTCAAGGACACTTTGACATGCAAACTAATGTTAGTCACTTAGACATACAAATTATGTCGCGGTAAAATAGGGTCCAGGATGAACTTGTATGCATCCGATTCGTTAGCTTTAAGAACAAACAAAAATTAAGTCTTTCTTTGAAATTTGATAAAGTTAAGGACAAAATTCTACCCCTTCTACTTTCTAAATACCGGCCCAGGTGTCAAAAAGCACTTCCAGCACTTCTCCTTGTTACCTGACCTTTTCAAATCAACATGACATTAATCACAACCCTTTCCCAAAACACTTTCAATACTCCGTTATAACCTTTACCAGGGCAGGGAATTCAAAGTCCATAGTGACCTTACAAAAGCGGCAAAAATAACAGGACACAAATCCTTTGGGTTTGTTCTTAGAAAATCTTTCTGTATTTACATGTTTGAACAGACAAGCAGGTACAGACAAAGAGTGCTTATATACAAAGCAGCACAAGATGTTAAAATGAGTGCTAAAACAAGATGTATTTACACATTGACTACAGCGGAAAGTACAGACTAAGAACAAGCTTTATCACAAAACTTCTGGTACTCTACACAGTATCACAAATTCCATGAACTGTACAGTTAAAAACCAAACAATGGTAAATCTACATGGAATCCAATGTTTCTCCAATTGAGAAGCACTGAATTATATATATTTACATTATATATACACATATTATAGTGTGTAAGCATGTATGTTTTCATACATATATAGCTACCTATGGTGCAAAAGCAGCAAAAGAAAGCAGAATGTATGGAATTCATTACTACAAAATAAAAGGATTGTGCTAAATGCGCTGACAGACAAAATCATGTTACACCATACATGACCAATATACTGGCAAAAGAAAAGTTGAGCATTGGTAAATAATGTTTGCTCAAAGTTCTAACGGTCTTAAGTGAACAGCGAGTTACTGGTCAGTCATTAAAAAACAGAAGAGATTGTCAATAATACTTCAAGTTCATGCAAAGATATAAACCATTAAAAATGAAAAAAATAAACTTTTTCCCTGTTGACCAACCAGCTGTGCAACTTTCCCTTCATTGTGACTTGGAAGGTGCAAAACAAAAAGGAGGGTGGGTGGGTGGGTTTTCCTGTGCAGGTTATGGAATAGGGTCCGAGCGCAGTACGGGCACTTGGTGGGGAGGGACAGTCTCAGTGTCGGTCTCATCCTGGCTGATGGGGCTGCTCACTGTGGCAGTGTTAGGAGGTTGCGTGATGGTAGTGGCGGTGCTGGCCACACTGCTGCTGTTGCAGCTGGTGGCAGGCGCTGTGGTCTGCTCCTCTTTGGGCTGCTTACTGGCGAACTCTGTGATACTAAAGACAAACTGGCGGCAACCCAGTTTGATGTAGCTCCCATGGTGAAGCAAGGCCGTGCCCTCCCAACCCGCCCCACTGCCTCCGATCAGGCTGGAGCTGCTTGCCTTACAGCTGCAGGACAGCTCGGAGCTACCCTGAGGCTGGCTGCTCATCACTCCACCAGCCGGCAACAAACCCACCACGGAGCTGGGAACCTCGTCATCCTCACGCTTCTTACTGCGACCTGGACCGAGAACACAGGGAGAACTTCCTTTCAGTACCAAGTACTTTTCTAGATTAAATTTTCCAATGAAGCAGAGATTCTTAGCTGATCGTCATAGCAACACTGCGTGAGGCTGCCAACACAAACCGTGTGCTGGATCCTCTTATAAACTATACTTTGTCAGTTGACCACAATGTAGTAGTTTTTTTCAAACATGGGTTGAGTGCATAAACATGGGGTCACTACTGACGGAAGCGTGGCTATTTAAAAATGGCAGGTCTGTGCAGGGTGTTCTATATTTGCTCGATGTGCTAGTGAGGATTCTCTCTGACCGTGCAGTGTTTAACCTCCATCTTTTTATATCAGCTCAGCTCATTTGGAGCCTTGACCGATGTGATCCCAAAAAAAAGCACCAGGTACTAAACAGTAAAATCCACAGTGTTAAATATGCAGTGTCAAAGTCCATTGACTCTTAGAGTTATTTCAACAACAGCTTGAGTAAGATGCTGCCTAGTGTTGGTGTTAATTTACCGAGTTAAAACAGGTGGTGTCAGAAGTACTCTGGTTAGAAATAAGGTGACGAGGGGGGAGGGGTGTTTCAATCTGGATTTTTCACGGCACCAACGTCAACAGACTGCGTTAAGTGTCTTTTAGTCACCTAGCTAATATTTACAGAAAAGCTAACCGCGCACAGTACAGTGTGCTGAAGTCGATACATCAGAAAACCGCCTTGAGAGCTAGAGGAGCAGAGGAGTAAGTGTGTTTACTTTAAAACTGCTCCTCCTGCTGTTTTCTGCTGCAACGTAAACAATCAGGCTAACTGTGTGAGCGGTTTTACTTTAAACCATTTTATGTTCAAATGCAGTATGGAATGGCAGATTCCTCCTTGTACATTGTCCCTTATTGCCATTTTATTAAGATCATTGTTTTGATTGTTGGCCTGCACAATAAAGAGATGTGAGATGCATTATTTTGTGGTAACTGATGATTTTTCTTGTCAATTGTATGTTTGTAACTTGTATGTTTAAAATATATATATATATATATATATATATATATATATATATATATATATATATATATATATATATATATATATATATATATATATATATATATATATAAAACTAATTTGATGTAATTTGACACTACAAATGAGTAAATTAATTGTAAAATTATAAATGGTGTTAAGTTCGACTGACACTGTGCAGTGTCAATGGATGTTAGAATGTTACACTACCAGTGCTGTGTTTTCACTGTAATAGAGTAAATTATAAAACACAGTAGTGTGTAACATCAACACTTACTAGATTTATCTGACCTTCTGTGTTAACTTTTTACAACTCTATACAGTGTTAATGAATTGTGGAATTTAACTCAATTAGAGTTGATTTGTTATCACAAGAGTTAAATTACCAACACTAATGAGAATGATATTTACACTCCAGAGTTATTTAACCGGTAGTGTTACATTTGATTAACACTATACAGTGGTAGGTAGTGTTAAAATGTCACTCTATATAGAGTTGATTTAACTGTAAAATGTCAACACGTGGGCAAGAGTTAATTTAACACCATTTCCGAATGGAGCCAAGCCACGGCTCTACTTAAGCCGCCTTTTTTGGTTTTCCATGAGCAAAAGTCGTGGGTAGTACCTGGTACTTGTTTTGCCACCTCAACCGGGGTTCTGAACAAGCTGAGTCGATACTAGTTGGTTCACTCCTGCCGTAACAAAAATATTACCTCTTCGGTGTGTGTGTGTGTGTGTGTGTGTGTGTGTGTGTGTGTGTGTGTGTGTGTGTGTGTGTGTGTGTGTGTGTGTGTGTTGTGTTTTTGACACAAGGTCCTGTGGACAGTTTTAGCTGTGCTTTTTGACACTGAAAGAGCACAGTTCAAATCTTATCTGGAGCACAATTATTCAACAGCATCACTGATGACCCTCCAAACTGCACATTCTAATGCCGTGTTCACACCAAAACAGTTGCGAAATATTCGCGCGTCCAGATTACATGTTAAGTCAATGCACAGCCGCGTTAGGTTGCGAAAAAGCAAATTTTTCGCCAGGCGTCGCGATAGAAGCGAAACGGCGTCGCAACGCCGCTTTTTCGCTGGCGTTCAAATATTTCAACTCCAGCGAATAATTCGCATGACGCGGAGTTGCGAAAGACAATCAGCGTTGAGAAGCTCCGCCCGGCATCACCGCCGTTACTGAATGAAACTGCTGGCCCGCTGAAGGAGCGCTGGAAACGGCTTTACTCAGACACTCGTCCTGGAGGAGTCGGAGCTGTGTGCGACTACGGATAATGTTATGAACCCAGACACGGGGGTGGTTGATGTTCCGACGTGTGTGGGACTTCCTCAACAAGTATAAAGCAGAACTAGAGGTTATTTCAATGCTGAATGGCGGAAATAGTAAATGCTTTCACAAACACGGAGATAGAAACTCCGCCCGGCATCACCGCCGTCCTGCCGTTACTGAATCAAACTGCTGCTGGTCCGCTGAAGGAGCGCTGGAAGCGGCTTCATTCCGACACTCGTCCTGGAGGAGTCAGAGCTGTGTGTGACTACAGATAATATTATGAACCCAGACACGGGGGTGGTTGATGTTCCGACGTGTGTGGGACTTCCTCAACAAGTATAAAGCAGAACTAGTGGTTATTTACCTGGTGGATGAAGGAAATAGTAAATGTTTTCAAGACACAGAGATAAGCCCTGCCCCCTTTCCCCAGCGATGGTTGCGAAAAAACGGATTAACCACATAGAGCGAATTTTTCACCTGCGGTGCGATATAGGCGAAGTGGCGTTGCGAAAATTCGCAACTGTTTTGGTGTGAACACGGCATAAGAATACTAGAGACTGTGAGAATGAGATGTACTAACGTATGATGCCTTGGACTTTTGCCACCAGCCCGCTTGGTGGAGATGGAGAGGCCTTCTCTGAGAAGTCACACGAGTAGAGGACGTTGTCCACTGTGGTGCCATGCTCGCTGTAGTTGAGCAACTCATAATGCTTGGTATTCTAAAAAGGACACACACACATAATTCATTTACACTACATCCAACCACAGAACCTAATGTGTCTAATAGGCAGAGGTGCAGAATTATGGTAGAGAACAATAACATACGTCTACATTTAGGGAGTACAACAGTTCAGAAGCCCATACCTCATCATAGAAAATACAGGCGTGTTTCCCCGATATGTAGTTGCAACGACCATAGTTTGTAAGGCACACGTCCATGTCAGCACCTTTACAAAAACATTAAGAGTATTAGTGAGTTACAGTTTTGTGTAAAAATCAAATAATGGCTAAGAATTAACGCCAATGGAGAAAACGTGATGCAGGTCCTTCTAGGGTGCTCTTCTAGTGGCGAATAAAGGATGCAGGGCCCTCTACATGCCCTTCTAGTGGAGAAAACTTGATGCAGGGCCCTCTAGATGCCCTTATAGTGGATAAATCGTGATGCAGGGCCCTCTAGGGTGCCCTTCTAGTGGCGAATACAGGATGCAGGGCCCTCTACATGCCCTTCTAGTGGCGAAAACAGGATGCAGGGCTGTGCGGTATACCAGTTTCAGATTTCCATACAATATGAATTTTTCGGTTATGCTTGCACGTAACAACAGTTGTTGCTCTACGCTGGTCAACTAGACAGCACAGCGGTGCTGCTACAACAGCAGGCAGCAACATTTATTTTTACAGCTTAATACTGGGAGCGCAGTGGAGCTACTTAGCTGTCAGGGTAACTTACTTCAGTCATGGTTCAAATTTACATGGCCGAACTGCATGCTGGGAAAGGCCATTTGCAGCGAGTTGGGCGGCGAACAGCTGTTTGTGTGGCTTGTCTTCCGGTCTGTCTCTTCCTGTTTTTGTGTGTGCGAGCAATACCCACCATGCAGTTTGGCGGTGTAATTTTATAACAAATTTTAACCATGACTGAAGTAAGTTACCCTGACAGTTAACTAGCTCCACTGCGTTCCCAGTATTAAGCTGTAAAAAATAAATGTTGCTGCCTGCCGTTGTGGCTTTACACGGCTCGCTGACGGCACCGCTGTCTAGTTGACTGTCGCCGTTATTGAATCAATGTGTTTACTCAAAAAAAAAAACAATACCGTGAAACTGCCAGAATCTTACAAATCTTACAAAATACCATGATATGAATTTTTGGCCATACCGCCCAGCCCTACCTTCTAGTGGAGAAAACGTGATGCAGGGCCCTCTAGGGTTCTGATTTTCTTTCTAAGACATATTGTCAGGAGTGCTCCAGACTTTTTTACCACTGTCCCAGAACCGACCCTATAATACTTTCAACTGTCCAAAGTCAATGTAAACCACATGGCATAAAAACACATAATTCAAATGATTAAGAAAGAAATTATTGTATTTACATTCAAATATTTGCTATGATAAAAAGAAAGTCTCTTAACAGCATGATGGGAAGGATTTGAAATCTATTGTCTTAAGTTAGTTGTTCCACAAATGTTGAATGTTGTTTTACCACGGCGTATTTATAGACTTGTAGTTGGAGACAAGTTGCGAGCTTTATGGAATATGAGACGGACTTGCCGGTCATTGGTGAATCACCAGTTTGTGATGGTAAAAAACAGCTCCGTTGAGCAATTCATGTACATATTGAGTTATAACGCATAACAGGCAACAATATGACACTAAATCATTCATGCAGGTTACTTTTGACCCATGTTGTGAATCAGAAGTTAAAACAGGTAACAAGCCGTGAAGGTTGGGAACCTCAGATCCACATACATACACCAAAAATACCTATATTGAAAATTAGAATTATAATAATTCAAAGAAAAGCATGAAACTGGACTCACGTGCTTGCTTAGTTCTTACATCGAGAATGTTCTATATTTAGTGCTACAGACTCATTTCAGTTGGTATCAAAGTATTTGAAGATTTGATACTCAACCCTACTCACCATCTAGGCACCGGGGTTAAAGAAGACACATCAGTGCACCTGTTAAAATACCACTCTGCAGGAGCACTGCCACTGTGATACAGTCAGCATGTCTCACCTGATCCTATGTATAACGTCCTATAGCACATGCTGACAGCTCCTCCTTTTCCTGTCAGAGGGTAGAAGACAGCTCGGGCCTGCACCTTCTTCTGACCTGGTAGGAAGAGATTCAGCTTGTGAACTTTGGAAATACTTTCAAAAAAGTCTCTATATTAGTCATTACATGGCATGTTATTGAAAACATGTTAAATACTTAACATCTGAGACCAAATAAATATAGTTAGTTGAGAGTTAACACACTCTCTTTTTGTCCTATATATAAAAGGTCAGACCAAACACAGATCATTTGTGCGAAATAAATTATTCGACAATTTCAAATTCAAGGCCATCTATCCATGCAGATTCTAAAACGTTCATATCTTGCAGCCAGCCAATGTCATTCTGTTGATTGCATTACACAACAATATGGAAATTGAGTTAATAAATTAGTGTCCTCTTTAATAAAGAGTGAGATTATTAAAACAGCAATAAAAAGGATTATCATACAGGTGGATTATTGCGGGCCATGTTTGATGAATGCAGCTTTGAACTATTCCATATTTATGTTCTTACCAACAATGGAGGCAATGGAACTTACTGTCTATGGAGCCATGGAGGTATTATAAGTAGGGTTGGGTACCGAGAACCGGTGCCAATATGGCACCGGTTCCAACTTGTCCGGTACCTACCGGACCGAAAAGCAAGGCAGATTTCGGTGCTTACTTCCGGTGCCTAAGCCAATTTAAATACTTTTTTTTTTACACTACTCTGTAAAGTTGCACGGTATATAGATCCTAAAAAGGTAGCGTGGACCCGCACGCTAAAAACGATTATTAAAATAGCGCGGATCAGAGCACACTCGCTGCTCTGCTCTCTGTCTGCCTGCATGCAGAGCGGGGCTTCCAGCGCTCACATACACACAGCGCGCACACAGAGATCGCTGGAGACACGAGCACGAGCTTTTGAACGTCCGTTCTTGGCTTGATGGAACAAATCTCTCACAGTTGATATTAATGATGACGTGTAGTCCAGTAAAGCAGCAGTTTTAGAATCCAACAGTGTCTGAGTTCTGTTGCACCAGTCCCATCAGGCCACCTGATGCTTGTCTGTTCTTTTTTTAAATATATATTTTTATAGTTTGAAGTTAAAAGGTTTGAAGCTGTAGTTTGAAGTGTGTTTTGTATGTACTTATTTATTTATATCTATAGTATACTTCAAACAGTTAATAATATTGTTCAATTTGAAGAAAAAAAATTGCCTTGGCAATAAAAAAGTATCGGTTCAGGCACCGGTATCGTTTTAAAAGTATCGGTTTAGCACCGGTATCGGAAAAAACCCAAACGATACCCATCCCTAATTATAAGATGACAATTACAAAGTGACCATTCAGCCTTGTATTGGCCATGTAAAACAATAATAAAACACACTCAGTCCTGTCATGAATGATGAAAACCAGTCTAATGAGGCTCAGGTGTTACACACAATTTTGCACACATGGAACAACAAGCCCGTCTCCAGTGTGTAGAGTTAAGTGCAGGTTTATCATATAAAAAAATATATGAAAATGTGGTGGGAAAAGGCCTTAAGACAAACAAAATATACACACGCCTTTCATACAGGGTTCACGGTTATGAGCAGGCTACAATTATAAACAGTCAGGCTGAAAGGTGTACTGCAGATACAAATCTTCAATAAAATACTATGGAAGCAGTTATGCAAAATTATTTGGCAGACTAATAAAATCCACTCCCAACCCAATCAGGAAATTACATTTTAAAACAAACCAACAGGAGTATCTGAGCTAAGTTGGTGTCTTACTGTCAGGGCAGGGAGATGTGGTTTTGGGGGCAGTGCTGGTGGCTGGCGGAGTGCTGGGCACTTTGGGGGGGAAAAGCTGCTGGATCCTCTGCCAGGCCAGGACCTTGATCATCTCTGCATCCAGTTTGTCCAGCTCAATCCCTACACACACACACACACACACAACACACAACACACACACACACACACACACACACACACACACACACAAAAACAAACAATAACATAAACTAGAACATTTTGCGAGAAATTTTGAAAGTGTGGCTACTACTGCCGTAAGACGTTGCAATATATATACACATTACCGGTAGCGAGATGTGTTATTGAGGTTATTTAGGTACATTATATATACACTCACCTAAAGGATTAATAGGAACACCTGTTCAATTTCTCATTAATGCAAATATCTAATCAACCAATCACATGGCAGTTGCTTCAATGCATTTAGGGGTGTGGTCCTGGTCAAGACAATCTCCTGAACTCCAAACTGAATGTCAGAATGGGAAATTTAAGCAATTTTGAGCAATTTTGAGCGTGGCATGGTTGTTGGTGCCAGACGGGCCGGTCTGAGTATTTCACAATCTGCTCAGTTACTGGGATTTTCACGCACAACCATTTCTAGGGTTTACAAAGAATGGTGTGAAAAGGGAAAAACATCCAGTATGCGGCAGTCCTGTGGTCGGAAAAGCCTTGTTGATGCTAGAGGTCAGAGGAGAATGGGCCAACTGATTCAAGCCGATAGAAGAGCAACTTTGACTGAAATAACCACTCGTTACAACCGAGGTATGCAGCAAAGCATTTGTGAAGCCACAACACGCACAACCTTGAGGCGGATGGGCTACAACAGCAGAAGACCCCACCGGGTACCACTCATCTCCACTACAAATAGGAAAAAGAGGCTACAATTTGCAAGAGCTCACCAAAATTGGACAGTTGAAGACTGGAAAAATGTTGCCTGGTCTGATGAGTCTCGATTTCTGTTGAGACAATCAGATGGTAGAGTCAGAATTTGGCGTAAACAGAATGAGAACATGGATCCATCATGCCTTGTTACCACTTTGCAGGCTGGTGGTGTAATGGTGTGGGGGATGTTTTCTTGGCACACTTTAGGCCCCTTAGTGCCAATTGGGCATCGTTTAAATGCCACGGCCTACCTGAGCATTGTTTCTGACCATGTCCATCCCTTTATGGCCACTATGTACCCATCCTCTGATGGCTACTTCCAGCAGGATAATGCACCATGTCACAAAGCTCGAATCATTTCTAATTGATTTCTTGAACATGACAATGCGTTCACTGTACTAAAATGGCCCCCACAGTCACCAGATCTCAACCCAATAGAGCATCTTCGGGATGTGGTGGAACGGGAGCTTCGCGCCCTGGATGTGCATCCAACAAATCTCCATCAACTGCAAGATGCTATCCTATCAATATGGGCCAACATTTCTAAAGAACGCTTTCAGCACCTTGTTGAATCAATGCCACGTAGAATTAAGGCAGTTCTGAAGGCGAAAGGGGGTCAAACACAGTATTAGTATGGTGTTCCTAATAATCCTTTAGGTGAGTGTATATGCCAACATTAGCTGTGAGGGCTTGATGGTGTAAATATGAATGGGACAGCACTTTGCTGCAACATATCACGTGATTACATAAAAAAAATATTGTGTACAATTGTGTATTAATTTTCTATTTAATACAATAATCCTCATTTGCGCTTTATGTTAAGATACAGTTAATTCATGGACAGACAAGTAGACAGACGGGAGGCGTTACAATGCCTTTGACTGAATATCTCCAAGTCATATGTGTGTGCAGATTTTCTACTAAACCATCTGCTAAACCCCAGATTTCGAGGCAAAAACATGCTCAAATCTCCAATATAGTACATTCACCAGAGAGGAAACAAGCAACCGAACGCATTGATATGCTTGAATATTGTTATGGACTTAAAAATATGAACGTCAGTGGAGCCGTTTGTCCTGATTCAAAGTGACACACGCGCGCATCTGTTTTAACACGTGCACCCGCGTGTGTTAATGCGGGTGCGGTGTAGAGTTTCAAATATAAGTGTCTAAAGACTGTGGATGTCAGCTGACCAACGTCAGTTGGCTCCTCCTGCGTTTGTGTCACCGGCAATGTTCCACCCAATTTTTTTTTTTCTGAGCGCACATTTCAGCACTGTGAGCAATTCTCAACCACGAGTCCTGCCGAAAATGACCACAAGCCTGCGTTAGACATAGGGGATTCAAAGAGATAGACAGCAAATGCATCAATATGTATACAAGGTTGATATTTATTCAATATCCTTTATAATGGCTGGACTTTGGGAACATTTTAATGATGGTGTTTTACCAGTCAGTTTAGTTGAACTTAAAGGATCTTTGTTGAACTGCAATAAGGGGAGGTCATGACTGGTTCACTGGTTATGACTGATAATGATATATATAAAAAAATAAAAGTATCAAATGTGTTTAGTCATTTCTCAGCAGGTACAACATTTAAGTGGAACTTCATTGAAAGAAAAATGCTAATGCAGTGCTTAACAATAATTATAGGCCTATTAAATTGACATGGAGTCATTTTTCCTAAAGATAGCCTATATAAACAATTTAATAACTTCATATTTAAATATGTCTGAAAGTGTCATCCTACCTGTGTCAGTATGGACTATTTCATCTAACCACTCATGTTTGAACGTGAGACCTTTTTCTGGGGCACCTGCTCTGCCTTTCTTTTTGCCATGGTAGCCTATAATTGCTGGAGCAGGGCCCGCCAAGAGTAGCCTAAACAGCACCGGCCCTAGCTCATGTGGCGCTCTGGGCGAGCTTCACTCCTGGCGCCCGGAGGAGAGCGGGGGTGGGGGGTGTTAACGGAGGCAGAGCGCTAGCAGAGGTACAGAGAGTGCATGTCGAGAAACGGGACGCTGATTGGCCAAGAAGACTCGACACAAAGATCTTATTATTGCGGGGATGGCTCACTCCAATCTCAGAAACACTAGCGCAAAAAAAGATATTTAACCCCTGAAAAAAAATTGTTTGTGCGGTCTGAAAAATCTATTGCCATGGGGATCATATAACCCAGTCTCTCACTCATGACACAGGTGTTTCAAGTTAACTAATCACTGCAGCTTCACACTCATTCTTGTTTTAACCACCTTGTGGACACAAACACACACACGGTAATACGGTCGCGTGCACTCAGACTCTTGACTTTTTATTATATTAAAATTATCATATTTATGCAAAAAATAAATTTTTTTTTTTTTTTTTAAATTTTAAGTTGAGGAGTTATTGATTCTTTAGATATCAAGGACAATAGGGGCACACACACACTGCTCTCTTCTGTGCGACGAAGTATCATGATAAGTGGGCGGAGTTTACCCAGCATCCAGTTCGCTGGTGTAATATTATAAATTCTAAACCACGATTGAACATTTGTGCCCTGTCAGGTAAGTAGCGCCCCCTGCGCTCTCAGCTGTATTCTGTGAACATTAAATGATTCTCTCTTTCAAGAGTGACATTGCACCAGGATGTGAGTGCATGGCAAACTCATACCTGCATTCCCCTTGGTCCTAAATCCCTCCATGTTAGTTTCTTAACATGCTACCCAACCCCTCTCCCTCTCTCTCTCTCGCTCTCTCCCCCTCTCTCTCACACATTTTGAATTTCTTCTCCTCCTTCATATATTCAGCTACAGAAACCGCTCAGCTATTAAAATGTTCAGCTCCTTAAGGACACAATGGCAATGACCTTTTCATATTTCTGACTCAAATTATTAAGCTTTTCATGAAAATTAAAATGAATGTGATCCAATGGATGAAATCTTCAAATCCTCTTCAACTTCAAAAGCTTACAGGATCTGCATACGTTCAGCTACAGACACCTTTTAAACGTTCAAATGTTGACAAAACCTTCAGCTATTATTCTATAATTTCATATTTCTGATATTCAGCTAATTTCTAGTCTAGTTAGTTGGAATGCTTCAGCATTGAAGCATTCCAACTATTGTTATCTTCTTCTTTATTCAACTTAAACTATTTCTTTCATACGTATTTTGGACCTCTTAAGCTCCTTCATATATTCTGCTACAGAAACCGTTCAACTATTAAAATATCCAGCTACTTAAGGACACGCGCGCTATATCTCTTCATATGTTTAACTATTCAACTTTTTGAATTATTAAGCTTTTTATGGAAATTAAAATGAGGGGGGGGGGGGTCCAGGAGCATGCTCCCCCATAAGAAAAATTTAAATATTCCATATTTTAAAGCATTAATCTGATGCATTTTGAGATGCATTTTTTGCCAACCTGGGGAGAGCTGGAGAAACTTAACTCCAGCCAAGAGTCAAAAATTATTATGGCCTCCTTACTAAGTATTATGCAAGCCATTTCATGCCAGCCTGTCACTGGGTCTAACATTTACAGTCAGACCTGCAAACCCCTGGGGGGTGAAAAAGGTGACACCAGCGGGGTGGGAGGGGCAGTGACGGGCGAGTCAGTGCCGAACAGCGTCACTCGTCGAGAAGCTGACAAACTAGGATCATTATGGGTTTCAATTCTTCTTTTGTCAATACCTAAGTGTACATATATACATATACATATACATACATATACACACACACACACACACACACACACACACACACACACACACACACACACACATACACTACCGTTCAAAAGTTTGGGGTCACCCAGACAAATGTTCAGCAATTTCTCGCATGGAATAGCCTTCATCTCTAAGAACAAGAACAGACTGGCGAGTTTCACATGAAAGCTCTCTTTTTCTGGCCATTTTGAGAATAATACCAGGGTTTTCTAATCCTCCATTAGTCTTCTATGTGATGAGCAAACACAATGTACCATTAGAACACTGAGTGATAGTTGCTGGAAATGGGCCTCTATACACCTAAGTAGATATTTCATTAAAAACCAGACGTTTCCACCTAGAATAGTCATTTACCACATTAACAATGTATAGTGTATTTCTGATTAATTAAATGTAATCTTCATCGAAAAAAACAGTGCTTTTCTCTGAAAAATAAGGAAATTTCTAAGTGACCCCAAACTTTTGAACGGTAGTGTGTGTGTGTGTGTGTATATATACTTTGTAAACTTAATATTTACAATATGCAATACTGCTGTACTATACTGAATATTGTTTTGCTACTACTACATTTCACTTCATAATATTACACTTATATGCCATAATATGTATAATATACCAGCCTTTTTATTTGACCATATTATGTCATACTGTTATACCACTTTACTTTGAGGAGACGTCACTGTTAGTCTAGAACACTGAATAATGTTTCCAACAGGTAAACCTGAACATGCACACCTCTCTTGAGTGTGACATCATTATAACCGCATAACTATATAGATTATAATTAACTGAAGGATACACTTTTTCCTACACGTAGATCTTAAACCCTTTAATATAAACAGGAGCCCGGCCCCCCTACGGAGGAAACTCATTTCCACTTGTCCTCTCCTTATATGTAGTGAGGTGTCGGTAGGTGGAACTGCATAGCCGCTGACTCGCCGCTCTCCTGGCTGACGTCACACGCTGCCACGGACTCTCCGCTGCCAGTAATCTCACTCGCTGTCTCTCCAACAAAGTTAACTAACGTGTTAGCAAGCTGACTAGCTTGCTATTATTAAACTGGTGGGAGGGAAATGAAGCCGCTGTAGACATCTTAACGCTGATTGGCCAAGACTCGACACGTCAAAGATCTTCTATTGCTAAGATGATCACGACCTCAGTTTTTTTTCCGTGTCCCACTCCAATCTCAGAAACGGCAGACAGTTGACCCCCCTCGCTCCTCTCCCAAAAACAGAAACTCTTCGGATCTACGTGATTCACGTGGATGACATATTTTGGTTTCAAAATGGCGAATTTCGCCGAAAGGTGAGGGATTTTCATGTCACACACACACACACACACACACACACACACACACACACACACACACACACACACACACACACACAGAGAGAGAGAGAAAGCAGCTGCAGGCTGTTGGTGGAAAGGAAGTTAATTTGATTGCTAGCATGAAGTTAGCTTTGTTAGACTAAGCTCACTGACTGTGTTTCTACTGTGCACGGCCGCGTTATTACGGTCGCGTGTGAGTGTACGTGGTAATACGGTCGCGCAAACTGTCGCATGTGTCCGCACGCGTGTGTGAACGTGAGCCTCAGTGGAGCTGTTGCTCCCACGTCTATTTAAACTCCAGAAAAATATCAAGGATATCAGCGTGATCGTCTCCTTCTCTCCTCTCTGTTGAATGTACTATAATGGTGATTTGAGCATGTTTTTGCCCCGAAATATGGGGTTTAACAAATGGTTTTGTAGACAATCTGCACACACATTGGAGTGTGTGACTTGGTGATATTCATGAAGATATTCAGTCAAAGGCATTGTAAAGCCTCCTGTCTGTTTGTCTGTCGTCTGTCTCTCTGTCTTCCCTTTAAAAATAAAAGCTGAATGAATTAACTGTATCTTAACATAAAGCTCAAATGAGGATTTTTGTATTAAATACTTAATGCGCTTACTTACTTTGCTTAATACTTTGACTACTGCTGCTAATATTTGGACTATTACTACTAATCCAACAACTACTACTGCTACTCCTGCTACTACTGCTATTAATATGACTACTACTACTGCTGCTGCTATTACTATGAATACTACTACTACTACTACTCATACTACCGTTATTTCAACTACTACTACTGTAATTTCAAATACTACTACGACTACTACTCATACTACTGTTATTTATACTACTACTAATACTACTACTGCAACTACTACCTTTATTCATACCATTGTTAATAAGTGTGGCTTCAGCTGCAAGGGGTCATAGACCCCTGCAGCAAGCGCACTTCATGTTCTCCTGTGGGCTTGATAATAATAATAATAATAATAATAATCATAGTCCCACAAAAACTTTGGCACGTATCTCCTCTCGTAGCGTTGCCCGCACATGCGTCAACATACATCAAAACGTGCGGCCTGATCGAGAATCGTGTGCTATGACTTTTCTAAGAGATTCGACCAGCCTTTTTCCCGAAAAGCGCGAAAAACGGCGAGAGATTGTCCCATTCACTTGACTGGGGTTTCGGCGTGAAGAGAGCAAAAAAAAACACACTCATCTTTGTGCCCATAGTGACTCGCCATAATTTAACGTAGAGAAATGATTTAAAGTTTAAAACGTTGACAAAAGTCTGGAGTTTCTTTGCCTAATTGGGCATTTTTTGATACCTTAATTATTGTTCAAGTTTAGGAAAATGTGGGGACCATTTCAGAGTTTACAATGGGTGTGTATGGCGCAGGTTAGAGTGGTGATGTCATCACTAGAGCACAGCGGAGCTTCCGACTCTTATGTAAAAACTAATTGTATTTTGCCATTCACTCCATAATATTTACTTTTGAGGCATTATTTATATATGAAAACGTTGGAAATATTGTGCTTGTGGCACACGTGCGTCGTGGAATCCAACAAACGAATACTGTTTTGTCAGCAAGCCTGAAAGCGACATGAAGTCCGGCCAACTGCTCCATCAACCTCCATGTTAAATCGGACCACAATTTTCTCTCGACGGAAACATGAGCACTTTATAAACTGAAGTTACGCTCTCATTTCTAAATCCTTACAAATATTAAGTAGACGGAAACGTTCTCAGAAGTCTTGTGCTTCTCATGATTACGTTATTTTTTGCGATGGGATCCTCGGTTGTCTGTCAAATACAATAGTTTGAAAGGTTGTTTTCTCATTAAATCCACAGTCCCGTGTCCCTGTGACACAGGTGTTTGAAGTCACCATGACAATCGGTGACACACACGCAGGAGGAGCCAACAGACAGTTCTCTCTCTCTCCCCTTCCTATCACATAACACATCTAACTACGGGTAATGTCGGCGTTTATATATATATATATATATATATATATATATATATATATATATTATTATTATTATTATCAAGCCCACAGGAGAACATGAAGTGCGCTTGCTGCAGGTGTCTATGACCCCTTGCAGCTGAAGCCACACATAATAATATAAACAAAAGATGACATAACAGTAAAATCACAGCATGGCATTTATAGAATACCACAATGGCTCAGTATGGTCAGAAGTCAGTATTGAGTGAACAAACTTACCTCTTTCCTCATCCTTTCGATCTTTCATGCAGCTGGACAGGTTGGTGGTGATGGAGGAGCGAGTGCTGGGAAGCAGTGAGCCCACCAGTTCAGGACCGGCCTTTATGTCTGCAGAGGAGAAAGATAATAATAATAATCATAATAATGCATTTCATTATTATCGCACTCTTCCTTCAAAGAATCTCAG
Source organism: Taurulus bubalis (assembly GCF_910589615.1). Taxonomy (NCBI): domain Eukaryota; kingdom Metazoa; phylum Chordata; class Actinopteri; order Perciformes; family Cottidae; genus Taurulus; species Taurulus bubalis. The sequence continues at coordinate 2,133,967 of NC_136598.1, read as the reverse complement.
AGTGCCACACACATAGTAAAAACAAATTAAACCGATTAAAACATAGTTAAAGCAACCCATAAAAATAAAAAAAAATAAGAATGTAATAGCTGACACAAATTAACTCAAGGTAAAAAATGTCTTCCTGAATAAAAAGGTTTTTAGGCCAGTCTTAAAAGAGTTCAGTGTCTGAGTTGCCCTCAGGTGGTCAGGGAGACCGTTCCACAACCATGGCACTGCCGAACAAAAGGCCCGGTCGCCCATGGTGCGGAGCTTGGTGTTGGGGACCCGAAGGAGCGAGCGGCCTGTGGATCTGAGGGTGCGGGTGGAGGTTAGGGGAGTGATAAGTTCTTGTAGGTAGGGGGGTAGATGCCGGGACGGTTGTGATCAAACAGTGAGGCGGATCTGGAGACTTGCACATGAACATCTGACTGGATGGGAACTTTATTCATTTATGTAGAACCACCTATTTCAAACTACATATTATGCTATTTAAATGTGTTTTTGTCCAAAAGAAAACCCTATTCCTAACTCTAAATTGAAATGCAGCACATTCAGCTCCATTCGTTTTCTCTTCTTCCACTGTTTATCATATCACACTGATGTTTTGTGGGAACCTGAAACAGCTGTGAAATGTTTGCCACTGACCACAAGAGGAAGCTGTTGGGTTATGGTCGGCTATAAAGTATTTCAGTAAAAGTGGCAAGCGATGTATAGTAGACATTTTGAACAAGCCAACAGGCTGCAAAAATGACCACAGACATGAAGCAACACTCTCTGCAAAAGGATAATTTGTTGCATTGCTGCAGATGTATAAGGCCTGTAGGTTCACATGCGTTAGTCATTCAAAAGACAAAGTCTTTTAGACAACCTAAGCCTGGGCCTCACTGCTGTGGGTAGACTAACTTTCCAACACACAAAAAGGACCTCAAGCACATCAACTACTGACACAAAGAACAGACTAAATCAAAAGAGTAGTAACATCCTGAGTAGATGCTGACATAAATGAGGAGTGTAGTTTGAGGTGTTTTTTTATTTGCCCTACACGCATTTGCTTTCCATGTTTTAACTAGGCAGATGAAGTATGTCAGACTACATTCTTTAAATAGTCTGCTGGTTCCTGTGACTGACTCTCTACCTTTGCCAACTATCCTAAATAAAATAAAATAAATAAAGTTATATGAACAAGAATGACAATTGACACAGCAAAGGGAAATAGCTTCTTGAGATATTTCATGTTATCAGAAGCATGGTGGTCTGGACTCAATCATTTCACTCGGCTTTCCCCTAAGATCCTATGACTCTACATCTTGGGGTTTCTTGAGTTTGGGAGACACGTGGAGCATATATAGCAATATGCCTCTTACAGAGGAGAACTACACACTTCCAAGTTATGTAGCTATAGCTACTGACATGACCTCCTCCCAAACAACTGCAATGGAATTACTAAAAACTTTCAACATGAGTGAAAATAAAATATACATTCTAAACACCAGAGATGTTATTTTTTTGCAATGATCCCTACAGAACCTCAAATGAACCTGGGAAGCCAATCATCAGTGAGCCGTTTATTGGTTCAGGAGTGTGTACCTGGAGTAGGGGATGATGACGACGCCCCCAGCTTGGTTGAGTTGCGCTCCTGCTTGCTTTTAATTGGAGTGTCTGAGCGGGCGCTGCTGGTGATGGAGTAGGTGGGTTTTTCATCACTGCACATACACTCCTCCTGGAGCTCTGCCTGGCCCCTGTGGTTCTGCTGCACACTGTGGGGCCATATTGTCAGGGCAGTGGGACAGTTTTTCTGAGCACAGGCCTTCGTGGTACTCTCGGCCTCCTTTTTCACCATTTCTGCTCCTATGTGGTTCATCAGCCCAGAGGCAGGAGCTGGGACTGGGGGTGTTGTGGTGGGTTTCAGTCTGTGCTGCAGCTCAGCCTGCCTGCATGAGACTGATGTACTGTTACAGTCTACAGGTCCGTTGACTTTGGTTGGCTGACACTCCTCTGCTTGAGGTCCATTGGGTTTCCTGCAGTTTTGACATGGTGGTGTGTTGCATTTACAAATGCCCAGCTCTGCAAGCTTGTCTCTTGAAAGAGAGGCCCCCTGGGGGTCATCAGGTGTACTGCAGTGTTTAGAGCCAGAGTCGGGTGAAGAAGTCCTTTCAAAGGAAGTTTTTATGTCCTCAGATGTTACACAAGATTTAGCAGTGGTTTTCTGCTCAGAAACCCAGTCTGCAGACGCTGGTACTGATGACAGGGTGGTTGCTGTGGACGAAGCCTTCTGCTTGATGGATAGGTGTCGCATGATGCTGCACTGGAGGGCGATGACGTCCTGAAGCCACTGTTTAACACACCAGAACCAGGTTTTAACAGAGGAAGCAACCATCAAGCCTTTTTACAATCCTATTTAGTCCCATCTAATGGAGACACTTATGCCAGAGGAAGAAATCAACATCCTGATTTAGAAAAAAGTTAAAGCTAAATACATTTTTCCTCGACCCTGGGCCTTTTTATACCCGTTTGCTGTTTGAAAGGCTTGTAATGTTAAACTGCAAGGTTAGCTTAACTTCCAGACCTTCTAAAACAAAGGTTTTCAGACTTTGAAAAAGTGCACCTGAAGAGACCTGAATCCACAGACGTCCACAATCAAGGCAAATATCACCTTCAAGCCATATTTCTGTTAGTATTAGATTCATTCACTGTTCTTGTAGAAATTAAATAAGCTATGAATGCCTCTACCTGCATGGACGTTATCATTCCACATCCAGCCCACAATCGACAATATTTATGCCTTTCAAGATCAGGCTACTAACTATCAGTGATTCAGCAACACACTTGCCAAAATCATGAAGAGACTTTTTTTTTTTATACACAGAGCATACAAGATACAAGCCGTTGCTGCAGGCGACTCTTGTTAGACTGATTGAAAATGACAAACAACATTCAACAAACTGTGCCAAGTTGTGGTCTGCTTACCTCCTGCTGCTCAGCCTCTGAGGTGAGGTGCTTTGAGGGCTGGTGGTCAGGCACACCACTACAAACCAGCTCCAACTGGCGCACCCCCGCAGGAGTCAGCATGGGGGGAGGATTCTGGTACTGGGACTTGATGGCATCTGGCACCTGAGTCAAAACAGTGATTGGAAGAAATAACGAAAATGCTCGACCTAAACTTGTCCTAACATTGTGATGTTTCTGAACGAACCCCTCCACCCCGCCCCCGAGTACATTCTTGCTCAAATTTCAACTTCAGATGCTGTGATATAATTCCTTTACTGCTACCACTAGGCTGTCTATATCATCTACCTTGATGGTCTTCTTATTGTGCTGGTGGGTTGTGCGCCGGTTGGGTGCGTTCTGCCGATGGACTCTACGCAGGAAGTCCAACTTGACAGCGTGCTGGGACATCCTGTCCTGGAAATGGTCAAACAGCTGACAGTGGCTAGACAGGCTCAGGCTCCTCTGATTCAGCTGCACATCAGACAAACAGTAGAAATGGAAAACTAAGCATTCTGTTGGAAAGACAAAAAAGTTGTTTCAGCTCTGAGCCAAGACCACGCATCTTACCACTAAGTGCTCAATATGGTTTGGACACATCCATTTGCCAGCAGGTAGAGCTGTGAGTGGAGGGTCCAGACAGTCCATGTGGAACAGAAGAGGACAATAGTCACACTGGATCAGTGGAGCCAACCTGCAACTCCTGTGAGAGGAAATACAAGGAAATCAATACAAGACATGAGACATTTCAGGTCTGTGCAAATAATAATGCAAATCATGTAATCTGTTACTAACCTGTTGCATGAAAAACAGACTTTGACTGGTAGGGGGACCAGACCATTGGGATCGAGCTCATGTTGAGGCCTCCTGAATGGCTTCCCTAGCAGCTCCTCTTTTCTCCTCCGTTTACTGCTGCCTAGAAATCCAAACCAGATACCTTTATGCCGTCATGCATCAGACATCTGAAGTGCTCAATACAATCCAGGCTCACTTTATAATCAAGGTGCTCTACTTTGTTGTTTTTAGGGGTGTGAATCTTTCAGTAAGTATCTCACGATTCAAATTTGATTCTCGATCCAGTATATATATATATATATATATATTGGTAGGATTTTGTTTCTCAAAAACTTTGAGCTGAACTGTAGTCAGAACCCTGTTTCTATGTATTCATGTTGCTCTCTTTGAAAGCTTCACAATAGAGGAGGAGCGGCTGATTGGTGGAGCTGAAATAAGGAGTTATCCCTACGATACCGCTTCATTTCACTACAAAAACCTAATTAAGGGTCAGCTGGAGAGAGATCGCTATGGAGCTGAAAGTTTTATTCCCAGTGAATGTCACAATATAAAACCTGTGTTTCTATTTAAAGAGTATAAACGTCAGAATACAGCAGGTACTACTCAGCATCTTTGAAGTGGTCTGATGAGAAGCTCACAGGTACCTGGTTTGTTTATGGACGTGGTGTGCTATAGCTGATGGGACACAAGTTCTCAGGCAGCATTAAGGTTGTTGTTGTTGTTGTTGTTGTTGAACGATTCCTTGTTTCATTTTAAATTATTGAAAGTACTTTCATGAATAAATTTTTTCCTACATCCCTTAGTTTTAATTTATTAACTTTCCACACCTTGCCTCATCTACTTCTAGTTTGCTTTCTGGAATGCAAACACTTTCTATTAGAAGTGTATTTTTTTTTTTTTTAAGAGTTCCCCAACCTTCCCAAAATAAAATTGTTTGCTAAACTCAAGTTCTCATGACAAATTAGCAGCTCTCCAATAGTAGTAGTGATTAGTGATTTAGGACCCCAAAAGGTTACCAGGCCTTGAAGAGCCATTTCCCCTAAACCCTAAAGTAATGTACTCTTTTATTCCCTCCTTTTATTCCCTCCTTTACCGTAACATTTGAAAACTTGTTGAAATAAATACAACATAATTGTACATGTCATTAAGACTGACCTGGTAGTGCAGTGGTGCAGGTGAGCTCACTGGGCAACTGGAACTGCGTAGGGTTTCTCTCCATAGCGGCTGCTATTAGCAGCTGAAAGGGCCTTTTGAGGAGGCGTGGAGTCGGCGTGGATAGTGTTGCACCCTCGAGCTCGGAGCCCTGCACTTCATCCTCGGGCTCAGCTGCCGCCTCCTCTTCCCCGTCGTTCTGCTCCTCTGAGGGGGTTGGGGTGGACGAAGTGTTGGAGGTGGGCGTTCCGGGCCGGCTGCTCGGCCTGCTGCTGGTCCTCCGATCCAAGAGGCGTACCTGGGCCACTCGTAGACCGGGCCCTGCTGCCCCGGCCCCCGGAGGCAGGCCGTCGAGCCGCAGTGGTCCGGCATTGAGGTCCAGCTCCACGGCCGGGGACACAGAGCGCTTAGTGGAGGACTTCTCCGGAAGGCCGTTGGTCTGCTCCGTCTTCTGCTCTCGCTTCTGATGGCAGCAAACAAAGACCAAAAAACAGAGGTATCAGTCTATATAGCACACAAGCAAACACTTTTCTCTACATTTTTCCAGCAGCATGACTGTAACATTGGTGGGGGAACAGAGAAAGAGAAGACCTGCCACTCACCTTTTTTCGAACATTGCAGCGGTGACACATCCATTCCCCTGGGGGAAGCATTTCTTCACTTAGAGGTGGATTGCTGCGGTAGGAAGGTAAAACACAATAATCAGTGACCTGGTTCATAATCAATGCAGACCAATCAATATACATCATATAACATTCTTCTATGCAGTCATTATATCACACTTCACAATTCTGTTGTCTTGTTTCATGTGAGGAGGAACATTTGGATTTGAATCATGATTTTGTCTACAATCCTGTGAGAAAATTTACATTTAATGTATTACTAGTCACAAGCGTATTCAACACTATGGGTACATCCCAAGTCTTTTAATTGTCGTTTCCTCGCTCCTCGCCATATTGACGGCCGTCCAAAAGCTCTTGGCCATGATCGAGGCGGCACAAGAACGGGCCTCCAGGAAGTGTTTTAACGCTGGACACGCCCCCTCAGTATCCATCAGTTATTTGATTGGACGCTGCAGCTGATCGGACTGATCGCTGGAGTTTCATACCAGAGTGATGACGATCACAGATTAAACTCAAATTATATATTAGAGTGTTTTCTTATTCACCATCTGGTTCAAATATGTTCATTGTAGATCTGAACAAAAGGACCACAGACTTTCTTCATTTATAAAAATATGTGTCTTTTCTTGATCTGTTGTGTCCCTCAATAACTGTTATTATATTTATAATAAAAATCAGAGAGCGCTGGAGAGAGGAAATACTTTTTACAACATGTATCGTCCTTTCCATTCAGTCACATCTGATCATTCCCGAGTGTCGAGTTTAATGAGTTATATAATTCAAATGAATTCTAGTGGTGAAGAGAAACCACAATCATATTGTGGGTTATTTTATGATGTCACAATCAGAAATTCAAAACATACAGACGCAAATAATTAATAAATAAGACAAATGTATTCCGCCGGTAGAAATCGATCCTGCGCGTATAAGCAGGACACAGAACAGTATGAATACCACACACTGTGTATAAATACTCAATGCAGTTTGTTTAACAGGTAACAGACTACAGATAACACATCTCCGGAGCAGAAAATAATTCTGTGTCAGTGATCATGTCGGTCATAAGTCTCTCCAGCTGTTAAAGCGACTGACAGCTGATCCAGATGTGATCCACTGAAACCTCCCAAAAAAACAGAAACCAATGTTGCTTCACGTGACACGTCAGAGGAAAGGACATCTCATGTCTCTTAAAACATATTTCCTTGTGTCCTCTCTCCTTGCATGCAAAAATATGCAAGTGAGGGAAACAGGGATGCAGTTAAGAGACTTGGGATGCACCCATAGTTCTCCAATGTTAGTGTCACATCTACTGGATTGACAATTGCCTTTCATCAAAGAAAATGCATGTCAATGATGTGATCTCAATTTCTTAAATTGTTAACATTTGTATGACAAAAGCTGGAACATGAATGTATTATATACACTTAGTAAATATCCTAAATATTCGACTTAAAGTCAAATAAAAAAGTGAAATAACAACAAGCCCAGTGCCTTCTATGTATGAAGGAGGTCAATGTCATGACTGATCTATAACAGGCAGGACCCATTTGAAGCCAGGTCTCTAAACTACAGCCTAAAATTCCCGACCATGACGTTAAGTCTAGTTTATGGTTCTCCGTCAGGTCGCATACCCCTACGCCGTAGCCTGACGCGCACCTCCAAAAAGTCCTAACTACGCGTCGCGTTGACGCGGACCGTAAGCGCTGTGATTGGTCCGCTCAGAACGTAATTTCCGGCAGTTGCTTTTTACGTCTTCTCTGTCGCCTGCGCTTCAACATTTGCAATATAAGCAATTGCTCTTCAATATTGATGAGCTCCAACTTTAATGCAGCCGCTCCACTACTTCGAATGCTCAACGATGACCATAAACTAGGCTTAACTCCACATTGTGAAGAGGAAGTCATTCACAGGCCTGACCATATAAGGATAACACATTTCTGCCAAACTGGCAGCTAAACTTTTCCAAATGCCACAGTTAAAATAATCGTGCATGCAGCCGTTTAACGGGGAGACATGCAGCACGGCAGTGGCCTGGCGTGAAACCGGTACGAGCTTAGTAACACACAGCAAACACCGCCATAACGCGGACGTACACCCTCACAGAAAATGCCCCCAAAAAATCGCCGGTATAATTTCTCAAAGCTGGATTTACAGGTTGGTAAAATGGCGGTGGAATAGAAAAAAGAGCAGGGAGGTCGCCATATTGTAAACAGAGGCAGTCTCGACTCCATTTGTTATCGGCAGCGGCTCCACTGGCTGCAGCCGCGGCAGGAGGGCGGATTGACAGCGAGCTAACTGTAGCCGCTTCTTTCTTCAGCACATGCACGTTGTATGTACACGCCTTTTCGTTTCAGACCATAACGACTGAAATGACGCTCTGCTTGTACGAGCAGCCACATGGAACGGCACACGTCCCCCAAGAGGGAGGCAATGTTAGCCACCCGATACCGACATAGATCAAACTAGCAGGTGTTGTATTTACTCGCCAAACCCAATTAATAAACTTCACTATTAATTCCCTCGCCAACCGGTTTACCGGAAACATAACCTCGGGGTACGTTTTAATGTATGTATAGTTGCTGATGAATTCGGCATACAAGTGATTATCTGGGCAGCACGGTCAATTCAAATTCAACTTTACAAAAGGCTAACCAGGGCTCGCTACCGCCCTCCTATGTCCAGTCGCACGGCTTTAGAGTGAATATGGGCGGACCCGCCGATGTGTACAGTTTAAATGTCATTGAAACAACAGCAGAGACAATGACGACTGGTACAATCTTAACAGGGGGAGAACATAATCCACACGTTTCCAGTGGCATGTCACATGGCAATGACTCCGCAGCACAACGTAACTTCATAAGGGAAGTTAGCTTTCAGCCTGTAGCGTATGAATGCAGTTCGGTTACCGCAGACTCGAAGGCACAGACCCGGGTCGGGCTCTACTCGTTACGTGCATGACGCATCCCTTTGCGTTGGGACTCTTGTTCAAATAGCTCTTGCTTACCAGCACTGGAGGTGGAAGGCTGCAGGACAGTGGTCACAGCACAGCAAGTCTCCCCCCTCCCGGCAACTGTCGCAGGTGTCGTGGTTGGTGGCCCTGCCGCTCCTCCGGACGTCTCTCACCAACTTCCGACTCCTCTTTTCTACCTCCTCGGACTTCGGGGGCGCCAGCAGTGTTTGGATTTGCTGTAAAAGTTGTTCAAGTCTTTAGTAAAAAAAAAAAAATCACGGCTGCCCGACCGACGGCATGTCAAAAGAGTTGCAAAATGAGCAGCTATATGGCAGCTGTGCTAAGGCTGGGGAGAGCGCTAACGTTACCGTTTCCTTGAGGCCTCCATTATCAACCCGCTTTATTAGCTCACCGGGAGGCGCTTGACAGCAGGCTTTATTAGGTCTAATGATAACAACACTTAATATGGTGGTAAAAGACTTCAATGCATCAGCAATAGGGGAGCATTTCACTTCATTAAGGCCTTCAAGCAAAGCGACCTTACCTCCATTAAGCCCCCAGAGGTATCCAAATCGTACACAATCGTCGGGGTCTCCATTTTGTCCCACATTCATCCAGGTGCAGACGTTGCTAAAGGAATTTGCGATACAAATGCCTTCCCAACACAAAACGATTCGAGTAAATCCCGTAGTAAATGTATTTTACCAAATGTTTTTAACCAGAGGATGGCTGGCCAAGCGATGCAGGCTATCGTTAGCTGGCTAAAGGAGCTAACTACGAAGGCAAGACGCAAACCAGTCAAGGTTGTGAAGCTAACGGTCTCCCTAGCTGGTGTTGTGGCCCCAATAAGACAACAAACAGCAACGATAATCGTGTAATTGTGACACGGGCTTCTGAGCACCACTTTTACCGAGCCGCGCCAAGCCTGCATGCAGTATTTTATATCAACAGATTATTGCTGTTAGCTACAAAATCCATCTGCGGCCTAGCTGGCCAGCCATGATTCTTGTTTCTGCTCCTGCAAAAGGGAGCCTTGTAAATCTGCAAACCCCTCCGCTCCCATTGTCAACAAAGTCGAAAAACTGAAGGATATTCGGCGTGGCGCGGTCCAATGCAGGGTTTCCGATAGCGTTCGTAACGTGTAATCCTCAAACCAGGGTATGCGGAGATGCAAATTTGGTTGATGTTATTGTTGTGAAAAAGGCTGTGCATCTACTCAGGCTGCTAGCAACATCCTCTACCAGTTGGCGCAACCGCGAACCGCCGGACGCGCATGCGCATCGGCTACGGATATAGATAATTGCGATCATACACCGTGACAAGGAGCGAATAGATTGCACGCAACATTACATTTGGCTACTAGAATGTTACATTCTTACCATTTCTAGCGCAGTATTCCTTAACTGAGATTGCTACTAGTTATTAATACTGCTGCTTCTGTGAAAATGTATACCGTTGTTTGTATTGATAACCGTTTTGCCAACGTATGACTGATACCTCTTTTTCACAGTCTGCTTTTATGTGTTCCTGCTACACCAGTAATACGGACTACGTTACTGCTGCTTTCGCATTTTAATTATTACCGCTGTTGCCTATTGTTCGCAATTTCAATCTCGTGTTACTGGTCCTAAAGCGAACTTTTTTTTTTCTGTTGTCACAGACAGTGCCCTCCATTTTTTAAACTTTTGGCACTAATACAATGACAACTAATAGCAATGGGACTATTATTACCACTATAACTACTACCACCACTGACAGTATTGCTTCTGTCTTACATCTTGGGTCATAAAATAAAGTCACCATATGTATGCCTATGCAGGGTGTGAGTGGCAGTGATGAAGGAAGTCAGATCTCTTACAGTTGTTTATTATGTACACACTAACACGGCACTTGAGACACAAAGACCACAACCTGAAACCCCCTGAATCAATTCTGCTTAAATACAAGAACATTCACTGCTTTACATTCAGATTGACACATACATTTTACAAAACACTACACTCAATGTCTACACTCAACATAACATTTTAAAACATTATAGTCATTATGGCCTTTAGAAAAATTATTGTTTTGGGTGGCGGTGGGGTAGTGACGCGGCTTAAGAAAAATTCCTCTTACATTACTATTATACTTTTAAGTAGTTTTGAAACCAGTACTTTTACATTTTTACTTAAGTAAAAAGCTTGAGTTGATACTTCAACTTTTACATAAGTATTTTAAATGAGGCTTTATAGTCTTGTAAACCTATAGAGGTAGTATTGCTGACACAGAGAAAATTAAGTATAAATGCATTTTCATGCTAATTCAAGTCCAAACTGAAGCTCTATCAGCAGCTGTCTCTTCTCATCAAATTGAAGGCTGTTGGGATTTTATTTGCCCCCCTCTTCCTGCTATTCGTTTTTTTAGGCAATTTCATTGGCTGTACGAAACGCCTGTCATCTGAGCCGTATGACGTGACAGGCTTGATCCACGTAAGGAGACAGGGGTTGACTCTGTTCTTCAACGTAGCTTCTGGTTGGGTAATGTAGCCTGTCAGTCGTGACATGAAGCTCCTATTGGTTCACGTGGGGTTTCATTGGAAACGTTTGATTTCGTTTGTAGCTGTGCTCTCATGCAAACTTGCTTTTTCTAAAAACAAAACGTTATTCTTTCATATCTTCCAGCTGATATGAAATGATGCAACACCAGTTGGTGAATATTTAAGGATGTAATCACGGGTTTTGGACTAAATCTTTTATGGGATTTTTTTTTTTATGGGACCTTTGACGTAACAACGCCGTGTTGGAATGTTATGGATTTATGGATAAATATGAGTCGTCATCGGTGAGTTGCCTGTATTTTGCTATCGTTTGTTTGTTTGTTGTTGTCTGACAAAAGTATTGTTGGTGGTCTGATCTTGAAACGGATTGCACAGCTGGAATCACAAGAATCGTAGGTTTCCAGAAACATATGGCACTCGTACCGAACTATAAATAGGGGGCACAGTGTACAATAGAATGTCCAGTAAAGGACGCCCGTGGGACGGCAGAACGTTAAGTATGTGTACTACTGAGCACTAACATGCGTTTTAATGGAGCGGAAGACATGATAACTAGTTGCCTATAAAACAAACCAAAATGAAATAGCAACAAGGCTATTTTTAAAATGTAGGGAGTAGAAAGTAGAGATATTTGCGTGAAAATGTAAGGAGTAGAAGTAAAAAGTTGTCTGAAAAATAAATACTCCAGTAAAGTATAGATACCCAAAATTTCTACTTAAGTAAAGAAGTATTTATACTTCGTTACTTGACACCTCTGCATATATGACACCCGCCTTACCCGCAAAGCGACCATGATTGTGTGTGACTCCTGTCTCTTTAGCCTCCTGCCCTCTGGGACTTCTCCCGGAGCCTCCATGTTAGCATCACCCGACCTTCAAACAGTTTCGTCCACAAGGCTATTAGGAAGCTGAACTCTATCCCCACTCTCCCACTCCATCCTCTCTTTTAGACTCCTATGTCTGACTGCCGCTAAAATACAGAATGATAGTTTTTCTTAATATTGTCTAAATGTTTTTTTCCTATTTGCACTTTATTATTATCTGTCTGCACTTTATATGTTGGACAGGACAACTCCTCTCTATGTTTGTGAAATGCTGAGAAATTGACAATAAAGCTGGCTTTGACTTTTTGTATTGCCCCCCCCAAAAGGTACAGTATACATTATTGTAGTGTTTTACATCCATACTAGTGTTTTACATCCATACTAGTGTTTTACATTCACTGTAATGGGAAAATATAGTGTTGTAATGTTGTGGGTTTAATAGAGTTTAAATTGAACCTTAAATGACCCTCAGAGATGAATTACCAAATGGGGGGAGAAGCAGATATACTGGGATCAGAGAGCTTGTTGATCTTCCTTCACTTCCATATGGAGGGGTCGTAAACACATAAGGTGTTGATTCTCAGGACAAAGGCAATGCAAGTTCTGTTGACGGGAACAGTGCGGGTTCATGTTTCTCGAACAGACTCAGCTACTCTGGTCTCCTTCATTGGGGGGTTTGGAGGTGGAGACCTGATTGTGTTATAAGTGAGATGATGACTGTTGTTTCTTCGAATTCTGTGTTACAGGCTGCGCCGAGTGGCAGTGACAGACTATTCCTTCCTGCAGGAATAAATGGACTTTAGACAATTTTGATTCAGAGACTTCATTCCTTTTTAACAGATCTACAGGAAAATCTTCCATCATAAAATGTTTGTATATATTTGATAAGAACTGTAAGTAAACGTGTTAAAACCCCCCTTAATTAAAAGCTCCTCAAATTAAACTTTAAAAGTAAGTAAAAGTATGTAAGTACACTAAAACATGTAAATACTAAAAGTAAAAGTACTCAATGTGGAAAAATGCCCCCTGTGAATGATACTACATAATATAATATCATTAAATTATTAGTGATTTGTAGTTGGTTGAGGCTGAGCAAATTGTTTTAACATTTTGTATCAGACTGCAACAAATTATTATTTTCATTCTGGATCAATCTTATTTTCTCGATTAATCAATTGATTGTTTTGCTGTTTGAGAAATGCCATTACAATTACTCAGAACCAGAAGAGAAATCTTTACAATGTTTGTTTTTGTTTTGTTTTTTTAAAACCTCAAAACTATTAAATACTATAAAAACTACTATAAATGAAAAAAATGTAAGGTAAATTTTTTTGCATGGAAATTATCGAAATGATTAACAAAATAGTCAATTTATCATTTCTGCTGAACATGTTCATGTTTTTCGTGCAGAAATCTTAAATTGCAAAGTAAATAGGAACTAAAGCTGTTAAATCATTGTCTCACATTGTATGTACTATAACTGAAAAAAAAAAGAGATCAAACATTGTTCCTAAATATGTACACTGGGTGGCGCTGTTCTGGGTTCCTGGGATTGGCTATATAATCCATCAGAGCATGATTGACGGCAGGTGTTGGACCCCGGAAAGGGCAAAGGGTTTTGACCGCTTGCATGGTACTATTATGCTTCAAGCAACACAAGGCTAATTGTTGGCATCTAAAGGGCCATATTCATGTCCTACCACTGCTGGACGAGAATAAACTTATCTTGTACCATATAACCTGTCCGTGGATTATTGAACCGAAACAAAGGAATGCAAGGTAACGGAGGCAAAGCAAGAGTGCGTCAAAAAGATCAATCCAGAGGGAAAAGCACCTCAGTAGCCCAGGTATAGGACGGGGCTCCTTTAATAAGTGTTTTAGAACAAAGTTTTTCTTCTACTATTTGGAATGCAAACATGTAATTCCTGGTTGTCTGCATCACAACGACAGCAACAACAGTTCCAGAATTGTGGGGCCTAGGCAGGAGTCAAAGTGTAATGCTAGGTTGCTTTTAAAGGAACATGACACATATCCCTGCCTTGGGACTGATGGGTAATTTGTAGCGCTTGCCAGCAGAGGGAGGCAGTAATCTGTTGTTGTTTTCTAGTTTGGCCAAATGGGCAAAATATGATCGCCTCAGGATAGCTTTTAGATAGAACACTTCATAATTACAATATTAATAGGATTTATAGGATTGTTTCAGGCTCCACAAACCTATGTCCAGCTAAGCTCCATGCAGCAGGTAAAAAGTACAACATTGACATCTGAGATCTAGTGGTGTAAAAATAACTGATGTAATAGTTTTTTGCGGGATAGCTTGAGAACATATATATGAAGACATAATGCTAAAGCAGCCTATAACTCATCAATAATAGAGAAAAGTAAGAACAATAGATAGATATAGATTCCTATAGATTTCAGTAGTAGTGACTTCATGAACTTCTTCAATGATAAGATTCTGGCTATTGGAGGCAAGATTGATGATCTCCTGCCCTCGGCCACTGACGGTCTATCCTCAGGTGGAGTGGCTCGTGGCGGCTGTGGGCTGTGGATGGCTTTTCTCCCATCAACCTCAACCAATTGCAGTGGTGGCTGGTGGACTTATTTTTTGATAAGGCCATCTAATCAATTTCAGCAAACATCCCAGTATGCTTCAATGCAAAAAAAGAGTATCAAACACGCATTACTACTTTGCAGTTAAATATTTAACATTTATTCCAACACTTTGATATAATAAGGACATCTTATTAATACAGTACATATATATATATATATATATATATATATATATATATATATATATATATATATATATATATATATATATATATATATATATCTCATGTAGCATACAGATAAGTGGTCATGCACTTGACTGATGATTTCAAATGTATTGATAAATTCCCCAAACCAACGTAAGAGCTGTGTACAAAGGCACAACACACGATAATTATGTTAGCTTACTGCTTGTTTGCATTAACAGCGCGCACACGCACACGCACACAGAGCCAACACTTACGCAAATTTCCTTAAAACATACATATTTATTTCAACTTTAACTAACCTTGTGCTTCTTCGGTGCTAATACCGCTACTGTTTCTAATTTGTATACGAAACTGACCATATTTTCTGTAGCTTTTCGACATTAAATCCGCACATAATGCGACATAAGGCATCTCATCTTAAAACACACAAGAGACAAGCACGAGAGATGAGGACGCGCACCCTTGGGCCAAATGAGAGTGGCCCCACAGTGGATATTTTTGTTGTCTTTAATCAGTGATTGGCTAAACTGCTTATTAGACCTGTCTTTCTTGGGCAAAATGGACCTGGCTCCACCACGTGCACGGCGCAGCAGAGACGTGCACAGGCGGAGAGGACAAGCAGGAAAAGCATATATTTTGGGCAGATATCCTATTTTACAAATATTACTGGGTATATTCCATAGCTCAAAAACACAAATATTGATAATTTGCATAATTTATTAATATTATTATAATTTTTTATATTATAACTATTTTTTTTGTGAGGCCAGCTGCCACTGACCAGTTGTCTTCAACGGTTTCTACTTCTAAACCTTCTACCTGTCTTTTAGACCCCATCCCAATGAGGCTGCTTAAAGAGGTTTTGCCTTTGGTTGGCACCTCTCTGCTGGATATTATCAGAGTCTTTAATAACAGGTCATGTGCCACAGTCTTTCAAAGTGGCTGTAATTAAATCTCTTTTTAAGAAGCTCACTCAGGATCCAGAGGTGTTGGCTAACAACAGTCCAATCTCTAACCTTCCCTTCCTCTCTAAGATCCTTGAGAAAGTAGTCGTGAACTGGTTCACGACTACTTTCTACATAACAATAGTTTATTTGAGGACTTTGTCAGGATTTAGGAAGCATCATAGCACACAATGACAATTACTAATGGCCTTCTAGTTGCATCCGATAGGAGACTTGTCTCTGTACTTGTCTTGTTAGGCCTTAGTGCAGCATTCAACACCATTGACCATGACATCTTATTACAGAGACTAGACCAGTCGATCGGTATTAAAGGTACAGCACTAAGCTGGTTTAAGTCCTATCTTAAATCCTATTTAAGTCCAAATCACAGTTTGTATTTGTAAACGATGAGGCCTCGATGACCACCAGCATTCGTCATTGAGTTCCACAAAATCACTTAAAAAAAATTAAAAAACATTTTGCATCATAATTTATAAAAAAAATCCTAAATGTTTTTTAATTTTTTTTAAATGCATTTTTTACGTGCACATTCACCAGATACTACAGAGTGAACGTTGCCACCCCTCAACCACTGGGTGTGGTTCTTCGTCCACATTCCTCTGCTTTTGTCATATGAGGTAGGTTCCTTGGCATTCCTCGTGTCTCTGTTGATACAAGTCATCCAGTGTTAAGCACTGCCTCTGTCAAACGTCATTTTCAGTGTCAAGCCATTTTGATTGGAATTGTATACAATTTTCTTAAAATCAATTTAGAAACAGATAATTCATGCCATTGTGTTATATTTGAAAACAATAGAAAGAACCAAAAAAGTAACAATGTACTCTCTTACAGTGCAAAGGAGACAAGTGATCCAGCAAATGAGACACGTTATCAAAGTAACCATTGTTTTATCTGAACAGCAACTTTTATTGAAGATGTTTGTGAAGTATGTTACATAAAGTACTTTCTTTTTGTACATGAATCAAAAATAGGTTAATTCTGATTATTTTAATCTAACCAGTTTGGATACATATTATCATAGAACAATATATACTGTATATTTGAACAATGGTCTGCATTTAGACGCATTATCCAAACCGGCATTATGAGCAACAGCTCACCTTGGAGCACATTTCCTCTTGCTTCAAAGAAAGTTTAATGCATGTGATTTCATTAAAAAGGTTTAACTACAATTGTTACACTAAACTGATACTGATAAACCAAGACCAAATCAAGATGCCTTTGTCTGCAACTCTGCATGTGACATATGAATGTATGACATCCGGATTGTCATTCTAAAATTTAAATGAAAACCTCCCCATGGGAATTGGAAGTTGTTCATGGTTCAGTAACATTCTGAGAAATATGACTAATTGCCTTTGTTCTGAAAGTGAGATGGAGAAATTGATACCAATTAGTCTTTAGCACAGAGCTGGAGTCACGGCTTGTGGGTAGCCTAGCTAGATATACACACTGGAAGCAAGGGGGAAACAGCGAGTCAGGCTCTGTTCAAAGTGAAAAAGAAATGTCGACAGCCAACTCAAAACAAACTAATTGTGCAACATTGCCTTTGCCAGTTCTTACTTGTTGCTGTGAGCCTGTCTCTGCTAGGAAACTAATGCGTAGCTTCATTAGCTAACATTGTTCTCAAAATAGTTTATATGACTTTGAGCCAAGCAATGAAGGAAATAGGAAACAGAGAAACTACAGAGCTCTTCTCCACAGATATTTTCCACACCTTGTATTCAATATTTAAGGACTTCCTTTTTTAATCTTTATTCAACAAGAAAAAAAGGCTAAAACCCTGTTCTGCTGTTGTATTATGTTTTCCTTTGGCAGTTTTCATCACATCCCGAATAAAGTTATTGATTTGATGGCTTTATAATGTTAATTATTGAATTTGATGACTTTATAACGCACCGACAGAACACAGGACTCTGGTAAGAAGGAGCGGCAAGCTGTGTGTTGACTTCAATGATGCTTGGTGTTCAAATGTATTCAAAGCTGATGGACAATGGTTTCCCTGATGTAGAATTTGCAAAGCTAAGATGTTGACCATTTTGTCTGCTCTGTGAATTCCCCAGTGTTTTTGTTCATGCTGTTTACATTCCTAGCAATGCAAATTAAAAAAATATTCATATTATATCTGGTCACTATAATCAAACAAACCTCAGATCTGTTTGACCTAAATTTGAAAAGTATGTACCGCAATTTCCGGCATATAAGCCATTACTTTTTTTCACATGCTTTGAGACTGCGGCTTTTACAACGATGCGGCTAATTCATGGATTTTCATAGGCCAACTACCATAGTGCAGTGTTTTAGGTTTTAGAACAAGGCCTTCAATGACGCGTGTCCACATCAGATGCAGACTGGGGAAGAAAAAAAAAGTGTCCCGGGAGTTCCTGTCTGACCCGTGCATGTATTGAACACGGCGCTGAAGCTCTGCCCACTACATGGCGCGTTCATACAGACTGTCATATGTGGACAGCAGACGCTCACATTTCTTTGCACTATTACAGGCATGGAGGTCACACGCCGTGGACCAACCTGCAGAGCTGTTTTAACCTTATAAGCACCAAGTCACATATGGTTTACCATTTTGCATTTCCCCATATTAGCAACTGTAAAGTCACAAAACGCGCCGTGCGCGCCCCCGTGAACAGCGCACCCTCCGCCTCTCCAGCGCCATCTGCGTTCTCAGATGCAGCACCCCCATCTGCATCTCCAGCAGAACCTCCAAGAACCTCCAACAGAACCTCTAGCCAGCACAACCCGTGGCTGGAATCATTGGGCTATGTTAATCCCTTTGACAAGAAGAAAAGGGGCGGCCACTGTTCCATGACGCAGCGCTTGCCTCACGATGTTGTGCGCCCATGTTGTCCAAATAACCACCAAACAACCAGTCACATTTAGTAATAACGAAACAACTAAACATCAAAACACTGCAGTGCTGCACACACGCACACACACACAGACATCTCCAGCTGTCTGACCAGCAGCAACAAAAGCGCTGTGTATGATTACATACGACTGCAGATTTTCTTTTTTTTTAGTAACACAGCAAGTATTTAACTCACCACATGCCCATAATCCTCTGTGCGAAAGGCGTCATTAGTAAAATCCACCAGCAAGGTAGCTTCTAGGTTCTTGGTAGCAGCTAGAAGTTTCTAGTAGCTTTGTGCCCCTTTGACCAATCACAGCGCATGTTAATGGTCACGCTGGCCTGCTGACCAATCATGCATCTACGCCACCTCGCAGGCCCTGCACGTCAAAGAATCCGCCCAGTTTGTCAAACTAAAGATCTGATTTGTTGAAGACTACGCCGTAGTGTAACGTCCGCAGGAACGACTCGCAGACAGACGTTGGTTGCGTTAACTTGCAGGTTTATTGCACGAGTGTTCACAGAGTTGGCAACAGGCTCTTCGCCAACAGTAGCTCCGGCGTAACAGCTAACAAGCTCAACTAGCAGCCCCACTCTAGCATAACATCAACAACACAACGACGAGCGGCGAGAAATCCTTTACAAAAACTGGCCGCATGCAAAGAGCAACTTTTCCTCAAGTCTGCCAGTGTATCCTAACAGCGTGGAGCAGTGTCAAAGAATCCACCATCACCAACGGGTTCCGAAAGGCTGGACTGCTGCGTGATGAGGACAGCGCAAGCGGATTTGACTCGGGAGGAAAGTGACTTTGAGAGCGCAAACGAAAGAGAGACTGAGTGCAACGAAGCAATTCTGAGGCTGTTTAATTCCGATACTGAAGAAGAGGACTTCAATGGTTTTAGTGCACAGCAGGACGATGGCGATAGTGATCAATGACTTTTTCTGGTAGGTTCCTATATTTTCGCCGAGAAAATGTGTGACGAAGTAATTACAAACCTTCAGGCTGTTCAATTCCGATACTGAAGAAGACAACTTTAGTACTGTTCTGAAAAAAAGCATTTGCCGTATGTATGTACTAGTTGTGGATGTTGCCAGCATTTATTTAATTAAAAGTTTTAAAAAATCGTTCCTGTAACATCTTGCTGTGTTCATATCTCATGTTTCAACGGGGACACCTGCGGCTTATAGACAAGGCTTATTTATGTACAATTTCTTTTTTCTTTTAAAAATGAGCAGGTGCGGCCTATATATAGGTGCGGCCTATAGTCCGGAAATTACGGTATATTAATAATGATATTCATAGCAGATACAAATTGTTTTTCACAAATACACTACATGTATTATAATTATTTTTCCCTATTAGCTTATTTTCTCATTGCACAGCTTCATCTGTTGCTCTGCCTTCAGCCTGCAGTTTCCAGCCTGCTGGTTAAGGATCTGGTTAAGAGCGCTCATCCAAACACATTTCACCTCTGTTTCTCTGGTAGATTAGTGGTTTAAACTACATGAAGAGGCCTTCTACCATTATGGACGTGTGTTTCGCCACAGGGCCCAGCGTGACCATTAACGTACGCTGTGATTGGTCATTGGTGCAGCGGCAGTAGGTGGCGGTATCCAACCAGGTACGGATGGCATCCAACCTTTTGTTGGATGCCATCCGCATTAAAAAAGAAGAAGAAGAAGAAGAAGAAGAAGCTAGAAGAAGCTAGATCGAAGCTAGATGAAACAGACTTACTTTCGCGCAGAGGGTTACAGAGGGTCACGAGCATGTGGTGAGTTAACTGCTGGTTGTGTTACTGTTTTTTACATCTGCAGTCGTATTTAATCATAAACAAGCCACAGCGCTGTTGCTGCTGCTGATCGAGCCGGGTCTCTCCCTGTGCCAAGGTGCACAGCTGCGCCGGTGATGTCTTGTGTGGGCAGTGTTTCAGTGCTGCGGTTTTGTTGGATTGTTTTGTTATAACTAAATGTGACTGGTTGTTGATTTGGACTTAATGACGCAGCAACGGCGAGGTTGGAGGCTTGCTCCACGGAGTGTCCGCTGTTTGCGCCCCAAGCCCCCAGCGCCTCATTTTCTTTTTAAAAATGGCACCTTAATTATCGCCGGTAATTGATGGGAAACACTGGGGATGAGATCATGTTGTTCTTTGAGCTTTAGAGGTGTTGCTGTTTTTTTTAGCTAGCTGTTTTCCCCTGCATCCAGTCTTCATGCTACGCTAGACTAACCACGACTAACTCTGTACTTGATACAGGCATGAGGAAGATATCAATATTCTCATCTTAATCGCAGTAAGACAAAATAAATTCCTTCAAGAGACATTTATTCAAAACACATTCTGATTTCTTAAGGTTTCATCAATTTCAAAGAGCAACTTTTTTGGCATACTCTGATAGAAGCATGCTATTTTTAGCTGACATTCAATTGTGAGATTTTACTTTTATTAGACATCCCATGAATCCAAGCAAAATGGTGGTAGGATACATATAGTGTATAATGTACATAACACAATGTAACATCTATGGTTATATGCACTTAATGGCACGAGCCCTGCATTGTTTCCCTCTGCTTTCCGAGATGGTACTTTTCACTGAAAGTCCTCAGGATGCGAGCACATGATTAAAAACTGTACAAACTGCTGCTGCTGTTGCTGAACTGTTACTGTTGAAGAGCTAGAAAAATAATCCGGTGGCCCAGCCTTTCCAGGGGTAGTGTGATATCTCTGTTGGGTAAATAAGGGGAGGCTCATATTCAGTGTACAGAGTACAGGGAGGTGTCGAGGGAGTCACTAAAGGTGTAAGTCTGACAGACGTTGAAAAGGCCAGCAGGCTTCTTATCTGTCCATAGTGAAACACACACACACACACACTAGTGTCTTTAGATCGAAACTTCGTATTCTCTTGTTTCCTGTGGAGAGAATAAGCACATTAGGTCACAGAGGGAGCTACTTATACAACACAGAGCAACACAACTTAAAGCGACTGAGCCTCAAATTTTCTAAAATTAAAGTACAAGTCAGTGTTGTTCTATTTTGTCCTTATTGTCAACAAATTCCCATGAAAAGACTATGTGTGTTATTCCATTTCTCAATCTACTGCATGACTCTTTCAGCCTCAAGCCCATTGTTTCTTCCTGAAATCTGATAGTGTTCATGTTCCTGGTTTTTCTGATCTCTGCCTGTTTTTTGTTGACAATGTTTTTGCCTGTTTTGACTGCCTTCTCGTGTACCCAACCCCTGTCTACAAGTAAAGACTGTTTGACCTATACCTTATCCTGTGTTTTTGGTTGAGCATTTGAGTCCTGTTTCTCCCCGTGGTTCACTGGCCATAACAGGACTAACTCACCTCATTATTCTTCAGGATTGCCAGCATGAAAGAAAAAGAATACTCAATACCAAGAAATAATTTCATTAGATAGAATGACACTGAACCCTATAAATAATGATATACAGTATATAGTCCAAGGGGATATACTACTATATTGGTAGAATGCAGTATACATTTGAAAGATCCAGAGTTCTTAATCATAGATACATGAATGTGCTTTATGAAGGAAATTATGGAGTTATGGAGATCCTCAGTCAAATATCCTGTTTTCTGAAGATTTGAAGTAAAACTCTTAAAATGACCCATTGACTTTGAGACAAAGGAACCAGACTATATCAACAAGATAGCGCCACAACATCAGAGAATCATGCAGGACCCTAAACCAGGGGTGTCAAACTCATTTTAGTTAAGGGACCGCGTGCTGCCCATTTTGATCTCAAGTGGGCCGAACCAGTAAAATCATAGCATAATAACGCATAAATAACAACTATTTCTCTATGTTTAAATCATTGGTGAAGGTTTTTGGACGATAAACCCTATTTTAAGGTATTTCTACATAAACTAGAAACATAAAGACCAAAAATTCAGACATCAGCCCACTGTTTATCTGCCTGGGCTCTCGTCTGCAGATTCCCTCGCAGTTGAGCAATATGTGTAGTACTGTCAGTTCTCTGATCAATAGTGTGCCTGTTTTTCAGTGGTTTGATCCCTGGTTCAGCTTTTTTTTCAATTCTTTTTTCTTCTGCAATTTTAACAACTGTCTCGCGGGCCGGACTGGACCCCCTGGCGGGCCAATTGAAATTGTGTTAAGCAATTCACACCAATAAATTACAACTGACATTTAGGGCCTTTAAGTGGGTTCTGCTCATAGACTCTGTATACAAAGTGGTCGTAATCATTGCAACGTCGTCAATGTGTATGTGGACTATGGTTTGGAAGCTTCAAGTTTGGCATTTTGGCCACTGTAATCTTGATGTTTGGATGACATTTTTATGCGACCACAATGTTGCAATTAACTTTCATGAACTGAAAACACACAGTGAAAGGGTTAAAGTTGTAAGATAAGACACGGACAACTTTCAAACTATGTAGTTTTAAGATTGACAAAATGTCAGTTTTGTGTAAAAGTGTTGCTTAATAGCAGGTTCAGATTACAAAAGCAAGTCTGGAGCCAGGAAGTAATCTGGAAAAACTGTCCACATTATGCTAAGAGCCAGAGGAATGGGTTCCTGCTGTAGCAGGTTAATCCAGCCATGCTGAAATACCCTCTCTGGTCTCAAACCAGTGAAGATGGGCATTGGGAGAGAGAAGCAATGAGGAACAGGGGAACACTGGAGATGGACAAATTGCCTGTAGAATAATGCACCAGGCCCAGTTAAACACATGTGAGCAAACGCTAGCCAACCCTTTGAAAGTCTGACATAGATTGACTCACTGTTGTCTCATAAACTGAGTTGTCAAATGTAGATTCTCCAGTGATGTTTTCATATGGTAAATTGGAGGACAGGGAAAGCTGCAGTGACTTCTTCTGGACCCTGAGCACAGACAGAGAATACATGCATGACAAAGAAGGAAAAATAAACATTTTATAATCCAATGTAGGAAGTTATTACCATCCTGGAATAATAACAGCAACATTCATGAAGTGAATACATCTCTTTAATACTAAAGGACAAATAAATCAAATTTTGAATTATTTTATTTTGTGTCATACAGTATGTTCTGGCTGGGTGACACACTGCTCTATTTTTTGTCATTGTGTACTGAAATCCTTGATTTGTGATTATATGAATAATTTCATATGCAGTGAATGTGTTGTTGCTCTGTTATGTTGTTCATGCTGTACATATGACATCTATTGTACTTCTGTTCATGCTGATAGAGTATCCTCCTCTGGGTTTTTCCTGATCCAATATGAGGTCCCGGGACAGAAGTTGTCATATTTGTTCAGATTGCAAAGCCCTCTGAGGCAAATTTGTGATTTTGGGCTATACAAAATAAATGTAATTATTTGAATTCATCCTAATCCTGTGACAGATATTTAAAAAATACATTTGACTAAAGATAGTTGCGAGTTCATTCAATTCAGCCAGAGTTGTGCCATTGTGTAGTTGCTTTGGCTAACATGTTAGCAAACAGTTGCCTAATTACTGTGGTTCACTCATGTAGCATCATTAGCATTCATCTGTCGTGCTTTTTAACACTTATCTGAAACTCACTCTCCTATAGCCTTGGTTTGGTCGCAACCAACTCCCGAGAAAAATATCTGGCTCTTTATCAGCTAAATGCTAAATCACCAGCTAATTGCTAACATAGGCAGCATACAGTGTGATACAATGAGAGTATAGTGCTAGCAATTATGCCATGCCTCTTAGCAATATTCACATTTACACCTTATATGTATTTGATTGCCTGTATTAATGGCAAAAGGTCCTCTTGTATGTTGTGTTTGTGTTTTTGCCCTCTACTGTAAACCAAATATTCCTTCCAGGGACACTAGATATGAACTGAACATAAAACCTGTTTTCTGTCTATTTTGCCTGTTACCTTTTTTTCTAATCATTGCCCAATTTTTGTTTATTCTAGTCCTTTTCTATTGATTAATTTATTATGTATTTACATGTGTTGTTATTATGCTATTATATAATACACATCTAACTAATTCCTTCTGGAGACAGTGCACCTAATTGAACTGTGATACAAAGGGAACCATACAATTGACAATAATTGATACAACAATTGATAATTAAATTATGATCTGTTGTCAGTGAACAGCTAAACATTTATAAACATGTCAACATATTTTCCCTTCTTCACTGATCATTTGAACCTACTTTGAGAAGTAGAGGTAGATCCCAATGATGATGAGGAGGAGGAGGATGATGATGATGATGATGGGGATGAAGACAGCAACTGCTACTTGGGCCCCCTCCATTCTTAAGTTTGTAGTAGACACTATTGGAGACAGAAAGGAACATTGAAATGTCTTCCAGCCTGACAGGTAAAGTGTTAACGTTCTGTATTTGTATGTCATGTTTTGGAACTCTCAGCAGAAGGTAGTGCATTAGCAAAATAAATCAAAGTTGTTTATTATAATTGCTGAAAACGTAAGGTAAAATTAATTTATTGGCATAACTTACCACCTAATCTGTTCTCGTCATACCCTGCAGGATGTGCTGAGAGGAATACAGTAGCAATGTGAAACAAGGGGGAAAAAAGGCATAATGAATTACAAAATTATAAAAAACTAAATAGTTATCAGCTCAACTCATTCTGGGTGACCTTTTCCGCCACAAAAGAAAATTCAACAAACGACTTCCCCTTGGCTTGTTGGAAGACGATGATGACACGGCTCTGCTGCGTTTTCTGTGTCCCTAGTGTCCTCTGTCTGTCCCTGGTGTCCTCTCTCTGGTGTGTGTGTGTGTGTGTCCTGTCTGCTGTGTGTTTGTCAAACTCATCCAGTGAAATACCCCGGCTTCCGCCACACTCATCGGCAGATTGTTTCGTCAGCTCGGTAGTAGTGTGACTCTCGGCCGCTCTGTGTCCGGTTTTGAGTACTTTTCTATTCCTGAGGTCATGACTAATCTATTTTCCCTGTGCCCAGGATATCCGTGCCTGCTGCGCAGCCCAGACACCGCTGCTCACGCTGCCTCATTTCCCTACCTGCGTTCACCTCCTGCCCTGCAAATCATCAGCTATCATTCAATAAAAAAAACATTCCTTTACCTACCCTGCCGTCTCCGTGTCTGCACTTGGGTTCTGCCTAAACCCACAGTAACACAAGATAAACCAAAATGCAAACTCCAATGGATAAGAGTTAAAGGTTTCTTCAGTAAAGTCAGTGAATATGGTGTTGTGTTTATACACCATTTCCATGCGCATGAGACATTTTGAGCACAGGAAAATAATTTTTGTAAGCATACAAAAATATATTTTGTAGTGAAATTATCATACAAATACTTAATTTGAGCAAATAAAAAAAGTGATTTATTTTGAAAAACCTATTGATTTATGCATTTGCTACTCTACTTTAAGTGTAGATTCAGAGGAACCCTCCCTGTATTGCCCTTGTTGCCTACATAATCAACTCTTTGCTCAATGGAGAAAATTATACTGGATACTAGGAGTCATGGTACTTCTTCCACTTCAAGCTCTGCTTCAGGGCCATTGTAAATTACTGTACATTAATAGTTACAATGCTGTGGCTGTGTTGCGCAAACACACAACAGCAACTTTCAAAAGAGGAGAAATAAGCAAAATATAGTGAAATATATAATCATTGTGTGCTTATGAGGATGTTAGTGTAAAGACAAAAATAGTCTTTTATTTACTTTAAATGAATTTCTCCACAAAATATATTATAAGCATGTAAAAAAATAAATAATTGTGCTCTCTAAATGTCCCATCACACGCTCAGGAATGAGGCAAACATGTAACAGCACAAGTGTGTATCAGTCCACTTTGAGGATGCACAGCAACTGGGCTGTGAATCCTCAGAGAAATCTCTCGGAAAAGTCTTCTGACAGGTTCAGTCTCTGCTCCAGTCTGGATGGTTTGTGCTTTGATCAGAGTACAGGCTCAAACTAAAAGCCACCCTTTTGTTATTTCTAGCTCTAGATTGGAACAATTTTCTTCTAAATGTTAGGACAACTAAATCCAGAGTCATTTAACAAATAGAAAAATTAAATAACACTTTTCCTCTCCGGCGTCTCACTGTGAGTGATGTGTTGCTCCTGCTTTTGTTTAGCTTAGTTTTTTGTTTTGCTAAAATTGTCTTCCAAACTCTGTCTTCTGGTATAGACGCTAAATAAGGGAGAGGATTTGACTGTCCAAAAGCCAACAACAGAATGTAAAGTCATGTTTATGATGGCATTTTTGAGTCAGTGTGCACAAGATAATGGCTAGTTCCTGCAAAAGACTAATGCCATCCTAAAAGTTACTATCAAAAGTTTAGGAAGCTTTTAAGAAGTTTTTGAAAGCTGCCAGGAAGTAAAAGGAAGCAAAGAACTAGTCTCGCTTGTGGTTTTTGCGTAAGGTTAGAAGCCACTGCAGCAGTTAACACTGGCAGCTCTAGAAGAATGACCCTTTATAAAGAAATTGAATAAAATAAATGGGATGTTGTAAAAAGTTGACACCATGACGTGCACTGCTGTGCATCAACAGTCTGTGTAACTAGCAGGGCGAGGACACAGCTGAGAACAGAACTGACACTTACAAAGATGAAATGTTCATTCTGAACATATTCAGTCCAGACCTCAAGAGCCACAGAACCGCCTTGGTCTTCCATACATTTAACAGTTCACACCTGTAATCTGCTCAATTTCCAAATAATGCCAGACTAGACATGTTTAATTCTCATTTTCTAATCATACTGCACCACATAATGAAATTAATGAACCATATTAATGATACACCGGATCAGTCCATCGGAGCTGAACTATGTATGTATTATTATATAGTATATACTTATTAATGGTTGTATAAGGATGTCAAATAAATATCATGGCCTTAAATTAGATCATAGCCTTAAATTAGATAATGTATTTTAAGAAGCAAACAGTTTGACATTATATCTAACTGAAGTTGACCTGCCAATGCATTGCAGATATTAGGCTGCAGTTCTGTACCTTTGCAAACAGGTGGCAGTCCACTCCACTGGGATGGGTGTCCAGGGACACAGTGGAGTACAGGCTCACCCAGCAGCTGGTGGCCGGTCAGACAGGAGTAGTGGAGAGCCTCTCCAGCCTGGAAGTGGAGCTTGTTGGAGCTGGGGATCCCATAGGTCGGTGTTCCAGGGTGACTGCAGGGCTCGAACATCTCAGCTTGAGTTAAAGAGCAGAAACATTTCAGATTGACCGTGTAGGAAATTTGCATTGGAACCAGATATGATAATCACTATTGATATTTCTTAAGAATAATATTTCTGTCCAGACTGCCATCAAATTAGGTATGACAAATTCACGGTCTGCAGTGAATGACTTTCTTTCTAATATCATATTTAGCAAGATAATAAATACCATTCTGCACAAGAACTGTCAAGTCCAACAGGCAGAATGCCATGAAATCTGCTGAGGACGTTAGCACTCTTCAGAGGATGACTATGGGTTCATCTTGTGAGATGATGTTCAGTAATCATTTCAAACACTAAGGTACACTTAAAACAACCCCTGAGAAACTCACTGTAGAAAATGTTGTGTGATTGAAAAATAATCGAAATATTTTAATAAAACCTGCACAAATTACATTAGCATAAGGTTACACAAAGACTGAAAAAAGAAGGAATTGTTCAAACTCTCGTCTGAGTTAAACTCCTATTGTTATCAAAGACAGAAACTGTACTTTGATTGTATGTGTGTCTACTTACACTCCATGCCGCATCAATCTCTGCATGCAGTGTGATTGTCTCTTTACAGAAGTTACAAAAAATGTTGGTGATAGCATCTGCCATCTGAAAGAGGTTCCAGGTGCTACAATCTGAGAAGCATACTGAGGCCAAACTAAGCATCACTTGGCTGATTTGCAGGTCAAAAAACCTTTAGACATGAAACTGACTAAATACTATCAATTAGCTTCGGTCTGGAGAATTTCCTTACTGTATAATGTAACAACTGCATTCTGTGACTGATATGTCAGTCTTGGACCTTCAAAGTCACCTAATCTATATGCAACTATATACTAGATTCATTATTAAACTGAATTGTGCTAGTCAGAAATTGGCACACAAACTGCAACAGTGATTAACATGAAGAAAATGACACACTGTCATGTGTACCTGAGTCTATCAAGTACTCAAAGAAGGTGAGTTGAAGGAGAATTGCATGAGGAAAGACAATATGTGTGATAGACAGTTCCACGTTCACATTATTACACATCCTTCTCTGCAGTTGTTCGATTCTGAATAATTTTTGGAAGTACAATTTTGCACTTTTTTAATTTTTTATAATTGTCTCTTGCTCATGATCTCCATCTCATGCATAACAATGAACTGGCTTATCTTCTCCAAAGTAATTTCCGTTGTCCGGTTAAATTAATTATTAGTCAGTGCCATCAAACCATATGTCTCAACCTAGAAAGTAGGTGAGGAAGAGTATGAGACCTTCATGCAAATGAGGTTAATGCCTTCAAGGCTGTTTGAAGAGGAAATTATATTTTAATCAGACTGACACACTTTTAGCTTGCCAGCTGAATCAGAAACAAAGGAGAAGCAGGAGTAAAAATCACAAAAAGACCGAAAACATTTCCATCACAATTCCTTACTAAAGAGATAAATTCATGTAAATCTGATACATAAGAAATATCTCTAGTAATATATAACGTATTTTAATCTTTGATAACAACTTTTTTTAACAGCTCAAATTTTGTGCTTGACAGTTTTATTGGTTCATTCTTGTCAGTTTGAAGGCGAAAAGATTCCGGCCATATTGGACACTAAAACAATTCAAAACCAGACAAATTAACTTCTCTTAATGATATAAGCTCTTTAAAACTATGTGATAAACAGCATTATACCAACACCAGACTAAAAGACTGAAGGGTGCAATGTTAAATATTCCAACAAACAACAAACATGATTATTTCTCTTCCTTGACTGGACGGTTCATCCATCGACGGGGAGACTGTAGCCTCAAATATCATTTTGAATCCCAGCCTATGGGAAGAATGTGTGATCGTCTCTAAACTAATTCAGAAAAAACAACTAATTCAAAAGATGGAAGAGTAAGAAGTTAGCCTGTAGGAACGTTTCAACAATGGTTGAAATTACCTGTTAATTTAACAATATGAAGTACATTTCTCTTCATCATGTTTTCCATAATCATCTGATCCCACATCATACATTTATTTTCCTTTTTCTTGTAAATTAATACAATTTCCATAAAACCCCCACTATTTAGCATTAGTAAAGCATGAATAAACACTTAATTCATCATTTATAAAGCATTGTTCCAACATGAACACTCATTAGTAACGCATTAGTATGCAATTCATAAACACAGTTATAAATGTTTTATTCTTAATTAATAAGCTTGACGATTGGGTTTTCATACTTAAGTATTAAGGACTTATAGGTGATTAATACGATAATTTATAAAGTGTTGGTAAATTATAAAAAAATAATGTAAATGCCATTTATTCATGCATTTATTTATACATATGATTTATATATGCACAAATGGTTAGGGACTCTGTTAACATGCACTTTATAAACATGTTTTAATACTGCAATTTATGATTAATTCAGGTAGTTACTTGTCGTAAGTTAAGTATTTTCTGTGACCCCATCTAAAGTGAGGACCTATGCCTTACAAAGCATTTATAAATGTCACGATTAATACAGGTAGTTACTAGTCGTTAGTTAAGTATTAGTTGAGTGTTTTGTGTCACCCCATCTAAAGTGAGGACCATCTATGCCTTACAAAGCATGTATACGCAGTGCCTCAAAGCTAACACAAGTCTCAGTTATCTTCTCAACAGAAAAGGGAAATAGACACAACACAAAGTGATAAAGAACAGTAATATGAAGGTGATGGGGCGATGCCCGTCAGTGACACGAGTGGTGAGTATGTTTCATAGTTTGTACGTACACATCATTGATCTAGTCTGCCAGTATGATAGCATGCTAGCATACTGGCGCCACCCCGTCACCTCAGTTGTAAATAGACTAATCCAGGTGATAGCGAGATACTCATAATCAATAATTTGTACCAGCAAACTGAGAAACATGTCACCACTGGTGCCACTGACGGGCATCGCCTCGCATCACCTGGCCGGCATTATTTCTGGTGCGGGCCACGGTGGTGACACGTCATCAGTATGGGCTGCACGTTTACGCTAGGACCTGGTGTGTCCCACGGTGTCAGGTGAGAAAGCCTCAGTCCCAGCACCTGGCCAGAGTTCTTTCTGACCAGGCACCGTGGGACACACCGGGCCCTAGAGCGTAAACGTGTGTCCAATCAGAAATAACACAGGCCAGATGATGTGAGGCGATGCCTGTCAGTGGCATGAGTGTTGAGTATGTCTTATAGTTTTTTGCCACATACATAATATTGATTATGAGTATCTAGCGATCACCTGGATTGGTCTACTTACAACTGAGGTAGCGCGTGCTGTGACTAATGACCTCTAAGGTTGCTGGCTAGCAAACGAGTCACAGCTAATTCTCATAATCAATAATATGTATGTGCCTCAAACTATGAAACACTCATGTCAGGCATCACGCCCCATCACCATCATATTAATGTTCTTTATCACTTTGTGTTGTTTCTATTCCCCTTTTCTGACTTTTGTTAGCTTTGAGGCGCTGCTGGCCTTTCAATGTCATTTCTATATGCGTTGTAAAGCATAGATAGTCCTCACTTTAGATGGGGCCACATAAAATACTTAACTAACGAGTAGTAATTACCTGAATCGATCATGAATTGCAGATGTTAACCATTAGTCCATCATCTATAAGTGCTTAATAATTGTTTTGCAATATGTATGACTTAATTTACAAATGGGGAATTATCATTTATAAAGTATGAAAACCCAATCATGAAACACATGCTTATTAATCAATAAGAAAATATTTATAACTGTGTTTATCAATTGCATATAATGAGTTACTAATAAGTGTTCATGTTGGAACAATGCTTTATAAATTATGAATTAAGTGTTTACTCATGTTTTACTAATGCTAAATAGTGTGTAGTTATTATAAAATGCTACCCTTTTACCTAGATATTTTTATAAACCTCACGTTGCATAATATTACTTTAAATGAACATGTGGAGAGGATGTGCTAGAGAGACAGAACAAAATAAAAGTAAAACCAGCTTTTAATCACAAACCTCTTTTAACCTCTACAGAACAGTTTCTCTCTCATGTGCACACAACATATTTGCAATATTTTAAAAATGTCACACACCTGGCCAACCAGACTGTCTAAATGAAATGGAATGTCTGTCTTATCATTTGAATTTGGTTCCTGGTCTAACCACAAAAGGCCAGAGAAACCCTAACTCGTACGTACGCAGGCATCTCGGCAGCTTTTGGTTCCACTTGGGGCCCATTGACCCTCGGTTGAAGCAGGTGAGCAGGCTGTTTCCAGACAGAGTGAAGCCCTTGTTACAGATATACTGGATGGTTGAAGCCACGGTGAAATGGGGACCTGACAGCACACGCCTGCTGTGTTCCACCTTTCCAGGGTCAGCACAAGACAACACTGGATGGACAAACAAGGAAAGAGAGTTGGTTATTGTCAACCAACATTTTCTGTCTTTCTTTGTCACCCCTCGACAGAGATGTTACTTTAACTTTATTTTGTCACGCCCCACTTTGGAAGAAGACAAATGTTCATGCCCCACCGCCCTAACAAAAAGTCGATCTCCGTGATAGGCTTTTCTACTTTTTTTGTTTTGGCAAAACAGCTAGAATCTGTGATTCTCCAAGAAAAATAAAAGAATTGACAATCTCCCCCCCTCGCGCCGCACCCCACTAGAGGGCCCCACCGTTTGAGAACCACTGCTTTAACTCACATCCGCAAACTGTACAATTCACACTCATGTTTACCAAAGCAGCTGGTCTGTAACACTGTTCCTAGTGAAAAAGGGATCAGAGAGGTAAAGATGTACGAAGTATGAGCAAACACGTAGAATTATGAAGGTGCACGACAGAATCAACTATATATAATCAAACACAAGCCAGCTAGTGACTACTTATGATCAGATTCCACTTCCCCGCTCTATATGAAAATAAACACGTACATCATTTCCATTTGCAGAGACCAACAGCAATGCACTTCCTGTGCCTTGCTTGCTGGAATTGAAAGAAGACATAAATAAATATGGCCTAAGATGTTTGACACACTCGTAATATATCTCTATGGGATTGTCAATGTTCGCAGACCTCACGAACGAAGCCACTGTAGGTCATTCGGTTGAGTTGCCTCTTAGCAAATGGCTCTGAGTGAATTTAACCCATACAGCTCGATAGACCCCCATAGGGGTCTGCACCTCTTTCCCCCCGTGTTCCAGTAGTCGTAGGAACCCCAAATGAGTTCTTATACTTGTGTTATTTTATATGATGTTTTTCAGAATTCTATTGCAAAATGTTTTTATATTTTCAAAAAGAAAATCAGTTTTATACCATATTTTGATCATAACTATGAACATCCAGCATGGTATGAGCCAGATTCCCCCAAAATGCCTCCTCGAGCGGTCCTCGAGTTTTTCAAACTATGGTTCAGGGCCTTAACAACATCCCACATACTAATAAGACACCTTTTTTTAAATAAAACAAAGCATTGGCATGTTAGGAATGAGTTTGTCAAATAACTGTCATTTGGTTCAAAAATGGAAAAATTACTTATTTTATGGCAAAACATTGCCCGATTTGGGCATGCTGGGAACCGAAAGGTTCATCAGCTTCCGCGCTTGCTGTGTGACATGGTTTTAGAAATGTGGTCCGACCGGAAGGCTTCAGGAGTCAAAAGAGTCCGGCGGTAAAAGAAAAAAAAAGACTCCGGCCTCTTTGTGACTTTACAGGTACTAATAGGGGGTTTATATGGACGTATCGCTTTGTAAGACTCCCACAGCGTTTACGTAATTAAACTTAACAGTTACTTTAAAAAAATGTTTTGACCATATATCTCTTCTCACAAGGGTTACAGTATTGTAACAATGTAAATGAAGTTAAACAACCATCTGGTTGCGGAGATAATTAAGGAAACATTTAAACAAACTGTTTAACGAGCTTGGTGCTTATAAGGTTGTTCCCTCTGGTAATCAATGACGCTGTGTATATGTCTCTGGCTTTTATTATGAAAGATGAGAACAGAAAGAGTGTAGCTGTAATATGTTGCCATTGACAATGTTTGAGCAATACAAAGTTTGATGCCTTGGTTCAGACAACAGAGTCTCTGTTTTTATTGTATTACCTTCATAAGTATCAGCACAAACTCCTAACCCTCAGCTACAACAGCATAGGCTGTTTGAGAGAGCTGAAGCTTTGGTCATGTATTTTCCTATTACTCTTTTGTCGGGGATGCATTAGGACGTTAAAGTGCAAGTTTCACTATAAAAGATATGTGGAAAGATCCCTGACCACCTTCACCCAGGGGGCAGGTGGTCAGATCACAATGGTTGTTTAGGCCAGGTGTAAACAGGGCAAAGTGAAATACATTAAAACAATAAAAAGTAATATATTGGCAATATTTACATAACAATCATTGGTAAGTATCAGACAAAATGAGGAACACAACATGTCGATAAAATACCAGCTAAGTACTACATAAATGAAGTACCACATTTTCATTTCATTCTGGCAATGGTTTATGCTACCACTCTCCTATACTACTCATAGTACCTAGATCCTTCCGTCCATCAGTTATCATCATCCATAAGTCAACTTGTTTAGCTCGTGTACAATATAATAACAGCTATGAATAATTTAGTCGTGTGTAAATATGCACTCTGCATCTCAAACTGAACACCTGACATCAGCCACTGTTTTTCCATATCTCTTATTTTTGTATAACGATCTCTTTCCCTGAGTATTTGCATTTTATATAAACTGAGGCTAATTGTTAACGTTTGAAAAAGTTGCTTGTTTTTTCACTTTTTACTGAAATAACCCCCAAACTCTTTATGCAGCTCCTTATTTGTAGATATCTACAAAGTCCCCTCTTTGAGCCAAAATCATCTTTAGAAGAATCATAAAATGTTTGCTCTATACTTTTTTAATCTTCTTTCTATACTTTTTTAATCTTATTTTTGGACTAATGTTATTACATATAACATATTTATTAGCATTATTCTGGTGAGATCTGCGCAATGTTTTGCCCTAAAATATAACACTTTTATATCTCACTGTCTAAATTTCAGTGAACTAAATATATCCAGATGACTGTTAGCTCAGATTTGCACCAATTCATCTTGAAACCTGATATCGTTGAATAAAAATAATGTTTCAAATAAATCTAACAATATAGGGGCTGAATAAGCACTGCTACACAATGCCATCTGCATAAAAGGAACACCTCTGTTCTCTTCCTCCAGCTTTAACCCCAACAATCCTCGGGATGGATCTAATAGAAACTGCACGTGACAGTTTAAAGAAGAGTGAGATCAACCCATTGTAAAGACTGAAGCCTGTAGTTCTGAATATATCAGGCCAATCCAATTCAAGAACCAGTTTCAAAATCCAAAGGATTCCAGAGTATGTAAAACAAAAAACACTCCATAATCCTAATGGGCCTGTAGCTGGCAAAATAACTACTTGATTGACTGAACTAGGCAACTGACTTGTTAACCTAACTCAGCCTCAGAATAAACCTGTGTTAACTAGGTGCCAGTTTATCAATTTAGTTCTTTTAATATTCACCAGAAAAAAAACCCTGTCTAACCGAGGAGGCTTTTCTAACTACGCCCTCTATAATCGGAGCCAAGGAAGATCAGTTCTTCCATACTAACAGGAGTGTCTGAGGTATAGGTATGTGAGCAATACTCTTCCTGAGGGTAGTCATCACAGGTCCGGGTTCAGTTTTAATACCTGACATCACATATTTGGCATCATTTTGCTTTAACTGTCTTGAAAGCAGTTATTTTGACTTTTACTCACTTTTGTTGAAATTAGTTTTGCGTTGCAGATAACAATAATACTAATACTAAAGACATCATAACATAAAAAAACAGAATTATGTCGGAAACAAAAGTGTTGAACAAACCACAATATATTTTAGACTTTAGATTATTTATTCTTTTGCTTTGACGCTAGCTC
This sequence comes from Taurulus bubalis, assembly GCF_910589615.1. Classification (NCBI taxonomy): domain Eukaryota; kingdom Metazoa; phylum Chordata; class Actinopteri; order Perciformes; family Cottidae; genus Taurulus; species Taurulus bubalis. The sequence goes on along the minus strand of NC_136598.1, from coordinate 2,098,446 downwards.
TGGACATATGAGCTAGTCACCTGGAATAGTTCATCATATAAGATATATATAATTATGGGCATCATTATTGTTGAGGGGGTAATTCCAGGTCACTACGTCATGAGGATGAGATGAGTGCAAAGCTTTCATCAAAGCAAAAGGCCTTTAGCTTTTGAATTCAAAGGGTTAATGGGAAGTTCTCCAAGGTTACACAAGTCCTCGGCGGATTAAGAAATGAGTTGACATCCAGTCAGGCCTGTTCCGGTTCCAGCAGGAGAAGGGGCAGCTGAGCCAGAAACACAGGATGGAAGTCAGCTATGTTGGCTGCCAGTGGGGCTGGTCACTGGCAGCTGTGTGTGTGTGTGTGTGTGTGTGTGTGTGTGTGTGTGTGTGTGTGTGTGTGTGTGTGTGTGTGTGTGTGTGTGTGTGTGTGTGTGTGTGTGTGTGTGTGTGGTAACCTTATGAAAATCAGACTTATAGATTTATAGACTCACTTCCTGAAGTGGCTGCTGTAGAATAAAATTGATGCAAAGTGTCTCTGAGAAACAATCAGCCATTCTTCTTGTAGTTCATAACTGTAACGAGTAGTTACGTTTTCATATTTTAACGTGGTTAAAATATATCAAAAACGTAGAAAACTGTTCTGTGTCTGAAATCCTTCCTTCATTCATCCATTCACCAGTATTTTCTTCATAGCAGACACTCCATAGTTAATTCATAGTGAGGAGTAAATTTAGAATTTGGGAGACACAACTTTATGCATTGCTTTGTAATGTAAATACCATGGGAATTTGAAAGGACTTTATAATTCATAATGATAATGTTTGGACTGTGTCATGAATGAATAACAACTCATTCATTCTCATTGCTGTCTCAAGTCGTGCTTCTGGGTTTCTTCCTGTTCTGTGCCAGCACATTTACTTGCAAGGTGATGAAGCTGTTTGACTAGTTAACCAAGGCTCACAAAAAAGGTTGAAAAAAAAAGAGAGATCTTGTTGGATTTGTCTGACATGATATATCAATATCATCTCCTACATATGTTTCCTAGTTGGTGAAACAAGTTCAATGGACACTCTGGTACTAAGCTTGTATGCTCTCAAGTGGAGGATTCAGTCCACTTGATGATTCAGATGATTCACCTCTTTCACAGCTCGGTAGGTCGCCGCTCCAGGTGAGGTCCCATTGGCACATGAGAAGCTCAGCACCCACCACCTGATAACTAGGGTAACACTGGTAAGTCACCACGGTGCCCTGAACCAGCTCAGGGTGAGATGAACTCTTCCAGCCATTCGAGATCTCAGGAAGCTCGGGGCAGGTGTCATTACGAGCTACTTCTGCAGGTGCGTGTGGGGGGAAGGAGGGGTTAGAGAGAGACAGCAAGGAAGCGAGAAAGGCAGGACATTAAGAAAATGTAAGGTTTGAGTGAGATAAAGATACTAATGTCAATCAGTCTCTCTCTGCACTTTGAACACTTTGGTTAATCGCAATACATTTTAACTGCTGGCTAATCTGAAAAGACGTTTCAGTGTATTCCTGATCCCCTGAAGAAATGTTCAATTACTTTCTGGCCTCTTCTACTTTTACACTGAAGAAATAGCTAAACGTAAGTGTCACAATATAATGAAATTCATTCTCACAGAGATTTTCTATAATCATGGATTGCGGTTTTATCTGGACCCTGGAGCTTCCCAACACCTACTGCTATTGTCATTATTATTATTATTAGTTACATTGCAATTAGTATTGCATATCATCCTACTACTACTCATATGAATAATTTATGTCAAATGCATTGAATGTGTTGTCACTCTGTTCCTCTGGGTAGAACTCACTGATGCATTTCTGATACACCAGAATAATATTAGATTTTAGTCATAAACATTAAAGAATGACATTAAAGAATACTTCAGCATTCTAAGAAATATACTAGACCAAAAGTGAGATGAGAAGATGGTGGAAGTACAGAGCTGGAATCAGAATGTCCATGTGGTTGAGTGATCCATGGGCACTGCTTCTATGGCTCACCAAAGAAGTGGACTATGAAGCCATTGCCGTAGCCGTAGACGTTGGTGGCAGGGTCAGACTGGAACTGGATGGTGAGGTCTGCTGTGGAGGTGTAGAGCTTAAATCTGGACTGTGATCCTCCATACTGACCCAGTACTTTAGCTGTAAGGTCATCTCCGTCATAAAAGGTCAACAGATCATTCTTCCCGATATTCAACCTGAAACAGCAGACACACACACAATCACATATGTGTTTATTGTCTGCCTCAACCAGCTTTAGTAATTTTGTTTTGTTTTTATGTGCATAAAAAAAACAGGTGGATATAGATACATTTCACTTTCAATTCTCGCAGTGATTGACATGGTCACAACCTACAGGTCAAACACCACCTCTGTTCACACCTTACAAATACTGACCTCTGTTGTCCCCAACAGATGTCTGACACAACATAACGTTAATAGTACACCTTGCAGTACATCCTTGCATTTTTTAAATGACAGTAAAGAGGGCAACGACAACTCCAGGTCAAACCAAGGTCACCTATTACTGAGACAGACGGTTACATAGGTGGCTGTTTCTGGCAAATCGTAAGATTAGCAGTTCCTTGGAGAAGACACTCAACCCTGTGACTTTGTTGTATGAATGTTTGTAAAAGTGGAAAGGCATGACAAAAATGCAGATCCATTTAATGTATATCATTCACAACGGGCAGCGTGGTTCCTGTTCCCTTGCTCCTGAGAAATGAATTGTCAGGATAGTAATGTGACTATCGACAAGGTGAGATCTTGTGGTTCACATCACATTAAAAAACAAACAGAATTTCCATTTTAAGAATATTCTAAAACATCTGAGATGATATTTCTTGGCTGATGGAGACAGACACAGAGCACAACAACCACAATGTTAACAATGATATACAGACATTTCTGTCTATGAATCAAGATTACACTGACTTTCACAGTTTCCCTGTCAAAGTATTTGTGCCTATTTGACCAGAGCCTATAAAACTGGAAGTCTTACAAACCTCAGAGCTGTTTAAAAATGTCACCTGAGATAGCTTAAGCTCTTTGCACAGAGAAGATTTAGAGCATGGAAGAAATGGCTTAGCCAGAATAAAGCAGTGACATGCTCTTTGCTGTCACTAATTAATCACCAGCGGCTCCTGATAAAACTCATTAGCCAGCCTGAGATTGAGCTATTTATCACTATGAGAATGCCAGAAAATCAAAGGTTCAAGAGGCAGGGATTGAATCGGCACATTGCAAAGCCTGACAGAGGATGACATGTTTATTTTTTTTTCACAAAAATGTAAGGAAAGGACTGAGTGAGGTAGTGAACAGACGAGATCTTGAGTGGAGAGTGTTTGTCTTTCCACTGGCAGAACCATTAGTCCTCACTCACTCACACCAGTATATAATGTCTCTCAGGGAAGAGAAATGGTCCTAATTTGTGGTCTGAAATTCTGACTGTCATGCAGGATTTTTCCTCAGGTGGTCCCAGCTGGTGTGAAATGATACAAACATTTACACAAATACTGGTACCTAAACAACATACACATAATGCTAACCTTAAAATCCTACTCTTAAACACATCATTATAGGAGAGACCTGACTTCACCTTGATGAGGATTTTGTTCATCTGAAGATCGACAAAATTCTCACAAGCGAAATCAAATGTGTGTGCCGTCTTCTAAACCCATTGCGTTCCATGTTTATTTGATTGATAACGGATAAAGCCTCTCACCTGCTCAGAGAGCGAAGAAGATTGAGAAGTATTGTCGGCTGGCTTCAAATTTGTTGTGATTAAGCTAAACAAGGCTTTGAGAAAAATCAATCAAAGCCTCCATTCCCTGGCACTAATTTGATTTAGTTCAATTTGAAACAACAGGGCTGGGTTTGGCCTTGCCCATGGGACCAGATGCCAACACATTTACCCCAACTATTCACTGGATGATCTTTTATTTCCATCTTTCCAAAAGTAAGAAGGAAGAGGACGGTTTCAACCAAATAGCATAGGAGTAGGATGCGCTTTGAACCATTTACCGTGGTCACTATAGGTCCAAATATAATGCCCATTGTTGTTTGCTATTATGGAAACAAAACACGTCTGTAAAGTCACCCACTAGTTTGAGACCTCCGTTTTGGCCTACAACCCACATTAAGCTGCCGTTTTCCTTTAATCATCATGCTCGAGTGGAATTGAGAATTACATTATATCAATTAACAATTCTCAATTCCATTCTAACAGCGAGGCAACAGGGATAAGGCACAAAAGACCCCTCCATGCCTCGTACTACTAGACTGCATGCTTGATCGTTACCTCAGTGAGTCCGTTACTTGTTGGTTGACCAACCTGCTACGTTGATTTGAATTGGAATGTCCGTTGTACAAGTTCTGAAAAGTGATGTGGATTGTGGAAGTGCCTTAAACCGTCATTCTCTCGAAATCTCGCGATTTATTCGCGCCACGGCGAGATAGACACGTTTGAGGCGCCGCGAACAGAATGTTTGACCTGGGGCGAACAAAGCGAAGGACGCGGTGCGAATTCGTATGAGTTGAATTCTCCCAACTCTGGCGGAGAAATCGCGTGACGCAAAGTTGCGGCAGCCAATCAGCGTTGAGAAGCTCTGCCCGTCACCACCGCCGTCTCCCCGTTTCTGAATGAAACTGCTGCTGCTCCGCCTGAACCAGCGCTGGTAGGGGCTTCATTGAGACGCTGTTGTGGGACTACGAATAATATTATGAACCCAGACACCATGGAGTTTGATGTTCCGACATATGTGGAGTTTACACAAAAAGTATGACGCAGAACTAGTGGTTATTTCCATGGTGGATGGCATAATCGGTATCGTTTTACGGAGATACGCGAGACGCAGTTCCTGGAGGAGTCGGTGAAATTCACCGAGCTGTGTGCGGCTACGGATGATGTTATGAACCCAAATACGAGGGCGTTTCATGTTCCGACATGTTTGGGACTTCCACAACAAGTATAAAGCAGAACTAGTGGTTATTTATTCCATGGTCGATAGCGGAAATGAAAGCTTCGTCGCTTGTCTCTCACAGAGGCAAGCAACAGAGCTAAGCCACGCCCCCTTCGCGCCGCGATTTTTCGCGTTTGGTGTGAACACCCTCGTTTCACTCACGCGAGTAAACTTCCGCGGTGGACGCGAGAGAGAGAGAACCTCCCACTTGGGCCGCCTTTTATACCCTGTTGGAGGCGGACTCCCACCAGGCAGCCATTTTAGGCTGGGGACCCAACTGTTGAGTGGGAGGGTCGTCACACCATGGAAATCTTAGTTTTAAGTTTATTCCCATGAGCGCTCTTCAGAAACTGAAGGAAATGCTTTTTAGGTTTTTCTGCAACTATGCAACAAACCGCAGACGAATCCCGCTGTTTACACTGAGCGCATGCCAGTGTACGCAAACGATCATAGGATATGGCAGCGGTCCCCAACCACGCGTGGTCCGTGGATCCCTTGCTACCGGGCCTCACAGAAAGGATGAATGAAAAAAAATGTTGATTGATTATCAAGGTCGGATGTTTTATTTTGAAAAATTACCGGATACATACGTCCGTGCGTCTGAACGATATACGATACCCCAAAAATTAAACCCACAATCTAGTGACTGACGGTGGCCTTAAAAGTATGTTTCAGAGCAACTCTGCCGGTGTTCTGCATTAAAATCAAGGCAGAAAATCCTAAGATCGCCAAAAAAGCACTGAAGACCCTGCTTCCATTTCCAACATCCTGTCTTTGTGAAGCAGGGTTTTCTGCAGCAACAGCGACCAGAACTAAGTTACAGAGTAGACTGACAAAGACAGAGTAGACAGAGAAACAAGCTTGGTGCTAAAACATTTGCGTGTACTGAGACCATATGGTTTTAAAACATGTTAGTGTGATGTAGCCCTACTGAAATCACCCGCTCTACTGAATGAACAGCAGCAATTACTTATGTTGACAGACTTCCTTTCAAAAACCAAGGGACTGACTTATCGGGCTCTGACACGGTGGGGTGTGTTGTTCGGTGTCTTTACCACGGCACAGGAAATACACACGTCCATGCTCACACTTGCACCCTCTACTCCACATTGCAGCTGCTACAGGATTGTGTGCGTTTGTGTGTTTGCGGGGGGGGGGACTGCCAAACAAACCCTCCCTGATATAATTAGTTTTCTCCGCCACACCTAAGTAACCTTTGTCTGTGTGGGCACTTTACGCGTCTCATTCACAAGCCAAGCGCTCTTTTATTAGCAGCATGTTGTGTTTTTAATGCGTGTTACCAGTCATGGTGAGGTAGTTCTTTGTAATCTTCAAACTGCGCCGCTGTTAGGAGTTGAGGACTGGTATACGCACAGGAGATGATGATGTGGGTTTAGTGATGATTCTCATTTGAGGAGGCCAAGGAAGAGGTTGATCCTAGTGTGGTTTCATGCATATCAAAGGGTAAAGAGTGAGGAGGCGGATCAAACTGCACATGGAAGGCAGATACCTACACTTGAATGTCCACCATGATCCTCTTGTCCTCCTCAACGTGGATTCCCCAGATACAGTCCTGGCCTTTATCGTAAGCTTCAGGCCAGTTAGGAGACAACACCACTCCAGCTGAGTCTGTGATCTCGCCACTACACACAGCTGGAACATACGCACATACACAACCATGGACATTTAGACAGGCGATGCTGAGGTTTATTTAATCAGCACACATACAGCAAAAAGGGTTGGTGGTCAAAAATCGTGGTTACAATTTCTAAATTCAATGCCAAAACATTACATTTTCAATAGTTTAATACTTCAGTTTTGATCTTTATTAAATAAAAGATAGACCATAGAATATACAGTATCAGTACATATTATGTGCAGCCACCATGTAATACGCTATTGTATCTATTATGTCTCTGGAGCCATGTTGCCTTATTTTAACTTTAACAATCAGCCATTTCTCCTCCACTGTCGCTCTTTCAAAGAAAGCAGTAGGAATATATAGAAACAGGGCATCTGACAAACATTCATCTCAAAACGCCGCACCGTGTCGCACCAGTTAAGACATTCTAATAGAAAACAAGGCAATCAGGCAAACTGTAGCTGACTTTGCTCGCACCACATTCAATTAGGACAAGGTCAAGAGATATTTGAAGAGTTGTTTTTAAAAAAATGGGTTTTTATAGAAATATTTGAACATAATTTTTTGCCAATTCTGTGAGCTATGTTTTAAAAACACTGCGTGTGTGAACATTTTGTTATTTTGCTAAATATTGGTTGTTGTCATTGTTTTTCAATACAGTAATTTCTTGCATGTTTGTTGACTGAATAACATGGCAGCATAACTTGTTCTTGCGTCCCATTTAATTTAATTAAATTATACTGTGATTTTGTGTGTTTACAGACAAGGTAAAGTTGGACCCAACCTGCAGAACAGCCCTGACAACTGCTGAAATGTCTCTTAGCAAGATATTGACCCATGCCTCTCATTTAAAATGAATCTTGTAAGCTTATTGCCTAAAATAAAATGATAACGTAAATTATATAAAATGTGATGTATTTAATGAAGATTTGGATGAGTCACTTTATTTCAACAATACAGGCATACGGACCTCTGCAGGCAGGCTCGGTCTCGTTCCACTGGGGATTCTTGGGGTCCATGCATTCAATAGTGACAGATCCCTGTTCCAGGGTATAGCCAGGGTCGCAGGCAAACTCCACCACAGCTCCCACTGCCCAAGTGTTGTCGCTACTGGTCAGGTTACCATACTTCACGAAAGGTTCGTAGCAGTGGCCTGCTGCAAAGGCTGTGGTCAAAGACATTTTCAGTAGCGGAAAGGACTGAGATTTTACCATTATTTTATTACTTAATTCAACAACAGTGGCGATGTCAACACATGCAGAGGATGCAGATGTTGTCAACCAGTGGATTTATTTTTGGCTTCAATATCCATGAAGTTAAATAGACACACATAATTGTCCTGTATTACACCAGATGTTTGGAACAGCTGATTTAATCCCTTGTTAGTTGTAATTAAGATGGATTCTGGATGTTTGTAATACTTGTGAGATTTATGTTTTGCTCTGGAGATAATAATGTCAGTCCGAAGCATTATGATCTGTCCATAATGAAGTCTCTTTTTTCCCTTTGGGCCTAATCCCATTTGTGGCAGTGAAGCAGAGGCCTAAACAAATTACGATGATCTCATTTCCAAGTGGTCCTTATGGACCAGAAGAGAAGTGCTGTCGATCTGATGGTGAGTGCCGAGACAAATGTGAGGGAAAAAGATATGCGAAGCTAAGTCATTTCTCATTAGATGAAACTTGCTATAAAATGTATCATATGTATTCTAATGTATAAGGTTATGCTGGTAGAAGGTGCAAGTTGATATTGTGTGACCAAAAGCAGCTAAAGATGTATTGGGAGGAATCTATTGAGAGCCTCTAACTGAGATCCAAAAAGATCCAAAAGACAAAATTAGGTACTTTTCACACAGTTATGGATGTGTTGCACCCAATAATGTGTTTATTACAAAAGCTGCAATCTTCTATGCGATGAGCAAACACAATGTACCATTAGAACACTGAGTGATAGTTGCTGGAAATGGCCTCTATACACCTATGTAGATATTTCATTAAAAACCAGACGTTTCCACCTAGAATAGTCATTTACCACATTAACAATGTATAGTGTATTTCTGATTAAATTAATGTTATCTTCATTGAAAAAAACAGTGCTTTTCTCTGAAAAATAAGGAAATTTCTAAGTGACCCCAAACTTTTGAACGGTAGTGTGTGTGTATATATATTTTGTAGACTTAATACTTACAATATGCAATACTGCTATACTATACTGAATATTGTTTTGCTACTAATACATTTCACTTCATAATATTACACTTATATGCCATAATATGTATAATGTACCAGTCTTTTTATTTGACCATATTATGTCATACTGTTATACCACTTTACTTTGAGGAGACGTCACTGTTAGTCTAGAACACTGAATAATGTTTCCACCAGTAAACCTGAACATGCACACCTCTCTCTGTGTGACAGTGATTATAACCGCATAACTATGTAACTTAGATTATAATTAACTGGAGGATACACTTTTTCCTTCACGTAGATCTTAAACCCTTAAATATAAACAGGAGCCCGGCCCCCCTACGGAGGAAACTCATTTCGTTTTTTTTATTAAAATAAAAGTTGGATAAAATCTCCACTTGTCCTCTCCTTATATGTAGTCAGGTGTCAGTAGGTAGAACTTATATGTAGTGAGGTGTCAGTAGGTAGAACTTATATGTAGTCAGGTGTCAGTAGGTAGAACTTATATGTAGTCAGGTGTCAGTAGGTAGAACTTATATGTAGTCAGGTGTCAGTAGGTAGAACAGTGCCGCTGACTCGCCGCTCTCCTGTCTGACGTCACACGCTGCCATGGACTCTCCGCTGCCAGTAATCTCACTCGCTGTCTCTCCAACAACGTTAGCTAACGTGTTAGCAAGCTGACTAGCTTGCTATTATAAAACTGGTGGGAGGGAAATGAAGCCGCTGTAGACATCTTAACACTGATTGGCCAAGACTCGCGACGTCAAAGATCTTCTCTTCACGACCTTAGTTTTTTTTCCGTGTCCCACTCCAATCTCAGAAACGGCGGACAGTTGACCCCCCCCCCCCCCCCCCCCCCCTCCCAAAAACAAAAACTCTTCGGATCTACGTGATTCACGTGGATGACATATTTTGGTTTCAAAACGGCGAAATTTGCCGAAAGGTGAGGGATTTTCATGTCTGATATAGTAAAACATCAAGATTTGGCCTCACAAACTCTCATATAAAAACACAAAAATATCAAAACACAAACTATTGTTCTGTTATTTAAATCGCGGATGTAAATTTAAATAAGTCAGGTTGACTTATGTGTGGCCTTACATGGGAAACAAGCAGTGTTCTCCAGGGGGAAAGTCCTGTGTTGATCATGACCAACCCATCCACCGTAACCTCCTCCTTCGACAGACTTTATCTGGATCTGTCTGTGTGTGTCAAAGACCAGTGCAATGCCAAAGACCAGTGCAGTGCTCAAAAGGTAACGGACAATGCAGTTTTGTTGTAAATACAAATCATCTTTAGGAGACTAGGCTGGTTAAAACACATTGCCAGTGAGAATACGAGAAAAGAGTTCCTACATCTCCCTTTATTACCTTTTTGAAACACAGTCCATCCGCCCTGCACCAAAGTATTTTTTCGTTTTCTGTTCATTGTTCGAAAGAGCTTTTCACTGCTTTCATACAGTCCATCCCACACTTCTTTTGGTGGTCACATTGCGCTTGATTACTTGAATTGCTGGAACTCTTGACCTCCATTCACCAGACGCCGTGTCCAGCCGTTCACGCTTCAGCTTTTACACTATATTCTGGAGGATTTGGTGTGTGTACAGTTTGTAAAGCCCTCTGAGGCACATTTGTAATTTGTGATTCGGGGCTATACAAAATAAACTAAATTGAATTTAATTATTCTGTTGACAGTCAGAGCAGGCCAAAGTTTCTCACCGATTCTTATCTGCTCTGTTTTTATTTATGTTTATCATGAATGCTATCTGATGGGTTTTGCTGCCATGTTTTGCCCATGTTTCTCCAATTTTTGACATGACGCTAGCATGACACATGCCTTGTCAACACATGCTATACTTGGATTATTTTTGCTCTGGTGCTTACCTTGGTACCTGATGGCAATGCCAGTGGATGTGCCTGTAGCGTCTGTAGTCAGCTCGGTGTAAAGATGCCGGGACTTGCTGAGTAGACCTTCATTGGGAAGATACTCCACCTCATATGAGTCATACAGGGCAGCTGCATCTATGCTGTTACCATTTTTGATCAGCAACCTAGAAGAATGGAGAACAACAAATAATTTGACTCTTCCTGCTGATGTAATCAGTACTGGGCTACCTTGGAGTCATGTGCTCATTTTGTGTTTCTTCTGGAACATGTTTACATTCTTAGAACAGCTAGGGTCCCCTAATTAGGGGACCCTAGGTGTTCTACAGCTCAAATGACCTTGATATGAATACCAGACCCTATTTTCCTTGATCTCTAACGAAGCCGCAACTCCTTGCCTTTAAAGAAATTATAATTATGATGTAACTTATTTTCTGAATAAATATGATCAAAAGTCAAGAGTGAGCAAAAAATGACTCCTCGATTGCTCCCGGAGTTTTTTAATTATATTGTTCGGTGCCTTCCCATCATCCCTCAGAGTAATACTGCACATCTTTAGAAAGATTAAGAGCTAAAGCATCTACATATGCAATAATAATCATAATAAACAAATGCATTTACATGAAGAAGCATATTCTGCCCAAAAAACGTGTTTTTCGGTTCAGAAATTGAAAAATGACCTACTTTGACCTGAATCTTGCTCGCACAATAAGGTAAATTACCTTCTCCTTTCGTGTGTTTCATCTAAAGATCAATGAGATTGCATGACCTCAACGCCCCACACATTGGTGTCTTCGCAGTGCGAGACACCAATACTGATCAGACAATGCTCTTACTGACACAGTCTCGTAGGTTAGAGGGAAGTTAAAGTGAAATCTGGGGAACTTATGAGTGTTTTAAAAAAAAGTAAACCACCACGTATCTTCTTACAGGGGTTACAGTATTTTAGCAATTTCAATTAATTAGATTGGAACTGTAGTACAGTTTTAGTTTAAAAAAAAACACACTTCTCATATCCGTGAGATCAGAAAAAAAGTAGACATTCTGGTTCACCTCAGTACATTGCATGGTTCTTGAACACAAGCTGTCAAATCATCCGACTAGTTGTAAACAAACACATAATCTATACCTCTTAATTTGGGGGTAAAAATCTGAAATAATGTCTCACTGCATATAAGAAAACTGTTTAAGTACAACTGGTCTTGGTTTTGATTTAATTTATACATTTTAAAGTTCCCTGCCTCTTCCCATGTCCGTGCGAACTGTGATCGATGTTAACGACTGACACAAAATGCGCCTTCATTTCCTCTACATATGCACATTTGACTAACCTGCAGGTTTGTTTACAATCTATTTCCAGATGACAGCATTGACGTTGCTGAATACAATGTTGTTATTGCAGATATTGATACATCAAAACCACAGAAAAATGAGACCCAATGTAAAATATCAAATGGGCACATCCTTTGATTTTGATTTGATTTACTACCATTAATGACACCCGATAAAGGGGTCAGGCCAAAAAAAACAACACAGGATTAATACAACTCATGGAAGACAACTGGAACCCAGCTGATGCTTCTGTATTGTCATCTGCAGTTGGGAAGTCTATTCAAGCAGCAGCATGTCACAGCCTTCTACCTGTGGCTCTGTATCTTCATGGATCCCCGTGGGGGTCTGCATTGATCTCTAGCTGCTCTGTCTCTAATGACTTCATTTATGCATCTCAGGTAGCAAGAAGAGTGTATATATTTGTAGGTGTTCTTTATGTTATATTAACACTGAATGTGGAAATGTTCCTCCTTTTAGGTTTATTTCAAGTGCTAAACCGTTTTGTTTCCTTCCCAGTTTGGTTGAGTGTAAACTAAATATGATAGCACAGTTTATATAATTCCTAAATTACATTATATGCTTGTCCCCTATAAAAACCTAGAGATTAGATGAAACACACTGACATTGTCTGGACAAAAAACAGCTCTGAAAAGACCACTGCTCATCTCAGTACCTACACATGTTGTGACACTTAAGTTTTAATGTAAAGATAATCCTACTTTCCAGGAAGTCATGGTACTATAGAGTATGTAGATATTTGATTTTCATATTGTATAAAAATTAATGGAACCAAATGGCTGCCTGGAATGGCCAAACACAACACACCAGCCCAGTTAGTGCAGCTTCAGGGTGCTTTCACACCTCACCTGTTTGGTTCAGTAGGTGTGTGGTTTGGTTCATTTACGCTGGTGTGGAAGTTCAGAGAGCGGAATTGGTAATTCAGATAAAGATCTGGATTTAGTTTGAAAGAAGCTGTGATTGGGTAGAGTTGTGCTTTTATTGGTGGATCCAGATCCATCACATGATGTTGGCATCTTCTGGGGATGGTATGTGGTCAAGCTTGGTATCTACATCACCAAAGTAATTGAAGTGGTATGTATAGAAGGACTAAAAAAGCAGATGGCCTTTAACAAGAAACTTATTTGCCAGCAGACCTCAGCTCATGACACTACCACCTTTTACACTCGGGCCATTCTCTATTTTCTCCACATCAACACTTCTCTCCGATCTTTTCAGTTTCCTCAGAGCTGTCCAGATGGCTCTTCATATCGACGAGATATATATTTTGCAGGAGGAGAGTAATAGCAGCCCGGAGCAGCTATTGGCCGGTATACAAAATAGATTATTCAGCTAATTTCCCCCTGTGGCTATTCCTTTCAGTCCAGTGTAACATGAGCCCCATGCAGCTGAAATGACACTCCAGAGTCACCGCTATATGAGCTGCACTGACAGTCAGTTGTTCCCCTGCAGGGTCCTCAGAAATAATGTTCTTGCAGGGACAAAGCACAGAATAGGAGGCACGAGAGGCCTGATTGAACATACGTGATGGAACAAGTGACACAGGCCTGTAACTTAGAGCATATGTCCTAACATTATCAACCATTTTCCAGAGCTTCTTTTCATGAGTGGACATGTGATAGTTGCATGTGCAAGCTTGTGCAAAGCTCATGAGCAGACAGTTCCAAATCACTACTCATGGTCAAAATCTTCACAGGGTCATATTTATAGTCGTTTTCATTGGCGCTTTCATTTTCACATGTAATAACTGAATCAGATTCTGAGCTGTCTTTCCACCACCACCAGAGGAGCAATTAACTCTAAAATGCACTGAACGGCTGCATAAATTAGCCCTGTCGATATTATAGTGCAACAGGAAATCACTTTAAACGGCTTTTTCCCTTTTGATTCTCATTTAAAAAACACCCAGATTTTGTCAGTGAAAGCTGAAAGCAATGAATCTTATACACAGGTTTTGATTACCAGGCGACAACTCCTGATGACCTTACTATAAATTAAATACAGTTTTACTGTTTACAATGTTCAACCATTCTTGTAAAAAAGCTGAAGGTCTTGCTTACCGATCATCATCCTCAGCCAACGCCACCTTCTCAAAGTGGACATGTAGTCTCTGGCCCTCAGGAGCCTCCAGCAGCCAGTGGCAGGTCAGGTTGTTGCTATAGTTGCTGGGAAAACCAGGAGAGACGATCCGGCCAACTGTGACGTTCTTGATCAAACCACCACAAGCAGCTGAGGGAGGAAAAGGAGGGAAGGTGAAGATGAAATGCAAAACTTTAGAAAAAGCGCTATATTAAATTCAAGTATTATAATTATTATTATTAAAACTACATACGTTTAATGTCAACTTCTAATTCATGAGCAGGTCCTGAGAGCATCAGCAGATCATAGATAACCTTATTTGACCAAATTAAACTCTGGTGTCAGTAGAGACAAACAGGAAGTAGAGCAGCCCAGAAAAAACATGGATGCTGTTCTTTTTCTATGATTGAACCAGAAAGCTCTTTCCATATGAGCTGTGAAATTATTGTTGAAAGGTTGTTTGATCAAAGAAAATTACAAGAAAACAAAATGGACCAATAAAGGCTGTAATTCACTATAATGTACATTTCCACAGTCATGTCATACTTTCTGCTGCTCCAACTTTCTCTTTTTTTAACACAAGAACAGTTAACTTTTTGACATTGCTGTCACAAACAGCTTCATTGTGCACAAGGAGCTCAGCAAGAGTCAGGAGAAGAGACCAATGACACACCGGGCTTTCCAGGAGGAGCTGTGTGCAAAGCTGCTCGACGTGCCACTGGCTGGCCCACCTAAGCCCCCCACTCAAGGCCACTTTCCGGTTCCCACCAACCAAAACGAGGACACTGAAAAAAGACGGTCGGCAAGCATCGGGAGGAAACAGTGCACTCTCTGCCATAAAAGAACACCCTGGAAGTGTGAGGAGTGCAATATTGGGCTGTGCTTTCAGCTTACCCGGAACTGTTTCAGAGATTACCACAAAAACTAAAAAAACGCCTGGACATGGACCAACAAAACATGCTGTAGCATTGGCTCTGAAAAAAACATATTTTTTGCCTAGATGTAAAACTAAATAGCTATTTTGTGTAATCTCAAAAGCTTTGCTCAAGGTAATTTATAATTGTTTATAAAGAGAAATCTGATGCAAATTCAAATCTGTTTCTTTACTTTTTTGTTATTACACACTGTTTTAGCATGTATAACAAAAATCTGACAAATACTTGCCAGATTTTGAAAGATACAGTTCTCCTGAAAAAAAGGAGCAAAATAACTTTGCCAAAAGAACATTTTTTGACATTTATTGATAAATAAGAAAAAAAAGGTCCAAACAGACTGTTAACATTACAGATCTTTTTTTTTACTTTTTATTTTGTGTTTTCATCACATCAGAGTCCTCCTTGACATCAAAAAATAAACAAGCATGATAAAGCAGGTACCAAATAGTCAAAACGGTGGCGTTTAGTGTCGGTAGTCTAAATACGAGTATAAATTCTAACTCTTACATACATGAACATCCAGACTAACAGATGCCCATACACTTACGCAGCAGTCTACACACATACCCGTACAGCATACCCGTATGCTCCCTCCTCCATGTACTCACTTCAACATACACACTCCACCAGGAGGGCTCAGCAAGGAGGGGGGGAGGACCGAAACGCCCAACCAAGTACAGTTAAATACAATTAAGTAATACATGCATTAAGTACCAAAAATGAAGTAAATAACCAATGAGGTAAAAAAAAAAAGAAAAGAATAATACAAAATAGAAGAAAATGAATATATATATATATATATATATATATATATATATATATATATATATAGTAAAATAAAAATATACTGAAATGAAAGGAAGCTGACATTCATATTCGGGCAGGGTTTACAAATTGACAGCAGTGATATTCTGGTGGTAGAGCTTGGTTTTGTTACTCCATCATATCTAGGTATAGTGTAACCGAAGTCCATCGTCTTGTGAAGGTATCCGTTTTCATTTGTAATTTTGCAGTCATTTTTTCCATTATGTGGACCTGTTTTAATCTCTGTCTCCATTGAGTTATTGATGGTGGGTTTACAGTCTTCCAGTTCACAGTTATCGTTTTCCTGGCAATAATTAAAAGAATATGCAAAATATACCTCCCATCAGTGTCCCCTAAATGCTTCGGTATGGACCCCAGCAGAAATATTAGTGGCTCTAAGGGTACCTCCACTTCTATAATTTTATTGATTTCTGTTTTAATGTTTTTCCAGAACCCTCTAACTAGTGGACAGTCCCAAAAGATATGCGCATGATCTCCTATTTTTCCACAATTTCTCCAACATAGTGAAGCCAGTGGATCAGTCCCAAATGAGGAGATTACAAGAAGTGTGTAGAAATATCTCATTTTTAATTTCCAGTCGAATTCCTTCCATAATGGGCTGTTGATTCCTTTATGGCATGTGCTGCACATGTCTTCCCATGTGTTGTCCTCAATTATAACATTTAGTTCCAATTCCCACTTTTCTTTAATGTTCAATGTATTTTGTCAGCTATAATAAGCCTTCCATATATGTGGGAGACATGTTTTTAAGTTGGAAAGCATTTTTCTGTTATACTAATAAAATAGTCTTCCATTACATTAGGATTTCTTCTGACTGACTGTCGGTCTTTATGGTTTGTAATATAGTGTCTCATTTGAAGGTACTTATACAAGTCCTTTGATGGAAGTGAATATTGCTCTTGCAGCTGAGAGAAGGATTTGAGTTCTGTTTTGTCAAATAGTTGATTGATGGTTTTAAGACCTCTATCAGCCCATCTTCTAAAACCACTATCCCATATAGAGGGAGGGAATTCTATGTTGCCTACAAGTGGCATAGCCCTTGAGAGTGAGCTTGAACCTTCAAGTGTTTTTTTTTTATTATTGTCCAAATCTTCAGTGTGTGTTTTATCCATTCGTTTTCAATTTTGTTAAGGGATTTTGTGTCAATAAAAGGCAATGTTGATATAGATATACCCTTAGCTGTGCTTTGTTCTATCTGGGTCCATCCTATCTCCTGGTTGTTTCCAATCCATGCCACTATAGCTGTTAGTTGTGCTGCCCAATAATATCATTTAAAATTTGGTAGGCCCAGGCCTCCTTTATCTTTGGGCAGAAACATTTTTTTAAGCCTTATCCTGGGTCTCTTATTCTGCCAGATGAATTTTGAGATTATTTTATTTAGCATGTTGAAGGTAGAAACCAGTACTGCCACAGGTAGGGACTGAAACAAAAAGAGGAGTCTGGGTAACACATTCATTTTCACTGTCTCTGCTCTACCAAACAATGAGAGGGGAAGGATTTCCCAACGTGACATATCATTTTTTATTTGTTTGATTATCTTATTATAATTGGCCTCAAACAGCTGTGTGGGGCTTGGTGTAATATTAATTCCCAAATATCGGAATCCTTGTTTAGACCAGTGAAAGGAAACATCCTCATTCAACTGGGTGGGCCAGATTCCACTTATCATCATCGCCTCTGATTTGTTTTCATTAATTTTATACCCTGATACTGAGCCGTATTTGTGCAGACACTGCATAAGTGCAGGATTGGAGAGAAGAGGGTTTTTTATAAAAAGCAAAATGTCATCTACAAACAGAGCTATTTTATGATCTGTTCCGCTGTCATCCACTATTCCTTGAATTTGTATATTTTGGCGTATAGCTTCTGCTAGAGGTTCAATGCTAAGTACAAAGAGGACGAGTGACAGTGAATCCCCCTGTCTCACGCCCCTCTCCACTTTGAAAAATTCTGAGCAATGACCATTCACTCTGACTTTTGATCTTGGGTCTCTGTAGAGCAGGCTGATCCAAGTAACACATTTTTCTCCAAAGCCCATCTCTATCAGTGTTTGTTCCAGGAATAGCCAGTCCACTCTGTCAAAGGCCTTTTCAGCATCTAAACCGAGAAGTAGTGAATGTTGTCTGTTTCTTGACGCTATTGATTGTAAATTTAGGGCTTTTCTTATGTTGTTTGTTCCTTGGCGGCCTAAGATAAATCCTGTTTGGTCTGGTTTTATTACTTTTTTTTATATATTTTTGGGTTCTGGTAGCCAGGATGGAGGTCAGGATTTTGTAGTCTACGCATAAGAGGCTTAATGGGCGGTAGCTGGTACATTGTATGGGATCTTTTCCTTCTTTATGTATGACCGTAATGATGGCTTCGGACCATTTCGGTGGATCTCACGTTTTTAGTACATAATTATATACTTTGCATAATATAGGGGTGAGGTCATTCACAAAGGCTTTGTAATATTCTCCAGCAAATCCATCCAAGTTCCTGGCGATTTGTTGTTTTTTTAATTTAGCGATGGTTTCTTTAATTTCATCTTGTGTGATGGGATCTACTAATTTGGTTGCTTCCTCATTCGACATTTTGGTCATTTTAAGGGGTTTCAAAAACTCCTCTATTTTCTCTTTCTTTGATTCTTGTTCTTGACTCTTATATAATTGTTTATAATATTTCGCAAAAGCATCTGCTATTTTCTGAGGTGTAGTCTCCAGACCGTTAGATTCAGGGTTTTTTATTTTAGGAATTGCACAGTTAGATTGGGCTTTCTGGAGTTGAAAAGCCAGCAACCTGCTAGCTTTATTTCCCATTTCATAGTGTTTTCTGTTGATATACATGAGAGCGCCTTCTGCTTTATATGATAGTTTCTCCTCCAACCGTAGCCTAACTTCCTTGAGCTTTTTAAATGTATCATCTTTTCTATGTATCTTGTGTTCTCTCTCTAGTATTTTTAGTTCAAGTTCCAGTTCTTGTTGTTTCACGAGTCTTTGTTTCTTTATTCCTGAACCTATAGAAATAATTTCCCCCCTCATTGTAGCCTTTCCTGCGTCCCATAGTATTGAGGGAGAAACATTACCATCATCGTTTATGGCAAAGTATTCAGATAGACCAGATTGTATTTCTTGTTTGGTTTGAATATCTGCCAACAATGAGACATTGATCCTCCAGTATCTAATGGGATTCTCTAGTCCTAAATTTATCTTCATAACAACCGGACCATGGTCGGAAATTGTAATTGGTTCGATTGTACTTTCTTTTACTCGATGTATGTCTCTCTTTGACATGCAGAAATAGTCTATCCTTGAATAGCTCCCATGTACTTGGGACATGAATGTGAAATCTTTCTCCCCCGGATGAAGATGTCACCAGACATCCACTAGGCCTAGCTCCTTCAACATATCTGATAAGTCCTTAGACATTCTAGACTGGGGTCTTATTATTGCTGGTAATTGGTCTAAATTGGCATTCAGTGTACAGTTAAAGTCTCCTATAAGTAAAATCCCTTCACCTTTATCAGCAACTCGAGCCGCAATCTTTTTAAAGAAAAATGGACAGTGTTCATTTGGGGCATATATATTGAATACGGTTATCTTTATGCCTCCAATAGTTCCACTCACCATTACATAGCGGCCCTCCACATCTTGAAAAGTTTTCTCATTACTGTAGTACACTGATTTACTAAACAGGATAGCTACCCCTCTTTTCTTCCCCTTCTTACACGATGCGCTATAGACCTGGTCAACCCACTCTCTTTTTAGTTTTAGGTGTTCTGCTTCAGATAAGTGTGTTTCCTGGATTAGCGCTACCGAACAGTTCATTTGTTTTAGTTGCCCTAGAATTTTTTTTCTTTTAATTGGGTTGTTAATTCCTTTTATATTGTAGCTGATGAAATTCAGGTTAGCCATAGTCTCTACCTATTGTTCTAACATGGTCTCTTTTCTGCCTCGGTATGAATGTCAGGAAAAACAAAAACAAATAATAAAAATAAAAAAATAGACTAAAACTAAACTTGATAACGTCTGTCAAGAAAGATATTAGAATAACATACATCATATATAACTGAACTTCCACGTTTCCATTCAGACAGTGTTTGAACTCTAATGCCGTGTTCACACCAAAACAGTTGCGAATTTTCGCAACGCCACTTCGCCTATATCGCGCCGCAGGTGAAAAATTCGCTCTATGTGGTTAATCCGTTTTTTCGCAACCATCGCTGGGGTAAGGGGGCGGGGCTTATCTCTGTCTTGAAAACGTTTACTATTTCCTTCATCCACCAGGTAAATAACCACTAGTTCTGCTTTATACTTGTTGAGGAAGTCCCACACACGTCGGAACATCAACCACCCCGTGTCTGGGTTCATAACATTATCCGTAGTCGCACACAGCTCCGATTCCTCCAGGACGAGTGTCTGAGTGAAGCCGTTTCCAGCGCTCCTTCAGCGGGCCAGCAGTTCCATTCAGTAACGGCGGTGATGCCGGGCGGAGCTTCTCAACACTGATTGGCTTTCGCAACTCCGTGTCATGCGAATTATTCGCTGGAGTTGAAATATTTGAACGCCAGCGAAAAAGCGGAAAAGCGGCGTTGCGACGCCGTTTCGCTTCTATCGCGGCGCCCGGCGAAAAATTCGCTTTTTCGCAACCTAACGCGGCTGTGCATTGACTAAACATGTAATCTGGACGTGCGAATATTTCGCAACTGTTTTGGTGTGAACACGGCATAACTGTGTCCGCTCCCCCTTGGTTTTGGGGCAGAGAGGCGTGACCTACACTCTCTGTGGGAACAATGCACCTAGTGCAAGTATGACCGATATTACAATAGCTTGTAAGAAAGGTCTAAGTGAGTGTGGACCACTCATAGAACGTCAAAGCAGAACATCCGTCTGGACTTTATATCATAGAGCTTTATATAAATTTGTGACATGTATGTGTGATTCAATCACATAGTGTTAAGTGTTTTTCAGTGTCTTTGGCACATTGTCAAGCTACCTTTATTCTTGTAGTTGGTTAGTTGTCTCCTTGCAGAAGAGCTTTGAGGTCTGATGACGGCAGTACTGTGTCTCTCTTTTCCTTGGTGTTGCTCCTCCAGCCGTCATGGATCTGCTCCTCGATCTAAATCTGGTGAGTAGTCTTGGTCGAAGAAGATCCGTGTGTCTTGGAAAAACACCTGTCCCTGGCTCCATGCTTGCTGTATGATCGTTTCTTTCACCGCTGCGTCAACAAATCTTACTATTATCGATCTTGGAGGAGCCGTTTCGTCTTTAGGTTTGGGTCCGAGTGAGCGGTGTGCTCTTTCAATCTTAATGTCAATTTCTGGTGGTAGTTTAAGTACCTTTTGTAGCAGCTGTTTCACGAATCCCGCGGTATCTTTTCCTTCACTTCCTTCTTAAATTTTAAAGATTCTTATGTTGTTCCGTCTCAGTTTATTCTGGAGGTCGTCAAATTTCGCTGTCAGATCCATGTCGCGGTGGAGCAGGTACCGTGGCGCTCTGCGGTGTTGCGTTGCTGTATCTTCGGCCGTGATGAGTCTTTCTTCTGTCTGTCCGATTCTTTCTTCGTGCTCCTTCACTTTGTCTTTAATGTCAGTAACCGCTTGTTCTAGTCGTTCTAGTCGTTCAAGAGACATGTTATTATGTCCATCTTGATTTTCTTTACGAAGTTTCTTCAGTTCTTCCAGTACGTCCATTTCCGACTCGGCTCCTCTGATAGCCGAACCCGAGCTAGCGTTAGTCTGGCTTGGAGGCTTCTGATTATCCTCCTTTTGCTTCGAGGTGTCTTGCCTATGGTAATTATTTTGTCTAGTACTCAAACTCATTATCTAGAGGCACTCTCTTCTTTACCATTTAACGTATACTTTAGGTTTAGTTGTCACATTTCTTGTTTTTGTCCGACGGAGCTCTGCTACAACTCAGCTGGTCATGTCGTCACCGGAAGTCCAACATTACAGATCTTAAAGGGTTAAGTCCTATTTATCAGAGCAATCTCAGTTTGTATTTGTAAACGATGAAGCCTCGCTGACCACCAACGTTAGTCACGGAGTTCCACAAAGTTCTGTGCTTGAACCAATATTATTCACCTTATATATGCTTCCTTTAGGCAATATTATCAGAAAACACTCCATAAACTTTTATTGTTATGCCGATGATCCTCAATTATATCTATCGACAAAGCCAGATGAAACCAAACAGGTTGCTAAACTTCAAGTGTGTCTTAAAAACCTGGATGACCTGCACTTCCTGAAACTGAAGTTATTTTACTTGGTCCAGAACACTTTAGAAATCAACTTGATATAGTTTCTCTTGATGGCATTGCTCTTGCATCTAGCAAGAAACTGTAAAGAATCTTGGAGTTATCTTTGATCAGGACTTGTCCTGGGACCAAGTGTTTTACCTGCAGTTTCTCAGCCAAAAGTCTTCTTTCAAATGAGTGTTGGACTCCTGCTCGCTGCTGTCATATATCATGGGTGGCGCCTCGTCTGCCCGAGGAGACAGAGACACGGGAATGCGCAGCCTTGGGCTTGATGAGAATAGCCCTCCAGGAAGTTGTTTTTAGGGTGCTGATTGGATAAATTGTATGTCATTCATTTAATCAGTGATTGGCTAAACTGCGTATTAGACCCGTCTTCCTTTGGCAAAATCGATCTAGCCCCACAACGTGCACTAGCAGCAGAGACGTGCACGGGGCAGCTGAGAGGTGCATGAGCAAAAGAGGACAAGCAGGAAAAGCATATATTTGGCGCAGATATCCTGCCTTTTTTCACCTACGTAACATTTAAAAAAAAAAGAAATCAGGCACATCTTGTCTCAAAGCAATGCAGAACAATTGATTCAGGCATTTGTTACTTCAAGACTGGATTACTGTAACTCCTTACTATCAGGCTGCTCTGGTAAGTCCCTTGGGTCTCTCCAGTTGATCCAGAATGCTGCAGCTTGTGTACTAACGAGGACGCGGAAGAGAGATCACATTACTCCTGTATTAGCTGCACTAGCTCTCTGTAAAATCAATAATCACCTACAAAGCCTTAATTGGTGATGTACCATCACATCTTAAGGAGCTCATAGTACCATATTAAGATAAGATCAAATAAGATAATCTTTTATTCCAATGGGGGAATTGCAGGATTACTGCAGCAGTGCAAACAAGAGACATAGCAAATCAAAATCAAGTAATATAAATGAACAGTAAAACAGTAATATTACCCCACTAGAGAGCTGCGCTCACTGAATGCAGGGCTACTTGTAGTTTCTAGAGTCTTAAAAGGTAGGATGGGAGCCAGAGCCTTTAGTTATCAAGCTCCTCTTTTGTGGAACAGGTTCCAGTTTCAGTCTGTGGAGCAGACACAGTAACCTCATTTAAGAGGAGATTCAAGACTTTCCTCTTTGATAGCGCTTGTAGTTAGGGCCGTTTCAGGCTTAGTTAGGGCTGGCTCAGGTTTGTCCTGGTCCAACCTCTAGATATGCTGCTATAGGCCTAGACTGCTGGGGGAAATCTTAGGAAACATTGAGCTCCTCTCTCCTCTTCTCTCTCTCCTTCTGGATGAAGTCATGTCTCTTCTTGCACATTACTAACTCTACTTTTTCCAGGAGCCTCTGTGCTTCCTCGCCTCAAGTTTCCATGGATCGTGGCTGTCTGGAGCTGGTCCTGCTGATGCCCCTCCTCTCTACCTCCTTTTGGGCTGTACAATAAACTAAATTGAATTTCATTAGTTTTGATTGAACACATGCAAAATAATGATTATTATATTCCATTTAAGCCATGAGATCCCTCTGAAATCCGACACACTGCTCCTTTAACCCTTAGATGCATAAGTGGGTCAAAAATGACCCGATGAGGTTGTTTTCTTGAAATATCTTCGTAATGAAAAATTGTTATCATTTCATATTCCTGGTATTCCTCAAAAAACATGTTTTTGATATAATTCCATTTACATTTTTAACTTACCTGTTATACATTTTAAGAAATTGTAGTTTTTGTACTACTACCCCAAGCTTCCATAAGTGGGTCAAAAATGACCCGCGTGCATTTTCTATGGAATCCAATGGGAACCTTTGATTCTTATCAACTATGGCTGTCAGGAATACATTTGACTGTGGACCACACAGACTATATCAGAAGTGTCACCCCTCAGGAAGATTATTTTACACAGCAAGAGCTGATACGTGTAAGTATTATCTTCATATAGTATTGTGTGTGTCTTTCATGACAGTTATTATTATTTCTCAACAAATTAGCCTACTTTATAACTAAGTTAGCTAACATTACTATTACTATATGTAATGTGTGTGTGCACGTGTCATTCATAATTGTTGTGCGAAAGAGTATGATATTATTTCTCAACAAGTTAGCCTAGTTTATAACTAGCTAACTAAGTTAGCGAACATTACTATATGTAGTGTGTGTGTGCATGTATTTATTTATATAGCTACATATTGATCTATTGAAAACATTACTCTTATGTTTCCTCATCCAAGGTGTCATGGCTGCTAGATACACAACTGAAATGGTCCTACAGATGCTGATGAATGATGATGATGATGATGATGATGGAGAGGCAGTAACAGGGTTGAACTCCGAGTCTGACATTTCGGATGATGGGGACCCCGACTATTGTCCAGGTGGCAGTGGCTGTCATCCACCTGGAAATCCAACTGAACAGGATCAATCTGACTCAGAAGATTCCTCTTCTGTGTCCTCTGAAGACGAAAGTGTCCAAATCATGTCCAACAGAATGAGTCGGAAGGGCTCTTACTGGAGCGAGTTACCTCCCACCCAGGGCAGAACACAGAGCCACAATATCCTCAGAAGTCGGTCAGGGCCTGCACAAGGGCTTAGCACCACTGTCTCACCAAAAGATACATGGGAGCTCTTTATCACTGATGATATAATGCAAGAGGTGGTGAAGTGCGCAAACTTGGAAGGACGGAGAGTAGCAACAGCTAGAGGAAAAGAATGGAAAAATGTCACCAAAGATGAATTCATAGCCTTCATTGGATTGACCCTGCTTGCAGGAAGTGAGAAGAACTGGGATGTATCAGTCCGTGAGCTGTTTGGGAGTCCTCTACATAATCCCATGTACAAGGCCACTATGGCTATTGGAAGATTTGAAGACATTCGCCGTACCATGCGCTTTGATGATAAGAAGACCAGAGCCTTCCGACTGGAAACATATGGCAGCCATCCGCTATGGTTAATTTTCTTTTTCAAAAATGTTAAGTGTAAAATAAAGATATTTCAAACATGAAATCATTCTTCTGTGGTCCTAAATATTATACTAAATATTAGATTAGTGATCATTCTTAACCAAAATGACAAAAAATGGCATAAAAACACATAGATTCTAATATGGGTAATTTTTGACCCACTTATGGAAGAGTAGGGTCCAGTCACTCGTGCATCTAAGGGTTAAAAACCTGCTTAGAATTTAATTGAGGACTATTCCAACAATTCTGTATACTCAGAAACCACAGACCTCAACAGTTTCACTCAAACTGTGTTTCGTCAGATACATTGTCACGATGAAAATTGTTGACAGTGTGACTCGATACCATTGCAGATAGGTGCGAAAGTCATGGTCATGTAATTTGGATGAATCAAACATTTGAATTGACCAAAGACTTACTTTATACTGTAATTAGTTAGAAAGTGGATCAGATCCATCACCTTTGATTTTAAATTCAAGAGCTGCTTGTTGGGAACCGATAAGTGAGGTGAGAAAGATAACATTGTCAGAGATACAATCAGATATCAACACTCACAGATAATCCATCTACAGCTATGGAAAGGTGTGTGTGTGTGTGTGTGTGTGTGTGTGTGTGTGTGTGTGTGTGTGTGTGTGTGTGTGTGTGTGTGTGTGTGTGTGTGTGTGTTTTGTGTTCCAGCTGTTTAGGTCAAGGTTACTCATGCAGACAAAGCTTAATTAAAGCAGAGCAGGAAGAATAAACCCATTGGCATCCTGCCCAGCCTTCAGTAATCACACCACGATACACCTGCTTTATGTTCTGGCACGCACACACACACACACACACACACACACACACACACACACACACACACACACACACACACGGCAGAGATACAGATGTACAGCAACACAAACTGTCTGTTTGAAATTGCTTTCAGAGAAACATTCCCTGAGTAGTGCTTCAGAGTCGATCAGTGTGATCAGGAGTAAAATGGGCACTTCTTATTCATAGGAGCAAAGAAAGAAAAACATTCATCATCCACACACTCCTGTGGGAGTTCAGGTCGGGCTCTATCTATGCCTGTCATGCAAAAGGAGCAGAAGGTCCAACAGATAACTCTTAGCTGCAAGTCTTCTGAACAAATAACCAAACATTCTGTGACTGTTAATGGGAATTAAAAGGCTGGCGTGGGTCGACTGAAGCTTAGTTAACACCGATTCGGAAAAGCAAATAGTAATTATGCTAACAATGTCATGCTAATAATAACGCTTGTGTAATGATAGTTTTTTATGAATATGTTTAAATGAATTATAAAACATACAAATATAATTATATAATTCATTAATAAATAACAATTGCATTCATCAAATATCCATTGATCATCTGTTATCGATCCGAACTGACGTAGAGAGGGGGCAGGGTTCATCTGGACAGGTCACCAGACAATATAGACATATCACTGACACAGCGACAGACAAACATTTGCACTCAATTAACCTGAGCTACATGTCTTATGGACTAGAGGAAGAATACAGATAACCTGGAGGACACAAACTACTGTTGCCCTCTTGTTGTGAGGTGATAGTGCCAATCACTACACCACCGTGAAATAATATCTGATAATAACTGAGGAAATGGAGGATGAGCTGTGATTGTGTTTCCTTCTGCTTCTGGTTGCCTCACCTAGGCAGTGTGGTTCCTTACCGCACCAGTAGGGGGTGCTAGCATTGCGGCAGGTCAGCACACTGGAGCCTTGTAGCTGGTAGCCGGTGAAGCAGGAGAAGAAAGCCTCCCCTCCAGAGTGGAGACTGCTCACTGATACGTCACCGTAGAGAGGCCTCTGGGGGAAGACGCAGCTCAACACAAAGGCTGCAGAGACACAGACAGAGGAAGAAATGACAGAGTCAGATATAGAGAGATTTAAGACAGAAACAGAGAAAGAAACACAAAAGGGAGAGGGAATTAAGCTGTAAGAAAGTCAAATTTCAGCAAGAGCTGAGGTTTAGTTTCAGAAGTTGAAAGGACTCAGTGAAGCTAGTTTGAGCTAGTGGCCCGGGTGTCACAGAAAAAATGAGTTTCCTGCAAAGTTCCATACAGCCCTCAATAACCTCCAAGAATATATAAATCAAAAGAAAACCCTAGAAACTTCTGAAGTTTTTGATGAAATCCTGTGTAACAGCTGAAATGGGCCAAACTGTATCCTGGATGTTTATCAATTAGGTACATTCACTCATCCAGATGTTGGTGGCTGGGCATTGAGAGTGTACCAACCTGATTCAAGAGATTCACCCAAACTTCAAGCGTGAAAGTAGAAGGGACAAAAGCTTCATTTCAAAAAGCAGAACCTCTCTCCTCAGTGAATGTTATGAATTCCAGGCTTTTTCAAACACAAGAGCTGAATAATAGCGATGGAAATGGGTCCAGAATCATTTCGGAGTCTTCTACAATAATGTCATTACCATTTAAAATATTGCAAAATCCTAATTTGTGCATATGTGTTTGTGATGTCACCTTTTTCTAAGGTCTCCCCCCGTGCACTTCGTACCAGTGGGAAGGACAACTGAAATCTCAAATGTGGAACTACCAAAAGAGTTTGCAGTTAGACAGTACAATTAGAAATAGAGGCATGTCTCTAATAAACATGCAGGATATCTTGTAACTGGTTATTGATTTCAGACATATTCTCTTATTATGGATGTAGCAGCTAATCTGCCAGCTTTGCTCACCATGTGAGATTCTTTAACTATCATACTCTGCTATATATATTCTAATACTGTATTCATAGGACCTTTTTGTAATTGTGACAGAAACCCCACATGCCCTGACTTTCCAAACTGCCACAGTCAAATAGATTTTTAATTAAGCCGTCTGCTTAAACAGAGGTAAATAAAACAACAAATGTCCCATGGAAAATATACAGCAACACCACATTGACATTTAGTGTATCAGTTTCCCCTTGTGGCTACCACCATCTAGTCCGCACGTGCACGTGCACGCACGCACGCACACACACACACACGCGCACACACACACACACGCACACGCACATGCGCACACACACACAGTGTGGAACGTGTGCAAGCTGGCTCTCAGGTGCCCAGTTAACTAACTGGCTTTTTTTATTGCCACCGATTTGTCTCCCTTCAGGCTCCTGGCGTTCAGCCAAACATATTCATAATATATTCTGCTAAAGATTCTGCTCCATCTCACTGTAATTGTCCTAGTTGTATTGTTAGCCCTTTGATGGCTTGGCTTTAGTGCTGCTATTGATTCTGTCTGTTGGGGACAGCGCTGTGGAAAGCGAGGAAATATGTAGGGAGATTAAATAGGCCAATGAATGACAACCTCCAACCTCGGCCGCCTCCGACACTCTGTTAGAGCTGAGGGGTGTTGGACAGCTCTATAGTGTCTCACAGAAATAGACATAAGAAGAGAAGTTGGTCTTTATAGTATTTCTCATTAGAGCAACATCCCAGAGTAGTGCAGCCATAGCAGCAGCTGCTGGAGCTGTGTCCTATCACTCCCTGAGCTAGTCATTACCATGGTCAGCTGCAGCTATTAATATCCAGGCCAACCAAAAACTACGAAGCTCATAGGCTCACTGGAGACTAGAAAAGAAATAAAAGAGCCATCATGGTAGCATTGTGGCATCATAACACTGGTGCTAACAGGGAGCTTTCACTGAGACAAATTGCCTTGCAGCAGTAAAATGCCTGCTGAATGCTACGTCACTTTGTCTTGTCTTTGTAGACCTTAAGGCCATATATCATGTTTTGGTTGTAATTATTGATAATCACTGCTTTCATTTTTTTCTTTATCATACAAGAGGGTATAAGTTGACCTACAGTTCAACGCATCATAGTTTGGGTCTTCAAAATGGATGAGTAGCAAATTATAAAAAAGCTGAACATCTGAATTTGAAGAGTCTAATCTGTCCATAGCTATATTACAGGGTCCAATTTATGAAGTTCTAGCTTGCATCCCACAGTGGTGTGAACTTAAAAACAAATGAGTACAATATAAAACCAACAATACAAGTACTACAGGACAGAACATATGAAATGGAAAGTCAAACTGAGTCAGTGGGCCTCACACAGCAAAATTCTTCAGCAACCTTTTTCCTAAAGAGAGGCAGTCGTGGCTCAAGAGGTAGAGCAGGTTGTCCACTAATGGGATGATAAATGATCAATTCCTATGGCCAAAATGACTTCTACGAGCTGTGCCATCGGTGTGACAGTGTGTATGGATATTTGATTAGATCTTGATGAGCAGGTGGCACTTTGTATGGCAGCCCCTCCAATGTGTGTGTGTGTGTGTGTGAATGTTGACGTAAAGCGTTTTGGGTGGTCGCTGGTATTCTTTGCCTACCAGCTCCTAGCTAGCAGTCAGACAGGTTGGTTTAATTCACTCCCTCTAGATCAGGGGTGCCCAATACGTCGATCGCGATCTACCAGTCGATCGTGGAGGTAGTGCGGGTAGATCGCATGCCATTTAAAAAATAATAATAATTAAAAAAATTTAAAAAAACTTTAGCGACAAAACCCAGCTCCCAGTGTGCAAATTAATGTCAATCACTACGGACGCTGCGCCCGCAATGGTTGGCCGCTTGAATGGATGTATTGCCAATTACAGGGAGATGTTTTCCCCGACTTCCTTAATTACCACTGCATAATACACCAACAAGCATTATGCGCTACAACGCTAAACATGAAAGAGATCACGGATGTGGCAACAAAGATCGTCTAATCGAGCGAGAGCTCTTCAAAAGACGGATGTTCTGTGCGCATCTGGAGAAGGACTGCAGCCACTCTGACTTCCTGCTGCACACTGATGTGAGATGGCTTATAGAGCTCTGTCCGGAGATACAGGAGTTTCTCCATGTTGTTAAACATGCAGAATACAACCAACTAAGAGTATGTCAATATGCTCACGTTTCTGAATTACAATTTAAACCGTGTGTAAATTGTGTGTTCCCCTGAAGGAGGGAGCAGCAAGACGTGGGACTGTAATAAGTCATTTTGATTTACTTTTAAACCCTTGCGCTTTAATTATCGGGTAGGATGGACAATTTTTTTAAACTTTTGGACTTTGAATGGCACTTGCAGCCCAGTTATTCTTTAGTTATTTTGGCTATGTTGAGTTACCTTTAAAGCTTTATTTGTACTTTTTCTTTATTTTTAAAGCATATTTGCACTTTAATTTGTATTACTATTTAATGTATTTGTTATGATGATGTTCTGATGTTCAGATCTTGTTACTCAAATACATTTGAAGTTCAAATTCCAACATTTTGAGTTACTATTCTTAATTTGCTATGGGAAATAGTCATTAGATTAGTCGATTAACCGAAAAAAATAGTCAATAGATTAGTCGTTTATGAAAATAATCGTTAGTTGCAGCCCTAGAGTCAGCCTTTTCCCACATGAAAAAGTCCAAACACCGTTCCACCATGACTGATGACCATTTGGTCTGCCTGACGCTGACTACCAGCAGCTACTGTCCGGACTATGCAACCCTGCTGGTTCCATGCAGTGAAGTCATCAGAGCAAAATGTAATGACCAAAAATTTACAAAATTGTATTGTGTCATAAGGGTTCATGCAGTTATGCAAGGTACGACAATATTGTAAATATAAAGTATACTCTGTATATGTATACATTAATAATGCTTATATATATATATATATATATATAAGCATTATTAATGTAGGTGGATCTTTTTGACTTGGTCATTTTAAAAGTAGCTTGTGAGCCAAAAAAGTGTGGGCACCCCTGCTCTAGATTAACTAATATTTACAAATTCAAACTTTTTCTAAAAAGTTGAAAATGAGGGCAGGTGTTGTACCATGTTCAAATACTGGATGCCATCAACAAGGGCTGTAAAATGAAGAACTTTGACAGTAGTGATATCGAGTCAAATAAACTAAAACTAAGTAAATATGTGATTTAACAGAGTCTTAGTACTGACATTCTAGGCAAAAATCAAAAAGGCATCTAAGAGCAGTAAGCCATTCAGAAAATGAAGATGAGCCAGCATGGTTGCCTGCGCCAGGGCTGCCTTAGTGTCAGCAAAAGCCTTGTCCCTGCCCTCAGTCCAGTCCACAGCGTGCGTGGGTTTACCTTTCAAGGCCTCGTGCAAGGGCTGCATGAGCTGAGCGGCTCGAGGAATGAAACGGTGGTAAAAGTTCACCATGTCGAGGAACTCCTGCAGGGCCTTCACGGTGAGCGGGCGTGGAAACTGCGTGACCGCCTCCACCTTCGATGGGAGAGGCACTGCACCGTCCTTGGTGACTCTGTGTCCCAGGAAGTCAATGGTGGAGAGACCAAACTGGCACTTGGCAGGGATAACAATCAGGCCATGTTGGTTGAGCCGCTCGAAAAGCGTTCGGAGATGCGACAGGTGCTGAGATTTGGACGTGCTCGCCACCAGAATGTCGTCCAAATACACAAAAAGAAAAGGCAGGTCACGTAAAACAGAGTCCATGAGGCGTTGAAAAGATTGGGCGTTTTTAAGGCCGAACGGCATCCTTAAGAACTCAAAAAGACCAAACCGTGTAATCACCGCCGTTTTCGGAATGTCCAGTGAATGCATGGGCACCTGATGATAGCCCCGCACGAGGTCTACCTTAGAAAAAAAAAAAAAAAAACACCATACCGGCCAGGTGTGCTAAAAAATCCTGTATGTTCGGGACCGGGTATCGGTCAGGTGTCGTTGCCTCATTAAGTCGCCGGTAGTCGCCACATGGGCGCCAGCCGCCACCAGGTTTGGGGACGATGTGAAGGGGTGATGCCCACGGGCTGTCAGATCGTATAAAAGCAGAACGTGACAGCGTCGATAAAACGGCGGTTCTTAACATCCACCAACAGTCCATGCACAAAAAAAATCAGCGCCAAGGAGGGGAACGACGACATTTGCCGTGACAAAATCCCAGCCAAACCGATGCCCTCCGAAACGCAAGTCAATGTACCTTGTGCCATACGTGCGGATGGGGATCCCATTAGCCGCTTCCATCGGGGGGCCATGGCTGTTGGTCACCATGTCCAAACGGGATGCAGGCAGGATGCTCATCTGTGCACCCGTGTCGCACAGGAAACGCCGCCCGGAGATGTTGTCACGGATAAAAAGCAGCCTGCCTACGCGGCCATCACTCATGGCCACTAATGAGCGCCGGCCCTGGCGTTTCCCAACCCGCCGAAACTGCATGGTGAGCGGCATTTAAGAGCCTTCGGTCCAAACTTCTCATGATAGAAGTACAAGCCTGAAGATGACTGCTGCAGGAGCGACGTGCGTGGGAAAACGCGCGGCCATGACCAAGTGCCCTTGGCTTGCCAGGAAAAATGTATCAGCCTCTTCAGCCAGTTTTCTACAGTCAGTGATTGTGGTGTTGGCCAATGCAGCTCTGACTTGGGAAGGCAGCTGACGCAGGAAAAGTTGGATGAAAAGAAAATCGGCTCTGTGCTCACCCAGGAGATCTAGCATACGGTCCATGAGCTCAGACGGTTTGCTATCACCCAGTCCTTGGAGGGAGAAAAGCCTGCGACTTCTCTCAGCGTCGGACAGTTCAAAAGTCTGTAACAGGTGGGCTTTGAACGCTGCATACGGTGACCCACCACCCGGGTCACCGTTGAGTTACCGAGAGCCGACACAATGTAGTAGTACCGTGTTGCATCAGCGCAACGCGAACTGCGCCTCCGCCTGGGCAAACCACGCCGACTCTGACGATTCCCAGAATTGGGGGAGTTTGAGGGTAACAGCGTTCGCGGCCATGGTCGAGTCGTGTTTGCGAATACGCCGAGCAAACAAACATCAGGGTCACCAGTGAGGAACTTGCATTTAAAAGCAAAAGGCAATTCCTTCCGTTGAGAACACAAGTCGTGTCTCGTTTATTTTACATCTCGAAAAACATCACAAGATGGCGCTGCCCTCTAACCTAACAAGCATCGGGGCTTACATCATCAACCACAGCCGAACTCTTAAAAGGGACCGCGATCCCGGAACAGTAATACCTAAGTGTAAAACACATTACTTAAATAACTGCATGAAACAACAGTGTATAGAACCACACTAAGAACAAGGGTGAATTATGAAGTCACATTCACTACACTTGAATTCTTGTAAAAAGAAGTCAGTGTTGACTTGGTTTCACACAGAACACGATCTTCTGGGTGAAAGTCCTGTGTATGTTCGACCAGCCCTTTGTGGATTTCACGGTCTTTAAAGTACGCCAGTTGGTCTGATAATGAGGTGGAGGGTGCCATTGTGGCACGAACAGCACAACAAAAAGATAATTGAAAAATATATGTAGGATCTTTCAGACGTAAACTAATTATCATTTAAAGGGACACTGAAACGTTTACTGTAATTAATGTGTACATATTCGTTTCAGAACTACATCAACTATATTTCAAATGGTAAATATGTATTTTCCTACTTCAGTAGACCCTTTACTGTTTCCTCTGCTGCTCATGAGCTGCTTATCCAACTTATGAGCCCCAGACTGGCCATAAGCCAGCTCTATACAACTGATGTTGGCCTCCACTGTATCTAATCAGGCCTTGTGGCTACAGAGTAGATCACAGGACAAGAGCAATCATTTGAGATATTTATTAGTCCCCTGTAAGCTAGCGGATGTAAATTGAATTTATTTATTTTTTGCAGCCAC
This sequence comes from Taurulus bubalis, assembly GCF_910589615.1. NCBI lineage: Eukaryota > Metazoa > Chordata > Actinopteri > Perciformes > Cottidae > Taurulus > Taurulus bubalis. The sequence goes on along the minus strand of NC_136598.1, from coordinate 2,064,750 downwards.
ATTGTGCTTTGATGTGAATTGGCTCCACTCGGATCAAACCTTATCTCTAATCTTGTTTGCTCTCAGCCCAGAGCATTTATTTCTGCTGACCATTGGCCTCACATTACTGTGAGGAACTGACACACTCTGCAGAGATTAATGCATCTGGCAGCTCCGTTCCCATGCTTCAGTCTTTAGCAGCTGGAATCTCTGTGCCACAGGCCACCATGGTTTTTATCATGGTTAATTTATGGTATGATTGTCTGAAAAGGTCACAGAGTCAAATGCCAGCCTAGTATAAACATTCTCCAGACATTATTTCAAATTTAAAGCAATCTGATTTAGGGTTAGCACAACATCCTATTCAAAACACCATCACCATCCTGTTATGTACATTTACTTATATGTGCATTGTATACATCCCTATATATCTTAAACAGAAATGTTAATGCTCACAAACTTAATCCTTGTATTTTTAACAAACATTGTTAATATAATCAGTGTTACACATATACAGCGGGTAAAGTAAGTATTGAACGTGTCACCATTTTTCACAGTAAATATATTTCTAAAAGGTGCTATTGACATGATATTTTCACCATATGTCGGTAACAACCCAAGTAATCCATACAGTCTTCCCATCTTGAAGCTTCTGTGGGAATTCTGATATTTAGCTCTTTCCATAGATGTTCTGTTGGATTCCAGTCAGCTGATTGGCTGGGCCAGTCTAGCATCTTTCTTTTCTTTCTCTGAAACCAGTTGAGAGTTTCGTTGGCTGTGTGTTTCCAGTGGCGGGCCGTGAGTTTTAGATCAAGGCCTTCAATGACGTGTGTCCACATCAGGTGCGGACTGGGGATGAAGAAAAAAAAAGTGTCCCGGGCAGTGGCGGTGCGTCAATAGAGGGTGCTAGGGCGCCGCCCCTCTTAAAATTTTGCGATCAAAAAAAATAATAAGAAAAAAATATTATAACTGTCAAAAAACATTATATACCAAATAATTTAAATACAAAATATACCGTGTTGACTCGCTAAATGTGTGTGGGAGACCGTAAGCCCCTGTCAACAACCACTTAAAACCAGTTAAATGTGACCAAATATAATATATCGCCGTTCATCATCACTGAGAAAAGCCCCTCCCCCAGTCGGGGCGGTGGAAGCAAGCAAACATTTCAGGGGCGTTACGGCAAGGACAGCTTCTCATTGGCGGATGAAACGCGAATCTTCGGGCGCACAAAAGTGCGCCCTAGCCAATGACATTGTTTCTTATTGCAACGTGAATGGACTATTCGTCGAATCAGAGACCTTTATCATTCCCTCACATCCCATATAGCTCCCACGTATCTATGTGAGCAACACTAGCAGAGTGTAGCAGACTTTGATTATGTCAGTATGGCGACTGAAAACTCTGTGGTATCTCTACGCGAAACACCGTTCAACCGACGATCAGATGTTGACAAGAAGAGGCTGAAAGAGTTGGGACTCGAACGTCCGGATTTAAAAGTTCAGCAGCAAAGCACTGACCCTGATCCCTGGACACACCAGGGAACGCTTTGCCTTCAAAGACCACCTCATCAGTGCCACCTTAATGCAGGACCCCCAGTTTAAATGTCTTTACAAGTAGTGGGGCCTACTCTGTCAAACACCCAATGTAAAATGTGATGCCTCTCTTTCTGAATCTATTCTGCTCTAAACCTCTTTCATGTGAGGGTGTGGGCACCTCTTTTTATTCTGTAAACCTCTGAAACTCAACCCAATGTTTCTTACACCATTCTGCTCTGAACCTCTCATGCCCAAAGTTACAGTATGTTGATAGTTGTTATTGGACAGTGTTGAGTACTGTGTTTTCTTGAAATAAAGCTCTTTTTTTTTTTAATATTCTACTCAAAACCTCTTTTCTTCTCATTGTGGAGTGCTATTTAAACCGCGCCGCCCAACTGCGCGCCCCCCCAAAAAAGAAAAAAAAAGAAAAATCACCAGCCGCCACTGGTCCCGGGAGTTCCTGTCAGACCGACCCGCGCGTGTATTGAACACGGCGCGTTCAATACAGACTCTCATGTGTGGACAGCAGACGCTCACTCTACTATACGGCCGATTTCTTCGCACTATTATGGCCATGGAGGGAGGTCACACGGTGTGGACCGACCCGCGGAGCTATTTTAACCGTATAAGCACCAAGCCCCCCGCGCCTATTTTCGAAAAACGTTTCCTTAATTATCTCCGCAACCACATGGTTGTTTAACTTCATCTAAATTGCGACAATACCGTAACCCTTGTGAGACGAGACATGTGGTTTACCATTTTTTATTTCCCCCTATTAGTACCTGTAAAGTCACAAAACCGCCGGAGTTTTTTTTTTCCTTTCTTTTTTCAGTGGGAGAGCTCACGCAGCGCGTCTCTGACACGCCCGACCGTCGCCCCACCGGGGACAAGAACCACACTCAGTTATAACATGACAAAACAATCCATGATAAAAAACAGCACACAACGCCACCGCAGATGAAACACAAAAAGCAACTCACCTGATGATGTTCACTCAAGACAAAGACCATCCGCCTATCCTTATTAACAAAAAGTTCAGCAACGCGGTTGTACGGTTTACGGTGCTTCAGTTCCACCAACAGGTGGCCATGGACCGGTGAGGACAGCCGAGCCTCCCAACCGCGCCCCCGGAAACCTCCTCGCGTTCTAGGGCAGAAAATATCCGCTCGACAGCAGCAGTTGACACCCCAATTCCACCACCAAGTCCGTTTATCTTCCACCGAGCGCCAAAACACGCTGAAAACTAAACATGTCACAACTTCTCTAGTTTAAGCCTGAACCATTCCAGAATCCAGCTTCCACTGAGCGCCGCCCTGTACCCCACTTGCCAATCACAGCGCATGTTAATGGTCACGCTGGGCCACTCACCAATCACACGTCCACGCCACCTCGCAGGCCCTGCACGTCAAAGAATCCGCCGAGCTTGTCAAACTAAAGATCTGATTGGCTGATGTCCATGACAATCAACCACAACGTCCACTCTCTGTGCACTTTAATCTGCAAAGGCCTGCTTAAACTGCTTTGCTGGCCTAGAGACACTAGAGAGAAAAAATCTGATTGGATGAAAGCTTCTCCTTCAAACCAGCTGCAGTCTGATGGCTGAAGACTGCAGGCTGAGCAACAGAGATGTACAATGAGAAAATAACCTGATAGGGAAAAATAATAATAATACATGTAGTGTATTTGTGAAAAACTATTAAATTATAAAATAGATTTAACTTTGTGATTCTGTTTAAGCCAGCAGAGAAGGCTGAGAAGGCCCTGACGGCCAGTGTTGGGGGTAACGAGTTACAAAGTAACGGATTACAGTAACGTAATTACTTTTATAGGTAACAAAATAAAGTAACGCATTACACTCAAAATATTGGTAACTACACTACTTTACTAGACCTCAGTAACGCACGTTCCTACGTTACTCAAGACATTTTTACCAGTCCGAAAAGTTCTCTTTTAGTGGCACGCGAGTCACACGACACTTCCTGCATGAACAATCTATCACAGAACTCGATCTGAGTGATTTGAGTGACGTAGCTGCTGGTGCGTAAGAGGGAAGTGGGGAAATGGATGAGACGGAGACGGAGTGCCCGGATCCAACTGGGAGGTTCTCTCCAGGTTCCCTAGGATTAAGGATATTGCAAAGCAATACAACACTCCAATACCATCAAGTGCACCTGTCTGTAATGAAGTGGAGCTTCTAATGAGGAGCAAGACACGTCTGTATGAACGAAATCACTTTACTGGTGCACTGCAGTATTACAACTGTTAAAGCGATTGAGAACGCGCTCTTGCACCCGACATGTATAACATCAACATTAGTTAGCGTCAACAAGCACGTATCATTGTACTTTCTGCCTTCAAAGTAAAAGCACTTCCTGTTTACATGCTCTTCACAATAAGAGTAAATCATGTAATAAAACAAGTTACAACATTGTCGAAAGGCTTTTCAGCCTGGGCAGTATTGTTCTGACCCCAAGGAGGAACAGGCTGTCGGATAAAAGATTCAAGAGACTTTTACTCATGCGATACAATCGCTATTTTGAAGAATAGAGAAAAATGATAAACTTCATAGGATATAGTGCACTTTCTGTTTATTTAGGCAAAGATGAAGTGGATTTTCTGTTTATTTAATTGCATTTTCTGTTTCTATTTTTGGGGTTAAGTGCATTTCTGTTTCTATTTTATGGGGAAAAGTGCCATTTATTTTTCTTCAACCACTACAATGATTCCTATAACAAGCTGGTTTTGTTCTTAGGAGTAGGCCCCCATTTGGTTTAGTGGGGTCTCATGTTTCCAAAAGCCTGTTTTCAATGTGTTACTGCTGTTTGACCGACCTGAATGTCCCCACCATACACAGCCTCTTGTATCCTGTTTGTGGATTTTAAAGTGAGGCATATTTCTTTGGTCAGACAGTGTGAACAGGGTTAATGTTCGTTCAAGTTAATGGCTGAGTTTTATATGCCATTTTGTTTTACATGTTTACAATACACTATGTGGAAAGGCTAAGAGATGCACTTTATTGAAAATAAAGTGATGAAAGGGCCATGATGTTTGTCCATGTATCTTTGCGGTTAATTTGGACATTTGCTTAAAAAAAAAAAAGGAAAGTAAAGTAACTAGTAGTGAAGTTAATTTTCAAATGCAGTAACTAGTAAAGTAATCTAGTTACAATTTTCAGAAGTAACTAGTAACTTGTAACTAGTTACTTTTTCTGAGTAACTAACACCAACACTGCTGACGGACCCACCACTGAGTGTTTGGTATTGCTGAGATGTCCACCCTCGTTTCATCTTCATCATCCTGGTGGATGGCAGCAGATATTTTTAAGAAGAATGTCTCGGTACATTTTTCCATTCATCCTTCCTTCAATTATATGAAGTTTGACAGAGCCGTATGCTGAACAATAGCCCCACCCCATGATGCTCCCACCACCAAGCTTCCCTGTAGGTCTGGTGTTTTGGGGGTGATGTGCAGTGCCCTTTGACCTCCTAACAAAGTGTATTATGGTATCCAGAGAGTTCCATTATGGTCTCATCTGACCAGAATATATTTTCCCAGTATTCCACAGGCTTGTCTAAATGTTGTGCAGAAAACTTTAAACCAGCTTCAACATGTTTCTTTTCTTCAGCAGTGGAGTCTTGGTGGTGATCATGCATACAAGCCAAGGCGGTTGATGCATTACTTATTGTTTTCTTTGAAACAATTGGACCTTCTAATTCCAGGTATTTCTGAAGCTCTCCACAAGTAGTTATTGGCTCTTGGACAACTCTTCTGATCATTATTTTCACTCTGTCAGAAATTTCGCGAGGAATATCTGGTCGTGCTCGGTTTATGGCGAAATGATGTTCTTTCCACCTCTGGATTATGGCCCCAAAAATGCTCACTGGAACATTCAGAAGTTTAGAGATCCTTCTGTAACCAATGCCATCAGTATGTTTGCAACAATAAGGTTGAAGTCAACAAAAAATCTATGGAAAGAGCTAAAGGTCAGAGTTCATTGAAGAGTCCCACGGTAGTGTCAACTTTTGAATTCTGTTTGTGTGGAAGAATGGGCCAAAATCCCACCTGAGCAATGCATGAGACTACTTTCTCTTACAGGAGACTTATTTAACTAATAAAGGCTTTTCAGTCAGCGTGTTCAATACTTTTTCCCTGTATCATTATATTGCATTACACTTAACTTAATTTCTGAACATATTTGTTTTGTTTGTATGTATGGATAACTTGGGTTGTTACCAACATATGGTGAAAATGTCATGTGAATAGCCCCGTTAGAAATATTTTTACTGAGAAAAATGGTGACGTGTTCAATACTTATTTTACCCGCTGTATATTGTGTCAGCTTGAGGTTTATCAGATCTCTACATTTGAAAACTAACTAAAATGTATAGTTACTTTTTTTATTGTATACATTTTGATTGTTCTGGAAAATCTTTCTCTCACAGAAGCTCTTTTCCTCTGTACCTCCGGAGAGTAATCTTGGTCGAAGTATATGAGCTTTTCCTGAAACTGGACTTGTTTCTGCGTCCATGCTTGTCGTAGCACCGCTTCTTTCACGGTATAGTCCTGAAATCGTTGGTTTTAGGCCCAAAGATCTGTGCGCCCTCTCAATGTGTACGTTAATTTCAGGCGGTAGCTGCAGCATGTTTTTAATAAGCTCTTTAACAAATCCAACCATGTGTCTTTTCTCACTTTCTTCAGGGACTTGATAGATTCTCAGATTGTTGCGGTGCATTCGGTTCTGCAGGTCATCACATAGGTCGGAGAGGGCCGCCTCGCGTCTCACCAGATGTCGGAGCACCCGATCATGTCATTGACTAGAGTCCTCAGCTACGTCGACTCTGGTCTCCGTCTCTTCCGCCCTCTGTTCGAGTTTCTCCATCCGTTGTTTTAGATCCGTTATCAATGTTTCCAGTCTAGACAGCATGGCTTTGGTGTCAGTAAACGACTCCTGATTTTCTTTCTCAATTCTTTTAGTTCTCGAAGTATCTCCGCCATGTTCATTGCTCCTTCTTCCCCACTAGCTTCTCCTGGTGCAACGTTAAACAGCGGCTCTTTTTTTCCTTTTTTCTCTTCTTGGAATTTTTGCTGCTTCCCTGCGTTTCTTGTATCTCTGGACATGCTCATGTCTTCCCTCAGGACTAAACTTATCCCATTTATCGTCCGAATATTATTATAATAGTTTTGCGGGAGCAAACACTCCTTGCGACTTTCTCAGAACATCAGAATCAGAATCAGAAACTGTTTATTGCCAGGAATGTTTGCACAAACGAGGAATTTAGTTAGGCGGAAGGTGCATACATTAGACATTAGACGAGACAAACAACAATCAACTACAGCAACAGTGCAATGATGTCTAAATCAGATAAAGATAAAGTGCTCAGACAACAGATAACATTAATATAAGTGTCTGTTAAAGTGACGTGTGTGTTTAAGTTAAAGTTAAAGTTAAGTGTATGTGGCATGAGTGTTTAAATATGAATTGTGCAGTGGAGTGACCGTTAAGAGGAGAGAAAGGAATAAAAATAAATGGTCCGAGAATAGTCCTGTGATGGTAGTCAGTCAGTGGGGAACCCGGGCTCTGTTGATGAGCTCGACTGCTGACGGGAAGAAACTGTTAGTGTGGCGTGAGGTCTTAGTCCTGATGGACCTCAACCTCCTGCCAGAGGGGAGGGACACGAACAGGTTATGTCCAGGGTGAGAGGGGTCAGCGGCGATCTTTCTTGCCCGCTTCAGTGTCCTGGAAGTGGACAGGACCTGGAGGGATGGCAAATTGCAGCCAATCACCCTCTCCGCAGAGCGGATGATGCGCTGCAGCCTGGCCTTGTCCTTGGCAGTGGCTGCAGCGTGCCAGACGGTGATGGAGGAGCAGAGGATGGACTCAACGATGGCAGTGTAGAACTGCATCATCATTTTCTTTGGCAGGTTGAATTTCCTCAGCTGCCTCAGGAAGAACATCCTCTGCTGGGCCTTCTTTGTGATAGAGCTGATGTTCAGCTCCCACTTGAGGTCCTGGAAAATGATGGAGCCCAGGAAGCGGAAGGACTCCACAGCGTTAACGGGGGAGTCACACAGGATGAGAGGGGCGGGTGGGGCTGCATTCTTTCTGAAGTCCACAACCATCTCCACTGTCTTCAGAGCGTTGAGCTCCAGGTTGTTCTGGCTTCACCAGGTCACCAGGTGGTCAGTCTCCCACCTGTAGGCAGACTCGTCCCCAGAGATGAGTCCAATGAGGGTGGTGTCATCCGCGAACTTCAGGAGCTTGACGGACTGGTGACTGGAGGTGCAGCTGTTGGTGTACAGGGAGAAGAGCAGCGGGGAAAGAACGCAGCCTTGTTGGCCTAGACCTGTTGACCCTGTAGGCGAACTGCAGAGGGTCCAGGAGTGGGTCAGTCAGGGTTTTGAGGTGGAACAGGACCAGGCGCTCAAAGGACTTCATGACCACAGAGGTCAGGGCGACAGGCCTGTAGTCATTGAGTCCTGTGATCCTGGGTTTCTTGGGGACGGGGATGATGGTGGAGGCCTTGAAGCAGGCTGGAACGTGACATGTCTCCAGGGAGGTGTTGAAGATCCCTGTGAACACCGGAGACAGCTGATCAGCACAGTGCTTCAGGGTGGAGGGGGAGACTGAGTCCGGACCCGCTGCTTTGCGGGGGGTTTGTTTTTTAAACAGTCTGTTAATCTCACTGTTAAGACTGTTAATCAGTCTTTTAATCAGTCTGTTGACGTCCCTCTCCAGAATAGTGAGGGTCGTCAATGGGGAGGGCGGTGATAGAGAGGCGTGAGCCCCTGATGGACTGGGGGAGGGTGGGCTGATGGGTTGTGGCTGGCTGATAGGCCTGTGGGGGATGGCGTCAGGACTGCTCCATTGTCTATGAAAGCGACAGTAGAACTTGTTCAGCTCGTCTGCCAGGCGGAGGTCGTTCATGGCGTGGGGGGTTTTCGGCTTGTAGCTGGTAATCTGCCTGAGCCCTTTTCCAGACAGAAGCAGAGTCACTTGCTGATAGCTGTTGTTGCAGTTTCTCAGAGTACAGTCGTTTAGCATCTCTCACCGCCTTGCTAAACCTGTATTTTGACTCTGTATACAAGTCCTTGTCCCCACTCCTGAATGCCTGGTCCTTTTGCAGCCGTAGCTTCTTGAGTTCCGCTGTGAACCAGGGTTTGTCATTGTTATAACTCACCCTGGAGCTGGATGGAACACAGCTGTCCTCACAGAAGCTGATGTATGAAGTTACAGCCTCTGTGTACTCATCCAGACTGTTAGTGGCAGTCCTGAATACATCCCAGTCGGTACAATCCAGGCACGCCCGAAGATCCTCCAGAGCCTCACTGGTCCACTTCTTGAATTGCCTCACCACAGGTTTGCAGAGCTTTAGTTTCTGCCTGTATGAGGGAATCAGGTTGAACCATGGCGTGGTCAGTTTCCCAGCGCAGCGCGTGGAACGGCGTGATAAGCCCCACTGATTGTGGTGTAGCAGTGGTCCAGAATGCTCTTCTCTCTAGTAGGGCATTTGATAAACTGTCTGTATTTAGGGAGTTCGTGGCTGAGTTTACCTTTGTTAAAGTCCCCAAGGACAATAACTAAGGAGTCCGGGTAGGTCCGCTCCACACACCGTATCTGCTCGGCGAGTGTCCGCTGTGCGTCCTGCGCATTGGCCTGCAGCGGCATGTAAACACCGACCAGGATGAATGAAGCGAACTCACGTGGGAATTAGAAGGGTTTGAGGTGGATGATGGGGGATTCCAGGTCCGGCAAACAGTACTGTAGAATCACTGTTACGTCGTTACACCAGCTGTTGTTGAAGTAGAAACAGATTCCTCCGCCCTTCGTCTTGCTGGAGAGCTCCGTCTCGCGGTCCGCTCTGAACAGCTGGAAGCCAGCCAGCTGGAGCGCGGAGTCCGGTATCGATCCACTGAGCCAGGTCTCTGTGAAGCATAGAACGGAGGAGGAAGAAAAGTCTCTATCTCTCCCTACAAGAAGCTGGAGTTCGTCCAGTTTGTTGCACAGTGAGCGGACGTTGGAGAGAAATATTCCCGGCAGCGCTGTACGAGATCCCCGTTTACGGAGACGAACGAGCGCGCCGGCACGTTTTCCTCTCCTGCGGCGTCTCACTGCGTGAGCCAAGGTGAGCGCACCTTTCACAATAATGTCCAGTGTGGCTGTCACAGTTAAGAAAGTTGGAAATAAATCCGCTGGAGTTAATCCCCTGATGTTAATAAGTGCATCTCTAGTGAAAGAAATCCGGGAATCGCAGCCGAAAACAGTATGTAAAACAACGAAAAGCAGAGAGCACCGACCAACCGAGGCAGCCATCTTCGGCGCCATTCTAATAGACCGCGTCACCAGAAGTCTCCCTCTTGTTTTTGTAGAAAAATAGAATAATTAGTTATTTGTGTGTTAATATGCCTGACTTGAGCCTTTAAATGAGTTATTATATTAGCTCGATTTGTTCCATGACTTGTTGTCTATGCAGGTTTACATACACATGATCAATAAATATCTTTGTGATGATCACATTGTACCATGTCATTTATTTGACACGTTTTTTGCTCGTTGAACTGTAGGTAGATTTGATTTAGTTATTGAATATAAATCAAACCAAGAGTGTGATCAATTAGTTAATAAACCAATACAGTGTTAATATTTGACTGGGCCCCGGGGCACTTTGTACTTGAAAAGTTAGGCCCCGAAGTCAAAAAAGTTAAGAACCCCTGCTCTAAATCGTCTGCTAAAGATCGCAAATGATTTGAAATGGTTTGTAATAACAATGCCATGTTGCCAAGTGCTAACGACGACTTCTGCTAACGGTTAGCTGAGCTTGCCAAATTCAACAACATGTGCAAGGCAGAAGTAGTAGAGCATAACATACCAGGTGCGATCACACTCCTGTGACCAATCATGCTTTAGACAGAGCTTCGGACCGCCCCAGCTCATTTGCATATAAGGACACAGAAATACAGACATAAATAAATGAAGAAATATGTGTGGACACATAAATACAGACATAAATAAATGAAGAAATACAGAAATGTAGAAATATATTTATTTAATGATATCCTTTTTAGGTATAACTTATATACTCCTGTATTCATTTATTTATTCCTGTATTTATTTATACATTAACTTTTTTATTGATTTACAGTAAGTCATTTTCTGTCCTCCATAGTAACAGACAGCGTTTTCAAAGACACGTTAAATACGGCACAACACAAGCTGTTGGAAGGCATGCTGTCGGTTATTATATGATATGTAAGTAACCCAATTTGTGTTCTGGCTTTAGAAACCGTTTGTCAATCAATGTTGTTGTTTTTGTTGCATCATGTGTTTTACCTGCGTTAGATGAGATGCTTTTATTTTGAAGGCGGCTCGCGACTATAAAAAGGAAGTCTCATTGTATGTCAAAATATATGGAAAATATAGTCATTTTTTAATACAAATTAGAAACAGTAACGGTATAATCATTCCGCGAAAGAGGCACAAGGTTAGTTAAAGTTGTAATAACTGTATGTTTTAAGGAAATTGCCATGAGTGTTGGTTCACAGCTCTTACGTTGATTTTGGGAATTTATCAATACATTTGAAATCATCAGTCAAGTGCAGGACTATCTTTCAGAGCGGTATGCAACATTATATATATATCTCCATCCTCAAGAGGCCATTAACAATGATACATAGCCAGCAGGAAAGAGAAGATGAAGGCACAGAAACACCTAGATCATACATAAAGTAGGGGCCCACAGATGATGCAGGATGAGCTGGATAGAAAAGAACTGTGCAAGAAAAAAATTGGCAGCAGACTGTAGTGTAATCTGTGCTGCTTTGGAAATGCAGCTCTCTTCTGTATTCCCCCACTCCCTGTGAGTCAATGAGCCATAGACGTGCTGTAGAACCCCCACACCCAGCCTCCACCCCTGCAATCCATTTAATTTGTGCTTTATTGCAGCAGCCTCTTTATTGCAGCAGCGGTGGCTTGTGGCTACAGTATGTGGACATCTTGTTATAGCAAGATCACCCTGCTGTTACTCTTTCAATTAGCCTAACATGGTGTGGAGCATCTGACCTCCCGCCCAGAGGTGAATCACCCAGTAGGACCTAGCGCTCTCGTCCTCTGACGGCCAGCTGCTCTACTGGCCAATGAAGGGACACAAGGTTTGTAATGACAGGAACCATTAAGGAAGTCATGAGGTGAACCATCAGCAGCTGATACTAAACTGCAGTCCATCATTGGGGGTGTTCTGCAATTGCGCGCTGTCCAGTCCTCCAATTTTGTGTCAACATTCAATGTGTTTTAATATTGGCCCTGCTAGCACGAGAATGTCAGTAACACTTTGGACCAAAGCAAGATATCAACAACAACCAGTGAGGTTGCGTCTATGATGAACGTATGTTATTTGTGTCCCAATGTGGTCCGTTTACAGCAGTGGTCTCATAAGTACACCATGTACTTACTAAATATGAAAAATAATAATTCCTGGAGGTTGTTTTGACAACCAATACTTAAAGTGTTGTAGGTAACTATGCTTTTTGTGCTCTTCATCCCTTTCCAGACATATAAAGTAAACTACACCATGGTCACATTACTTCAGTGGTGGGCCGTGCATTTTCTACCTAGGCCTGCTGTCTGATTTCGTATACGTAAATACGTGTATGATGGGATGCTGTTCGGCGCGTCAGACCCGTTTTCAGTGAGTCACCGGTCTTTTATTTTGAAGGGAATTGTGCCCCAGACCACATGGATGTTCTTATTAGATCACAATTATTTGTTGGACCAGAGTTATGTCCTTCTCAACTCAACTAGAGTAATGTGAATTTCTTAACCCTAAATTAAATGGATTTATGTCATAGTAACAGAAAAAATTGCTTACATATATCTTTATATTGATATAAATCCATGTACAATATTTTTACACTTGAATAAACAATAATCAAATAAGAAGACAGTTATTTAACAATATGTTCGATAGTAGTTACATTTATACAGTGTTATAACCGGCCCTTTGAGGTGATCCATGATGCTGATGTGGCCCGGGGTGAAAATGAGTTTGACACCCCTGTCGTAGAGGCACTTCATGTGGCAGCGCTCAGGTGCCGTGGAACCTACGAGAAAAAAACCTATTTGTGGCATCTGGTGAGATGGCATGACCTATAATGTTTGCCAAAATATGAATGTGGTGTTGTAGTTTACAATTTGTTTTGTTTACAACAGTTTTCTGCACCCAGTACATGCTGCATAAAGTGTGTATCTGTATGTAAGTGCCAACTGATGTAGGAATATATTAGCTTTATATAAATGAGTAGCCATACCATTACAACTCAGCATTTTTCTTTTTACAACTACTAACAGTCATACCTTCCAGGACCTTAATGTATTGTCCCATGTTATCACCACCATATATATATATATATATATATATATATATATATATATATATATATATATATACACCTTGCAGGACCTTAATGTATTGTCCCATATTATATACACACGCCTTCCAGGACCTTAATGTATTGTCACATATTATATATACACATACACACACACCTTCCAGGACCTTACCAGCCTCATGTGGGTGTGGACGACGCCATCATCTACCTGCTGCAACGAGCTCAGTCGTACCTGGATGGAACAGGTGTCTCTGTGAGAGTCACTTTCTTTGACTTCTCCAGTGCATTTAACACCATCCAACCACTGCTACTGGGTGAGAAGCTGCGGGTGGTTGGGGGTAGACTCGTCCACCATCTCCTGGATCACTGACTACCTCACAAGCAGACCACAGTTTGTCAGAATGGGCCGTGTGCTGTCTGGGACGGTGGTCAGTGATGTTGGAGTGACGCTGCAGTGGTCGGGTGTATTAGGGATGGACGGGAGGAAGAGCACAGGGCAGTGGTGAGTGACTTTGAAGTGGGCCGATGGAGCAGGGCCGATGGAGCAGGTGGTGGAGAGGAGGACGCTGAAGAAACTTTTGTCCATATTGGACAACCTGGACCACCCTCTCTACCACCTGCTGCAGGGCCAGAGGAGCACTTTCTCTAAGAGATTCCTCATGCTCCGCTGCACCAAGGACCGCTACAGGAAAACATTCCTGCCGACAGCAATACGGCTTTACAAGTCACCGCTTGCTAGTTCCTCTGTGAATTAAACACTGTAAACACTGTACATGTTCATAGTTACCTACACTTAACACTTAACATATCATATTATATACATTTATTGCATTTTTGCACTCTCCTATTGTTTGTTGTTGTTATTTTATTTACACCTTAATATGCACATACACTCTTGCACTTCTACTTTTAAACGTTTAAGTTAATTTAATTCCTAAATTAATACTCTGTTATTCTTTCTTTCATACAGCTATTTTATTGTTGTTATTTTTTATCTTTATTCTATTAGTATTATTATTGCATACATCTTACATCCCTGTTGTTTTTATATCTTATCTTATTTTCTGTGTAAATGGCTGCTACGCGACACTAAATTTCCCCTTGGGGATTAATAAAGTATATATTCATTCATTCATTAATGTATTGTCACATATTATATATACACACACACCTTCCAGGACCTTAATGTATTGTCACATATTATATATACCTTTCAGGACCTTAATGTGGTCACATATTATCTATACACACCTTCCACACACCTTAAGCAAGTTGTGGCACCTCTCTCCCAAACAGAGGCTGCTGCCTCAAACAGTAGAATCTGTTAAAAAAAACTAGTGGCACATGAGTGGCAACTGCTCCGGCAGCTTGCGGCATCTGAGAGGTGCGACTGGAAGTGCTGCCTCTAAACTAGTTGCAACTGCATCGAAGTGCCTCTACAAGGTGCCGGTGCCACGACTTGAGCTTGCCCTCGCTCGTCTAAATGCCAATTGTCGTTCTTGAATTTTGAAATATGAGTTTGACAAAACACGCCTAACCCACAGTGGTAAAGGATCAGCTCTGCTTTCTTTTTATCATACTACATGGACTGAGTTTGCTCAGTTTTCATGGAGAGAGAGAGAGAGGGAGAGAGAGAGAGAGAGAGAGAGAGAGAGAGAGAAAAGAGTTGAAAGCCAGTAAGTGGATGTTGGGTTTGATTAAACAGCTCTTTTCAATTTTATGAATGAACTCTTAAGTTTAATTTAAAGCCAACACAATTACAGTAAGAAGTTGTTTTGTCAAGCTGGATGTGTGACATTTGAAAGATGTGAGCATTTTCCACAGCAAGGAGGAAATATTGAAAGATGTTAGGATCCAATGCTTTTGGCACTTTCCGATGCAAGGGAATTGAAGCAGCCTTTAATCAAACTCCTATTCTTGTTGTACTGTATGCATACATACATACATATCAGTGGTGGGCCGTCAGGGCCTTCTAAGCCTTCACTGCTGGCCTAAACAGAATCACAAAGTTATAGCTATTTTATAATTTACTTGTTTTTCACAAATACACTACATGTATTATAATTATCTTTCCCTATTAGCTTATTTTCTCATTGCACAACTCCTGTCTTCCTCTGTTGCTCTGCCTTCAGCCTGCAGCACTGCAGCTGGTTTTAAGGAGAAGCTTATATCCAATCACATGTTTTCTCTCCGGTGTCTCGATGTCAGCAAAGCAGTTTAAGCCTTTGCAGATTAAAGTACACAAAGAGTGGATGTTGTGGTTGATTGTCATGGACTTCAACAAATCAGATCTTTAGTTTGACAAGCTAGGCGGATTCTTTGACGTGCAGCGCCTGCGAAATGACGTGGATGTATATGATTGGTCAGTGGCCCAGCGTGACCATTAACATGCGCTGTGATTGGTCAGTGGGGCGCAAAGCTACTAGAAACTTCTAGCTGCTACCTGGAACCAAAAAGCTACCTTGCTGGTGTATTTAATGATGACGCTTTTCACACAAAGGGTTACGGGCATGTGGTGAGTGAAATGCTGGTTGTGTTACTTTTTTTTTTTTACATCTGCAGTCGTATTTAAATCATAAACAAGCCACAGCACTGTTGTTGCTGTGTGTGTGTGTGTGTGTGTGTGTGTGTGTGTGTGTGTGTGTGTGTGTGTGTGTGCGCAGTGTTGTTGGATTGTTTTGTTATTACTAAATGTGACTGGTTGTTTGGTGGTTATTTGGACAACATGCATTGTTGTTGACCCGACAGGTTTGGGCTGGTCAAGTCGGTCAGCCAGGATGCACAACATCACAAGGCGAGCGCTGTTTATATGGGGGCAAATTAATGCCAAAAGTAGAGAGCGCAAATGAGCTCCACGAGAGCGCGCAAATCAAACAGCCGCGCGTGTAATTTACTTTGACGAGCGCTTTTACATCACTACGACAGCAAAATCCCCGCTCGCCCGAGCAAAACTCGCTCTCGTGAAGCTTTAACCTGCTCGCTCGCGTGTCTGTTACCTGCTCGCGCTCGAGTAGATTTTCTTTTTGACAGTAAGTGGGCGGATCCAGTCACCATTCATCTCTACATCTAATTGGTTACAGTCTTCGGATTGGCTAGAATGCATTTTGCACCAGGAACAATGGCGGATGAGAAAACACAACTGAAAGTTGACGTTCTCTGAATACTACTGTTATTGAGTCACAAAATGTAATTTTAGGATGTTTTCAGGCGAGAAGTTAGTTGTTTAAGCATCAAATCTGTGGTCGGTTTGTCAAGAATCAGCCTACTTAAAAAGATACGGCGACGGTTTGAGTTCCTGCTCGCGGGACCTAGAGCCCCGCAGCACCGGGCCGTCAGCGCTCTGCTGCCCGCCGACAGCAGCCTGATCCCGGCAGGACTTTTTGAAATGATCCGCTGGCTCCGATGTCTCCGTAGCGGTTAAACATGAGATATAATTCAATTTTGAGGATCTAACGAGCAATCTTTATTATTTATTCACAGTAACGTTACATCAGTTTGACTAAGGGAAAGTTTAAGATTTATAACTTAAGATTTTAATTAATTTAACTTTTACTTTGAACTACAGCGGTGTTTTATTACTTTTGACCAAATTGATTGCAATTATATGTGTATCTATATAAATATGTAAGTGTGTATATATATATATATATATATATATATATATATATATATATATATATATATATTGTGTTTATTTATGTTACACTCGTCCCATATAGCTATATGCTAGGTGTAGTAGTACTATGGGTGGGGTCCTGGGTACAGTTTTAAAAGTGATGGCAATATGATATAATATAATGGTTCCTACAACCATTACTCTTTTATTAAAAAAACTGAATTAACTGGCGGTGCCTCCAATAGAATAAAAGGTCTGTGCTTCTTATTTAGTCCTTTTATCTTGTGTTGTAATTGTATTTGACCCTTTCTTAAACAGTTCTTTAACTTTGACACACCCAAGATACATTAACTGCCTTGAAACACAGTTTGGTATTTATTAGGCGTATGCAACAAACTAAATGGCATGCAGATCGCTTATTAAAGACAATATCAATAGAAATACTACGCAATATCAACAAACCCCAAAATATTTATGAATCCCTCTTTGGAACTTCAAGTCTTTTGCACATTTTCATTGGTTACTTCTACTTAGGCTCTAATACAACTGAATAGCATCTTTAACATGTGAACATCATTGCTCTCTGCAACTGGGTGCTGAACTTCCTCTCAGGCAGACCCCAATCAGTCAGAGTTGGAACCGCACATATGAGCACAGGGACCCCCCAGGGCTGTGTACCGGGTCCCCTGCTGAACACCCTCTTCACATACGACTGTGTGGCCTCCCAGGAAAACACCAGCATCATCAAGTTTGCGGATGATACAATGGTCATTGGAATGATCAGCTGAGATGGCGTACAGAAGAGAGGTGGAGGAACTTGTGGCCTGGTGTCGGGATAATAATCTCTCCTTGAACGCAGACAAGACAAAGGAGATGATTATCCACCCAAGGAGGAAGAGGGTGCAGGAAGCACCACTTCACATGGGTGGGACAGAGGTGGAAAGGGTGAAAACCTGTAAATTCCAGCAGCGACTGTATTTCATAAGAAGGCTGAGGAAATTTGGAATGCCACCCAAGATTCTCAGCAACTTCTACAGATGTACGGTCGAGAGCGTCCTTACAGCTCCATCACAGTGTGGTATGGAAGCTGCACTGCAGGACAGGAAGGCACTCTAGCGTGTGATAAAAACTGCACAGTACATCTCAGGAGCAGCCTTTTTTTTTGCCTTAAGTTTATTGTAATTCTGTGTGTTAGGAGGACCCAGCAAAATAAGCTTTTCATTGGACAGAATAACTGCCTGTTATCTGTGCATATGAGAATAAAAATATCTTGAATCACAGTAAACCCACACATACACACTCAAAATAACAGATACAGAAACACATACAATTGTATAAATATGTATTTTATATATATATATATATATATATATATATATATATATATATATATATATATATATATATATATATATATATATTTATATAGATACATATATAATGGCAAATACTTCGGTCAAAAGTAATAAGACACCGTTGTAGTTCAAAGTAAAAGTTAAATTAAAATCTCAAGTTATAAATCTTAAACTTTCCCTCAGTCAAACTGATGTAACGTTACTGTGAATAAATAATAAATATTGCTCGTTAGATCCTCAAAACTGAATTATATCTCATGTTTAACCGCTACGGAGACATCGGAGCCAGCGGATCATTTAAAAAAGTCCTGCCGGGATCAGGCTGCTCTCGGCGGGCAGCAGAGCGCTGACGGCCCGGTGCTGCGGGGCTCTAGGTGCCGCGAGCAGGAACTCAAACCGTCAGCGTATCTTTTTAAGTCGGCTGATTCTTGACAAACCGACCACAGATTTGATGCTTAAACAACTAACTTCTCGCCTGAAAACATCCTAAAATTACATTTTGTGACTCAATAACAGTAGTATTCATAGAACGTCAACTTTCAGTTGTGTTTTCTCATCCGCCATTGTTCCTGGTGCAAAATGCATTCTAGCCAATCCGAAGACTGTAACCAATTAGATGTAGAGATGGATGGTGACTGGATCCGCCCACTTACTGTCAAAAAGAAAATCTACTCGAGCGCGAGCAGATAACAGACACGCGAGCGAGCAGGTTAAAGCTTCACGAGAGCGAGGATTTTGCTCTCGTAGTGATGTAAAAGCGCTCGTCAAAGTAAATTACGCGCGCGGCTGTTTGATTTGCGCGCTCTCGTGGAGCTCATTTGCGCTCTCTACTTTTGGTATTAATTTGCCCCCATATTGTAATGGCACATTGCACCACGGAGTGGCCGCACTTTTTTTTCTTGTCAAAGTGGTTAAAATAGCTTTAACAGCTGATGGCGTCTATGACTCTTCTGACGGTGATCTTCCTGTCTGAACTTACGGTAGAGCTTCATGTGTTTACACGAAACAAATAATAACCAGTAGCTATGGCGTCATAATGAGGTGATTAGGTCTTTCAGCTGTAGAGACGGCATTGAATGCGCAAGTAGAAAATGCACGGCCCGCCACTGATACATATCAGTATTCTATTTCTTTCTTTTCACTCCCATTTGAACAGTCAAGCTGGGTTTAGTATACATTGCCAACAGACATTGCCCCAGTTACCAGTACTAGTCTCTTAAATCTGGTTTACTGCTTACTGACAGCCCTGCTGATGTTCTTTATTTGTAGCACAATTACATTTCCTCCTTCTAACAAAGACAAACGGTCTATTAACTGTCTTGCATTCTGCATGGACTGATGAAAAATACATGCGTCTTCCTCTGTGCCTGGACATCAATAAAGAAAGTGACAGAGGAGATACGTTTACGCCTCGCTCATCAGAGCTCATTGAGAATAATTGAGTGTGACAGGCTTGTACAGGAGATGACACTGTGGGTAGGAATTATCCTTCAGTGATGAGCTTCAATTTCACAGAATGTCATAACCTCTGTGGGACTGGGCCTAGTCTGTATGGAGAGATGCTTTACTGTGCAGTCAACTCTGGACTCCAAAAAGCTGTGTGGTATTATCAGACCATTCTGGACCGCTTACATTCAACATGCATTTGATGTCTTAAATTGAAATGTGTCATTCTTCTGAGAGATTCTGTTCTGGTGCCATGGCAGCTTGTCTGAGTCAGTTAGAATGGAGGACCTAATGAAAGTCAAACATCTGTTCATGTCATTCATTAAAAAATATGCCAGGGTGCTGGAAAGGAGGCTCCGACCGCTTGTCAAACCTCAGATTCAAGACGAGCAGTGCGGATTCCGTCCCGGCCGTGGAACAGCTCTTTACCCTCGCAAGCTTACTGGAGGGGTCCTGGGAGTTTGCCCAACCAGTCTACATGTGCTTTGTAGACTTGGAGAAGGCTTTCGACCGGGTCCCTCAGGGGTTTTTGTGGGGGGTGCTACGGGAGTATGGGGTGCCGGACTCGTTGGCACGGGCCATCCGGTCTATGTACGTCTGCCGTAGAAGCTGTGTTCGTATTCTTGGTAGTAAGTCAGACACATTCCCGGTGGGTGTTGGCCCTTCGCCAGGGCTGCCCTTTATCACCGGTCCTGTTTGTGACTTTCATGGACAGGATG
The DNA here is from genome assembly GCF_910589615.1 of Taurulus bubalis. Classification (NCBI taxonomy): domain Eukaryota; kingdom Metazoa; phylum Chordata; class Actinopteri; order Perciformes; family Cottidae; genus Taurulus; species Taurulus bubalis. The sequence continues at coordinate 2,044,715 of NC_136598.1, read as the reverse complement.
TCTAGGCGCAGCCAGGGGGCGGAGAGGATCCGGTTCGGGAGTCTCGGGATCGCCTCTCTGCTGTTCGCGGATGATGTGGTCCCGTTTGCCTCTTCGGACCGTGACCTCCAGCATTCACTGAGGCGTTTTGCAGCCGAGTGTGAAGCGGCAAGGATGAGAGTTAGCACCTCCAAATCTGAGGCCATGGTGCTCTGCTAGAAACCGGTGGATTGCTCTTTGTTCATTAAACATTAATCACACTGACACAATCATCAGTCATGGACTTATCAAAAATAGAGTCTAACAATTGCATCTCTTATTGGTTGTCCAGTCGGGCCCTCATTCTGACAGAATGCCAGAGGTTGGTCAGTGTCTCCAATGGGCTCAGGTGCATTAGGGACGTCATCACAGAGAAGGACTTTGCGCCTGGTCGCGATGTTGTGTAGGACAATGCAAGCAAGTATTATGTTGCATGCTTTCTCTGGTTCCACTCTCAAGTAGTTAACCTCTTAACATTCCTATAAAATTTGACGAAAAACGCCTATCCAGGTATACCCAAAGTAAATTGCAAGCTGTACTTGAACTATTTGGAGTAAATGCATGGTCTTGGTGTCACAACCGTCACTAGACGGTAGTGCTTTTTGTTGTCTTGTCACTTCCTGTTTTACTTTGAAATCATCCTCCTGTGTCATGTCTGCTGTCTTTACTTCCTCATGTGTGATTACCTCTCCCTGCCCTGATGTGTTTCACCTGTGTCTCGTTAACTCCCCTCCCAGTGTGGATATATACTCTGTGCTTCACTTGTCTCGTTGCCAGTTCATTTTTCTTCACCTGTGAGTCAACTTACCAGCGTTTTTCCTGCCTGATATCCTGTTCTGATTCCGACGTCCCTTCGTTTCCGAGTAAGCCCGATCCCTGCCTGTACCTGTGCCGAGTTTGACTGCCTTCCTGTGAATGACCCTGGACTGTTTACGTTGGCGATTCTACTCTCCCCTGAGTGAGACAGCTGCTCTCACCACAGCGGGTCAGAGCCTTGCCGACCGGCCTCAGCCCCTCCCCAGTTACATCGGGAGAACCTTCGGCGGTCCTTCTCCAGAGACTCTATCCTGTTGCAATATTACCTTTATCAATGAAGGAATTCTTGTGAACTTTACTCTCTGCCTCGGGTCGTGCATTTGGGTTCTTTCATTAGTGCTCCGGCGTGACACTTGGTCTCTTTTGAAAGGTAACAATCTGAAGCTTTTTTCCCCTCAATAGTCAGAATCACTTTAAGTGCTGCTGACACTGAGTTATATGAGTTTGAACACACTAAAGTATAAGGTTTTTATTTCCGTCTGAACATTTCTTTGTAAATAGATGCCTGTAGATGACTATATATGTGATTTATGGACTGGAAAACACAATGGGACCATAGCCTGAAGCCTTTTCTAGTCTAAGTAAAAAGTTGATAACAATATCACAGAAAATGAATATTTTACACATGTTTTTCAAATGAAATGTCTAGGCGTTTTTCCATTTTGAGATTGAAAATATTCATGATATATATTATATATACCTATTAAAAAGGCTTATCGTCTTGCAAACGTATATAGGTACTATTCATATATACTACCAGTATTGCTGACACAGAGAAAATGAAGTATAAATGCATTTTGATGCTAATTTACACTTCAGACTGAAGCTCTATCAACAGCTGTCTCTTCTCATCAAATTGAAGGCTGTTGGGATTATTTACCCCCCCTCTTCCTGCCTATCTTTGTTTAGGGAATTTCATTGGCTGTCCGAAACGCCTGTCATCTGAGCTTTATGGCGTGACAGGATTGAGCCACGTAAGAAAATAGAGGCTGAGCCTAAACTTCAACGTAGCTTCTGGTTGGGTAATGTAGCTTGTCAGTCAGGACATGAAGCTCCTATTGGTTCAAGTGGGGTCTCATTGGAACCGTTAGATTTCGGCGAACATTTTGATAGCCAGTTTGTAGCTGTGCTCCCATGCAAACATAACTTTCTGCTAAAAACGAAACTACTTTCGTTCATAACTTTCAGCTGCAATGAAATGATGCAACGCCAGTTGGTGGATATTTATGGGTGTAATCACATGTTTTGGACTAAATCTTTTATGGGATTTATTTTTATTGGACGTTTACGACGTAACAACACCGTTTTTGTTGGAATATTATGGATTTATGGATCAATATGAGGCGTCATCGGTGAGTTGTCTTGATTTTCAAATCGCTTGTTTGTTGTTGTCTGACAAAAGTATTGATTGTAGCTGCTGTGGTGATCTGATCTTGAAATGGAGTGGACAGCTGGAATCACAAGAATTGTAGGTTTCCAGAAACATATGGCACACGTACCGAACTATAAATAGATGTACAACGGAATGTACAGTGTATAGTTGAAATGGACGCCAGCGGGACAGCAGAACGTTAGGCATGCAAAGCGTCTCTTCAGAACTCCATTTAAGCGCTCAATGGTGCATCTTGTTTTGCAATGAGCAGTGTTGAAGCGTGCCTGCTCAGGCGTGTTGGCAGCCAGAAAAGGGGTCATCAGCCATGGTAGAAGCAGGTAGGCACTGTCTCCTAATATGATACCATTTGGTCGGTTGGTTTGGAGCTCTCTATAGCGAGCGCTCTCCCTCAGGATGCGCGCATCATGGACAGACCCAGGCCATTTCACAACACAGTTTGTGATGAGGAGCTCAGCGTTGCCCACAAGTTGAACGTTGATGCTGTGTCTCCCCTTTCGGTTTACAAACTCCCACTCATTCTCATGAGGTGCTTGTATGTGCACATGGGTGCAGTCGATTGCTCCAATAGTATTGGGCATATTCCTCAAACGAAAAAAATTCTGCTTGCCCTGGATGATCTGGTCATCCTTCAGAAATGAAACAAATTCATTAATCAGGCTGGCCAATGCAGTTGACACACTTTTCAGAACATCACAAACAGTTGATCTTTCCACACCCATGTAGTCACCCACAACTTGGTAGAAAGTCCCACACGCATAGAAGTGAAGAGCAATGAGGACCTGTTCCTCCACAGACAGACCATGACTCCTTTGGATTCTGCGTAAGAGGTTGGGCCTGAGAAGGTCCACAATATACTGAATATCAGCTCTTCTGAAGCAAAATTGAGCATACAGCTCCTCATTGGTATATTTCTGCAGTGGATCTATACGCTCAACATGGAAAACACCTGCCATGTCACTGCCTCTCTGTGAGTCCTCTGAGAAAGGCTGAATATACATATGGCTGTGTAAATTGGTCTTCCCAAACACACCTGTTAGCTTAATTGCTTTGGCTTGTGTTCAATTAATGGAATCATACCCAAGGACTATAAAATGATGCTTGCTACATCAAAGCGTTGGAACCATGGACTCAAAAAGCCCAAATTTCTCTGCTGCTGAAAACCACGCCCTACTGGAGGGTGTTAGGTGCCATTATAGATCATTGGTAGGATCTTTTAGTTCTGCCAAGGGTGGTGAAGTGAGCAGTAAAATGAAGAAGGAAATTTGGGCTGAAATCACACAACATGTGAATGCCATGGGGTTTGGTCAGAAGAGGACAACAGAGAAACTAAGATTTCGGTGGAAGAATCTTAAGGCCAGGGCAACAAAAGACCATGCTGAAGCCAAGAACAGCCAAACAGGCAACAACCCATATAAGAGGGGTGAATATACAGACATAGTCCTTGATATTATTGGAGGTGAAAAGTCGGAAGCTCTGCATGGGATCCAAGATGTTGCAGAGGATGGTGAGCCTGTGATGACAGCAGAAAGTGAGCCTTCTTCAGAAACATTTATTCTTAATCTCAGGCCTGTAATCGAGGGAGAAGGTCAATCACAGGTGGAGCCAGAAGGCCTAGTTCCCACAGGACCCCCAGCGAGAGGCTCAAAGCACCCAAAGAAAGATGACGCCTATAAGGTACTTCTGCAAAAAGAGACTGAAAGGGCAGAAGTACAGATCCATCTAGCAGAGGAACATCTTATTCTTGCCCGACTGCAGCAAACCAAGGCCAGACTTGAGATCCGCCTCCTAAAGGCCAAGCTTGGACAAGCTGGTCTCTCCACAGCAGACGATGATGATGAAGAAGAATAACTCATAAGAACTACTCATAAGAAGAACTAAGAAGTCATTTATTTTGTTAAGTATTGGAGATTTAAGCCTTTTTTATCCAGTTTAATTCAATAAATCTTTGTTTGAAACCTGTTCGAAACATCCATAATGTATTTTTGAGTAAAGTATTTATTTATTTGTTGTAGGTCTCAGATGAGCGGACTGCCTGTTGACAAGAAATGGACAATGGAGGGGTTTATATTGTTTGTTTGCTGTTCTGTTCAGTCCTATTTTCTGTTCAAATAAAGCATATTGGAGTGACCCCACACTATTCTACCTGTTGTTCTTTCCATAGCTACATTGTGATAGTCCCATTTAGACCACAGGTAATCCAGATTTGGTAATCCTGAAGAGTTTGAATCCGGATCAGAATAATTCAATCCCACGTTGCTTTGAAAAACCACCATTAAAAATAAAATGGATTACGTGATCCTGGATAGCAGAAAAAGGGATTTCCAAATCTGGATCAGTTTGATCCAGATTAAAACTTTTGAAAAACCGGCCCCAGGAGGGAGCTTGGAGTCAAGTCGCTGCTCCTTTGTGTCAAAAGGAGTCAGCTGAGGTGGTTCGGGCATCTAGTCGGGATGCCTCCTGGACGCCTCCCATTAGAGGTTTTCCAGGCACGTCCAACTGGTAGGAGACCCCGGGGAAGACCAAGGACACGTTGGAGGGATTATATCTCCCGGCTGGCTTTGGAACGCCTCGTGATCCCCCAAAATGGGCTGGAAAGTGTTGCGGGTGAGAGGGAAGCCTGGGTCGGTCTGCTGAACCTGCTGCCACCGCGACCCGACCCCGGATAAGCGGCTGATGATGGATGGATGGATGGATTTACGGAGTGATACAATGAGACATTATGACACTAATGTGTCAACAAAATAATTGATACTTTAACACGACTTAATCCAATGTTCAGATTTCAGTTTAAAAAATGATACAAATTACATCATATTCACCAGATTCATGTGCATTGTTTTATATGTATTTTCAGAAAATTGGTAATCCAAAAATGTCTTTTCTTTATGTAAGTAATCAACTAGCAACGTTTCATGGTGAAATCTGTTTGTTACATGTTTTTACCTTATCACTGAGGATGAAAAAAAAAAAGCTAGAATAAGTCAACTGATAATTCATTGTGTATGAACAATTTGGGTTAGGCTGAAAGTAAATATCCACAAGGAAGGTTGTGTGTCAAAGCACACCTGCACTCTTCAACCGTATCACAAAATAAATCAGGTGCCATTAAGGGCAGTCCATCTCCCTCCACATGTTGGAGTGACACACAGGTCAAGATGAGGCATGAATGTGCTCACAAAGAAAAGGTTGGAACACCAAGTGTAATGTGGAGCGATACAAACACTTGCCTTTTTATTTCCCTGCCACTGAACACTGTGTACATTTTCACCTCATGTTTGTTTCATGCTTGACAGACTCAACTGAATGCCAAACCTATTAATGTGTGCTGTTATTCATGCTACTTTCTGATATGGCAGTAATTAATGCAGGAAAAAAGTAATTTCAACTCCCCCCTCCCCATAATTACGTCCTGTTGCAATTACATCTTCATAACCCAAAGAATATTAGATACATGCCCATTTTAAATTAATTTGTCAGCATGTCAATGGTTTATAATTATCCAAGGAGCAGAATGAGCCGTCCCTTCCGCCGCTCAACATAGACGATCTCCCAGCATCACTCTTGTGATGCAAGAGCCAAATGGAAGACTATCAAGCGATTAGATGAAGCATGCAGCTCTTAAATTCGCTTTACATCATCTACATCAATAGTATTCTCATGAGTTTTTTTCTGGGCTTTTCAAAAAAAGAAAAGACATACAAGTAGAGTTTTATTCTAAACAGTTAGGACCGTCCTCTGAAACAGGTTTTACACATTCGAAGGGATCTGTAGTGTAGTTTGATAAATCAATGGGGTAACAGTTTGACTTTTGATGCATTCTCTTCAGCTTTATGGAGCTCTCAAGCATCTTTAAGGCCACAGCTTTACTCTTTTTAACCTCCCTTCGTGCAGCAGCAAGCAGCTTTTTTCAGCGACTACCTGCTCAGCAGCTAACTGGAGACGAGCTGGTGAATACTGTGGAGCATTGAGCAGCTCAAGACTCATATTTCTTTTCCCAGGAGTTTTCCCCCCCAGGAGTTGGTAATGGAAAAATACAGAGCTAAAATGAGAGTGAACATTGGACTGACATTCATCATGCATCTGTGCGCCCATGGGTGTCTTGGGCTTAATATGAGGTGTGGTCAGGAGCATTATTGGCACATTGCTATTTTGAGGCTGCAGATAGCGATTGAAATATTGACCAACCAAAACTTGGTCTAAAGTCAATGATGCAGTATTTTCCTTCTATTTTCAGAGTGTAAGATGTGCCTACACAGGTGAGTTCACAATGCTTGTACACTCTGCTTGTTACGCAAACAGGGTACTTTCTCCTCCTTTAAATAGGTTATTGGTAGGGGTGGGTATCGTTTTTTTTTTTTCCGATACCGGTGCTTAAACCGATACTTTTAAAATGATACCGGTGCCTAAACGGTGCCTGAACCGATACTTTTTTATTGCCAAGGCAATTTTTTTTCTTCAAATTTAACTATTATTAACTGTTTGAAGTATACTATAGATATAAATAAATAAGTACATACAAAACACACTTCAAACTACAGCTTCACACCTTTTAACTTCAAACTATAAAAATATATATCTAAAAAAAGAACAGACACAAGCAGGTGGCCTGATGGGACCGTGTGCAACAGAACTCAGAAACTGTTGGATTCTACAAACTGCCGCTTTACTGGACTACACGTCATCATTAATATCAACTGGAGAGATTTGTTCCAGAAAGCCGAGGACGGACGTTCAAAAGCTCGTGCTTGTGTCTGCAGCGATCTCTGTGTGCGCGCACTGTGTGTGTGTGTGTGTGAGCGCTGGAAGCCCCGCCCCCTCAAGCCCCGCTCTGCATGCAGGCAGACAGAGAGCAGAGCAGCGAGTGTGCTCTGATCCGCCCTATTTTAATAACTGTTTTTAGCGTGCGGGCACCTTGCTACCTTTTTAGTATCTATATACCGTGCAACTTTACAGAGTAGTGTAAAAAAAAAGTATTTAAATCGGCTCAGGCACCGGAAGGAAGCACCGAAATCTGCGTTGCTTTTCGGTCCGGTAGGTACCCAACCCTAGTTATTGGTGGCTCATTTGCAGTCAAATGGAGTTGTTGATGAGACAGAGGATTGGGAGACTTTCACTTTGCGTACTTAAATAGCAATGCACCAGATGTAGGCTAAAGGGAATAGGAGATGACACTCTGGTCTATTCATGTTTCGCCCAAAATAAACGTATGATTAAATAGAGACTAAATATAACCTTGTGCCTTTCCTTGCATCCAGATTATGATCTGTTTAACTTACAAAAGTGGAATGCTCTTATTTTGAAAGTCATATAGTCTCACTTTGAATTAACCGGCCCATGATTTGAACAGAACCTGAAATTATCACCCAACCAGTATCAGTCATACACATTTGTGGTTTGTGACTAATACAGTCAAAATCACCTAATTGCCTGTTCATTATTGAGACAATAACATTTTAATCCATCAGATACAATTTTCAAAACAATCCTACATGTTATTTGGTATGTTGTACATAATTCTTGGGGATATAAATTGCATGGATATATATATATATATATATATATATATATATATATATATATATATATATATATATATATATATATATCGCCTTAAACACCGATTTATCCAATGAGATTTAATATCTACTTGCATAGAGGCTGCATGGTAGCTTCCGTACTGGGGATGTGGTTAGAATTCCAGAAGGACGTGGTATGCATGTCAGAAGTGACATTGTAAACTGATGATGTGGGTGTGAGCATGTTCAACCATGAATACAATCACATATAGCAATGGTGCCATTCTACTCCACTGCTGCATGGCCTTCACATTCCTCTCTGCTGGAACAATAGGTTGCAACAGCAACTCAACTGTGATGAATCCTATCTCAGCAACACATACACTGCTTCACTACACAAGCCATTGCAATCTGCAGCATTGAATGTATTGATCAGCAACCTATTCTTTTAGTATTTCAGACAAAAAGCCAGGGAGGAGATATATATATATATATATATATATATATATATATATATATATATATATATATATATAAATAAAAACACTTATTGTATGTATATACACTGTTTCTATTATTAATATTTTTTCTATTTCTACTTCAGCTATTACTACTCAATATATGTATAATTTCTGTCCATCCTGGGAGAGTAAGGCCTCCTCCTCTCTCCTTTTCCAATATGAAGGTCCAAGTTGGATGTACAGATTGTAACCCTGTGATAAAAATGTGTGATTTGTGTTATAGGGTGTTTTGAATACATTTGAATAGAATCCAACGAGAGCCCAAATGCCCAGATACTGAAGAGAAACTGTGGGGACTCAGTTAACCCCATCTGCCCATCAGCTGAAACAATACATTTTCAGATTTAAATGAGTTTGATTTTACTATAGGAAAATGCTTTTGATGTCATAAATAAGTAATGTTAGCGAACAAAGTCATATTACATTTTCTTAAGTTAACTTCAAAATACTAGTTGCTAGACTAAACGAGTAATCAATACTAATCTCTCTTATAGTACAACACAGCTAAACGGTGCATGAATCTATTTAAACTAAATTTGATTGATAGACAACGCAAGTGGTAACTCTGATAACAGCACACAGTTACTACTGTAACGGGCAGTGGAAGGACCCAAACGCAATACGACGGAATGGAGGAGGAAGTCCTAACAGGCAGGGGCAAATTGCTGGATGGTCTGCCATAACACAGAATGATCTGGCAGTTTCTGTGAGTGAAGCTGGGGCTTGTATACCAAAGGGAGTAGGTGCAGCAGAGAGTGATAGAGATGATGAGGCGGTGTGACTAACAGGTGTACAGAATAAGATGATGAGGTGGGTGTGACTAACAGGAATGGAAGCTGATCTGTGACAACTACACTATATCTTTACATAGACAATAGGTGTTTGATGATATCTTAAATTTCTGAAAATAAATGTAATTACTTTGAGTGCCATCACTTCAATTCATGGGTTTATGATTCATAATTCTAAATGAATTATGATTACAACTTTTTTTCCCAGCCCATAAGGAAGGGCAGATCGCTGTGTTGAGCGCATGAAAGTAGTGGATGTGATCGGCCAACATTAACGCCTCTAATGTCTGATAATGTAGTCTTTCTGATCCCTTCCTGTATCCAACATTGCCATGCAAGCCTGGGTCAGAATAAGTGCATTTGGCACATCCCCAGGCACACCTTGCAGACTGATCTGCACCGCGCCGCACGGTTCACATAAATAGAGCCCTTAGTGAGATAAACATTATGTATGAATGAGCCCCTATGCTCCATTATCAAGGCGTCTATTGTATGAATGTCCTGATCAAGATCCCAACGTTTGTATGGCCCTAAACCTGATCCGAACCCTTTAATATTGGGTATCTGCCTATACCAAGTTCAGTCTCTCTTGTACATGTCCAGTACAACAATTGATAAGTAAAGTAACTACAAAGGTAATCAATTAGTCAATGTGGCTGTCCTATTTTCAGGCTAACGGTACAAAACATTGTGTTAACAGGTGATAACACATACTCTGGTACACGATGCCTACCACTTGCCAGGAATTCAAGACTCATCTCCTTAGATCAATCAAGTCTATGTCCAGGGGCCGGTTTTTCAAAAGTTTTAATCTGGATCAAACTGATCCAGATTTGGAAATCCCTTTTTCTGCTATCCAGGATCACGTAATCCATTTTATTTTATGCCGGTTTTTCAAAGCAATGTGGGATTGGTTTACTCTGATCCGGATTCAAACTATTAAGGATTACCAAATCTGGATAACCTGTGGTCTAAATGGGACTATCACAATAGCTACGTAAAGAACAACAGGTAGAATAGTGTGGGGTCACTCCAATATGCTTTATTTGAACAGAAAATAGGACTGAACGGAACAGCAAACAAACAATATAAACATCTCCTCCATTGTCCATTTCTTGGAAACAGGCAGTCCGCTCATCTGAGACCTACACCAAATAAATAAATACATACTCACAAATACATTATGGATGCTTTTCATTGTCCTACACAACATGGCGCAAAGTCCTTCTCTGTGATGACATCCCTGATGCACCTGAGCCTATTGGAGAAACTGACCAACCTCCGGCATTCTGTCAGAATGAGGGTCGACTGGACGACCAATAAGAGATGCAATTGTTAGACACTATTTTTGATAAGTCCATGACTGATGATTGTGTCAGTGTGATTAATGTTTAATGAACAAAGACAGTTTGGGGGATTAATTTATGTGGCCGAAATATTTATAATTTATAATTTGCTGTACTGAAAGGTTGCTAGCCTACATAGCCTACCTACTTTATGTACTTCCTGTTGAACAATTCAAGTGAAATTGATGAATAAATATAAATACTGTAAAATGCATGATATAAATGTTGTATTATTTAATTAACCAATTTTAGTTACCTAGTTTTATTACTGATATCCACCATGAATCCACCCTCCTGCTGGGATCAGTTTAATCCTGATTTTTGGGATCAAAATGATCCCAATCCTACCAAAAAGTTTTGAAAAACCCAAACTCAAGGTTTGATCCGCATCAACAACAAGATTGGATTATGTGATCCAATCCAATTTCTGAATCCTTTTTTTCTTTTGAAAAACCCATTTTCAAGATTTGTTCTAATCCAATTACTTTTGAAAAACCGGCCCCAGAACAGGCAGAACTAGTCCAAAGAATACACTGAAGTGGGCTTGTGTTTTATATAATTTGTATATATTTTGGGCTCCTGTACCAGGATTAGCCGAAAGCAAATGCTTCTTTTAACTGTGATCCCTCGAATGAAAGAAATTATTTTGATTACGAGACAGAAAACATATTCCATGACTATTCTATGCCGTTTCCAAGTCCATGACTTTCAACTGAGTTACAACAAGACTTCATGAACATGTCATGTCAAAGAAGCAAAAAAAACATGAAATTCTTTAAATGTCATGTTCCATGTAAAACCAACTTACCTTGGTATCTGAGCAGTACTGATCCAACCCGAGACCTCTGGTTGTGGAAGCGGATAGAGATCTGATTGCTGTGGCTTCTTACTACCAACCCCTTCATCAGAATGGACTCATTGGCCAGCATGGTGTTCTCCCCGTGGCCCACATCTTCAAACACCACCTTGTCTCCCTCGGATAGATTCACATTCAACACCTGACAGAAAACAGTGTCAGGATTAGACCATCCATGCATCATATTAAAACAAAACAGGAACGATGAAGATTCTGAGAGATTCAAAGTCTCACAGAACCCGAAGGATTCACATTCATATATGCATATTTTGATGAAGATTGCTGTAAAAGGTACAATCAGTACTCAAAATAGTACTGATAAAATGATGATGTAATGATATTTAGAATATATTACATTATTTTACTTAAAATTAAATTAGGAGGCCTTATACATGTTCTTGGGAAACGTGAGATGAAGTTTAGGACAAATCAAAGACTCAGCACGGCTCTGGCTGAAGCAGGTGGAGGTTCTTGATATGGATGTTTATACTGAGCCACATATCCAATAAGGTTTAGTTGCAGATGTTATCATTTGACAGTTCACTAATGGTTAAGTTCAAATCAAATCATAGTGTGATGAACACAAAACTCAACATCCGCCCACTATTCATTGTGTGACAGTAATAATAGTATGTTCTTTAATAATAGCCTGATTGCTTAACTTTTGCTCAGATTTTATTATATACAAGTTTCAGAGGCAGATAATTATCACGCAATGCATGAGCTCAGTAGATTCTGAGGAATACTTAATCCACCTCCATTATGTACACTGAAAAAAGTGAAACAACTGTGTCATTCATGTAAAGTGCATTTTTAATTTGGTCTCATCGAAAATCATGGTTTCCGCTTAAAACAAGTTGTTTTCACTTTCCCTAAAAGCAAATAGAGCTCCCCATAGACAAAATTAAAAGCAATAATTTAGGTAAAAGTCGTATTTTCACTTTAGACCAGAGGTTTACGTGTCACGTGACCACCACGTGACCATATGAAGTCGCATCTGGTCTGTGTTCTGATGTCCGCCATTACCTCGCTTCGCCTGAACTTCGCCTGAAGTGAAAACCGTCAAGGCAACTCAAAAACAAGGTAATAATTCTAAATTGTGTTGTTTTAAAGGGAGCATGTCTTTTCCATGTATATTCATTGTTAATGGCAGAATGTACAACTGTCTATATTTTGTGCGTGTTCGCTAGAGTAACGTAACGTTGGCTGATGTAACGTAACATTAGCTAACGTAAGTTAACGTTAGCCAACGCTAGCTCGCTCGTTACACAAATCATAGTTTAGAAGCTGTTTGCCTGCTACTGGGCATCCACATCCCACATGGTTACAGAGCCACAGCAATCGCTATGCTCTCTTGTGTTTTCCAAGCATATTGATTGTTCGTGGCAGAATGTACAACTGTTTATATTTCGCACGTGTTCGCTAACGGTGCTGTTGGCTAACGTATCGTGAGCTAACGGTACCGTTAGCGAACATGCGCTAACGGTACCTTTTAGCTAACGTACCGTGAGCTTTTATAGGGAACATGTGCTTGCCATGCATAGGTATTGTTAATTGCGTAATGGACAACTGTCGATATATTTCGCACGTGTTCGCTAACGTAACGTAATGTTGGCTAACGTTACGTTAGCTAACGCTAGCTCGCTAGTAACCACATGGCTTCTGTTCAGTAGGTAACTGTACTTTCGCAGCGTGGGGACAACTTAATTTCTTTCCAATACCACACATTATACACCAAAATGAAGATTGGAGCATGTGGTTTTTAGTTAATAATTAAAATAACGACATGTTACCTTGTATTTAAGCCAGTAACCCTATCTTTATCCATTGGGGTGGTGGGGGTAGAAACTTGGAATATGAAAAGTACACTGAGGATATGTCCCATAAAGTATTATATGCCAATATTAAATTAACTGGATACTTGTAAGCCACAAATTTAATTGCCAATGAATATTGGGTCACAAAATACAACATTTGCCTGATTTAAGGCAACTCCAGGTATAAACCTTGCCCACTTCTGTTATCTAGATACAAATACAGAGACAGGATTTTGTTTGATTGAACAGATGCAGATCATTATGTCTCAGTACACCTCTATTAGTACTAGATAATGAGGAACAAAATTCATATTTCATTCTTTCAGCTGTCAGTATTTTGCAGTATAGTACAATACCTTCAGCATGTCTAAAGCCTTATTAATACATGTGTCTGTAGTGACAATTATGGATAGTGCCAACTGTCACAAAAGTTATTTCTCTTTCCTTTTAGGTTTACAAGTCTACTGCTGTGTCCCGCAACAGTCCCGACATTGTAACCATATTGCTGAATTCGGTAAGTCCCAATATGACAACTGTGAACATTTTCATGTATTTTTAAATGGGAGCGATAAACCCAAAATATAATTGCAGCACTTAAGAGAATACCTTGAATTTACCATAAATGTATACTTATGAATGTAGTCTGTAATTTCAAACATTTAAATTGTAATGTAGTGGACATTACATTTTAATGGCAGGTTCATTTTACATTTCTATTTTTGCAATATTTATTTATTATCATATTTGTAGAATTTTAAACACAAATAACTTGCAGTCAAAACAAATATCAAGAAGTTGCCCACCCAATGTAATGTGTATAGATTTCACCAAACAATAAACAAATATATTAAATGTTAAGTAATTTACTATCGTTGTATATATCCTTAAAACAATATTTAAAATACTAAAGTTAAAAGATGATCATTGCATGACTGAATTGTAGATATCATAGAGATCATGCAATACAGGAAATCACTGTTTCTTTTTGTTTCAAACTGTAGAAACCTTTTTGCCTTTTCCATCTTTTGAATTATTGAACAGTATGTGAAGATGTTCAGGATTGTTTGATCAGACTAATAACAATAACTCTAGTCAAATGTACTCTATGAACTAAAAAAGGGCACGTATGTCTACTGGATTTAAAATATTTCTTTCCTGCTGAAGAAGTAACTGACAACAAACATAAACGGGTCCCTTTTTTCTTCTTTCCTAGTCTTCCGATGAATGTGGAAATGTAAAGACTGTGGTACTTCTGTTTCACGAAGATCGGAGCTTCTTAAACATTATAAGCTAGAACACCGACATTATGGCCGCCGCCATTCCTATCCGTGCATCCATTTGAACTGTCCATGCACCTGCAAGACCTGGAATGCACTTTTGAGCCACTTGTCAAGATGTCATCAGCAATCCTCACAAACGGAACTGACCACCTTTAAATGTCTCTTATGCAATTACTGTGAACTTTCTAATTTAAAAGACTATTTTCAACATATAGCACAGCATCTAAAAAACAGTGAAACAGTTGTTTGTGTTTTTCAAGGGTGTTCATACAAAACAAATATTTATGGTTCGTTTCGAACTCACAGAAGCAGAAATCATAAGGATTGTTCAGTAAATGACTTAAAGCCAGGCATACTTGAAAAACAGGAGTCAAGTTTAAGTCTTTCTGTTGAAGGTAATAATTCCGACAGTATTCAGATTGATAGTGTTGGTACTGAGCCTTCAGATGATTTAAGTACAAATGATTTAGGTGACTCTAGTTTCAATGTTCAGGATTTAAACGACTTATCATATAATGTTGAGCTCAAAGTTGCTTCTCTCTTACTGAAGCTAGAACATAATTATCTTGTGTCTAGAGTGGCTGTTGATGAACTTTTGCAAGAGTTTGACTATTTAATAAGGACCGCTTCTGTCCCTCTTGTCCATCAAACCATAGCTCAGCACTTAGAAAATGATAACTTTCAAGTAGATAAAACGGTTCTGCAAGAACTAGCATTAACCCTTTGTAAGTCAAATCCTTTTGCAGCCTGTTTTAGTGGTCACGGCCCACTTTCCACTGCTTGGAAGCGGGAAAAATACTACAAAAAACATTTTAATGTTGTAGAACCAATAGAATGTCTACTTGATTTCAAAAGCAGAAAATCCTTTCAGTACATTTCCATACTTAAGTCTTTACAGCAGATCCTAAGTTGTCAAACTGTTCTGGATAAAGCAATCAATTTGAAATCTCCCCATCAAGTTCAATCTGATGAAATTCAGTACAAATCCTTTTATGATAGTATTATTTACAAATATAATTTGCAATTGTCAAAGGAGTGTGCCATTTCGCTTATTTTGTATGTAGATGATTTTGAAATCTGTAATCCACTGGGCACCTCCAGAAAAAAACACAAAATCTTTGGGGTGTATTGGGTATTGGGGAACTTACCTAATAGTTTTCACTCATCACTGTCTAATATATATTTAGCTGCACTTATTCATAGTGAGGATGTTAAGTGCTATGGTTATGACAGTGTATTGAAGCCCTTATTAGATGATCTTACTATATTAGAACAACAAGGACTATTTATTGCCAAATTGGGGAAAACTTTGAAAGGCTTTGTCCATTGTGTCGTAGCTGACAATCTTGGGGCCCACAGTATTGCCGGTTTCTTGGAAAATTTTTCAGGTAAATATGTTTGCAGATTTTGTACAGCAGAAAATGTAGACATTCAAACAAAAGAAGTCAATTCAGGAGCATTTTGTGTGAGAACTGAGGACATTCATGTTTCTCATCTGAAAGCTATTGAAGAAAAATCCTTGGTTAATTATTTCGGTGTAAAAAGGAAGTGTGTGCTGTCAGAACATCTGTCATATTTTAATGTGACGCAGAGTTTTCCCCCTGATATAGCTCATGATCTCTTTGAAGGCATTATCTCCGTAGAGCTTGCGCTATGTCTTACTGTGTTAATTTCCCAAAAATATTTTGCATTGGGTGATTTAAATGAAGCCATAACAACGTTTCCATTTAAGTGGACTGATAAGACAAATCGTCCTCATCGTGTGCCAATCACCTATGCCACAAAAAGAACAATTGGAGGAAACGCACACGAGAATTGGAGCCTACTGAGATTTCTTCCTGTCTTGGTCGGAACCAGAGTTCCTTCAAACGAACCAGCATGGCAGGTCCTTTGTGAATTGAAGGACATTGTGGAACTTGCTGTTGCACCTTTTCACACTGAGGAATCTATTTCTTATCTTGACTTCAAGATTTCTGAACACAGGACAGTATTCAAAGAAGTTTTCCCCCATGAAAAAATTCGTCCGAAACATCATTACTTGGAGCATTATCCACAATTGATACGCCAGTTTGGCCCCCTTGTTGCACTATGGACTATGAGATTTGAATCAAAACATAGCTTCTTCAAAAGGGTAATCCGTCATACAAACTGTTACAAAAATGTACTGTACTCATTAGCGCAAAGGCACCAATTTCAGACTGCATATAATCTGTACACGTGTAGATTTGCAAAGCAATCTTTGGAGGTTACTGATGTTTCAACACTTCCCCTTGATGTTATCAATGAAGATATTGCACTTGCAGTGAAACTGAAACACCCACATATGGACAATGTGAACCTGGCAAAAAACGTATCCTACAGTGGCTTCAACTATAGGATTGGAATGGTGGTAGCCCATGGGTCGCTGGCTGGACTTCCAGAGTTTTGGGAAATTGTCCACATGATTGTTCTACAAGAGGAACTCATTTTCATTCTCAAAAAAATGGATGCCTGGTACCTGGAACATTATCGAGCTTATGGCTTGGTCATATCTAGTCCTAAAGAACTACGGCTTGTTGGGGTGGATGAACTGACAGATCCCTATCCTTTGGCTTACTACATAGTTGGTGGACAGCGCCTCATCTCGCTGAAGAGATACATTCATGCATAAGGTTGTATATTAATGAATTTGTGAAGATGAATTAGATGTTATGGCCAATGTTATGACACTAATATTACTGTTTTTATTTATTTTTTTAATAGATCCTTTTGGATGGGCTGACATGGCAGGGAAAAGGCCAGCCAAGTTGCTAGTTATCCTGAATTCTGATGACACCAGGAAGCTAATTCTGCCTGATGGCATTCCAGAGACAATGGAGCAGCTTTTGAATGAAGTCAGGAAACAGTGTGAGTTAAATGGAACTTTTAGACTGCAGTACAAAGACAAAGACTTTGGAGATGCACTCGTGAATTTGACATCAACTGCAGAACTTGAGGATTTGGCAACTGTCAAGGTCATCCCAATAACTGATGATTGCAGCGAAGGATTTGATATCACTGCCTCTAATGAGTCAGTGTGTACCCAATCAGATGACACAGAGCTCCTGTCCTCACCCTCCAGCACTGTCTCTACAAGAACTCAGTTGTGGCCAAGAGTGTTTCCAATACCAACATTCTCTTACGAAACTGAATTACAGTTAGAAACAGGAAATGCAGTGCATAAGTCAAACATGACAAGATTGTCAATGAATTCTAAATTAAAGTCAGATATCCTGGAAAAAGTAGCTGAAGAGATGTTTAAGTACAAAGCCTACCCAACAGATGCTGACTTCAGTGACGTGGCCCAAGCACTAATCAAGAAGCACCCATGCCTCTCTGAGACTGGTTCGTTCAACGGTTGCTATGGGTGGAAGCAGCACCTGAAAACTAAAATGGGCAACTACCGTACTCAGCTGAAGGGCATCGGATGTTCTGAACTGCGTGTAAATTCATTCAAGTCCAAAGCCCCAAGAGATGCATTGCCAGCAAAGAATGTCAAGAAACCTAAGAGAGGAGAGGCCAACCACATTCCTGACATTCCTACTGGAGAGACCTCAGACAAATTGGAAAATGAGAGACTGTCACTTTTAAGTGAGGTGAAGAAGAGAAACAATCGTACGGTGATAAAGTCGAAAATGGACAAGACTTTTTCAGTGCGAAGACAAGAAATTGTGGAAAAGGAATTGGGAGTGGAAGAGTTGAAAGAGAGATGGCCTGCATTGTTCTCAGTGGATGAGGTATGTGACTTTTTCAGTGGTGGCTTGTAAAGTAAACAATATTTTCTTCTATTATAAGAAACCTACTAAAAAACTCACCACATCTGCAATGCATCACGTAATGTTTTATACCATTTGCATGTGCTTTTTTTTTTTAAAGATCAATGCTGAATTTACAAGAATTACAACTGTGCCACTTCAACCGCGCTTCCTCGCTGCCTTGGACAAGCACTACGGCAGACTGATGGAGATCTTCAAAAAAAAGGGAGGAGTTATCGGAGAGAAAACCCAGAACATACTGAAAGTTCTTGATCACGTATGTACTTGCTTTGTTTCTGTTCACCGATGCACTACCTTAATCGTTTTAGTTTCAAAGATCTTTTAAATGGTTTGCTCAGAGTATGTGTACATTAGGGTCTTGCAAAAAGTGCAATATTGCTATTGACCATCCGACCGCATGTCAAGTGAGTGTGGCACATTTCATTTTTATTTAATTTATTTTTTTCATTATCGAGAGTTGGAAAAAAAATTAGCGCAACAAAAAAGCCAACAATGTACCTAATACTAGTACCTAAAATAGTTTATTTACATAGCACTTAAATCTGGATCTTCTGAGCAATATCAAAATATCAACAAAAAAAAACAATCTGCATTTTCACTACTGAGTCGATAATCAGGGGAAATTCCTTAATCGCCCTAAATCACTATTACTGTAACTCCAAGTGCCCATTTTATGCATTGTATAGTGTTGCGTCTACCGTGAATTGTTCAAATTGGACAGCATCATTTTGCATTTTTATAATTTTGTGTGTTTGTGCTTTCACCTAGAGCTTTGAGGTGAATCTAAAAAGAGTGTGTCTGCTTAAGTGCCTGATTGTGTACCTTGGGGAAGATGGGGACAACCTTATCAAGGACTATCTGGTAAGTAGTTTTGCTTTAAACATTAAATTAGGGCTGGGCGATATACCGGTTTTAATTTCCCGTATGATATGAATTTTTCATAGCTGTAACAACTGCTGTCGCTCTTAACAGGCAGCAAAATATATTGTTCACCGCCGAGGACACAGCGGTCGGAGCTGTGGTACATCAGAAACTGGTTTCATCAGAATAACTTTTTTAATAAGTGTTTTGTCTTTTATCAGGTTGTTCAGAAGGATGACGCTTGGTCCCAGCTTCAGAAGTGCAAAATGGCAGTGTTTGTCTTCAGGGAGGAGGAGGAGGATTGCCTCCAGCCGCCACACGACATTGGAGTTGTGATCGATGGTGTAGAGGTCCTTAATGGTTTGCAATCAGTAGCGCATGCATGTGCCATGTTGCTTGGGCTCATTTATGCTCTGAACCTGAGCTATCCAGGTGAACTCAAACACACTTTTGATGCTCTGCAAAAAATCTTCATGGAGATAGAAGCCAAAAAGATGACCCGGCGAGTGTGCACTCTGAGTCTTAAACTCTAACTATTGTTGTGCATGTTTAACCCTTTGTTATGCACAAAGGGTTGATCCCTTGTTAGCACTTCATAATAAGTGCACACTATTTAGCATTAGTATAGCAATGACAAACAATGAATTCATCATTTCTAAAGCATTATTCCAACATGAATACTCATTAGTAACTCGTTCATAAACACAGTTCTAAATGTTTCATTAAGCTTGGGTTTCATACTTTATGAATGATAGATTCCCCATTTGTAAATGAAGTATTCAGGACTTTTATATGATTAATAAGATACTTTGTAAAGTGTTAGTAAATGATACACAATACTTAATTTACAAATGGGGAATCCATCATTTATAAAGTATAAAACCCAAGCTTATTAATCAAGAATGAAACATTTATAACTGTGTTTAGGAATGAGTTACTAAGAGTATTCATGTTCATGTTGGAATAATGTTTTATAAATGATGAATTCAGTGTTTATTCATGCTTTACTAATGCTAAATAGTATTATAAAGTGCTACCCTTCTTTGTTATTGCATCTCTCATGTTAAAGGACGGATGTAAAAAAAACACTGTAATGGTGTTTAAATTGTCATGTTTAAATGGAGCCATATTGTAATTGTATTGTCCATGTTAAGATTTATGTAGATCTTTTGAAGTCTATATATTTTTGTTATAGTTATTTTTATATAAGACTATTTTTTTCAAATTAAAAAATAAAGTTGTTTTAATGAAAAACAAGCAAACATGGTTTATGGTCTTTATAATTACTTATTTTACTTTGTGTGAATGTCATTTTTTAACTTTATATTTAATCAACATTTTAGCTTTCAACCAAATCAAATGTGTAACAAAGTTAGAGTGTTTTAAATACTTTTGTGTGAAGTAAAATCTTTGCTTTCATGTAATAGAAAATATGAGGTTTTTCCAAATTAAAAAATTAAGTTGTACCAAAGTAAAATAGTTTTTATACTAAATACAACTTTTAATTTGTATGAATGTAATTTTTTTGCTTTATATTTAATCAACATTTTAGGTTTCAACCAAATCAAATGCATCATTTGAGAGAAACTAATAAATTTATGTGTAACAAAATTAGAGTGTTTTAAATACTTTTGTGTAAAGTAAAATCTTTGCTTTCATGTAATAGAAAATATGAGGTTTTTCCAAATTAAAAAATTAAGTTGTACCAAAGTAAAATAATTGTCTTTATACTAAATACAACTTTTAATTTGTATGAATGTAATTGTTTTACTTCATATTTAATCAAAATGTCCAGTTTCAACCAAATCAAAAATATAATTTGAGAAAAACTAATAAATTTACTTGTAACAAATTAGAGTAATTTTTTTAGGTTAGTCCAAAGTATCATTTTTTTCAGTGTATCAATGGCATGTATTATCATGTCTTCAATTATTCGTGTGATTCTCCCTTAACTAAATGAATATGCAATGAGGAGAAACCTGACAACAAACCGTGACTACAGGCTGCCACGTCTGTTTGATATGAGCATGTATTTGGAGCAGAATGTGTCACATCTGCACCTGAAAGACCACAGTAAATCTGTTTTTATAGGGATGTAAATCAGTCTGGTTGGAAAAGACATACTAAGTGATCAATTTCGTATTACTATTGTCATATGTGATTTTCAGCAAAATTTAAAATCATTGCAAGTTCTATGTTAGTTCATATACCCCCAGAGTTGGTAATACATTAATGATGTAGCAAACTCCATCCACTGAGGAAGAACTTTATGTGTGGCATCTTTCAAAGTGGCATTTTTGCAACAAAACGAATATACAAGCCGTTTATAAGGCGCTGTTGCTGTGGCTACCACTGCTGCTGCTGCTGCCCACGTCCTCGCTGCCCGAGTCGGGCGGTGGTTGTCGGAGAGCTAGCTGCTGCAACTAGCGCTGACGACACTTTTTATTTTTGTGCGGAATTTTCAGTGTTGTTTACTTAAAGCCCAAATTTCCGCACCAATATTTAACCGCACTGGTCAAAGTAGCGATTTATAACCTGAATTTTACGGTGTGTATTAGTTATTCTAGACGTAATGAAAACTAAAATATAATTCCGTATATGCTTGAACACACTTGACCAGTAAATATATACATTTAAATCTCATTCACCCAGGGAGTGTGCAGAGAAGAACAGAACATCAAGAATGAACATATCAGAAAGTAATGTTGTTTACTAACCATATGAAATGAATATAAGGCTAATCTAAACCTGATTCTCTCTCTGCCTGCTACAGTCATACATATGTAAATCATATGCAAATCTCACTATTTACATAATGTATATTTGCAGTCTTTGCCATTTCTATTAAAAATGTCACCCAACTGGCTAACACTTTACTACAGCAGTTACCCACATTATACTGAATCATTTCAGAAGTGGCGTAAAGGCTTTATCCATTCAGAGTGCCTCACCACCATTATTGTTGCCACACTATGCAAAGTCAGCCAGTGAGGAAGCAAAACAGGGTAGTTTTCTAATTTCATAGCAGATAATGAAATGCTCCTATTCTATAAAAAGGGCTTCATGGTGCCAGCCTTCTAGGATTAATTTGACATCTGAAGCTATTTGCACTTACAAATTGTTATGACGTTATTCTTACTTGCACAGTTCAAGGGCTTGTTTGCACTTAAAATTGCAGTAATTTCCTAAAGAGCAAAAAAACATAATAATCAGCACTCTGGTGAAATGAGAAATGTTGACCTGAGATGCTCAGAAAGTGACCTTGACTTTATGTGATTCAAGCAACGTCTGTGACAAATATAGTGCAGCAAGTGACGAACATTTTCACATCAGCATGTATCATACAAAACCGCACTGGAAGTCTGCTTTGCATAACGGATAAAAAGCAGATAAAAAGCAAGAAATATGGAAAAGCCAAAAGGACAAGAGCTCAATGATTGCACTGCAGATAGGCCTGATAATTGTCAGCTTGTCTCCTTTACTGACAGCACGTCTGGTGAGACACCTGGTTGCTTTCATCAGCTTTTATCACAGCGGGTATATCTTTATTCAGGCAGGAAGGGGGATTCTTGTCTTCACGTGGCCCTCCATAGATCAGATCAACTGATATTCAATATAATTCATATTCAATCTTACCTCGCTGGGGGATGAATCCACAGCTCTCCTGGGAAAAGCTGCTGAGGGAGTCTGTATGGATGTGTATCCACTGACAGAACTCAAGTGTCATCTAACAGTATGTTCATACTAAGTGAACTGCAGACTTCAGACTATTGTGAAGGGTTATATAGTTTTCATTTAATATAGTGTATGTGTGTTACATTTACAAGAATTATGGATTAGGTGGACTAATAAATACAAGGATAACAAAGCATATAGCTCTGGCATCTATAATGATGCCTCCAATGATGACTCCATCAAAAGTTCTTACTGGTAGTGAACTTGTTGATGGGTGGATTTCACAACCATTATATTGGACCAACCACATGCTGGGTTGACACAGCGAGTTGGGTTGATCATTCAACCGAAATAATGATTCATTTTGACTATAATGTTGGGTTAATTTTACCTCATTCGTTGGTTTTCATTATTTACACATTTTCTTACAGTCCAATCTGTAAAAATGTAATTTAAATAAAAAAATATATCAAATAACATGGATATGTAGGCTGATCTAAAATATTAGGTAATGCAAATAATAAATACAAAACTTGATTGGTCTTAAGGGTGTGGCCTTGACACCTCAGCTTGTTGGAGGCAATCCACCATGTTTCTTCTAAACTACCATTGAGAGAGAGAATGAAAAGAAACAAGGGTATATGTTTTCTTTTGTGAACAAAAATAGATGCACCTTTTTGAATACTGCATTGGTAACATCAAATCAACAACTAACGGAAGCTGACGCACTTTTGCTTTAAAATTAATCATTTGAAATACCTGTATTTCTTTCACAAACAGGTGGGGCTCTCTGTATGTAATAACATATGTGGCTAGTTGTCCAGGGTAACCTATAGACTGTATAAAATATGGATGTAGTCTTCATGACGTCAGCTGTATTTTCTAAAGAGCCATTGTGAAGCTCAAAGTGGGTGGCCCTGGCATCTTGGCAGTGATGACAAAGAAGTGGTGTTCAATGGAGATAAGGCAGCAGTGTAAACTGACAGCTAGCAGCTAGCGACCAAGTACGACACCCACCTGTCACTCAAAACGGCCATGCCATCAATTATGCCAAACTAAGCCTTAATATAAAATACACAGGTGAGGTAAACAAATTAAACCAGTAGTCATGAATAGTAATATTAGCTGTAGAGACTGTAAAATAGGGCATTTCAACATGGAGATCTATGGAGATACATTTGAGTAACTATTTTGAGTAAAGTACCTGCAGTCTTTGGTACTTCCACATTCTTTTCTCAGCACCAGAGGTTGCCGCTTGAGGCTAACACGAAGGTTATTGTCACACCGCGGGTGAGGGTTGTCTTGTCTGGGGCTTTTGTCTCGTAACTTCCTGTTTTATTTTGAAGCCTGACTCTCCTCTCGTTTCAGGTCACTTGCTCTTCCTCATGTGTCACTGGTCTGATTGTCTCCCCTGATTCCTGAGTGGTTCCACCTGTTCCCCATTGCACTCATGTGCTTATAGTCTGCGTCTTCCCTCTGTCCTGTGCCAAAGTGTTTGTCCTTGTCGATGCACCAAAGCCCGTGTCCACAGCCATAGATAGAGTTTTGGTCGTAAGTAGTTTTGTTCTGTTTTTTTTCCCCTCCTTCGGGAGCGCTTTATGTTTGACGGATTATTGAGAAAGTTGTTTGGAACAAAGGACACAATAAAGAGCGCCAGTACGACTATCCCCTGCATCTGGGTCCTCCTTTCAGTCCAGGCCTGACATTACACTTTGGCCAGTATGGACCCAGCAGGGACAGTATAACTCAAGGCAGCCCTGCGATCCCAAGAAGACCGGCTCTCCCGTCAGGAGGAGTTCTGGACCGCCATGGCGTCCCAGATGGGCCTTCTCTCCTCACAACTTCAGAGCCTGCACGATCATCTGCTGCAGATGGCTACAGCCCAGGAGCCTCCAGTAGTAGTGGTTGAGACGCCCGTGAGGCCTGCCCTGACCGTGCCGGCCGCCGGGGCAGGATGTAAGTTAGCCCCACCAGCGCAATTCTCCGGAGAACTAGGTTTATATAAGACCTTCCTTGTAGACTGTTCCATACACTATGAACTAAACCTCCATGCATTTCCCACTGACCGATCCAAGATTGCTTTTATGATTTCCCACCTTGCCGGAAGAGCCAAAGCATGGGCCTCGGCAGAGTGGGCCCGGGGTTCGCCCGCTTGCAGATCCCTCGCAGAGTTTGAAGAGGCGCTGCAGAAGACCTTCGACCGGGTAATGACCGACTGGGAGAAGGCTCAGGAGCTGAGCGGGTTGAAACAGGGCGGCGACTCCGTATGTGACTACGCTATCCGTTTCCGCTCGTTGTCAGCGGAGAGTGGCTGGAATACTACGGCCTTGTACGACGTGTTCCTGAAGGGGCTGGCAGCTCCTTTCCAAGACCTTCTGGTTCCCTTGGACCTACCCACAGATCTCGACTCGCAGTCCAGACGGACAACCGAACCCGCCAACTCAGGCGCCAACGCTTCACGAGACCCACAACGATGGAGAGACCCCTACGCACGCAAGCACCAGGATGGACGACCGCCCGTCAATCACCCCCAGAGCCACGTCATTGTCCCCCTCCAGGGGGAGAGGAGGAGCCCATGCAGCTAGGGAGAGCCCGCCTAACACCTGAGGAGCGACAGAGACGTCTACAGGAGGGTCGCTGCTTTTACTGCGGTGAACCCGGTCATCTTGTCGCCAACTGTCCTGCCAAAAGGGCCATGGTGGTGAGTGAATTCAACACCTCAGGCATCACCTCTCGTACTCTCACGACGGTCCAGGTAATGCACCCCACCACCACGGAACTCAAGGCGCTCATAGACTCGGGGGCTGACGAAAGCTTGATGGGCTGGGAACTAGCAGGACAGCTGGGCCTTAACACAGAACTTTTAGCTAAGCCCATCAGAGCTAAAGCCCTCAATGGACAGGAACTTTATACAATCACACATATCACAGCACCGCTCAAACTATGCATTAACAATCACCAGGAGAACATTCGCTTCTATGTATTCAAGTCACCTTCACAGACTCTAATTTTGGGACAGCCATGGTTATCTCGTCACAATCCCCATATAGATTGGAGAACAGAAGAGATCCTGGGCTGGGGAGGGGACTGTGTGAGCGACTGTCTGATCCGCTCGGGGCGGGAGCAGGAAGTCACAGGCATTAATTTGATCTCTGTTAGTCCCGCTGCAGATCCCAAATACCCCGACCTGAGCTCCGTGCCTCCCCGCTACCACCACCTCAAGGAGGTTTTTAAGCCAAAGCCCTATCGCTTCCTCCACACCGACCCTATGACTGTTCCATTGAGCTGATTCCAGGTTCAACCATCCCCAAAGGCCGCCTGTACGCGGTATCTGGGCCAGAGAGGGGGGCCATGCGGGAATACATTGAAACCTCGCTGAAAGCGGGATTGATTCGCTCCTCGTCATCGCCAGCTGGAGCCGGGTTCTTCTTTGTGGGCAAGAAGGATGGCTCCCTCAGACCTTGCATTGACTACAGCCCACTCAATGACATAACTATAAAGAACCGCTACCCCCTCCCCCTTATGTCATCTGTGTTTGACCAGCTCCAACAGGCCAAGATCTTCACCAAGTTGGATCTTCGCAATGCCTATCACTTGGTGCGGATAAGAGAGGGGGACGAATGGAAGACCGGGTTTAATACACCTAGTGGGCATTATGAGTACAAGGTCATGCCTTTTGGCCTCACAAATGCTCCTGCCGTGTTCCAGGCCATGATTAATGTGCTAAGAGACTTTCTTGACCATTTTGTGTATGTCTATCTGGATGACATACTTATCTACTCCCCTGACCTGCATACACACCAAGACCATGTAACTCAGGTATTGCAAAGACTGCTAGAAAATAAACTCTGTCAAAGCAGAAAAGAGTGAATTCCATGCCAACACTGTCTCCTTCCTGGGCTTCATCGTAGCCCCTGGAAGAGTGCAGATGGACCCGGCTAAAATTAGCGCTGTGGTCGATTGGCCTACACCTGATAGCCGCAAAAAGGTTCAGCAGTTCCTTGGGTTTGCAAACTTTTACAGGCGGTTTATCAGAGGCTTTAGCGCAATAGCTGCACCTCTCCATGCTCTCACCTCCACACTGGTGCAGTTCCACTGGTCTCTAGAAGCTGATGCTGCCTTTCGTATCCTCAAGCACCCCTTCACCTCGGCCCCCATCCTCACCCTGCCAGACCCTCGACGACAGTTCGTGGTAGAGGTGGACGCCTCCAACGAAGGGGTCGGGGCCATCCTCTCCCAGCGGTCAGAGCAGGATGGTAAGGTTCATCCTTGTGCTTTCCTGTCACGGCGGCTATCCAAGGCGGAGCGGAACTACGACGTTGGTAACCGGGAGTTACTGCCGGTCAAACTCGCGCTGGAGGAGTGGAGGCACTGGCTCGAGGGGGTGGACCATCCGTTCATTGTCTGGACTGATCATAAGAATCTAGAATACATCAAGAAAGCCAACAGACTCAATTCTCGCCAGGCCAGGTGGGCGCTTTTTTTTTTTAACCGATTCTCCTTTTCTCTCTCATACAGGCCGGGGTCCCAAAACGTCACGCCAGACGCCCTGTCTCGTCTGTTCGACCCTGTTGCCAAGGACCCAGAAACGATCCTCCCACGCACCTGTGTGGTTGGAGCACTGACTTGGCAGATAGAAAATGAGGTTAAGCAGGCTAATAGTGAGGCTCTGTCACCTAGTGGGTGCCCAGAGAATCGCTTGTTTGTCCTGGTTGATTTGCGCCCACAGGTGATCCACTGGACCCACACCTCACTGCTTTCCTGCCATCCGGGAGTTCGAAGAACGATGTTCGCTATCACCCGGAGGTTCTGGTGGCCCTCCATGGAGCCGGGAGTACGTAGAGGCATGTTCGGTCTGCGCTCGAAACAAGACGTCCTCCGGGTCACGCATGGGCCTCTTGCAGCCACTCCCCATCCCCTCCAGACCGTGGTCCGACATCTCAGTGGATTTCGTCATGGGGCTTCCGGCCTCTCAAGGTAACACCACTGTCCTCACAGTGGTGGACAGATTTTCCAAGATGGCTAGATTCATCGCTCTGCCAAAACTGCCCTCCGCCAAAGAAACGCCGGAGATCATGATGCTCAATATTTTTAAGGTTCATGGATTTCCCAAAGACATTGTCTCGGACCGGGGTCCCCAGTTTGTCTCCCGGTTCTGGAGGGAGTTCTGCCGGCTCATCGGAGCTAAGGCCAGCCTGACCTCGGGTTATCACCTAGAGGCCAACGGCCAGACCGAACGTCTCAACCAGCAACTGGAAACTGGCCTCCGGTGTCTGGTGTATCAGAATCCCTCGACATGGAGCAAACACCTGGTCTGGGTCGAGTATGCCCACAACCTACTGCCCACCTCGGCCACAGGTATGTCGCCGTTCAAGTGTGTGTTTGGTTACCAGCCGCCTGTTTTTGCAGACAACGAGCCAGAGGTGTCTGTACCCTCCGCCCATGCCATGGTTCGCCGCTGCCACCGCATCTGGGCAGCCGCCACGCAGGTATTGATTCGCCAAGGGGACCGAGTCAAGAAGACTGCGGACTGCAAGAGACGACCCGCCCCCGCCTACCAGCCAGGACAGAAAGTGTGGCTCTCCGCCAGGGATCTACACCTTAAGGTCCCGTCCAAGAAGCTGGCGCCGCGGTTCGTGGGTCCGTTCCCCATCACCAAGCTCATCAGCCCTGCAGCAGTTCGACTTCGCCTGCCCCGATCCCTCCGTGTTCACCCCACCTTCCACGTAAGCCGGGTCAAGCCCACCAAGGAGAGTCCGATGGTTCCAGCCGCTGCCCTTCCACCGCCCCCAGAAGTGATAGAAGGCGGTCCGGTGTACAAGGTCAAGCAGTTGCTGGCGGTTCGCAACCGGGGCCGAGGTAAACAGTACTTAGTGGACTGGGTAGGATATGGTCCTGAGGAGAGGCAGTGGGTCTCGTCTCGCTACATTGTCGACCCTACCCTCATCACAGACTTCCATAGGGACCACCCTGACCAGCCTGGGCCGTCAGCTGGGGGGGGGGGTACTGTCACACCGTGGTGAGGGTTGTCTTGTCTGGGGTTTTTGGCTCGTAACTTCCTGTTTTATTTTGAAGCCTGACTCTCCTCTCGTTTCAGGTCACTTGCCCTTCCTCATGTGTCACTGGTCTGATTGTCTCCCCTGTTTCCTGAGTGGTTCCACCTGTTCCCCATTGCCCTCATGTGCTTATAGTCTGCGTCTTCCCTCTGTCCTGTGCCAAAGTGTTTGTCCTTGTCGATGCACCAAAGCCCGTGTCCACAGCCATAGATAGAGTTTTGGTCGTAAGTAGTTTTGTTCTGTTTTTTTTCCCCTCCTTCGGGAGCGCTTTATGTTTGACGGATTATTGAGAAAGTTGTTTGGAACAAAGGACACAATAAAGAGCGCCAGTACGACTATCCCCTGCATCTGGGTCCTCCTTTCAGTCCAGGCCTGACAGTTATGCTGCAATCCTTTGTACTCAGAAAAGCGCAATAGAACAGTCATTCAAGTCGGAAATTCAAGATCCATCAAGCCCAAGTTTGCTTATGTAAACAAACCTGACACTACGGCAGTGGTTCTCAAACTTTTTCTGTCAGGCCCCACTTTGGAGGAAGAAAAATGTTCGGACCCCACCGCCCCAACAAAATTGTAACAAAATGGTTCAACTTTTTGTGACTACTTTTTTCAAATAATAGAATAAAGACAATTTAAATCCCTTTTTAAGTAAACCAGATCGCTCCATCAGACAAACTAACGTGAATCACTTTGTTAGAACAATGCAAATAAAGTTCTATCTATGCAAAACATATATACTAATATTTGACAAAGAAATTACCTATTGTGGCTACAGAAAACCTGTTTTGTACTGAATATCTTTTCAAGATATTAACAATAACATTCAACCTGTGCAAAACAGAATGAGTGCAGATATGTGAGCATCACGTTGTATCAGTATTAGTGTCTGCAGTGAGCTGCTTTCCTCTACAAATATTTAAAACGAGGTTGTAGATTTGATACGGCCTCTCAATTCATGCTCCATGTTGAGCTTAGATCTATATTCTGTTTTGAGAGACAACAGCAGAAAAGCTGACCTCACGGAGATCTCACAGACTTTTAGCAAAACGCCAAGAATCGTCGAGTTGCGAATCACAACCTGTTAACGGTGTAACGTAAACATTTACATGAAAGTACAGGCATTTCACAATGTATTTATTAAAGACGTGTACTTTTGTCCTATGTAAAGTTATCATGTTCATGGGGAGAGTGTTCGTCCTGAATCCACAAGGTAGTCGGTTCATCCCTGTTACCCATAGTTTCATGTTAAAGTGTCCTTGAAGCCCCAGTGCTTCACTACAACACACTGCTCCTTAATTATTAAGGATGGGTAAAATGTAGAGAATAATTTCCCCACTTTGGGATTAATATTATTAATTAATTATTTTTAATCTGCATCGCCTCCGCGCCCCACTAGAGGGTCGCGCCCCACAGTTTGAGAACCACTGCACTATGGTGACATGGCAACGCACAGTGATTCACAAGCAGAAACACCTTTACATCATGGTGTTGTGAAACACACTGAAACAATGTTGTAACGGCTATTTACATTAGCATTCAATCCAACTCATTAAAAGACTTTGCAAGCATGTGATAGACTACAAGCCTCCTCTTCCTGAAACAAGGTTGCTGTTGATCCTTAAAACAGCTTAAATTCGATTTTCAGAATTCACCAACAAAAATATAAAAAGCAGTTAGAAAAAACAAATACATTATAATAAAGGGTCATATCACACATGAAAACAGTTCATGTCAGTGACTTCGATCTACTCAGTCACTTTTTTGATATAGTATTGATGACTTCTTAAATACATTCCAGGGGCACTCGGTGCCTCTTAGAGCTCAAACTGGCTAAAAGGACATTAGGAGCTATCGGCCAGGATACTCTATGCTTTCTTCTTTGATGATGGACGTAGATGCTGGTGAAGGAAGTGTGTCAAATCAGTTCAACTTGGAAATAAAAGTTTATCTCAAGTTAAAGATTTCTTTTAATTCAGCTCAGAAATGTACGTTTATTTAGTTGCCCGCAGTTCATGAAGACGTCCACAGCAGATGCACTGGGAAATATTTAGTCAGGAATGCCGACTCGGAATTATTGACTTAAAGCTAGCTAGGTGAGCCTGGACCTTAGGACAGTGTCATCATTCACTTGCTCCATGAAGTTACTATCAGGCTACAGTCTACATTGTTGCTGTCTCGAAAGTGACTTGGTACACACCTTTACTTAATTAGGTTGGAGAACTGTTGGAGGAGAGGAGTCGAAAAGACTGCTCATTGACAAAATCATGCTATTTGCTGGCTGCAGATGTCTACTGTCACTGAGAATAAGCCAGTGGCTGGGCTGCACAAAAACGACCCAGCAAAGTAGAAATGACCCAAATCATCATTTGGGTAGATAAAATAACTCTGCATTTTTAAAAAGGCAGTGCTCATTAAAAGATGAAGAACTTGAGACTCCTCATCACTAATATACATAATAACAGGGCTGCTAAAAAAACA
Organism: Taurulus bubalis; assembly: GCF_910589615.1. NCBI lineage: Eukaryota > Metazoa > Chordata > Actinopteri > Perciformes > Cottidae > Taurulus > Taurulus bubalis. The sequence continues at coordinate 2,013,500 of NC_136598.1, read as the reverse complement.
CAGCAGAAAACTGCTGTAGAGAGATTGCTTAGGATGGAAAAGCTAAATTGACAGAGACAAGCTGAGATATCCAATTCAAAAGAACACATTTCTGATATGAAATACAAAGATCCACAGAACAGAATCAATATTTAAAGAGTAAGCAAGGTCCAGAGTATACCCTCTGATGTGGGAAGGGTCTGAGATTGTGTGAGATTAAAAGACTCAATGATTGTCCACTATGCACTGAAGCCAGTTGACATTCATCTGATAAGGATATGTATGGTGAGATATTCTGGACACATGCCAATGGGAAACATCCCTAGGACAAACTCAGAACTGAAATCCATACAAATTGAACTGTAGATTGTTAAACAAAAAAAGTGATCAGTCTCAATGTGATCAATGCAGGCAGATGGATTCACAAATGTATTGAGAATCTCCAGATGTATAATTTACCAATATTTTCTCCTTCCGTTTCAGGAAGTCATGTAAGGGCAGATTTGAGGATATGCATTATTGCAGGCTGGTCTCGTCCAGTGTTTGTATCTATTGCTACCAAAAATAATGCAGCAAAAATATTTTGTATGTTAATGATGAACCAGCAAATATAGACATGGTAATAGCCCACAGAGCAGGTGGGCGGGCGGGTGAAAAGGTCCAACAAATAGTTAACCCGCTGTTTGTTCCCCCCCCGCCCCCCAAAAAAGTCAACGTTGATTTATTTGTAACTTGTGCACTACTTTAGCAACGACACTTCCATGGTTCTTTTAGCCCAAACAATGATCTATTCCTCAACCTATTTCACAACATATTCCCAAACCTAACTTTGGTTACTAAACCTAACTAAGTAGTTCCCTGTGAAGACGGACATTTATTTAGAAAATACTGCATTGCATGCAACAAGCGGAAATTGACACGTGTTGCTAGCTTTTGTAGCCTTATTATTATTATTATTATTATTATTGTTATTATTATTATTATTATTATTATTATTATAATAAACTAACTACATCCAGCTGCCCAAAGGTCAGAGGTTAACCCTTACATGGCATCTGGTATTGGCGCTCCAGGTGTTCGTAAAAACTATGTTGGAGTGCATGATAAATTATGTTTGAAATATTAATTACTGTTAAAAAATAACTTAAACGTAAATCTTTCTTGCATTCATATACAATGATACATATTTTTGTGGAGAGTCATCTATATATGAATCCATTTTGGAATAATGTGTGTTTTCATTAATATTGACACTGATCTGACTCCCTATATCTCTGTGACAACTGAGCAAACACCAACCACTAATGAAGACCATAGGACGCAGTTAAAAGCTCTGGAGAGAAATATCTACTAAGTAATCATTGAATTCATATTATTTTTTCAAACTATTCGCCATACTATTGACATAAAGTCATACTCATATCACAAACTGGTACCGTTTTTAGAAAGTTTTGTAAAATGAGGGAGGATTCATGTTATCACCTAAATCCACTTATTACTGCTTATATAATGCACTGCACGTGCAGTCCATTATTCAATTATAGTGCACTTGTTTAAACTAAACTTTACTTGCAGCCCACGTACAGTAGGAGTCTATCTAGCCTTAACGCAACATGAATGACTCCTGCTGTAGGAGCGCAGCGGCCTCTGCAGCGTGCTTGTGTCAAACAAGTCATAATGTGCTGTTAATGAACTCATGGACACAGCATCAGGATAATAGTGCACTGAACAAAGGGCATCACCAAGTAATCACATTATGCCTTCAGCTCAGGGATAATAAAACACTTGAAAGAACATTGGGAGACGTAATCCAATTTGCCTTGGCACCAATCCAGCTTCTGAATAACTGCATCTCACAAACATAATCATGAGGGTGAACCCACGTCTGCAAAGAGAGTTATTGCTCTGACAATATAAAGGATCACAATATACAGCAGTGGTTGACTATGCCCTTTTTTTTGTACTGCAGTTTAGCTGAGATCACAGTGTAATTAGTGAACAGATAGCGGTTGACATGTCTGTCTACACTTAATAGTCCTGAACTCTTCTTCTGAAATTGTCAATTCCACTTTCTACAGTTCATTAGCTTCACCTCTTAATCACCTCTAAAGCTATAGCAATAGCTAGCTGTGAAACATACATTTTAATTTAAAGAAGAAGAAGCACAAGACTAAGTCCACTGCCACATCAGCAGCTTTGTTAGGCTATACTTAACCACAGCAGGGCTTTGACCTCACTTGTATTGTCAGCATGCTGACATTGAAAATACAAACAGCTGATGGTAAGCAGGTAAAATGTTACTGAAGGGTTTTAATCATTTAGTTTGTCACATTTGGACTTGCACATCTATATAAAGAAATTGTTTATTGTGTACATTACAATGCATGAAATATAATAATTAATAAGGGATATTATAATGAAGGATTTGTAATTGTATGCATATGGAGGTCACTGTTTTTTTTAATGATTAATGTGTGAATGGAGTTTAAAACAACGTTTGCATAGTGCATGTGGATGCCAGTGGACTGTTTTATTAGAAGGAAGTGTAGTTCTCTTGTTCGCCTGAGGTGGCGGCGCTGAACATTGACTTTTGAGATGATAGAATCTACCTTTTTTCTAGAGAAGAAGAAGAATAGCGCCACCAATGAATGAGTAAAAAGGCACGAAAAGGTGTGAAAAACTAGAACTAACCAATGGAAGGGCCTATGTGAATGTCTGGGATAAACTAACACGTGAGACTGGAAGGGACTTCTCTTGGACGATAGAGGCGGCAGCTAACTGGGGGACAGACTGTGAATCTGTGAGCACGAGAGGGCCTCAAGCGAGAATGCATAAGCTGTTTTTGTGATCAACCTTTTATTAAATATTTTTTAATTATACCTCATCGCATTCCGGACTATTACTTCCCATGATCACCCGGGATTTAAAGAATTCTCTTCATTACCCATATTCACCATATTGTGATGGGACTTAATTACTAGTCATTAGTTTTGCAACAATTTTGTCATAACCCAAAGTGTTGCACAGGACTGTACGGCGTTAGACAAAAGTTTCTAGACTAGATGTCTATCTGATAATGCTGTTGCTAAATTTAAAGAAGAGATTCCATCTGCATTTAATTCAATAGCATGTCTCACTATGATAAACTGGCGACCTGTCCAGGGTGAACCCTGTCTTGGGGATCAGCTGGGATCGGCTCCAGCGCCCCACAACCCTGAATAGGATTAGCGGTACGGATAACAGTCACCTTATTTAAGAGTAGACTTTCCTCTTTGAACGCGCTTATAGTTAGGGCTGACTCAGGTTTGCCCTGGTCCAGCCCCTGATATGCTGCTATCGGCCTAGACTGCTGGGGGACATCTTAGCATACACTGAGCTCCTCTGCTTCTTTCTCTCCTTCTGGATGAATTCATGTCTCTTCAATGCACAATTCATGTCTTTTCAATGCACATTACTAACTCTACTTCTTCCCCGCAGCCTATGTGCTTCCGCACCTCAAGTTTCCATGGATCGTGGCTGTCTGGAGCCGGTCCTGCCCCTGCCATGGCGGCCCTGCTGATGCCCCTCCTCTCCCTCCTTCTGCTTTATGGATCGTGGTTCCAAGTCAAATTTGTATTTGTGATTTTGGGCTATATAAAATAAACTGAATTGAATATATTGCCTCTGTCCATCTGGGGAGAGGGACACTCCTTTGTTGCTCTCCAGAAGGGTTCTTCCCTTTTTTCCCCTGTGTTTTTCCCCAAGTTTTTTTTCTGTTTTTCGGGGGGTTTTCCAGATCCAATGTGAGATCCTGGGACAGGGGTGTCGTATGTGTTACACACTGCACAAGAGTCTTCATTCAGTGTCCAAATCAATATCTACTACTATCTGGACGTCTCTCTTCCACTGCTCTAACTTGTTTGTTTTTAAGACACAAATATAACATTAACTGTGAACACATAACTTGGAAATATACATCCTAACATAGTACTGTGGTATATCTGTCACGGGACTGACGCTGAACTGACGCTACACTGGCGCGAAACTACTAGTGCGCGATTAGCATCCATGGCTAATAGTAGTTAGCTGTCTCCCGTTTCAGTACTAAAACACTTACTAAACCACTAAAACAATTACTAAACATCAAAACATGGCACTGCAAAAGTGACCGAACTCAACACACATATACATGGCGCTTGTGTACCTTGTCTCACCTGTAAAAACACAACAATAGAGTCCAAATCAATGTCTACTAGTATCTGGACGTGTCTCTTTTTCACTCTAACTTGTTTGTTTTAGACACAAGAGTTACAGCGCAGTCATGTCAAACACCCGCTACTGCCACCTATTGGTAAAAACGAGAATCGTCCTGCAGCCACTCCAGGTGAAAGCAGGCGAGTCCACAAGCTACACAAAGCATTTTAAATTATAATAACCAGAAACTAGAAATTGCATTTCCTGCTGAAAATGCGTTGGAATGCTAAAAGCTGAAAGCTTAAATATTTGAAAAGATAGCTGAATATAGCTGAATATCAAACATATGAAATTATAGAATAATAGCTGAAGGTTTTGTCAACATTTGAATGTTTAAAAGGTGTCTGTAGCTGAACGTATGCAGAACCTGTAAGCTTTTGAAGTTGAAGAGGATTTGAAGATTTAATTTTCATAAAAAGCTTAATTCCAAAATGGGAAAAGTCAGAAATATGAAAAGGTCATTGCCATCGTATCCTTAAGGAGCTAATATGTTATAGCTGAGCGGTTTCTGTAGCTGAATATATGAAGGAGGAGAAGAGTTTCAAAATACGTACGGAAGAAATAGAATAAGATATATAAGTTGAACGAGAGGTATAGAAAGAGAGGGAGAGAGAAAGAAAGACAAAAAAGGGAGAGAGGTAGAGAGAGAGGTAGACAGGGGTAGAGAGGTATAGAGACAGGTACTCATCAGGTTTTACAGTGTGTTTTTTGTTTTTTGTACATGTGTGTCAGTGTTAGGGCTGTGCAGTATACATGTTTCAGATTTCCATAAAGTATGAATTTTTCACATACCATCATACCAGTGCTTAGACATAGCAACTGTTGTTGCTGTACAGCAGCCAGCCTATTTTATTTTTTACAGGTCAAAGCTGAGAGCGCAGCGAAGCTACTTACCTGTCAGGTATGCTAGCTTCAGTCATGGTTCAAAATTACACCGCAGAAGTGCGTGCTGGAACAGGCCAGTTGTAGCAGGTTGGGCGACGATCAGCTGTTTGTGTGGCGTGTCTTCAGGCCTGTCTTTGTGTGTGTATGTGTGTGTGTGTGTGTGTGTGTGCGTGTATGTGGTTGTGTGTGTGTCTGTGTCTAGGTGTGTCTGTGTCTAGGTGTTTTTGTGTCTGGCATCAAATTCACTTTTCTTCCTCTCCACTAAGAGCACTGTGTGTGTCCTCTCTTTGTATGATATAGCAGTTTGAGTGTGTGAAGCTGCACTGATTAGCTAACTTGATGCACCTGTGTGATGAGTGACAGACTGAGTTTTTGCTTTGAAGATGACCTCCATAGACTTCAATGCATTCATTCTTTTCATAAAAAGCTTAATATTTCAAGAACTTTAAAGGCAAGCCAAAATAATGATACTTCCTGAGAGATAAGACTCTTGCGAACGTGTGGAGGTTGTTTGTGGGTCTCTAGGTTACACAATGTGTCTCTAGTTGCAATTTCGAAATCAGGCACGATCATCGAAGAGAGAGGAGGATTTGCTCTGACAATCAGTTGGATTTAAACACGTCTGAATCTGTTGGATTCAAATCGACCAAAGTTTACGAAGTAAGACAAGATTTCCAACGTTTTGATATATAAATTATGCCCCAAAAATTTGGATTGTGGAGTAGATGGCAAAAAGCAACAAAACAAAAAATTGAGGAAATCTTGAAGTCTCTGCACTCAAGCTGTGACATTACCACTCTAAGCGGCGCAACACACACCCATGTTAAAGGCAGAAATGGTCGGAAAAAAGCATGAAATGAAAACGCTGACTGTTAAAAAACTATTACAGACACAAGGTCTTGTCAACATTTTAGAAGTTTAAATGATGTCTTTAGCTGAACGTATGCAGAACCTGTCAGCGTTTGAAGTTGAAGAGGATTTGAAGATTTTCCCCATCCGCTCCCATTCATTTTAATTTTCATAAAAAGCTTAATATTTTAAAAATTAAGATTTTAAAAGTCAGAAATATGAAAAGTCATAGCCATCGTCTCCTTAAGTAGCTGAATATTTTAATATTTGAATGGTTTCTGTAACTGAATATATGAAGGAATAGAAGAGGTCCAAAATATGTACGGAAGAAATAGTAGAATAAGTTGAACTAGAAATTGCATTTCCTGCTGAAAATGCGTTGGAATGCAAAAAGCTAAAGCTTAAATATTTGAAAATATAGCTGAATATAGCTGAAAATAGCGGAATATAGCTGAATTTATCTGAATATAGCTGAAAATTTTAAATTATAGATTAATAGCTGAAGGTTTTGTCAACATTTGAACATTTAAAATGTGTCTGTAGCTGAAGGTATGCAGATCCTGTACGCTTTTGAAGTTGAAGAGGATTTGAAGATTTCTTCCATCTGATCGCATTCATTTTAATTTTCAAAAAAAGCTTAATAATTCAAGTCAGAAATATGAAAAGGTCATTGCCATTGTGTCCTTAAGGAGCTGAACATTTTAATAGCTGAGCAGTTTCTGTAGCTGAATATATGAAGAAGGAGAAGAGATTCAAAATGTGTACGGAAGAAATAGAAGATATATAAGGTGATCAAGAGGTATAGAAAGAGAGCGGGAGAGAGAAACAGAAGAGAGAGAAAGAAAGACAAAAGAGGGAGAGAGGGGTATAGAACGAGAGAGGTATAGAAAGAGAGGGAGGGAAAGAGAGACAGACAGACAGAGAGGGAGGACAGAGAGAGAGGGAAAGAAAGAGCGAGAGAGAGAAAGAAAGAGCGGGAGGGATGAGAGAGCGAGCGAGAGAGAGAAAGAAAGAGTGGGAAGGATGAGAGAGCGACAGAGGGGGAGAGAGACAGGACATAGAAGGAGCGAGAGTGGAGGGGGGAAGAGACAGAGCAGGAGAGAGTGAGAAAGACAGACAGAGAGAGGGATGGAGAGAAAGACAGACAGACAGAGAATAAGTGAGTTGTTAGAGGGAGAGGACAACAGAGAGAGAGGGTTGGTAGCATGTTAAGAAGCTAACATGGAGGGACTTAAGACCAAGGGGAATGCAGGTATGAATCTGTCATACACTCACATCCATGGTTAAATGTCACTCTTGAAAGAGAGAATGATTTAATTTTCACAGAATACAGCTGAGAGCGCAGGGGGCGCTACTTACCTGACGGGGTACAAATGTTCAATCAGGGTTTCGAATTAATAATATTACACCAGCAAGCTGAATGCTGGGTAAACTCCGCCCACTTATCATGATACTTCGTCGCACAGGAGAGAGCGTCTCCTGTGTGACGGAGTTTCCCAGTGTGTGTGTGTGTGTGTGTGTGTGCGTGCGTTATGAATACCAGCCCCTACTGTCTTTGATCTCTAAAGAATCAGCAAATCCTTGACTTAAAAAAGAAAAAAAAAAAAAATATTATTTATTTTCTACATAAATATGATCAAGAGTCCGAGTGCACGCAACCATAGTACCGCGCGGGCGCACATAGACACACAGTCAGTGAGCTTAGTCTAACACAGCCAACTTCATGCTAGCAATCAAATTCACTTCCTCCACCGACAGCTGCAGTGTCTGTGTGTGTCCCCACAATGATGTTAAAACAAGAATGAGTGTGAAGCGGTGATTAGTTCAAACTGAAAACACCTGTGACATGAGGGAGAGTGAGTTGTATGATCTCCATAGACTCCAGTGCATTTCTTGTTTTCATAAAAAGCTTCATATCTCAAAAACTTCAAAGGCAAGACGCCAGAATAATAATATTTTCTGAGAGATAAGACTCTTGCGAACGCGTCGATGTCGTTTGTGGGTTTCTAGGCTACACAATGTGTCTCTAGTTGCAATTTCTATATCAGGTACGGTCGTCGGAGAAAGACATTTTTGAGGAAGATTTAACTTTAATTGTTGGATTCAAATCGACCCAAGTTTACAAAGTAAGACAAGATTACATTTTGATGTATAAATTATGCCCAAAGACTTAGTATTGTGGAGGAGATGGCAAAAAGCAAAAATAAAACCCAAGAAATCCTGAAGGCGAACTCCACTCAAGCGGCACTAAGCTGTGACATCACCACTCTAAGCGGCGCAATACACACCCATGTTAAACGCAGAAATGGTCGGAAAAAAGCATGAAATGAAAACGCTGACAGTTAAAAAACTATTACAGATATCAAAAAGCTGAATCATACGGTAATAGCTGAAAGTTTTGTCAACATTTTAAAGTTGAAATGGTGTCACTACCTGTAAGCATGGCGGACCCTTAACCTTTTGAAGTTGAAGAGATTCAAGCGGATTTGAAGATGTTCTTCGAATCCATTCATTTTTTTTTTAAAAAAGCTTAATAATTTGAATATTTGAAAAAATATCAAAAATATGAAATTACAGAATAGCTGAAGGTTTTGTCAACATTTTAGAAGTTTAAATGGTGTCTTTAGCCGAACGTATGCAGAACCTGTGAGTGTTTGAAGTTGAAGAGCATTTGAAGATTTTCCCCATCCGCTCCCATTCATTTTAATTTTCATAAAAAGCTTAATTCAAAGATTTTTAAAAGTCAGAAACATGAAAAGTCATAGCCATCGTCTCCTTAAGTAGCTTAATATTTGAACGGTTTCTGTAGCTGTATATATGAAGGAGGAGATGAGGTGCAAAATACGTACGGAAGAAATAGAAGAAGTTGAATAAAGAAGAGGATAACAATAGTTGGACTGCTTAAGCATTCCAACTAATAAAGAAGAGGATAACAATAGTTGGACTGCTTAAGCATTCCAACTAATAAAGAAGACAATAACAATAGTTGGACTGCTGAAGCATTCCAACTAATAATAAGTTGAATAAAGAAGACGATAACAATAGTATAATAATAATATTATTCGTTGGATTGCTGAAGCATTCCAACTAATAAAGAAGACAATGACAAAAGTTGGACTGCTGAAGCATTCCAACTAATAATATGTTGAATAAAGAAGACAATAACATTAGATGGACTGCTGAAGCATTCCAACTAATTACCGAGAACCTCCGCCTGGCAGGCGAACGTATATATAAAAAAATACATTAGAGGAAATTTGGCCTTTTCCAAGCTCCAGTAGAAGTCGGTAGGGAGAGAAACTGAAGCTAGTTCTTCAGAGAATCATTACTGCATCTCCATCAGTTCTAGTTCAGACTCTCTTCACTTCTTCTGCATCATCAGGAAGGGAGTCGAGAACAGCTTGAATTCTTTCTCAATGGCAGAAAGATCTTGGAAGCGCTGACTGAGTTCTGTCATTCGATGTGATGACAGACATATTTCCTCTTTTTTCGCAGAAAGGTTGACCTCTGGAAAAGCTGCTTTGACTTCAGACAGCGTGGGGAAGAGCACGGCGTTGACGTTACGTAGTTGTGTCGCAAAGAGACAAAGCTTCACACAGAATAGGTTCATTTGTGCGTGAGGTTTGGTACCTGGGCTTTGCCTTGCAGGCTCTTGTTCAGTGTGAGATGATAAGATCAACTAGAAGCCAGGTCTGCCAACCATACTGTGTCACTCAGCTCATGAAGAGGTCGGTCCTTCTCTTTCAAAGTCTGGTCAGCTCGGCGCTGTGCCGGAGCAGCAGCGCACCTCAGAGAGAGAGAGCGAGGAGGTCCTATTCAGCTTCGCTTTGAGTTTGTGCTCTGTGTTATGAAGTCTCGTCTGAGAAATTTTTGTGTCGCGGTGTGAGCTGAGCAACCTCGTAGCTGTTCTAAGACATTTTCTCGTGTTTTGTTCGGACAGCAAACATGTGTATATAAATATATATACAGATAAAAATATGTATTAAAAGTGATCAAAAGCTTGAGGTTTCATGGAACGGCGTGGAAGTGGTGTGCAACTATTTCAAATAGTTCTTGATCATACAGCAAGCTGTTGTAACTCAACTGTACTTTGTCCAAACTGAATCCAAAGTTAACATGCTTTATGAAAGTCATGGCTTGAAGACATCTGCATGACAATATTAACTCATAGTCAGAGCGCCACCTACTGGGAAACTATGGCAATTTGAACTAGAAATGAACGAAGAAAATGAAATTGGCCGACTTCTGATACGGTTTAGAGCATGGTCCCAAGAGAGTTATTTTTAAGTTTATATGTGGTACATACACCTATCAAATGTTGTCTATGTTGGACGTACTGCGAGGGCTGCTTTGTTGAATTTAGTAGAATTTTCTCCTAAGAAGTTAATGGGAACTTTTATTTTGAACACAATGAGATACAAACAAGCTTTTGATATATGTTGATGAAATTCAACCTTTAATGATCCGCAGATGATTTGGTACAAATCAAAGCCAGCGTTTAGGAAGATTTGAGGAAAAGATTGTTTTTCACAAAATTCAAAATGGAGGAAATTTGAAGTAGGTGGAGCTCAATGTTCTCGATGACTTTTTTGTAGAGCAGAACCACCCGGACATGTGTGCCAAATTTCAGGTCAATTGGTGATAGGGGCAAAAACTGTGGGCTTTCACAACTCACGGGGTTGTCAAAAAAAACATGTTTTTTAGGCGGCGCTATCTGACTTCCTGTACGGTTTAGAGCATGGTCCCAAGAGATTTTATTTTCAGTTTACATGCGTTACATATGACTACTAAGTGTCACACATTTAGGTCAACCGTAGCGCTCGGGCTGCTTAAATGAATATTTGTAGGGGGGCGCTATTGAGTCGAATTGCGATTTTGAAGCATTAAACTACATCTTTGCCTTTTTTAAATGTGTGTGCCAAGTTTAGTTATGTCTCGAGCATGCTTAGTCCCTCAAAAGTACTTTTGTTGTTGACCGCGAAGGATGGGTCCCACAGCAACAGCGTTTCACGAAACATCAAAAGCTTTGAAAGTCGTATGTTTGTGGAGAAGTAATTTGATGTCAATGTGATCAACCTACTAAGAGAAGCAAGCCAAAGTATATAAACTTTTACTTCCTGTTACCATTTGGTGGCGCTATGACTCTAATTAAAAATTAGACATCACATGTCTTCAGGCCTGGAGTCTCATCAAATATGTGAAACCTGGAAAGGATCTTATAATGTGGAGTCGAGTTACATCAGTTTATTCGTTCACGGCGAAGGATCAAACTTCCGCGATGCTCCGACGCGACGCCGTTGAACGGATCCTTACAATCTTCAAGGTGATGCACTATCAATGTCTTAAGTCTCTTCCGACGCATTTAGAGAGGGATCTGAATAATCTGTGAGGAGCACGGTGTACAAGTACAAAACATGTAACTTCCTGTTGCCTCTAGGTGGCGCTATGACTAGGATTACAAATTATATGGATGTCTTCAGGGTCAAGAGGTCATGACATATGAGAACTATGTAGCAGATTCCATCATGTAAGGCCGAGTTAAAACAACTTCCATTTTCATGGAAAATGGTGTCTCTTTGACGCTGCTGTGCGCTCACATAGTTCGATATTTTCTAAATCCTTTGAAACTTTTTCCCTGCACAGATCTCAACATCATATTGCCCGAATGTGAAATCAATCGTGTTTAATCTCTAGAAGTTCGTCAGAATACAACGCCTGAAAATGCCAAAATTGCCAAAATTGAGCGGTTCACTGCAGCGCCCTCTAGTGTTTGAATATTATAACACAATTAAGGTACGTTAAGGGACACAATGTTGACATATGCTACAAAGTTTGTGAAGATAGGCCAAGTACTTCTGAAGTTATGTGTATTGACATATTGAGCCACGCCCCTAAGAGGTTAATAACTATAACTTCTGAACGCAATGAGACAACAAATATATATATATATATATATATATATATATATATATATATATATATATATATATATATATATATATATATACATACATATACTTGCATTAGGCAATAGTATTAAAAAAAACTCTTCAACTCTTCAATCTTCAACTTCAATTATGTAGATAATACTCAATTATATCTATCGATCTAGCAAGATGAAACCAACAAGTAAGCTTAACTCCAAGCATGTCTTAAGGACCTAAAAACCTGGATGACGTTATTCTACTAGGCCCAGAACACCTCCAAAATCAATTATGTCATGACATAGTTTCTCGAAATGGTTAATAGTAAATGTACTGTTCTTGTATTTCTCTTTTCTAGTCTTCTGACCACTCAAAGCTCTTTTACACTACATGTCATCATTCACCCATTCACACACTGATGACAAGGCTACCATGCAAGGTGCCACCTGCCCATCATGACTCTATCTAACCATTCACACACCGTAGGCACAGTTTGCAAGAGCAGTTTGGAGTTAAGTGTCTTGCCCAAGGACACATTGTCATGGACTAGCAAAGCTGGAGATCGAACCGTCGATCCTCTGATTGAAGGACAACCTTCTCCTGACATGGTGCAGATATCCGGGGTGATGGGAAAGAATATTATATTATGTAAAGGAAAAATGTATCTCTCTATCACTCTCAATTGTTCAAAGTCGTCTTAACGCAACTTAGGTATTCAGATATGGCTGCCACAGGGTGTTACACTGCCTAAGAGCCCTCAAATGAAATATATTCCTCTTTATTTCATCATGTAACTTACATATTTACATACTGAATAACTAAATCCCAACAAAAGACTCTTATCTGATGCAGCGACGCAGCAGAGGATAGAGAACACTGTGTGCCGTGGTGTAAAGAGAAAATCCTCTCTGACATCCATTTACTTTATAAAAGCAACAAATGACAGCTGAATAATTCAACTGACACTCCCTTCATTAAATATAAGCCGACAACTTTGGGGGACAGCTTGGAGGATGAGAGCAAAACAGGGACAGATGGAACCCTGGGATATGGTGTTGACTAATGGATCAAAGTCTGTGTGTGTGTGTGTGTGTGTGTGTGTGTGTGTGTGTGTGTGTGTGTGTGTGTGTGTGTGTGTGTGTGTGTGTGTGTGTGTGTGTGTGTGGACACGAGTGAAAACAAACGCAGGAACACAAAGAGAGACGGAGAGAAATGAGGGCGAGATCCAGTATAAGGCAAATTGTATAGAATGTAAGGACTATATTTCTGTATTATATATTCTTCTCTTCTCCTCTGAGACTCTTTGTTGATCTAATGTTGTGTAACGCAGATAGAAAGCCAGGCCTAGCAGAGAATAAGAGGACTTTACCTGTTATTACTCGCCTATTTGAAAACGATACACTTCATCCATTATTACATCTCTATAAACTGCTAAACCTGCCTATTAAATGCGTCAAACTGTGTTGTAAACATACCAGTATTATCACTGTCCCCATCATGAGATGGAAATACTGTATAGTCCACGCTTGTTCCTGTAAAGGGATGTATGTGTCTGCTAATTAACAGCAGTAATTATGAGAGAGGTGAGTATACAATAGCATCGAGGGAACATCTGTTTCAGCAGGAGGAGTGCTCATAGTGGAGACAGAACAGAGACAGACTGAGGCGTCAGTAAAGGCCACTAATGATGAACATGCTGCTTTTTTCTACTCACTGTCTAAACTGCCTCAGGACCACAGCCAAGATGATATAAACAGGTAAAGTGTCCCTTTGCAGGAAACTACCTTCCAATAATGCCACTAAATAAATGCCGCAAAAATCTGGGATTCATCAATATTTTCATATCTCAATTTGGACTTTTTCCTTAGACGATGCCTAAGCATGCATAATGAAGGCATGGTCAGATGTCTTAATTTCAACATGCACCTTTTAAATAAATGCCTCTCATATGAAATTACAATTAATTACTCATTAATTACAAAAAGATTTTTGTGATATGTCGCCATCACCCCAAAAAAAGGTAAATATGAGTTGAGGTTATTGTGGTTATATAAATGCAATGTTTACCGTTATAGTACTTTTAGATGTCAAAATAACAAATGAAAGATTAATAACTTTTTTTTCCAAATCCGTCAATTGGTAGTCTGAATTTTACTGGAAAGAAAAATGGAAAGGGAGATGTTTTTATTAGGGCCCGAGCACTGACGTAGTCAGAAAGGAGGACCTATTGTTATTTGAATGTTTCTTCTTCTTCTTCTTCTTTGACGGCTTTGCGTGGGGAAAAGAGGTGCTTGGGTTAAACCTTTATTATTCAAAATGTCCACACCAATCTGGCTGGGCAAAAATACCAATCTGATTTGGGTGTCGGATAAAAGTCGCCAAAAATGTCTCTATAGCGCCCCCTTTAGTTGTTAGCTCCAGCGAGTTTTGCCACGATGAAAGATTGATTTGAAATTTGGCACATGTCCGGGTGGGACTGCTCTACAAAAAAGTTGATCATAGTACTAAACTCTGCCTACTTAGATTTTCCGCCATTTTGAACAATTTTTTGTCCACTACTCCTAAATGCTGGGTCCGATTTTTTACGAAACCTTCTATGGATCATTATTGGTTCAATGTGATCAAACAAGATAGTGGAAAGTGTGTAGATATCTCATTGTGTTTAGAAGATATGAACCAATTAACCTCTTAGGGGCGTCGCTTGGTATGTCATATATATATATATATATATATATATATATATATATATATATATATATATATATATAAATTAAAGCTGTCTCTTCATTCATTGGCATTTTTTATTTTGTGTTCAGATTCTCACCAAACAAATATCAAAACGTAAATCATTTTAATAATTTTCTAACATATACAAGATATATCCACCACTGTTAGAAACTGCAGGGTTATTTAGCCTCTCTTCTGAAGAGGAATCGAGTGTCACGGAGGGCGGAAGGAGAGGACCCAATTGCCAGAGCAACGGTTTCAAAGTAAATTTATTTCAATAAACAAAACTTAGGATAGGCTTCAAAAACGGGACGTGGAAAATACAAAAACAAAACCAGGACTCCAAAAGACAAGGACAAGACTACTCACGATGAGACAGCTTACAGGGGGGGGTGGGGGGGTGTAACAGACGGGGAGAAAACCCAGTACAATCCGACAAGGGGACAGAATACAATCAGGGTTTAAATACAAGAGGAGGGTAACGAGGAACAGGTGGAAACACTGAGGGAAGCACAGGTGAAAGGAATGCACAATCAGGGAACAGGGCAGAGAGACAATCACAGACAATCACAAGGGAGGAAGTGCAGGAACACAGGACACACAAGACAAGGACTTCACAATAAGACAGGACACCAGACAAACCAACACCGTGACAGTACCACCCCCTCAAGGGGCGGATCCCAGACGACCAAAACAAAACTTAGTCCCCTAGGGTGGGTGGAGGGGTGACGGAGGAGGGACTAGGAGAGAGAAGCAGTCCGGGGGACGGGCTGGAGGACGGCCACTAGGCGGGCTCAGGCCGTCTGGGGGGCGTGCCGGAGGACAGCCACAAGGCGGGCTGAAACAGTCCGGGGGCATGGCCGGAGGACGGCCATCAGGCGCACAAATGCGCTCTGGGGAATGGGCCGGAGGCCACGGGGGCTCCTTAAGCCTAGTTTATGGTTCTCCGTCAGGTCGACGGCGTACCTACGTACCTACGGCGTACCCGCTCAGAACGTAATTTCCAGCAGTTGCTTTTTCCCAGCCTCGACCGGTTTAGTGGTCGTACAGACCACCTCCGCAAACGTCTTCTCTGTCGCCTGCGCTTCAACATTTGCAATATAAGCATTTGCTCTTCAATATTGATGAGCTCCAACTTTAATGCAGCCGCTCCAACTTGGTCGCCATTGTTTACTGTGACTGGAATTCGGCTATAACCCCTGTAACCACACAGACACACCCCCCTGGCGGCATGGCGGTTAATTGCAAAGCAACGCGGTTCCCTCGACGCAGAACTTCGAATGCTCAACGACGGCGTCACGTTGACGGCGTACCTACGGCGTCGACGTGACGGAGAACCATAAACTAGGCTTTAGAGCGAGGAGGAGACTGGAGGGGAATGGGACACGGGAGGGGACACTAGACTCGGGACGGCTGCAGGGCGGCAGCCGGGACTCGGGACGGCTGCAGGGCGGCAACCGGGACACTTGACGGCTGCAGGGCGGCAACCGGGACACTTTTCTCTGGGACGCCGGGAACAGGTCGGGGCGCCGACAGGACCCGGGGGCCCGGAACAGGCAGGATCCGGAGGGGCTGGAATAGGCCGGGGGGGCGGCAGGACCCAGGGGGCCGGAACAGGCAGGACCCGGCGGACCGGCAGGACCCGGGCTGGCAGCGGCGCACAGGCGGAGGCCCGCTCTGGGATCGCACGACTGATTTATTGCAAGTTAGGGGATGCAATGTGCACATATACACCAAGATTGGAGTCGTTTGGCCAAATAGTTTTAATGTTGTGAGTGTTTAAAAACAAGACACGCCCCTAAGAGGTTAATTGGTCGATATCTCCTAAACGCAGATATCTGAGAAATTCAGTGTTGATGATCCAGTGACAATCATGATTTCCACCAAGTTTGGTATGAAAGGGACCAAGCGTGTAGGAGAAAAGTGGGAAATCGTGTTTTTCACTAAATTAAAATGGCGGAAAATATTCATAGGCGGACTTTATGGGTCTGAGAGGCTTTTTTGTATAACAAGTGGAGACATTCTGGGTGAGGGGCATCGCCGGTCCAACTTCTAGAGGCCGCCAGAGAGCCATTTTATGGAATAATTTTTCACGGCTTGTTCACAACGCTATTTTCACCAGGCATGACAAGTGTTCCAAATTTGGTGAGTTTTCGAATATGACAAGTCCCCCAAAAAGCAGTCCAATGTACAAAAATAAGGATCATGAAGAAAAATACCCCATGCAATAACAATAGGGTCCTCTCGGGACTGACTGTCATTTGCTCGGACCCTAATTAAAAAATGTCAACAGAAGCCTGCTTTGGGGATCTTCCCTCATCTTTATCCAGGTGTTATGTTCTATGATGCACAACAAAACATCCGTTACTCATAGGAAATAGTCAGAAACTAGTTATTGGTGAAAATAGAGATCAAAATTCTTTTGTGCAACATTCTAAAAAACAAACAAGACTGTTATTTAGCTTAGTAGATGGAGAACAAAACACTGCACTCAACATCAAGTTCAACAGTATTCTCCCTGTAACACTTTGGGGACATCCACAAAATAAAAGTTTGAATCATTTCAAATATGTTTGTGTGTCTGAATTATACTGGTATTAACTCGTTAGCATATTCATTATTGAAGGAGAAGAAAAATAAATCCCATTTCCAAAACCTGTTATGCACAAAGAAGCTGCATTTAAATAAAGTAGAATAATTACCTGATAATAATAATTCAAAGGTGTTAGAGACCAGCGGAACCATTTTGCTCGTCACAGTGATTTGATCAGAAACATACATGATATTCATTATCAGATATACAGTCATAAGTGAACCATTCCACTTTCCCCCGCTGGTTATAAAAAAAAGGCCTTCCATCAACTAGCAAGTAGCTTGTGTGGTACTATCAATAATGAATAAACTCTACTATTGCATATTAAGTGCACCGGAATTCTTTCAGAATTTTCCCGAGAGTGATTGATGCAATAGATTGCACAAATGTTCCCATTTTTAAAACATGGAAATCTTCTCACAGCCTCAGTGTGAGACCTGTTTGTGTTTCTGCAGCAGCCTTAATGACCGGCCTTCGCTATCTGCAGTTAACATTCACTGATCCGCTTTAACCACGACAGCAACACAGTTACCTTCAGTTCTAGTGCTTGTATTTTCTCACTATCTAAGACAGGCATGGGCTAACTACGGCCCGCGGGCTGTATACGGCCCATTGGGTTTTTAAATCCGGCCCGTCGAGTATTGGAAACAAAATTCTAAATTAGAGTAAAGACTGCATTCATTTTGCCTTTTTCCTGCCATACCCGGCGTTTCAGTTGATCCCTGTACGAGCACTCGAATAGCCCTTATTTAAAAAAAAGAAGAAGCCTTTTTTGTTGTGAAATGAATTAACAGCTGAGTTATTTTACTCGGTGAATGCGCATCAGACCCACGAGACTGTGCCGCCCTGTACACTCATACCAGGTTCTGCCTGCCAGCTTCCTGCTAGCTGTAAGAATTTAGATATTGCCAGTAATTCAACTCTTTTACCATCTTATAAAACACCCATGGACTGTAAAGCCTGTGCCGTGAACGTATACATGCGTTCCATTAATGATTGTGCGATGACCAAGATTTGGCAACTCGCCGATTCTTGCCGTTTTGCCAAAATCATACCTCCGTGAGGTCGACTTTTCTGCTGTTGCATCGCTAAAAACAAAATACAGATCTAAGCTCAACATTGAGCATGAATTGAGAGCAGCTGTATCAAGCCTGTGTTGTACCCTTAAAACGAACTGTCCACAAACACGTCCTTATTCGGTTTGCAACTTTTATTATTAAACTCATCCCAGGTTAAACCCAAGCACGTTTGTCTTCAGTCAAACTGCACGTCTTCCTA
Source organism: Taurulus bubalis (assembly GCF_910589615.1). Lineage (NCBI taxonomy): Eukaryota > Metazoa > Chordata > Actinopteri > Perciformes > Cottidae > Taurulus > Taurulus bubalis. The sequence goes on along the minus strand of NC_136598.1, from coordinate 1,995,032 downwards.
ACTTCTCTTAAAGAGACAGCGTTCTCTTCTAAAGGGTCAATACAATACTTTCTTCCCTTCAGTCAGTATGTGTACAGGTAATTAACATTCTAAAACATTGGAATAACAACATATACATTAACTTAAACACACATTTAAAGTAAATTATTAGAAATGGACACAGTGATATTAAGTCAGCAAGACATATGAAATAACATATTGCAACCCCGTTTTAAGATTTGTAGAGGAAATCAGCTAATTGCAGCCACTAATACAATGTGATGGCTCACATCTGCATTCATTCTGTTTTGTTTTTCACAGGTTGTACTTCATTGTTATTATCTTTAAAATATATTCAGTGCAAAACAGGTTAATTGCAGCCACAATAAGCTAACAGGGTGAAGAAGATGAGTTTGCTATATATATGCTGACATCTTGTAAAATATATTTAAAGTCTCAATGGCATCATCTCTAGCTAAATAAAGGTTGAATTACATCTGTAAAAAGTCAATGCACAGACGTGAATGGCTGTGAACAACGCAAATTTCAATCTGTTAATAAGTACACAGTCAACCATCAGTGGAGTCTGCTCTGAAACTGCTGAGCCAATCACAGTGAAGCATGGCACCATTAGTTCAAATGGAGACTCCAGGAAATCATGCTGATGTCTCGTGAACACACAGCTCTAGTTGCAGTGCTGCACAATGATAATATAAATAACATTTTAAAAAGCAGCAGCAGAGTACTGAGCTATAACCGCCGATGTGTAGAGAGGTGTGTGTGCTTATTGTAGCAGTCTGATGTCCGACATAACTTGCGCTCCAGCGTAATGTCACTGCGCTTCTCAACTGTAGAAAGTAGCTGTAGACAACAGATCCTGTTCATTTGTAGATGAATGCAGACTGATTTACTGACATTCCTGCTTAAAACATGATATTTGAACACATCTACCGTTAGGAGAGTGTTCAATTGAAATAGTTTATCTATATTTCAAGCATTATTTTATTTTTTTTACTGTCTCTTGTTTGCACTATACGCTATGCTGCTGTAAATCCTCTAAATCCCACCACTGTGGGACTAATAAAGTAGTATCTTAGTTTAGCTTAGTGTTGCTGAAATCACCCCCAAAAAAATAAAAACTTACGTAATTCCAGAAAGTTAAACAAATAATTTCAAGGTAAAAAAAATAGCAAATGGTCAGAGTACTGCTTGTAGTGACAAAATGAGAATAAGTCTCAAGCAGCAGTGCATTTTAATATGTCAGACATCAGCAACACCCAAACAAGGTAGAAAGGTGCTAAAGTAAATTGAATGTTTTGGTATTTTTTTATCTGGCAAAACATCAAACAACAGTTTTCTTCCCACAGGTTTCCTTACTGCCAGCGTTGAGCCTTTCATGTTCTTGGTTTTGAAAGTAAAGTTTTGGCAGCCAGCTCACTTTCAATAGTAGCAAAACTTGGCCCTCTCCTTGTGCATTAAAGGGAAAAAGAACTCTGGGAAAACACCCAGCCTCCTGTCCTTGAGTCGCCCTGTAGTCTCAAACTGCTATCACACAAGAGCCACGGCTACAAAGACAAAAGACAGAGGCTTGAGATTAGTCTGGCTGTTTGAAAGGAAATTGAACATTGTGCCACAGTGACCAGACAAGAAGAGCTCTCTCTCTCTCTGTTGTATCTATTACCCCTCAGGATAGCCAGGTAATCATTGTCTCGTGGACAGTATGGATGCAGATAGACAGAAGGTTGTCTGGACAGAGGTCAAGACTGGAGAGCTTGTAAAGAGCAACCTTACCTTAGTTGCACAAATTATGATTTGTTTTTCTCCTATAACTTGTGAATTTCAGGACATAAATATCCTTAATGCTAGAAGATCAAAAAGGTAGGACACTTTACTTACCGTACTCTACCGTAATTTCCGGCATATGAGCGCTACTTTTTTCACATGCTTTGAGACTGCGGCTTTTACAACGATGCGGCTAATTGATGGATTTTCATAGGCCAACTACCATAGTGCAGTGTTTTAGGTTTCAGAACAAGGCCTTCAATGATGTGTGTCCACATAAGATGCACTGGGGAAGAAAAAAAAGTGTCTCAGGAGTTCCTGTCTGACACGTGCATGTATTGAACACGGCGCTGCCCACTACACAACGCGCTGACCACTACATGGCGCGTTCATACAGACTGTCGTGTGGACAGCAGACGCTCACATTTCTTTGCACTATTACAGGCATGGAGGTCACACACTGTGGACCAACCTGCAGAGCTGTTTTAACCTTATAAGCACCAAGACACATATGGTTTACCATTTTGTATTTCCCCATATTAGCAACTGTAACGTCACAAAACGCGCCCCCGTGAACAGCGCACCAACGTGAACAGCGCACCCTCCGCCTCTCCAGCGCCATCTGCGTTCTAAAATGCAGCACCCCCATCTGCATCTCCAGCAGAACCTCCTACAGAACCTCCAGCCAGCACCACCCGTGGCTGGAATCATCGGGCTATGTTAATCCCTTTGACAAGAAGGAAAGGCGCGGCCATTGTTCCATGACGCAGCGCTCACCTCACGATGTTGTGCACCCATGTTGTCCAAATAACCACCAAACAACAAGTCACATTTAGTAATAACGAAAAAAGCCAACAACATTAAAATACTGCAGTGCTGCACACACACACACACACACACACACACACACACACACACACACACACACACACACACACACACACACACACACACACACACACACACCTCCAGCTGTCTGACCAGCAGCAACAAAAGTGCTGTGTATGATTAAATACGACTGCAGATTTTTTTTTTTAAGTAACACAGCAAGCATTTAACTCACCACATGCCCGTAATCCTCTGTGCGAAAGGCGTCATTAGTAAAATCCCCCAGCAAGTCATCAGTAAATCCACCAACAAGGTAGCTTCTATGTTCTAGGTAGCAGCTAGAAGTTTCTAGTAGCTTTGTGCCCCTTTGACCAATCACAGCGCATGTTAATGGTCACGCTGGCCCGCTGACCAATCATGCATCTACGCCACCTCGCAGGCCCTGCACGTTAAAGAATCCGCCCAGTTTGTCAAACTAAAGATCTGATTTGTTGAAGACTACGCCGTAGTGTAACGTCCGCAGGAACGACTCGCAGACAGACGTTGGTTGCGTTAACTTGCAGGTTTATTGCAGGAGTGTTCACAGAGTTGGCAACAGGCTCTTCGCTAACAGTAGCTCCGGTGTAACAGCTAACAAGCTCAACTAGCAGCCCCACTCTAGCATAACATCAACGACGAGCGGCGAGAAATCCTTTACAAAAACTGGCCGCATGTCACATGACTAGTTATTAGTCTTTAGTGAGTCTAAGTTAACGTCAACCATAATCTTTTCCTAAACCTAGCTAAGAGGTTTTGTTGCCTCAACCTAAACTGCTTGTGAAGACAGAAGTTTTTTATTTTTTAAACGCACTACACGTTACAAGTGTATATTGACACACCGTCCCTGGCACCTCTTAAGCCGACACTAAAGTGGGCCACTGACCAAACATCGGTATTTGACGAGTTGGGAGTGAGAATGTGTTCGCATAATAATACAATGTTGCAGCTGTGTGAACGGATGTACAGAAAAGTAAGGGTTTGAAGGATCACGGTGATCATTTTTAGTCAGTGGCGGGCCGTGGATTTTGTAGCTACGCATGCTGATCGCGGCGCACGCTTCATATTCATATTGTTGATACAAAAGATACTTGCATGATATATCAACATATAGTAATGGTTGTGCTTCTATTTCCATGTATTGTACCCACCCAGACATATAGAGTATTACACATATCTTGTGAATCTGGGAAAAGGAAAGTGGACTGTAGAGCATTTGGTTTATAATTTACTGGTTGTGTTTTGAAATTGGTTTGGCAAAACGTGATCAGGGAATTAAAGAAAGCTATGTCCTACCCTGCACCGAAGTGCAAGGCACTGAAATCCAACTGCTGGAGTTCTGTGGATTTACTGAGAATTCTGTATGTCTGGAGGGCTGTAAAATGTCATAAACATTTACATATAGAACTACATCCAGTTTAACATACTCCTCCACCAGCAGGACAAAACCCCTCAATTTCCTAAGAAACAGAACATCCACTCACTTTATGGGTCGGTATTTATCTTGTTTTAACATTCACCTCTCCTATGCTGTTTCATTATCACCACAATCCCTACACGCCAGTCAGAAAATTGGTTTTATGCAACATGCCCGAAAAAGAGGCAAAAATAATCACTGCGGAGGCTGAAAAAAACACAGAGAAAAGGAAATGATGAGCAAGTAGGGTGAAGGTGTTATGAAAATATATATTTAGGTGCATTGCAGTGTACTGTATGTATGAACAAAAACAGAATGGAATTTACATTCTCAGGCCTGTTTGTCATCGGAAATGGTGCTGAAGAGAATAAATTGCAGAGGGAAATAAAATATGTATTTTTCTCCAGGGAACAGCATGCAGAAATTGGGCTCTAGGATATCAATATGAAGCAAAATTGAAAAACATTACGATGGTATGATAACACTACTATTCTAGGAACCATTGGAATGCTAAGATGATACTGTGGGTACAAGCCATATTCAAAGTAAACCAAGACTAATAATTGTCTTTCCAAATAGCATTCCGTCTCTGGTTGATTCAACATCATCAGGCTTCAAATTACGGAATACCTTTCTGTTTTCACCAGACCAGTCTCATATATTGATTATATTACAGGGGAACACAGTAGTTGATAGAACAATGTTTACTAGTTACCAGTGAAAGGAAAAGGAACAAATCAGCATTACTTCTCCCTTTTTCCATGTCACAGCCAAGACAGCCCAACATCCAAGGTGAAGTTACTGATGTTGCTGCGATGTCACAATATCATAATATATCCCAGCAAGTTGTGAAATAGTCGAGACATACAAAAAAAGTGACTAATCTTATCCCTGTCCATGAAACCGATAGCTGCATTCCATGACATTCCGTGATTGAATTGATGAGACTGTCGTATTTTAAAGCCTTGTTTTTCAAGAATTTTGTAACTTGACAGTTGCAGAATAAAAATATGAATGTGGACTCCTTTTACTTATTAGTGAACCATTCATTTTTGGTTAACTTCAGATTTGTTTCTGACTAATTCCTTTGTAACTGCTCAAAAGTTTCTAAGAAATGTGAAACAGGTTGTATCATTAAATCTGGGATGTTCCAAACAGCATAGTAGTGTGTTTACTCCAAAACCATTGAGATCTTTATGAATTCATTCCAAAACAGTGCTTGAGTTTTTACAGGGAAAAAACAACTTTCATTTGTTATGCTGTTTCCTATTCTCCTCAGTATTTCTGTGAGGTTAGCAGCGCTGCCATATGTTTCCCTTTGTGTCAATAAGATGTTAACACAAGAGCTGGTTTAATCGATTTACTGCTGCAATCTTTTGACCTATTCCTCGAACGTTTTTTTATTCCCAATAAAACGTACCTTTCCTTTCTGTTAAGAAAAGCAAATTCATTGTTTGTGTGTGTGTGTGTGTGTACCAGTCAAAAAACACTGCATTTGTACAACTATTGTTTATGTCTTGTTATCACTTGTTATTTGTTGTAGATTGGAACAAACATTTCAGAATACTCCAGATTATGCACACATCATTGTACACATTTTAAATCTTACTTTATATAGTTTATACAGTTTATATACTATAACCATTATTAGATCAATTTGACTCCATAGGGCTTTACGGGGGTAAAGGATTCCCTCTCTGTCCCAAAGCAACTTGTGTAAAGGCTGAGGAGGAGGCTGGAGTTACACAAAGCCAAGTGAAAAGTAAGAAAAGGAGACTGTGAACAAGGTGTGCGTACCTGCACTGCACCCTGCGGGTGTGTGTGTGTGTGTGTCTTCGAATGGTGAATCAAAGGCCTTTTGTGCAAGGCTGCACAGAGCTGATAGCTGACCCATCAAGCGTGGCCAACCTAAAGCCGAATAAAAAACACCCACACCAGAAAAAGCACCAGTGGAGAAAATTTATAAAGTGCAGCTCTGCACATCTAAAAAGGCCCACCTCAGCCATAAACACACGCCTCAAATCCTCAGCCAACAATGGGTGCTTACAAAAGGCGGAGCTGAGGCCAAAGAGACTGAGGAGAGCGAGGTGGGTTCAACAGACTTGAGCCCTTCACTCTGCAATCTTCAGCCTTTCATACTCCAGCGGTATGCTTCCTGTCAGCAACACACTTGCACTGTATGTTTTCTGGAGTAGAGACCCAAGTCCCCACTACAGTTCCTGAGCTGTGAAGATGAGACAGACAGAGCTCAGTTGAGGTCTGAGTCCACAACATGATTCAAAAGACGTGTCTTTTCAAATGGTTATGGTGAAGGACATTCTTTCAACATGCAACACTGAATGTAAATATGCATGTGTTTTTTAGGCCTCTGCATTGAAATTACTTTGTTTCAACTGTATGAACACTATTTACACAGCTTTGAAAGAAAACGGTTTACAGGATATGCTATTTTAATGGTAAGCCATTAAAATGTCAGCTACCCTAAAGACTTCAACTGACTTGAAATTGGCTTTCAAAGATCCCATAACCAGCAGTGTTTTGTCTCTACTCTCGTTAAAAATTCACAGCCTGCATCACTGACGGGTGTGGATGGGTGTTATCAGAAGTGTGCTCTGTTGCACCTGTAAATAAACCCAACAGTGATTTAAATGGGGTTTCAAGTATGTGCACCACTGCAACTTTTCAGGGGATTTTAAAATAATAATACAATTTCCATTTAGATAAATGGCATTACTTATTGCCGCATGAGGTAAAACAATGGTGATTAAGCCGATGGCCCCAAAGAATTCTGAATACTGCAATATCACAAACTGGGTGGTCAGAAGAGACAACCCTGTCTCCTAAAAATTACATTCCCCCAGAACTAAAACGCATTCTCAATTAAAGCAGCGAGCAGCTGTGAGCGGGTCCTCGCTTATCCCGGCACGTTTGGGGTTGCCGGCAGGTTGCCGACTGGCCTCGGAAGGAAACCGGCCAAACCCATGCATGGCCTCAACAAGAGCAGGGACCAGCAATTCAATGTTATAGTTCCATCCTGGCAGTGCAGTAGAGCTACTTAGCTTTCAGCGTCACTGGCATCCGTCATGGTTCCAAATTACACGGTCGAAAGGCATGCTGGGAAAGACTGTCTCAGCGTTGGTCGGCTAACTGCTGTTTGTGTGGCGTGTCTTCCAGTCTGTCTCTTCCTGTTTTGTTTTGTGCGCGAGCGTAACCCAGCATGCAATTGGGCGCTGTCATTTTGATTTAAATCCGATGCTGTTTGGCTGATTTCCTTAAGCCAGTAGGTGGCGTTACGACAATGTGAACATATACTGTGCATCATGTTTCTGTACGTGAAAGAGTAGACCAGGTGATTTAAATTGCATGTAAATGGGATGCAGTTTGGTAGATTTCGTTTGGCCAGTAGGTGGAACTAGTAGGTTACTATGAATATATAAGTATCTTATATTTAAGCAATAAGGTACCATGTGATTTACTGTTCAGGCTGGTTGAAAGCAGGGTGGAGGATGACACACACATCATGTTTCTCTATGTAAAGAGTAGAGCAGGTCACATAAATTAGATGTAAATCCGATGCCGTTTGGCTGATTTAAGTTTGCCAGAAGGTGGCGCTATGACAATCTGAACATTTGTCATGTACATGTCCTCAGGCATGGACCAGTATCATGCATGAGGAGTATTGGGGTAATAGACCCTAATTAAATCTGCAAGCAGTTGTGAGCGGGTCCTCGCTGGATCCCGGCACGTTTGGGGTTGCCGGCGGGTCGCCGACTGGCCTCGGAAGGAAACCGGCCAAACCCATGCACAGTCTCAATAAAAGCAGGGACGAGCAATTAATGTTTACAGTTTAATCCTGGCAGTGCAGTAGAGCTACTTAGGTTTCAGCGTCACTGGCATCCGTCATGGTTCCAAATTACACGGGCGAAAGGCATGCTGGGAAAGACTGTCTCAGCGTTGGGCGGCGAACAGCTGTTTGTGTGGCGTGTCTTCTGGTCTGTCTCTTCCTGTTTTGTTTTGTGCGCGAGCGTTACCCAGCATGCAATTGGGCGCTGTCATTTTTATTTAAATCCGATGCTGTTTGGCTGATTTTCTTTGGCCAGTAGGTGGCGCTACGACAATGTGAACATATACTGTGCATCATGTTTCTGTACGTGAAGAGTAGACCAGGTGATTTAAATTGCATGTAAATGGGATGCAGTTTGGTAGATTTAGTTTGGCCAGTAGGTGGCGCTAGTAGGTTACTATGAATATATAAGTATCTTATATCTTATATTTAAGCAATAAGGTACCATGTGATTTACTGTTCAGGCTGGTTGAAAGCAGGGTGGAGGATGACACACACACACACACGCACACGCACACACACACACACACACACACCATGTTTCTCTATGTAAAGATTAGACCAGGTCATTTAAATTGCCTGTAAATGGGATGCAGTTTGGCTGAGTTACTTTGGCCAGTGGGTGGCGCTATGACAATCTGAACATGTGTCATGTACATGTCCTCAGGCATGGACCAGTATCATGCATGAGGAGTATTGGGGTAATAGCATCATGTATGGAGGAGTTACAACAGCTTTCTCTCATATAGCGGTTAGCTCAAAGTAGGCGCGTGTTTGCGTCCCCGTAAACGTCAATTCCCAAAAGTGAAAACGCGCACGGAGCACAAGCCATACTCCTGAGGGTCTTGATATCACTTAAGAACAGCATTTAAGTCGATTGTATGAAATTTGTAGGAGGAGTAGTATTTGGCGTAAATGCAAATATATGCTAAAATTAGCATAAATGGGCCGAAAATGGCAAATTGGCCGAAGTACTGTAGCGCCCCCTATTGTTCAAATCGGACGCCTGATTTATTGCAGGTTAGGGGATGCGATGTGCACATATACCCCAAGTTTGGAGTTGTTTGTCCCAATAGTTTTAATGTTATGAGTGTTTAAAAACAAGACACGCCCCTAAGAGGTTGATTGGTCGATATCTCCTTAACGCAATGAGATATCCAATAAATTCCAATGCAATATTGATGATCCAGTGCCATTGATGATAAATACCAAGTTTGGTATGAAACGGACCAAGCGTTTAGGAATAAACTACAATAATGTGTTGTTCATAAAATCCAAGATGGCGGAAAATATTTATAGGCGGACTTTATGGGTCTGAGAGGCTTTTTTGTAGAGCAGGTGGAGACGGACATGTGTGAATTTTTTCAAGTCAAAAAAACATTCTGGGCGAGGGGCGTCGCCGGGCCAACGTTGAGGGCGCTAGAGAATCATTTTTTGGAACTTTTTTCCCCGGCTTTGATACATCCCTATTTTCACCAGGCCTGACAAGTGTTCCAAATTTGGTGAGTTTTTGAATATGACAAGTCCCCCAAAAAGCAGTCCAAAGTGGAAAAATAAGGATCAGAATAATGAAAAAAAATAATCCTTTGTATTTCAATAGGGTCCTCTCGGGACTGACTACGTCAGTCGCTCGGACCCTAATAAGAAACACGGCAATTTCAATAGGGTCCTCTCGGGACTGACTACGTCAGTCGCTCGGACCCTAATAAGAATCCCAGCAATTTCAATAGGGTCCTCTCGGATTGACTACGTCAGTCACTCGGACCCTAATAATAAGAATCCCAGCAATTTCAATAGGGTCCTCTCGGACTGACTACGTCAGTCGCTCGGACCCTAATAATAATAAGAATCCCAGCAATTTCAATAGGGTCCTCTCGGACTGACTACGTCAGTCGCTCGGACCCTAATAAGAATCCCAGCAATTTCAATAGGGTCCTCTCGGACTGACTACTCAGTCGCTCGGACCCTAATAAGAATCCCAGCAATTTCAATAGGGTCCTCTCGGACTGACTACGTCAGTCACTCGGACCCTAATAATAATCCTTTGTATTTCAATAGGGTCCTCTCGGGACTGACTACGTCAGTCGCTCGGACCCTAATAATAGGAAGAATCCCAGCAATTTCAATAGGGTCCTACTCGGACTGACTACGTCAGTCGCTCGGACACTAATAATAAGAACCCTTTGTATTTCAATAGGGTCCTACTCGGACTGACTACGTCAGTCGCTCGGACCCTAATAATCCCAGCAATTTCAATAGGGTCCTCTCGGAACTGACTACGTCAGTCGCTCGGACCCTAATAATCCTTTGTATTTCAATAGGGTCCTCTCGGGACTGACTACGTCAGTCGCTCAGACCCTAATAATAATCCTTTGTATTTCAATAGGGTCCTCTCGGGACTGACTCTGTCAGTCGCTCGGACCCTAATAATAATCCTTTGTATTTCAATAGGGTCCTAAAACTAATTATGTTTGATCAGAAACGTATTTACTGACTGATTATGTTTGTGTTTGACGAATTACAAATACGTTGCACTGGGAGCCGGTCTGAAGACCGCTTGCCCGCCATTGTGAGGCCGGTAACGGCCCCGGTCGCACCGGGATCCCGTCTTCTCTGAGTCGGGTTGTTTGGGAATGCAGCCCAAAGTGTGTGATAAACTCCATCTAGCAATCATCAGCAGACACTCGGATCTCTGTATCAAATCGTATTTATGTACGACGGGGCTGCTGTAATGAGGGGAGCTACCGGCGGCGTAAGATACTGGATGTATACAACAACGCTCACTACGTCCACTGCTATGCGCACAAGCTGAACCTCATCATGCAGCAGGCAACAGCACGCATCCCCAGGATCCACACTTTCTTTTCTGACCTTGGAGGATTCTCTGCCTTCTTCTCCAGGTCACCCAAGCGAACCGCCGTGCTGGACCAGGTGGTGGCGCGTAGACTTCCACGAGCCTGCGTAACACGAGTCACGCTGTAAACACTGTTCGAGCACAAGAATGACCTCCTGAAGTGTTTCCGGATCTTTGATCCACCAACTGTCAGAGAGGCTGGGGGCTTTGTGAGGATGCTTGAAGACGAGACTTTCTTCTTTTTTTTTCTGCCATTGTTCCAGAAGATCATGCCAAATGTGGACAGGCTCGTCAACCAGCTACAGAAGAGGAACAACCCTGTCTTCATTAAAGGACTTGTCCAGAGGTTTACAGACAGCATTATAAAAGCTAGCTGATAAAGCTTTTGTTGTTAGAAAGATGAGTTGCTCACGTCCAACAGTCTGTAAAAGCATGCATGGGCCTAGTCATCAAAGTGAATGATTATGATGGAAAACATCACAATGATATTTGTGAGATTTAAATATTTTAAAAGGAAAAAGATCAGATTTCTATAAAAATGCAGGTAGTTATTAAACACAATTTGTAATACCATGCTTATTCAGGTGTCCACCAAGTAAATTTCTAGAAGAGGCCTAGTTGTTTTAGAAGATGGCAAGTTAGCAACATAAACTTTATTTTTTGGACCAGGGCCTCCATTTCCTCTGCGTGGGGACAGTGGATCTGACCAGAGCGCAGGATGCTGGGACCAGAACAACAGAGGCTGGCTACAGAGGTAAGTTGTGATGTAGTTGTCAATATAAAATATATACACTTTATATACACACATACATGTACTATGTGGGTGTGTATGGACAGCACATGCTAATTACAGAAAGCAGTGAAATATTCAATAACAGTCGACTGTTCTCTGAAAAAGGGAGGACACGCTGGTAACTGACCGTCTGATACATTTCCCTGAGTCCCTGAGTCGGTGCTTGAAAAAACAGTGGAGGCAAACCCCATGTTGAACCAGGCTAAGCTCAAAACAGAACTGTCCCATAACTATGAGAACAGTGGGTTCAGGGCTTGCAGTGGTGCAGTGCCTATGTACCAGTTGTTCATGGAGAACAACCTTCAGAGCACCTTCACAGAGACTGTCACTCTTCTCAGGATCCTCATCACCATGACAACAGCTGAATCCGAGAGGTGTTTCTCTACTTTGAAGAGGATCAAGACCTTCCTGAGAAACACCATGACACAGAGCATAGCCAGAGCATTAAAGCGATCACCTTAATGCTCTGGTTATGCTCTCATGGAGAAGACACTTGTCAGGAACATGCCTGACTTCAATAAGAAGGTCAGTGAGAGGCAGCATTGAGGAGTGTGTGAATATTCAATTCAATTCAATTGAGGAGTGTGTGAATATTCAATTCAATTGAATTCATTTTATATAACCCAAAATCACAAATTAAAATGTGCAATCTGTACACATAACATCCTGTCCCGGGGCCTCACATCAGGGAAAACAGGAAGAAGCCTTCAGGAGAGCGACAGAGGAGGATCCCTCTCCCCGGATGGACAGAAGCAATAGATGTCATGTGACCAGAATGAACAACGTAACATAGTTACAACACATTACATCAATATGACTGAAATTGAATAAATTGCACTCTGCCACATTAAAAAACCCCTTCAAAATAAAAGCACATAATTAATTTTTTTTGCCCATGCAAAGGCCCGTGACAGCTCCGCGAAAGACTGAAAACGGGTCCGGGAAAGACTGAAAACCGCGATTTCATGGCTTTCAAGCCGTTGCGCCTTGAGTTTGACACCAGTGGTCTAAAGTATTTGGAAAATCAGATTAAAAAAATAAATAAAAATAAATAAAAAAAACACTTCGATATGAACGTAAGAGCCGCATGAAACCAGGCAAAGAGCCGCGGGTTGGCCAGGCCTGGTCTAGTGTGACAGTTGGCTGTTTTACTTGTTAGCAAGAAAACTGTTAAATGTCTGTTTTACATTTCATTTCTATGGTCCAGTCACTCATCTGTAGGGCAAAACAGATCTTCATAGAACATGCAAAAAACATAGTTTTGATGAAACTATTTTCACTTAACTATCAAAAATTTCAGAAAATTTTTTTTGTGCAATTTTCTGCAGGATACACTGACAAACACTTCATTGGATGTGGAAATGTAGATATTTATACAGTGGGCCTGTGTGGGGTCCATTGGGTGGCTGCCTAACAGCGTATCCTTTCCTCTGGTCAATGAGCTCTTGACAGGCTGCTGCTATCTAATCAACCCCTCCACCATTTTAATCCTCAAGCCCAATCTATTGCCTTCTCCAATTTCCTCCTCTGAAAGGCAATCACAGAGTGTAGGGCATTTTAATAGCTAGTTGGCACCATGAGTTCAGTACAAGGATCTTTCATTGGATTGTCATCTTTGAGTGATGTAAAGCACTCTGGATGGCACAATCGCTGGGGCAGGGGAGGGGCCGTGGGGAGAGCTGTGACCTTGCTTACATGATATCTCTGCGGATGGATAACTGCAACAACTACACCTACATACATAACTTATACGGACTCAGATATGACACATTCTCTAACAAGAATGTCCTATGTAATTACATTTGGCTGTTGGCCCTTAATAGACTCATTCAGGATTAGAAATCACCACTTTTGACAAGTCTAACAAGTCCAAATCTCGATGTAGACTCATGTTGTACTGTAGTTGTGTCCTGGAATGGTATAGAACAGTGTGTGTTATGCATGTGTCAGTTGACTAACGTGTACTGTATTGCTGTTGCTTGCAAGAACAAATACTTACCAAGTACCACTCATTTACACATTCTACTATCGTCCACTAAATTCTTCATATCTCACATTTTGTTTGCTCCAAAGCTTGGTTGTATACATTGTTTATTCATTGCTTTATTACTGGAATTTCACATACAGCTTAACGAGTCCATGATGATTCTGGTTGGTGAGAAAGCTCGAGCATATCTGTCCCAGCTTCCATAGGTATGGTTATGGATAAGCAAAGACCTGCGTAAATCGTAGTTCAAGTCTCCAGCATGAAAGTCTGATGCAGTTCAAGTGGGACGTGTCGCACATTCACCTGACTACCCAACTTCAAATGTTCTCACTCCACGCTTTGTCAGTGTCCTTCAATGTAAACCCTCCTGCAGCATTACTGGTTGGTAAGAGTACGTAACGTATGATAAAGTGTGTGATAGTCTGCTTAAAGTGGGCAGCAGGGATCATGGATGGGTCAAACAAATACAGAAAGCTACTATAGTCGTGTCCCATGGGGAACTAAAAGTAACTGTTGACTGTTCACGTATATTTTTGTCATATTAGATTAACCCGTCACCTGACTCATGAGTTACATCTCATCAGTTGTTAGCCACGTGACTCATTAGGGTCTTTAGTTCCGTTGTCAGTGTTAACCAGTTCTTCTAAGCCTAACCAAGTGGTTTTGTGACCTAAACCTAGCCTGGACATGAAAATCAATTTCGAAAAGCATGTAACGAGCATATATTGACATGCCGTCCGGACGGGTTCAAAACAATGCTAGCGGGGTACCTATAGCGACAATCTTCGATGCCACGGGCGACTGACCAAGACGCAGGATTTAACAAGTTTGAGGTGAGTGGAGAATAAAGTCAGGATGTCGGCACCACATTCTCACTGCCAAAGAGACACACTACTGCCTGTGCAAAGGATTATGGTATGCTTCAGATTGGGTACTGTAATGTAAGGTCACGGAAATGGTGGTCATAATAAAAGTAAATAATCCAATGCTGACGTGACAAACATGGGATGCTGATGAAGGAAAACACTTTGTGCCCATCCTCCACCCACTCACCACTACTCTATATGAAGGTCACACTGACCTCTGCACTCAGCATGCCATTTAATGTAAATCTCATATGGATGAAGTTTATAGAAGACTGGGTTGAGATTCTAGAGATATTGGTTGAAAAGAAAACTGAAAAAGAACTGGCAAAAAGCCACTAATAGCTTTCAATGACTTAACAGCTTTCCCTTTCACAACTGGGCGCTCTGCTGTACACGTGCTGCAACATAATGAATGAGGCAATAAAGTGTGCCCTTTACTGTTCTGCAAACAAAGTTTAGCCTGTGGCTACAGTCTTGTGAATTTGTTCTCTGCTCTTTTTTCAGGATAACCAATGCAATTAACTTCAAGGAAAGGAAATAAGTAAACCCATGTCTCTGACGGTGCACAAAGTAATGAACGAGCCAAAGGATAGAGATACACATGTTTGTGGTAATAAAGCTCATGCATAATGTAGCATTGGCCTGCAGCTTAGGTTGAATTAATTATCCTCTGCTTCAGGTATCCCTCCTAAGTATGTCATTTTCCTCTTGTTTCTCAGCTCCTCTGTCATTAAGCATGCATGGGAGTAATAGTCTAGGTGACAACACGATAAACTTACAGGCCTCAGCAGACAGACACGGTTAGGCGGAGTTACAGCAACAGCACGCAAGCTCAACTCATAATACACCGTTAAGGTTTATTATTACAAGCTAGCAACTAGAGAAACTCGACCTGTGAGAAACCTACACAAAGAAGCACAAATAGCGAAATGGGATGTGGCAGCTGCTTCCACAGGAAGTGAATGCTACCTCTTCCTATTGGAAACTGTCTCAGCATTGACAAACGCTTCCTAATCAATCACTGCCATCAGTCCGGACAGCAACTGAAGATAGAACTGTCCTTTATTGAACGGAGGTGGAGTTTGGCTCAGCTAAAGCAGTTGAGGGTATTGATCCGTCAGTCGATACCCTGCACCATCCGTGGCCAAACCTTTGCTGACTGTTGTTTGTGTCTGTTTCAAGCTCTCTTCAGGGAGATTGCTATTTGGCCTTGGCTCTCATCTTTATATGGTCAGATTGGATTTGTGCTTGGGCTGCACACACCAGGAAGGCTCTCATTAAAGAAGACTGTCAAAGTAATTACTACACACAGTGTCACAGCTCACAGCAGTATCAATAGTGAGGCCAATTTACTTAAACACAAAACCACACACTGCTGTACAGATACAAATAATTAATGTACAAATAACTGAAATATAACATATACATATAAACAGTGGCAGGCAAACAAGTGTGTGGGGGGGGGGGGGGGGGGGGGGGGGGGGCGATATCTGTTAAACTAAACAGCAGGCATAGGCACAATGTAAAAACACTTTAAAAAAACATCTACTGTATAAAAAGCAATCTACCTAAATTGCCAACTTGTTTCTCTTTTTTCATTCAGCTAGCCTGGCTCTGTTCAGAGGGAACAACAACCATCTACTAGCTTCTCTAAAGTGCACTAATTAACAGTGATGCTGTTCCCCCGCCTGGTCTGTATGCTAAGCTAACTAGCTGTTGGAGATAACTTCATATTTAGCCACAAACATGAGTGTCTTCTCATATAATTAACGGCAAGGACACTAATTAACCTATTTCCCAAATGTCAAACTATTTCTGATACATAGACTCTATGGTTACGATATGAAATACTTCAGTATAATATAAATAGACCAGAATTTGTAAGCATTCATGAGTCTTAAAAAAGGTGGTTAACTAGTGAATGAATGACTAAACCTCATCACTAGAACACTAGTCCTCCTTTCCAGCCTTGTTTTGTAAACTCTCGCTCATGAGACCGTGCTGTAGTTCCTTTGTAGCCTAACGTTAGCTTTCGCTGCTCATCAAAAATCATAAAATGTGTGTTTATTTGTGAAGATGATCTTGCCAAACAACGTGTAAGTATAGGTTCTGCAATAAACCAAAACCCCCAAATCCCGTTGGCTTTTTGTGGAGGAAACCAGTGAGAAGAAGCTTTGGAAGGGCTCGTTCCATAAAGCAATTCAAGCAAAGTAAGGCAGGCTTATTTGTGGTTAATCTTACTCATTTTCACTTGATTTGGTTCCATAAAGCAGATTCAATATAGTTCAAGCTCCATTACAGCAACATATGCTGGGCTGAGCTGGTCCAGCAGACCAACTGTAACACTGACTGGAGGGGAAAGCAGTGATTTTACCACCGACATTGGAGCGCTGCCATAATATTAGACCTTAATGACCAGTCAGTCAAAAAAAAATTATCAATAAATAGTTTAGAAAAATCAACAAATTATACATTAAATAAATGATACAATAATAATTGATAAGATATGTCTACATATGGTAATTGTATAGCACATGAATGTTTAAAGTTATGCTACATAATATATAAATTCCTCAATATAAATGACCCGAATAGAATAATAGCTGCATAAATAGTTAATTCAATTACAGAAAATAGAAATTACAAAAAGAAATGTAGTAACAAAATTCTCTAAATGCATTGGTTCATGTATTTATCATTTGCTTGTGTTAAAGCTTTACCCTTTGTGAAGCTTTCTTTTTTTCCCACTTTCTCATCAATTCATTTAATTATACAAGTTAAATAATTCATATAATTTATTTTGAAGCTGTCTTTTGGGAGAGAAGCTGTAAATAATAATTACAGGGCTGGAAGAGGCTGCTATCACCGTCCGTCTGAATCCCCTCATAAAGAAATGTTATTATGGTTAGGCAAAGTTCCTGAAAGATAAACACGTCATCTTTCATATTCTGTCTGTGTTCTTTAGTAAACAGAAATAAAGAGCAGAATACGTCCTGCGAATGTGAAAAATCAGCAGGTTAAATCCAAGCAGTCTGGGAAACTGGAGCTGTGGTTAGAATTACAACTGTGATCCTGAATATGCTTCATTAATACCTTATCATATTGCAGGTTTGCTCTTATGACACGTTCCTCTGCAGGATTAGGAGTGAACAAGTTATCCTTATAAAAAGAGATTATGTATTTGTATAGGCAGACAAGTGTTCATGATCTACACCTAAAAGAGTTTGAAATGATGTTCTCTCACAGTCCCAGCACATCTATCATATACAGTGCAGGCTCAACGTTGCCATGAGGTTTTATTATGTCATAAAATAAGAATTGCGACCCCAGAGTATTTCTAGGAAGCGTGGCCAGGTGAGAGAGGAGATTGAACTAAGCTCACCCCAGGACCGCCTCGCCGGGGTGATGAACCCTCTTTTCGCCTTTGCCAACAGCACTTTTCACATAATCAATGCGCAGCCCAAACTCAGATTCATTCACTGAGAGTCCAGCACTTCAGACCCTCAGGACCTGCACAATGTATATGAAAAATAATTTGATGGAATAAGAAACTACAAAAATTCGCAATAAATTTTGAAAGTGTGGCTACTACTGCCGTAAGACGTCGCAATATATATATACATTTCCGGTAGTGAGATGTGTTATTGAGGTACATTATTCATATATGCCAACATTAGCTGTGAGGGCTTGATGGTGTAAATATGAATGGGACAGCACTTTGCTGCAACATATCACATAAAAAAATATTCTGTACAATTGTGTATTTATTTTCTATTTAATACAATAATCCTCATTTGAGCTTTATGTTAAAATACAGTTAATTCATGGGGCTTTTATTTTGAAAGGGAAGACAGAAAGACAGACAGGTAGACGACAAAAGGCGTTACAATGCCTTTGACTGAATATCTGCAAGACATATGTGTGTGCAGATTTTCTACAGAAACCATCCGTTAAACCCCAGATTTCGAGGCAAAAACATGCTCAAATCTCCAATATAGTACATTCACCAGAGAGGAAAGAAGCAGCCGAACGCGGCAATATGCTTGAATATTTTTATGGACTTAATAATGTGAACGTGAGCGTCAGTGGAGCGGTTAGTCCTGATTCAAGTCCTGATTCTTTGACATTTCACGCGCACATAGACACACAGTCAGCTTTGTCTAACATAAAGCTAACTTCATGATGCTAGCAATCAAATTCACTTCTGCAGGGCTCTCAAGTGTCACGCATTGAGCATGACTGTCACGCATTTCGGTCTTAAGTCACGCCCTGCCGTCACACATCGTATTTCTCACGCTGAAAAAAAACTCTAGGCTATTTAATGTGCCGCAGCGCACAAACATGACCTGGTCGCACTGCCCCCCCCGGCCCCGCCTCCGGGGGGGGCGGGGGGGGGGGGGGGGGGGGAGAGAGAGAGAGAGAGAGAGAGAGAGAGAGATGTCACTCTTACCTGTCTTTAAAACTTGAGAGCCCTGCTTCTGTCTCTCCACTATGTTCACGCGACCGTAATTAGACATATGCGCGAGCACACACACAGTCAGGATGTCAGCTGACCAACTTCAGTTGGCTCCTCCTGCGTGTGTGTCACTGGTTGCCATGGTGACAGCCTTGATTGGCTAACTGGAAGCAGCTGTGTCAATGAGAGGGAGACTGGACTGTGGATTTAATGAGAAAACAACCTTTCAAACTATTGTATTTGACAGACAACCGTGGATCCCATCGCGAAAATGACGTAATCATGAGAAGCACAAGACTTCTGAGAACGTTTCCCTCTACTTAAATATTTGTAAGGATTTAGAAATGAGAGCGTAACTTCAGTTTATAAAGTGCTCACATTTCCGTCAGAGAAAATTGCGATCCGATTTAACATGGAGGTTGATGGAGCAGTTGGCCGGACTTCATGTCGCTTTCAGGCTTGCTGACAAAACAGTATTCGTTTGTTGAATTCCACGACGCACGTGTACCACAAGCACAATATTTTCGACGTTTTCATATATAAATTATGCCTCAAAAGTAAATATTGTGGAGTGAATGGTAAAATACAAATACAAATACAGGGGTTAGTACAAAGCTCCTCTGTGCTCTAGCGATAACATCACCACTCTAACCTGCGCCATACACACAGGTGTCAAAAGCATTCACATTCATTATCAAGTAGAAGTATAGATACTAGGGTTTAAAAATACTTCTGTAAAAGTGTAAAGGTACTGGTTTCCAAACTACTTAAAAATATAAAAATAATGTAAGGGGAATTTTTTTTTCATTAAGGACAAACTCTCACTACCCCACCTCCCCCTAAAACAATACTTTTTCTAAAGGCCATAATGACTATGTTTTAAAATGTTATGTTGAAAAATGTGGGATGCACTAGGCTACCCGTTTCAGCTGAATTGAAAATGATCACATTTTATTACAATGCAAATACATTAACCTCTAAATTAAAAAGTTAAAGTATACACAGTCTGAAGCTTTTTCCCCCTAAATAGTCAGAATCACTTTAAGTGCTGCTGACACTGAGTTATATAAGTTTGAACATACTAAAGTATAAGGTTTTTATTTCTGCCTGAACATTTCTTTGTAAATAGATGCCTGTAGATGACTATAAATGAGACTTATGGACTGGAAAACACAATGGAACCATAGCCTGAAGTCTTTTCTAGTCTAAGTAAAAAGCAGATAACAATATCACAGAAAATTTATATTTTACACATTTTTCTAATGAAATGTCGAGGCGTTTTTTAATTTTGAGACTGAAAATATTCATGATATATATATATATATATATATATATATATATATATATATATATATATATATATTAAAAAGGCTTATAGTCTTGCAAACTTATAGAGGTACTATTCATATTTACTACCAGTATTGCTGACAGAGAAAATGAAGTATAAATGTATTTTCATTACTAATTCAAGGCCAAACTGAAGCTCTATCAGCAGCTGTCTCTTGTTGGGATTACCTGCCCCCCCTTCCTGCTATTCATTTTTTAGGCAATTTCATTGGCTGTACGAAACGCCTGTCATCTGAGCCGTATGACGTGACAGACTGATCCACGTAAGGAGACAGGAGGCTCGTTCGTTAGAGCTGCGCCTCGCCTGGAATCCAGACGAGAGCAGGTGGCCGTAGCAGGAGGCGGAGTCAATAAACTGCGATCAAGTCGGACAGTTTTCAGCTGCCTTTAAAGTATACACAGGAAGTCACAGAAAAAAGTACTTCCTGTTAGTTCCGAACTTTTGTTTACTTGTAGTTTACAGATCACGTTTGGATTTATTATGTGTTTATAAATATATATTTATGTAGAAATGACTGTGTAGCTGCATCCTTTGGTATTTTTATGTATGCCTGTGAAATACATTACTACTGGGTTAGATATGTGTTATAAAAAAAAAGATTTTGTATTATCAACCACACAAGATGTTTTTAGATTAAACATGAGACGAATAGTCAATAATCGAGGGTTAAGTATTACAACTACACATAAAATAAGGATTTTCTACAACACGTGGTGTTTGCTGTCAGATCAGCCAATCAGCTCTCTGATGTGGTGAGAGCCAGGCGTTTCCAGTGGTGTATAAAGTACCCAAAAGTCGTACTTGAGTAAAAGTAAAGATACCTTACTGGAAAATTACTCCAGTAAAAGTAAAAGTCACCTATTAAAATACTACTCGAGTAAAAGTCTTAAAGTATCTGATATTTTCTGTACTTAAGTATCAAAAGTATTTTTCTGATATAAAAAGTACTTAAGTATTGAAAGTAAAAGTACGAGTACATGATTTTAATAAAAAAGCAAAGGGTCTGAATTTTGAGAATTATGAAGTTTTTTCTTTTAAGTGCTATGGCCACCAGGACCAAGGACCAGGGGTTGTGTTGAAAATAACTGGGTTGGCTGTGATCCATCCACATATATTATGTTCAACAAAATATCTACTATGAACTTTTCATCATAATTCTTAAAAAAGCAATATGACACTATGAAGGAGTTGTAACAGTGTGGTTATAAAGTATGCTCATTCCGCCCGGTACCGGTCGGTGGGGCCCTAGGTACCGGGCCGTGGGGCTCTTAGTACCGGGCCGCACAAAAAGAATGAAATTAAAATTAAATTTTTTTAAATCAAGGCCGGAAAGATGTTTTATTGTGAAAAAGGACCGGATACATCCGTCTGAGGTAGCCTCAGACGGAACCTATTGACACATGTCAAGATGTTACGTAACTCTAAAAATGAAATTTAAGTCTGTTTCAACTCGGTGCCGGTGTTCTGGATTAAAACGAAGGCAGAGTATCCTGAGATCACCAAAAAAAGCACGAAAACATACGTCCATTTCAACATCCTGTCTTTGTGCAGCGGGTTATAAGTTAAGAGTAGACTGGACAATAAGGTTTAGTTAGGAGTAGAGTCAGTAGACTGGACATAACGAACACACGTCGGGTCTTCCGTCTCTCCGAGGTCGGACCCGGTCCATGAACATATTGTCTTCACGTAACCGGTCCGTGACGCATAAAGGTTTGTGACCGCTGGGCTAGAGGATGTAGAGGGAAAATGCAGAATATTGTGATTCGCAAAACCAGCTTAGTGGAGTCTGTGTTCCACCACAGTCCCGGATGTGTTTTTTTTTTTCTAAAGATAGATTTGATTTTGTAGCGAGTAACGAAGGTTTCAGGGGAAATGTATCGGAGTAAAAGTATCAGTTTTCTTTGCAAAATGTAGTGAAGTAAAAGTAAACAGAAATATAAATAGTAGAGTATAGATATCCCAAAAAACTACTTAAGTACAGTAACGAAGTATTTCTACTTCGTTACTATACACCACTGGGCGTTTCCCATCATGCACTGGGCCAAGCAGTCGTTTGAGAGCAACTGCGGCGACTGACTCTGAAATCGACAGCCGACTTGGTCTCGTGAGAGTATCGTTGGCCACGTGTGCATGACGTCAGAGCAAGTCGGGACCAAGTCGGACACAAATCTAACCGGCATGCACTGCGCGCCGATTGCCGCCGATCGATTCTGCGCAGAACTGGCTCATCTCGAACGAGCCTAGGGGTTGACTCTGTTCTTCAACGTAACTTCTGGTTGGGTAATGTAGCTTGTCAGTCAGGACATGAAGCTCCTATTGGTTCAAGTGGGGTTTCATTGGAAACGTTAGATTTCGTTCGTAGCTGTGCTCTCATGCAAACTTCCTTTTCTAAAAACAAAACGTTATTCTTTCATATCTTCCAGCTGATATGAAATGATGCAACACCAGTTGGTGGATATTTATGGATGTAATCACATGTTTTGGACTAAATCTTTTATGGGATTTTTTTTTTTTTTTTTTAAATTGGACTTTTATGACGTAACAACGGCGTTTTTGTTGGAATGTTATGGATTTATGGACAAATATGAGGCGTCATCGGTGAGTTGCCTGGATTTTGCTATCGTTTGTTTGTTATTGTGGTCTGATCTTGAAACGGATTGCACAGCTGAAATCACAAGAATCGTAGGTTTCCAGAAACATATGGCACTCGTACCGAACTATAAATAGGGGGTACAGTGTACACTAGAATGTCCAGTAAAGGACGCCCGCGGGACGGCAGAACGTTAAGTATGTGTACTACTGAGCATTAACATTAGACATGATAACTAGTTGCCTATAAAACAAACCAAAATTAAATAGTAACAAGGCTATTTTTAAAATGTAGGGAGTAGAAGTAAAAAGTTGTCTGAAAAAAAAAGTACAGATACCCAAAATTTCTACTTAAGTAAAGTAACGAAGTATTTGTACTTCATTACTTGACACCTCTGCATACACACCCATTGTAAACTCTGAAATGGTCCCAACATTTTCCTAAACCTGAACAATAATTACATGAAAACTGTACTAGCTATCAAAAAATGGCCAATTGGGCAAAGAAACTCCAAACTTTTGTCAACGTTTTAAACTTAAAATCATTTCTCTACGTTAAATTATGGCGAGTCACTATGGACAGTGTTTTTTCGCTCTCTTCACACCGAAACCCTATTCAAGTCAATGGGACAATTTCTCGCGGTTTTTCGCGCTTTACGGGAAAACGGCCAGTCGAATCTCTTTAAAACGTTGACAAAAGTCTGGAGTGTATTTGCTTAATATATGTATGTATGTATGTTCCAGTTTGGTATGGAAACTGCACTGCCCAGGACAGGAAGGCACTCCAGCGTGTGATAAAAACTGCACAGTACATCTCAGGAGCAGCCTTCCCCTCTCTACAGGACATTTACTCCACCAGAGTAACCAGGAGAGCAGCCCACATCATCAGGGACACAACACACCCCCAGCACAGTCTCTTCTCGCTCCTGCCATACAGGAGTCACAAATCCAGAACCACGAGACTGACGAACAGTTTCTACCATCAGGCTGGTGAACACAAACACACATCACTGAACTGTGAACGGCTGTTGCTGTGACTTCATTCATGTCACGGCCATACTTTGGACTTTGTATTGTAGCAATGCATAGTGCAATTTATACATATTTCTGTGCAATATTGTCACTATTTTGTGCCTTATTTTTATTTATAATTTTTTGCCTTACGTTTATTTTATTTTTTTCTCCCTTTAAAGTTTATTGTAATTCTGTGTTAGGAGGACCCAGCGTTTCACTGTACAGAACAACTGCCTGTTATCTGTGCATATGACAATACAAATATCTTGAATATAGAGGTGGCTGGTTCTCAGCTACTGTATGGCTAAATCCACTTTACCCATCACCATTTTGGTGAAATATATGGGTGACAGAAAATGTATAGCTTCATGCTCATTATCTCAAACTTTTTATTTGAAATAGTAAAAAGGTGGAAGATTTGGTGAAACATCATCTGTTCCAAAAACTAAAAGAATGAGGGGAAACCAACAGCCAAGATGCTCCACACAATGACACTTTGTTTTATTCATGTCCCATCAAAAGAAGTTGAAGAACAGGAGGACTTTTGGGTAAAGGAAATATTCGGACATGTTATATATTGGAACCACCAAAATGAAAAATATTTAAATTTCTGAATTTAAAACCAACCCCAAACAGCACAGATAAGGAGTTGATTGCAACATGGAACCAGCATTCCTTGTTTTCATAGGTAGCTTTCGACAACCTGTCATCTCTGCTAACCAAAATTACACATTTCATCTGAGTGGGAGATGTGCTTTACTGTACGGCTACTGCTGCAGGTTTGTGGTATGACCAAACTCAACCCAATTATCAATCTGATCAAAGTCCTGCATCAGGTGGAAATCTGGCTCATCTTGTACGTACACAAAGACAATCAAATCAAATCAGGTAGGTAACCCTCCAGGGCTAATAAAGACCTCTGAAGTAGATAAGACAAATTAGAAGTCACCTCTTGTTGTATAAAAAGTTCTGACTGACCTCCCAGGTCCACCTGATATCTTTGATGTGTGTCCAACAGTATTTGAGTTCCAGATGTGTTATGTCCCTCTATCCATGGATGGAGGCTTTTCAATTTAGTTAAGAGAAGCTGATAAGACATTTTAGCCGAGCCACATTTAAAGAGGTCTGTAAACAAACAAAAGGAGAGGACAGATAATCCATGAGTAATTAATTAACCATGTAGCTCAGCCACATCAGGACACTGGAGTCACTTTTAATAATGAGTAAGTGAGAGAAACTGCATCTATTTTATCTCGGGTGCATGCTCATTATCTCCTCCACTTTGCTTAAAAAAAAAATCTTTCCTTTCCTGCTCCTATCACTCTCCCCTCCTCTCATAATTTGCTTTACACCCTTCCTCTGTATCTGACGGCTTTTATTTTGACTGCCCTTTTCCTTTCAACACTTCCATTTTCTTCCTTACCATTCTTCTTCTTTTACCCTTTCCCCACTCATGTTCTGTTACCCTTGGGCATCATTTAAGGGTGGAGATTGGGGAATGTAAATACAGGAAAGTTGGCATGTTGCAGGTAGCAGGGAACCGTTTTGTTGAGGCCGTTATGGACGATGAATAGTAGTCTCATCCCTAAATTATTTTTGTTGTAGTTTGTGCATTAATCTGTGAACCTAAGTTAACTGAAACCAATGCCGAGCCAATAGCAGTGCATGGTGGGGTGAAGGACCAGTGGATTCTGGGGCCTGCTTTCACCAAGCTGCAAATAAATTAACTCTGCGGGAGACAAGTGAAGCCACTGCAGGACCCACATTCTTTCTAAGGAGTCAGAAACAAAAGGCACTTCAGAATCAGAATCAGCTTTAATGGCCATGTAAGTTTGCACATACATGAGATTTGACTCCGGTTTCACTTTGCTCTCTGTACTTTATCCACACACAATATACAGTACACAAGATAAATATAAAAAAGATAAAAACAAAAAAAAAAACATTAGACAGTAGTATAGTATGTTGTAATCTGGATAGTCATATTTTTAAAATGTAGGGAGTAGAAAGTACAGATATTTGCGTGAAAATGTAAGGAGTAGAAGTAAAAAGTCGTCAGTAAAGTAAGTAAAAATAGCTTGAAATGAAACTGATGATAGTATGAAATAATACCCCCGAATGTAACAACACATAATTTCTCCAGTTCTGTGCCTGCAAATAAATGGTTAAATCCCTTTCTTCAAATTATGCACGACGTCACTTGGGAAGTCCCTTTGACAGGAGTAACATTACTTTTTATTAATTAGGCCCCGGCCTAGCTATTTAGGAAGATGATGTCCCCATACCTAATTTCCTCACTCACCTCCTACCCGCTCTATGTGGCTTTGTGCAGTCTTAATACTTCCTTGTTCATTATTACGAGCATGACATATTAAGGCCTATTATTTTTCATAGGCATAGCTACGAATGCTAGATGAGATCAGCCCGACTTATTTAGAGGGAATGCTCTTGAATGCCACTTGATCTGCCAGATGGATTGTTACACAGAACCATCTGAGAAACCGACATTGGAAACTGTTCGGTATATGGCAGGCAATTTCAAAAATATTTGGCAGGTGATTGGATGAACCATCTGTCAAACTCTTGCCGAAGCCAGTTGAGAGAAGAGAGAAAACAACTTAAAAAGCCTTCATTGGAGTCGTTTTTCTCTTCTTCACTGTTGCTTAGCATAATATCAGATCAAGTTATTTATTTTGTGTATCCCAAAATCACATATTTGCCCCAGGGGGCTTTACAATCTGTACACATATCAAGATGAACAGAAGAACAATAGATGCCATGTGTACAGAATGCTATACAGTATGATATATGATAAGGAGAATATTTATTCTAATCTACATTACGCCTAGGACACGAAGCACAGCTATCTTCTGCCAAGATGTGGACGTGATTACGAGTAAACATGACCAACATTGGGGCCGAGTATTGACCTTCGTTGTTTTTTTGCATTTCTATAGCACCTTTCTAGTCTTCCGACCATTTAAAGCACCATCCTCAAACATTCATACACTGATGTAAGGTGATCTAAGCTGATTCACATTTGCGCACTGTTGTAACTTGTTTTATTACATTATTTACTCTTATTTTGAAGAGCATGGAAACAGGAAGTGCTTTTACTTTGAAGGCAGAAAGTACAATGTTACGTGCTTGTTGATGCTAACTAATTTTAATGTTACGTGTGGATTATATACATGTCGGGTGCAAGAGCGCGTTCTCAATCACTTCAATAGTTTTAGGACTGCAGTTCACCAGTAAAGTGATTCCGTTCAGACAAGACGTGTCCTGGTCCTCATTAGAAACTCCACTTCATTACACGCACACACTGATGGCACGTTCGGGAGCAATTTGGGGCTCAGCGTCTAAACGAGGACACGTCTCCGTGCGGACTGGAGGAGCCAGTGATTGAACCGCCAATCTTCTCATTAGTGGATGACCCACTACCTCTGAGCCACAGCTGCCCCAATAAATTGGCCTCTTAATTTGGGATGTCAATAGTTAACTACCAAGAAGACTTTGGACCGGTTATGCAGACGGTCATTAAAATTAAAAATTCTGCACCCGTAATTCCCAGTTCAGCAACAGAACTCACCGTGGCGAAAACACTTCACCAGGCCACGGAGCGCAAATGTGTATGCAACACCATCTCACGGCAGATCCTGAAATGGTCACAAAATGCAATCTATTGGTTTTGCTCCGAACCAAACATATGTACATGTTGTGTCAATTGGCATAATACATTTTCAGGGCTCTCAAGTTTTTAAGACAGGTAAGAGTGACATATCCTCCTCCTCCTCCCCACAAAATATAAATGATCAGTTCTCAGCAGTGTGGTAGTAAATACACAGCGTGCACTTGAGTCACACATTTTGTGCAGTAAAAACTGATTGCACATGCTTTGGGTTGGTCGAAATACATATTTAAGTTGATTCTTATTTTAAAAGTACTCACTCAAATTATTCTTAGAGTGCCGTTATGCCATTATTACAATGGTTGTCAGACAGGTTAGCTTGGAACGCCCCCCGCCGCATACCCACAGACCAGCTCCACCTCCTCCCCATATTAAAATTAGCTTTATTTTCATTGGTTGCTGGATTACATTTCACCCAGATACAACAGATACATTTTTCTGATTGGCTATTCCTGTAGCCCATTTCTTTTTTTTGATTGGCTGATGAGTGGCACCTCGCGGCAGAACTCCAGGGGATTCGGGGGAGACGTGCTTGATTCCTCCATGGTGAGGGCAGCGCGACCAGGTCATGTTTGTGCGCTGCGGCACATTAAATAGCCTAGAGTTTTTTTTCAGCGTGAGAAATACGATGTGTGGCGGGAGGGCGTGACTTAAGACCGAAATGTGTGACAGTCACGCTCAATGCGTGACACTTGAGAGCCCTGAATCATTTTTCTGGACGACACTACGTACAAAATGATAGGTTTAGGCAACACACAATTAGGTTAGGGTAGACATCATGCAGTTGGTTTAGGCAAAACAATGGTTGCAAACAGCAAAGCCAACAGAACTTGGGCCTGAACCCACAATGCCCCTTCATCCTGCCAGGACTGTTGTTGAGTCCTTGATCTTCGATGCAAAATCTCAGCTATTCACGTTCTTTTAGTTTTTTCTTTCTTTTCATTGACTGAAGTCAATTGACTGAATCTGCCCATTTCTGAAAGTAAACCTATAGGCCTTTCTAAAGGCCACGCTTTCATCATGTATTGTATTCTTCCATTTGGCCTCATTACCTTCTCCTCTGTCTAGTTGTCAATTATATTATATTTGTAGTCCAATCTTGCAAATGTACCTCTTGTGGCTTTACAAACTGTAAACCATAAGACACCGCCTGTCATTTGACCCACACTTGGTACAAAGAAATAGTTCCCCCAAAAAATATTTGGGGAAAATACAGGCAAAACCTCCGGGAGGGATCCCTCTCCCAGGATGGGCAGACATGTACTCAGAATAAGCAACATAATTAAATAGCAGACAGTCCAGTCGATAAAAAGAAGATGCATACATTAAGAAAATGGATCTGGGAGGATATCACGCAGCTTCCAGGTGTTGCCAAATGGAACCCCCGCTCCACCATGGACAGAGAGCGAGAGAGAACTGTACCATTTGCTTCTCTTCCTTTCATTTAATTCTCTTCCCTGTCATTTTCTATCTACATCAGCTACAAGAAGCAGCTGGAAGATGTCATTGACCATGATTTGCAACCAAATGTTCATTTTTTTTATCCTACATATATTAGGCTATGCATCTGGAAGGTCAGCAGTGTAATAGCCATTGTATATTTTATGAGCAGCAGGAAGCAAAGCTCTTGGAGTTAATCATGTGGAGGAAGGGGTTTTCAGGTAGAGACAAGGGCACTACTTAAATCATCACATAAGCCTCCCCAAAAAGGTCAGACGCTTCAAAACGACTGTGAATGCCCTCGAGTGGATAGAGTGGCTGTAATCATTTGGAGCGCCCGCCATTGTCTACGGGCCAAACACATTTGTGGAGGTGACATTGGACATCTACAGAGCATTTGCATGGCCACTGTAGGCAAGTACAGTCTTCGTCGGTGTGTCACATTCTCCGGAAAGGATGTTAGAATAATTCTTCCTTCCCTCATGTGTCCAGCCTTAAACTCTTTTTAGTTCATCTTTAGTTCATTAAGTGATGAGAATGCATCTGTGTTTTTGCAGGAGCTTGTTGGCGCAAAGTGCTGCACGTCAACACCAAGGGGTGCGCAATGGTGAGTGAAAGCTGGCCGCGTTATTTCACACTGACAGAATTAGGACTTGCAGCAGCTCCAGAGACAAGATCATCAAAAGTGTCTAGAATAATTTGGAATGATTAGCGTAATTGCTGAATTAACAGCTGGTTACTGAAGGACTCATATGCACACGTTCTGAATTACGACTTGGTAGGCTATACTAAGTGAACAAGTCCTTTTAACATTAATGACAAAATCAGTCGTTTGTCTGTGGCCTCTAGAGAGACAGGAGTTTTCTGATCTGACCTGCCTGTCGGGACATTTGTCTTTGCCTTTCAAAACTGTTACAGATCCATGTTGAAGAGTCAGTTTTATGGTGCTACGGTGAAGGTTTGTTTAGGTTTAGGCACAATAGATTGTAATTTGTTTAAAATAAGAACTGTGTTATGGTTACATAAACATTGTGAGGGCGGGGCTACAGTGATTGACAGGTTGCTGCCGCTACCAAAGATGTACACAGTCTCTACATCACTCCTCCTGAGTCCAAATATGGTAACTTCTGTACATCGGAGGCAAAAAAGCCAAGATGGTGACGATGAAATCCAAACACAAGGTATATAACAGCAGTCCACAAACCAATGATGATGTCACTTCTTAAAAGGCAAAAAAGGCAAAGCAGCACACATAAGGTCAAAAGCAAACACAGGTTAAAATCTCTACAGAACAAAATAGCCGAGTTATAAGTTTGTGTCTTTGAACTGCCCAATACCAGAAGCACTGCAGTCTGTATGCTGTCAGTCTGTAACAGCCTGAGGTGTGCTTGAAACAAGTTAGTTTTTGACGTGGCAAACACGTCCAAAGAAAATAGTGTTCATAATGTGATATCATCCCTACTAGTCATATTTTTACTCCTTGAAAAGACCCTGTTGTGATTTATATCGACTCCTTCTGCAAAGTATCTTGAAGTTGAAGACTTGTCATACGTGGTTAATGTTGTGAAACATTGGCGGTTAGGTTTCGGAAAGAAAAGCACTTTGTCAGGGTAGAAAAAACATCATGGTTGGGCTTCAAGCAAGTAGGATTATAATGTGGTCTAACCCTCTGGAGTCATTTTCTTGATTTTACATAATTTCTTAAATTCACTTTTTAAAGTCACTTGCTTATGATAGATACCCATGTGTTTTACATCTAAAATTGCAGAACAATCTCAGCTCTCTATATAATGAGGCACCATTGTCATAAGGCAAAAGTGTAAAGAGAAATATTACTCTAAAGCTGAAAAATGTAATCTAGATTTTGGAAAATCTTCATATCTCTTGTGAAAACATAGCTTTACTCAGGAGGTCGAACTGTTTTGGTGCTTGAAATTAGTTTACCAAAGGTCTTAGGTTCACAAAAGCAGTGAAATTTATGAATACAAAAATGGTAGAAACATGTAAATAAATGTCTAAAATCAAATTTATTATTATATGGTGAGGTGATGAGCTGTGGCTGGCGTTGTGGCCTGCAGTGATGATTTGGCAGAGACGGACTGGAGGCTGCTAAAGCAATGCTGCATGTTGTCCTCTGGACCCTGGCAGCTGCAAATCCATTATCCAAAGTACATTACTAATAGTTAGTATAAGTTCACTGAAAGAAAGTAACAGGATAGTGACAATATTTGATTATGCCCCGTTCAGTCTCAGACCCATTTAGCTACTGCACCGCTACTTCCGGTTAGCGCGCAGCTAACCTAACAACATGGTAATTTCAGTCTCACAAACACATAACAGAGATCCCACACTACTAAGCGTACTACGTTCACTGAACGAAAGTTAACGGGGATCGTGACAATATTTGAACACCCATCGTTCAGTTTTTTATCCAACCTGTAGCCATATATAACCACATTAGCGATCGTTAGCTCGCTAGCTCCGCGTGAGCAGCAGCTACGTAAACACTACGGCAGTAACGATTAACAGAGCTATAACACTACTAAGTGTACTACGTTCACTGAACGAAAGTTAACAGGGGTCGTGATAATATTTGAACAACCACCGTTCAGTCTTAGTCAGCCTGTAGACATATATAACCCTGTTAGCGATCGTTAGCGATCGTTAGCGATCGTTAGCTCGCTACCCGCTAGCTTCGTGTTAGCAGCAGCTCTATCTGGCTACAGGTCCCATTACTAACGTAAATATGCTATTGCAAAGTTCAGTAAATGCACTTACCCATCTTCCAATGGATCCCTTTGCGTGGCATTGTCCTGTTCATCTCAGGGATTGACTCCTTCAGGCTCTATTTATGGTTGAAGCTGCGCCATTCTCCAGTATAGGTTCGCTCAGCCTGCCTGCCTGCTCTTTTTCTCTCTCTCCCGGTTAAGCTGTGTACGCATCATATGACACGTCTGGGTGTGTAGAATGCTATATCTTGCTGTGTGAATCTCATATGATCTCGCAGACAAAAGGCAGAGGAAGTTTAACTAAATCTTGGAGACATGGAACCAGATTTCTGTGCAGAATTATCGTGACTGAGTGAATATTTTCAAAACGGCAGTATCGTATAACGCGTGCGCGCGCTCGAAGACCTCGAAGGGTTAAGGGTTGCAATGAGCTGAATCTTAAAAATAGATAGAACACCCTTTTTACTCTATATTCATTGTGTTGCATTTGATTGTAAATATGAAAAAGGCAGAATTAGTTGTGTGACAAAGGGAGCTTGAAAGAACGTTAAAATACGACCTATTTTCTCACCACACACGTTGCCAATCAGTTTGTAAAGTCGGCATGCTTGTGGTAATGTTGGTTTCTGTCGGTTTCAGCTGCCTTCAAAGAATACACAGGAAGTCAAAGAAACAGCTACTTCCTATTAGATCCGATCTGTATGCTACTGTAAAGCGTTCCCTTACCCTGGTGAGTCCCCCTGCACAATGACACAGCACTCAGGTATTTAAAGTTGGTAAAGGCCTTTATTTGCACTAGCTCTCACAGACCGTCTAACAGCAGTCACCCGGGCTCCCCCACCGTCTTTCCTACTGCTCTTTGTGTTGGGGAAAACAATCAGCATCAGCTGAGGCCAATTAGGCCTCATCCCCGGCACCTGTCCCCTGAGCTGCTCATCCACACTCCCTCTGAGCCTAACCACACCCCTGCCACCACAGCTACTTGTCATTTACAGATCTTGTTCAGGTTTATTCATGTTTGTAAATATATATATGAGGAAATGTGCATGTAATTGCATTGTATGCTAGCCTTTGTTCTTTTTATGTCTGCCTGTGAAACCCATTGCACATTTTGACATGAGTTATATAAATAAGATTTATCATGATCAACAACACTATGTTTTTAGATTAAACCTGAGACTAATAGCGACCAATCTAGCATCAAGAAAATAAGAATTTTATACTAAATGTGGTGTTGTCAAATCTAAGAGATAATCAGCGCTTTGATATTGCGACTGCCAGGTGTTTCCCATCATGCATCGGGTCATGCAGTGGCGAGCTACTGTGGCGCCTGGCTCTAAAAACGGCGGCCGCCGCCTCGATCACATGAGATTAACGTTGACCACGTGTTCATGACATCAGAGCAAGTCGGGATCAAATATAACTGGCACGCATTGTGCGGTTAGTTTTTCTCTCACTCATCCACCATTCCTTAATGTTTATAAGAATGGAACTTTCAGCTGGAGATTCTGCTCCTAAGAAACAAACCCAAGAGCTGTGGAAGAATAATCAAAAGATGACAGAAGGAATTGAGGGACAGCATTGCCTCCTTTCCTTTCATAAAGGAGCAGCTAAGGATCACACCTTTTATATGGTTGCCCCGTTAGCATTGGCTTGGTACCATCTTGAAAATGCTGAAGGTTTTTTGAAATAGGGGTCGAAAAGATGAGCACTTTAGAACATTTAGTACTAATGTGCTGGAATGCTACCCTCTCTTTGTTGGGTGGGTTTTGGTGGAAAAAAAAATTCACAGAATAGCACACTAGTGAAAACAGAATCTTATTGAAGGCCAGTTTCTCCAAAACTAGACATGTAACTTGTAGAGGGAAGATACCAATGGAGTCCTCTACTGGAGCAAACCAAAACTTTAAGCCCCGAATGAACCTATATAGGTCCTTTTTTGGACATTTTAGTTAAACTGTGTAAAACATTATAATAATCATGAACAAATATATTGGTGCTACACATCAAATTAAACAAGAGAACTTGGGCTACTCAAACACCAACTAAAATAATTATTAAAATAAAATAGTTATAATTTTGTCATAAGTCAGCCCACTCTGCATGTTTCCGGAACTAGCATCCCGTAGCTTGGTGCTATCAGAAGAAACCAAATGACAAAAAGTAAGACAATTCCACACAGATTCCAAATCTATTCACCAAATCCCTCTGCTGCAAAGCATCACTGAGATATGAACCAAAGAACACAGCAACATAAATCGCTGAGCAAATTTTGAGAAAATAGCAAATAAAAGAAAAAATGCATTTCCCTCAGTAAATCCCCACTAATACAAGTTTATTGAACATCATAAGTCATATACAAGGGAAATATAAGGTTTGTTACATGAAAAAATTCAAATGTCACAGATGCGCGAAAATATGCGCAAATGTGCCGAAATGCAAATTTTGGAAACCTCGCCTGAATTCTCTCTGTACTTTAACTCTCTGACTTTGTTCTGCTTCACTTTTTTTCAAGTGAAAATATTGCAGAGAGACTGTTCACATATTGTGCTATGATTTGGCCTCAGGGCTTAGTGAAGCATCATTTCAAGGAGATAATCATCCTGAAAGTGCTTTTTTTTTATTGGCGGACCTGAAACTTCTATTTTTTCTGTGTTTCAATCTTTATTTACTCTTAGCCAGCAACATATATATGAATATTTACACATCTGACCAAAAGCTCACAAGGGTTGCGTTTATTATAACACCAAAATTATTCAAATAGCCCTTGTGGTTGCAGAGATACACCCTTTTTAGTTTGGGTATGCTATTTCGAGCTAAATCCTAAAAAAATGCCATGGACCTTAACGGGTCCAGTAGAGAATTATACAGCATGGTTATTGGCAGTCTCTCTCTTTCCCCACCTGCGATCATCATGGCCCCTCTTTAGAAGGTCAGTAGCAGAGATGTGATTGTGAGACAATGTTGATTAAAATATTGAGTTGAGATCTGAATTTTTTCATAGTTTAAATGCGTTAATGGAATAGTTCTGGCTCACTGGCACCACAACTACCACTGCTGCTTTGAATGTTCGTGATAACGGGGCCGGGTCTGAACTTCAGAGGTGGTGAACTAATCATTTGTGTGGACAAGATAGATGATGGTGAGAAGAATTCCTGATCAGAAGAGTTTGTTGGTTTCGGTTTTATAGGAAGGTATTTTTTTTTCTCAAACTATTAAAACTTAATTCTTGACTTCTCAGAGTCACTTCCCACAGATATGTGGGAGGTGTTATTAATGTGCAGACATTTTACAGAAACACATATGTGCTTTTAATAATAAAACAATATTATTATAGATTTAATAATAAACAATATAAAAATAATTGAGGTGAATTGGTGCCACGTCCACATTTACAGAGGTCACTTCACCAAACAAAACATAAAACAGGAGGAGTAAACCATGCCTACATGTGTGCTGACTCAGAGATAACAATACGTTAGAAAAGTTGATCTACAGAAAAATACATATTTGAAAGCAATACGGAACACAGAGCTTTATTGCATTGAAGGCCACTATATTTGAATATTTAGAATTTTCCCCATGTGCCTGATTTTTCCACTATTGGTGGGGGAGGAGCCTGATTACCTCTCCTTAATGTGACCCCACCAATTTTGAACATCCGCCCTTGAATTTGAGCAAATTAAAATATTCTACCGACGACTGACATTCAGACAATATTACCAAAATCTAAAACCCATAAAAAAACCTTTGATCATCTGCAGAAGACCGACAAGAGTTTTATGTTGGAAACAGTAGCCAGTGTCAAAGATGAGACATACAATCTATGTACAATTCACAATGTAATTGGTTGTCTATTAAAGCATGATTCAGGATATCTATGACATATTTCTGCTGAAATCCTCTTATAGAATCTAAACATATGGTGGAAGGGAGAGGAGCATCATGGACCTGTACTTTTTAAATGAACAGTGAATTGCTCTGCTGTCAGAGCAGGTGCTATATGAAGAATATATGAGCTGTATATCTGCACTGCTGGCCCAGAGACAGCTGGAGAAGTATTGTTGATGACAAATTAAAAAGCTAATTGAAGCCATCCATCTGACTGGAGGCAAACACCATGCCCAGTGATTTAACCGTTTAAAAAGGGGCAATCATTTGGACACAAATGGACAATGGCGGAGTGGGTCCAGAGCCATATTGCACAGAGACAACACAGTGTCTGAATAAATACAAACTAAGCCTGGCATAGTTCACCCTGTTGATGAAGGCATATCAACATGTCCCAGTGCTAGAAAGACAATCCATTTCAACATGTTCAGAGTCACAGCCTGGAGATGAGACACACACACACACACACACACACACACACACACACATACATATATATATATATATATATATATATATATATATATATATATATTCTGTCCCACTAGAACCAATCCACTCAGCCTGTCTTTCCCACTAGAACCAGTAACAAGACAACGTTGCATTCCCTGGGAGGTGCATTTCTCTTCTTGAATATCAAACAAATCAGATGCTGTGTTTTTATTATTGATATTAATTATAATAAATATGATATAACATATTTGTAGCTGTCTTTTGGCCAAAATAACTACTATAGTAAGTAAGTACACACCTTTCTGTCCATTTAGTAGATTAAATGTAGAACAGTAGTACATTTCTGAAGTCGGGACTGTTCATGACATCAGGCTTGCTGGAGAGAATCAGGAGGCCAACGTATGCAGTATTGATGGATGTTGCTCTTACCTGCACCTCCACGCCGTAGCCCAGATAGACAGTGATGACATAGCTGCAGTCCGTCGTGGAGTGAAGAGCAGAGTCTGGCGGAGCCTCGATGTATCCTTCTGCCCCAGTCAGGTTCAGCTGGCAGGCA
This sequence comes from Taurulus bubalis, assembly GCF_910589615.1. Lineage (NCBI taxonomy): Eukaryota > Metazoa > Chordata > Actinopteri > Perciformes > Cottidae > Taurulus > Taurulus bubalis. The sequence goes on along the minus strand of NC_136598.1, from coordinate 1,958,482 downwards.
CCTGCAAGGGCAGAGAGCAGCATGGTAATGAGACTGATAGAAGACACACACTGGTGAATCTACCCTCAATATTGTATTTATATTGTCCCGAGATGGCACTGAGGCCATTGGGCAACAAAAACTCAGCCATTAAGTTCTTTACACCATGAAAATGACCTCACCTTAACCAGATTATTTTAGTTGTTCAATGAGCATATGAGTCATTTTGGAAGGCACTGACCCAAATTCTATGTCGTTGTTTCGGTGTCAATATGGAGAGAAATTAGTCCATAATGTTCATCAACCGATCTGCAATGAAACATATGATGTCCAAATGTGTATGATGTGTACGAGGTAACGATGTGTGTAATTTGATGTACTCGCGAAAGCATATTCCAATCTAACACTTGTAAAACAGTTTGACAAATACACATATCACAATATGAACATATTAATCACTTCCGTACAGATTTTTTTTACTTCAACTTCAGATTTGATCATGTTCGCCTTCGAAAAGCTTCCTTTGTATAGAAATGTTTAAAAGTAGTTGTGACATATATTTTTTTGTATTTATTTATAGATTGTTAAATGTGTGCACCTACTCCCTACAGTATTTAAGCCTCACTCACTCACAGCCAAATCGTTCTCTGTGTTATGCCAGCTCTTCCAGTACTTTTCCCTCCGGCAGTTTCCCCGGTACGACCCTGCCTGTTTGGACTTCTCCGCCTTGCCTCTGCCTCGATAAACAACTCAGGCTTCTGTTGCCGACCACGATATTCTTTCCTTGCCCCGGTAAAGCGCCATAGCCTTCCGTCCGCGGCCACGAGAATAGCCGCTGGTTTCTGCCTGACGACTTGCCGTTGGACCGATGGACAAGAATCAGAGACTGTTTCTGCCCGAATAAAGCCTGCTCAAAGGATTCACTGTGTCCGTCGTACTGCGTCTGGGTGCAGGTGTAATACTGGTACATGAAGGCCCTCCCGAGACCAGAGCGTAGAACCCTGAGGTCAGAGCATAGAACCCTGAGGTCAGAGCATAGAATCCTGAGGTCAGAGTAATAGAACCATGGCATCATAGTACTCTGAGGGCAGAGCATAGAACCCTGAGATCAGAGAACCCTGAGGTCAGGGAAGACCATCCTGCGGTCAGAGCATAGAACCATGAGATTATAGAACCCTGAAGTCTGAGCATAGCGTCCTGAGATCACAGCATAACACCCTGAGGTCAGAGCGTAGAACCTTGAGGTCAGATCATAGAACCCAGAGGTCAGAGCATAGAACCGTGAGGTCAGAGCATAGACCACTGAGATCACAGAACCGTGAGGTCAGAGCACAGAACCCTGGAGGTCAGATCATAGAACCCTAAAATCAGAGCATAGAACCCTGATGTCAGAGCATAGAACCATGCTGTCAGAGCAGAGAACCCTGAGATCAGAGAACCCTGGGGTCAGGGAAGACAATTCTGAGGTCAGAGCATAGAACCATGAGATTAGATAACCCTGAAGTCGGAGTATAGAATCCTGAGATCACAGCATAAAACCTTGAGGTCAGAGCGTAGAACCTTGAGGTCAGATCTTAGAACCCTGAGATCACAGAACCGTGTGATCAGAGCATAGAACCCTGAGGTCAGAGCACATAACCCTGGAGGTCAGATTATAGAACCCTAAGATCAGAGCATAGAACCCTAAGGGCAGATCATAGAACCCAGAGATCACATAAATGTGAGGTCAGAGCATAGAACCCTGAGGTCAGTGCATAGAATCCTGAGGTCAGAACATAGAACCTTGATCATAGCTAACATGTGATCTCTGTCTGGCTGCATGATGTAAATATTAACATCTGATCACAGGCCTTATACATTTATGTATTACTGTGTTCTCATTATTTCGAGTCTTCTTGCATTGCGAACAGGTCTCAATAAGCAAATTAGGTTGGCTTCAAGATATGAACTTGAGTGCAGGCATGGTTTGTCTCAGGTCTCCAGATACCTCTACACTTTTCAGTAGCTTGCTAACTTGGCTTTTTGGAAGGTAATATATCTACTTTAAATTATCATTATTTTTCTGCATACTGTAACTTTACAGTGCACACACGGCATGGAAGACAGTTGTTCTCATCCAAACCGAGGATGGGGGTCAAAGGTTAGCAGGTGCTGTATGATGTGCAGATTGTAAAGCCCTGTGAGGCAATTCAAGTAATGTTGGGCTAAATAACAAAAACTCACTTGACTTGACATGTCTCTCAGTCTTGTGACTCATCTGGCCAGCTGTCACCATCTCCTGTAGCATTGCTGCTGTGGGGGCTCTTCTCATTTTTCCTTCAGAGGACAGAATCCTCTACAGCTTGAGCCAGCATGAAGAGGCAAGGTCATAGGACCTTTTAACTTGTTAACTTTATTTTTTCTTATGAATGTGGTCACACTCAAATGTTATTTACACCTGGCTGAGATAGCATTATAATTAGGGTTGGGTACCGAGAACCGGTGCCAATATGGCACCGGTTCCAACACGTCCGGTACCTACCGGACCGAAAAGCAACGCAGATTTCGGTGCTTCCTTCCGGTGCCTGAGAAATGTAAATACTTTTTTTTTTACACTACTCTGTAAAGTTGCACGGTATATAAATACTAAAAAGGTAGCGCGGTACCCGCACGCTAAAAACAATTATTAAAATAGCGCGGATCAGAGCACACTCGCTGCTCTGCTCTCTGTCTGCCTGCATGCAGAGCGGGGCTCGAGGGGGCGGGGCTTCCAGCGCTCACAGAGATCGCTGCAGACACGAGCACGAGCTTTTGAACGTCCATCCTCGGCTTGATGGAACAAATCTCTCAAGTTGATATGAATGATGACGTGTAGTCCAGTAAAGCAGCAGTTTTAGGATCCAACAGTGTCTGAGTTCTGTTGCACCAGTCCCATCAGGCCACCTGATGCTTGTGTCTGTTCTTTTGAAATATATATTGTTTATAGTTTGAAGTTAAAAGGTTTGAAGCTGTAGTTTGAAGTCAAGTACAGTTTGTATGTATTTATTTATATTTCTAGTATACTTTAAACAGTTAATATATTGTTCAATTTGAAGAAAAAAAATTGCCTTGGCAATTAAAAAGTATCGGTTCAGGCACCGTTTAGGCACCGCTATCGTTTTAAAAGTATTGTTTTAGCACCGGTATCGGAAAAAACCCAAACGATACCCATCCCTAATTATACTGCAATAACATAATGTATTAATGTAAATTATGTGAATAAATGGGCCTTAATCTGACTGGGTTTCATATTTGTGAACCAGGTTTATCATGAGTAAGACTCAAAACATACGGTATATGTCAATCTTGTGCAGAAATTATTCATTTGATGATTTGTCAATTTCTAATTATTTAGAACATGTTGGTATATGTTGATAAACTAGTATATTGTTGTTTTTGATTTGCATATCTACTATCTCTGTAACTTAATGTAGCCTCTCACTGAGCATGTTCTTTCTGTGGTCCTGCAATTTACTTGAACACGCAAGAAGTGGAAGTAGTCACCCTCCTCCTACATCAATGGAGCTGATGTGGAGAATGTGAACTCAGTAATCAACATCACAAAGTACCTGACATGGTCATAAAACATCTCCTGGTTAAAAAAAGACCAGATTCTCGTGTCAAGTTGTTGTCCATTTTTACAGAGAAGCAATACAAATGATTCTGAATACAAAGATTACAAACGGCCATGAGATGTGACAGCTCAGGACAGGAGGGCTCGAGAGAGGGATTAAAACCCACCAGAACCTCATTGGTACCTTCTACTGAGCATCAGTGATGTTGGGGACAAGAGGAGCCTGAGAAGAGCCCAAAGAATATAAAAAGACAAAAGCCAGCGAGCCACAAGCTGCTCACCTGCTGTCACCTGGAAAGAGATGCAGACGTATCAGCTGATGAAGCATCTGACTGAAGCTTCTTTCGTCTGGCTGAGACTCCTCAACTCCACCTCATCTTCCACACTCCACCAAAAGAAAAGTGTTTCCCCCTACAGTTGTTTTCAAATCATGAAGGAATATGATTGTTATGCCAAGTGATATATTTAAAAAAGGCTTAATAATGGTACCTGGGCTCTGCATGGTGGTGATGATGGTGGTGGTTGTTTCCTCCTCATCACTGCCTGGCCTGACTTTGTGCTTCAGTCCAGGCTGATTGGGCCTCACTACACCTTTCTCCTTAGCAGCAGTAGCAGCAGAGGCAAGGCTGGCAGCATGTTCTGGAGCCCTGCTGGTGACTGGAACAGGGGTGTTGGAGTGAGAAGTGGCTGCTAATGTGTGCATTACAAGGGTTGTTTGCACATTGGAGACATCAGCACTCTCATCTGAAGCCCCGATCGACATGGTGGACAAGGTGCGCTGAGACCCGGATAACTCGCTGTCTTCAAAGTAGTTGGGCTGACCCTGAGGGCGTTGGAGGGCATTTCGGTAGAGTGGGTGGTGGTCTGGGACGTTGACAGTTGGGGCGGTGGTGACCACGGGGGGCCTCCTGCCTGAGTCCTGGGTGGTGGGGGACAGCCTGGCCTCGCTCTCTGAAGGGCTCCCCTGGGTGATAGATCCACCACCCTCAGAGACAGAGGCTGCGGAGAAGGAAAGAGAATAACAGATATTGTTGGAGGGATGTTGATTTGTCCCACAGACTCAATGATCGCTTGGCTGTGCAGGTGCAGAGATTTCTGGCTTCACTTTCCTGCCTGCTCTCTTGCCTTGAATCCCAACCTTTCCATCCACTGCCATTTAACACACTACCAATGCCATTTGTTATTTGTTAATGGTATAGAATGGTGCTACAACAAGCAACCAGCCTGTGCTAGGGCTGGGCGGTATGGCAAAAAATTCATATCACGGTATTTTGTACGATTCTGGCGGTTTCACGGTATATCATGTTATTTTTCTGAGTAAACACATTAATTCATTGACGCCGAAAAGGACAGCCGTCGTAGTTGTTGACCTGCTCGCTGGCCAACTCGCTCGCAACTGGCCAGCAGCTGTTTGTACATTGGTACTTTGGTTGTGTTAGGAAGCTACACTTGGAGGGATGTAGGACCCAGGGGAATGTAGGTATACATTTTTCATATCCCTTCATACGTAACTATTATTGTCATTCTTTGGCAGGCAGCAACATTTAATGTTTACAGTCACAGCTGCGTGCACAACGGTCTGAGCTACTTACTTTACTTACCACATTGGAACACCGAAAAAAAAGATAAAATCAAAATCTTAGGAGTGCAAATAGGCAAGGAAATTAATTGGGAGTCCAAATTACCCAAAATTAAAGCTCCTCCAACGGCTGGACAGAGATCTTACAATGGCTGGGAAAGTTCTGGTCATAAAAGCAGAAATCCTTGCCTCTTTAACAACAACCTTTCCAATCCCACACAGATTCATGATGACAATTAGAAAAATAGTTTTGCAATTTATATGGAGGGAAACGGGAGAAACTAAAACAATAATTGTACAGGCCTTTAGAGAAGGGTGGTAAAGGTGTCACAGACATTGAAAGCGATGTTTGTAACCCCAATTATAAAAGTTTGTCTGAAGTCTGATGTAGCCCCACTTTGGGCTCATTTTGCTATGTTTTGGGTGGGCCGTGGTGTGCTTAGATTATGGGGGAAAAGACCATCACAAACCATCCCTTATGCGCAAACTTGGCCAAAAATGTACGATACAGTGTTTTCATCCATAAAACAAGGTGTAACCCAATTACCATATGACCAAATCACAAGAACAGGAGTAGAACAGGTTCTGTCACCAATCAATTTACGGTTGACTCCTGTGAGTAAATTAACTGAAAAGGACACAAAAATAGTATGGTCCAATGTAAATAACCCAATCCTGACAAATAACCACAAAGATTTGGCCTGGCAAATTGTAAACCAGTAAACAAAAGTGTTCCTTGAGAGGACACCTTTTTTGGTAATGTCCAACTGCGAGAGGTGTCTGGTCACTAGTGTCGCCATGGCTGCAAGCTTTGTACCGAAACCCTGTTAGTTATGAGGACATAGCTTATGGCAATTTACAAAGACATAAATCAGCTGAGGTAATTAAATGGTGGACTATCATTAACTGTGTAAACGAGAGTCTATGGAAAGCAAGAAATGTATGGGTTATGGAAAAAATACTGCATCCCACATGGAATTGTTGCAAAATCTATGTTGAACATCTTTACTGATTATATGTTAAAAGATAGGTCAACAACAGAAAAGAAAACAAAGTGGAGAGTTCCCCAAACCCCATTATATTTGGACTTTTTTGAGAATGTATAATCTGTTGAAGGGGGAAAATGTGTGTAACAGGAACCTGAAAAATGTATTTTCTTGAATGAGCCTTGGAATGTTTCACATGTACTGTAGGGGTGGGAATCACCAGAGGTCTCACGATTCGATTTTATCACGATACTTGGGTCCCGTTTCAATACTATCACGATTCTGCGATATATTGCGTATTGCGATTTTATTCCCTTTTTTTCACCGCAAATTGTCCCCAAAGGAAAACTGTCAACATATTGTATCTAAGAAGATAACGTTTTCAGTCTGTTCATCTCACTTCAATCATTTTTATTGCAGCAAAATGTGATTGTCAAGCAGACAAACTGACCAACACTTTCATAAATGTTGCACCTGAAAAACTGAACTGCTTGTGTTACAGTCTGCGTTGTCGCGTCATTCGAGCTGGAAGCGCCAAAGCTTATCTCTGTGGTTTATCTCCGTGCAAAGAGTTTCCATTTCTGCCATCCACCATGAAAATAACTACTATTTCTGCGTTATGCTTGTTGTGGAAATCCAAAAGAGGTTGGAGCATCAAACGCCGTTGTGTCTGGGTTCATAATATTACTTCTCCAGAAACTGCATCGGGGTGACGGTGTTACGGATTAACAGGCGGCCGTGTTAACTGCCGACTTTCGGCCGGAAGTCACCAGTTAACACGGCCGCCTGTTAATCCGTAACACCGGCCGCTTCCAGCGCTACGAGAGTACCAGCAGCCAGTTTGATTTATGCTTGAGTAAACGTCTTTGACCAGCGTCGTGTCGCGGACTTTATCCTGTGCGCCATGCAACAGCTGTGCAGCAGCGCCGCTACGAGTGACAGGAAGTCCAGATGTTTGATTTACACGTGGACGGCGTATTTCTCATTTCTTTCTCCGATGCCTCCCATAATTGATTACATAAAAAAAAGATCGATACTTGGCTTCCGTGTATCGATACATTATCGCTGAATCGATTTTTTTCCCCCACCCCTAATGTACTGGACTCGATAAACGTCTACAAATTGAATTGGCTACATTATAACGGTATATGACAAATTCATACCGTATGGAAATCTGAAACCGGTACCGCACAGCCCTAGCCTGTGCCATAACACACCTCTGCAACAATGGCAGAATCCTTCAATCCATATTCTAACAATATTGAACATGGTGACACGCAACCTTTTTATTTGAAAGTGAAAACAGTAATTTACTTTCTCATCGTTCTTCACAATTATTTCACACGTCAAAATAGGTACGTAAAATATCTGGAATAGGAGGCGGCTCACCCTGTTATTATCTGGGGGTAACACAGAGGACATGTCTCCGTAGAAACAGACACCACCACACACTTCCAGTGGGTCAGACGTGATGACAGGGATTATTATTAATCAGTATACATTGATTTTAGGAATTATACCTAGAAGTTTCATTAGGTTTTTTATAAGTACAACTGTCACAGGTAGTGAAGATTAAACAGTGCATGTCCCTCACCCCCACCCTGCCCATGTCAGAATGTAGTTGCATTCAACAATTTCTGTCACTTTCCATGAACAACTGGGTGCAACTCAAGGAGGCCGACACTTTGTATGGGTGTGTGGCCATTAAGAACAGCTACACTTTTAACTTTAAATATGGTAGTTACTAGTTTGTTACAGGCATCAAACTTACTAAGTGGACCTGAGCGGCCATTCTTCTCACCCAAGACACAACAGACTACACTGAAAGGATACACATGATAGAGCATTTAATAGAGAACTACTTGGTCCCAGGTTCTCCATGTGTCACAAAGTGTGTGTTTGATTACATGCAAAATTATTAAGGAATATGCACCATGTGATCATAATACCAACTGAAATAATAAAGCTATTACAGCTAGTTTTTTACTGTGCAATCAGTGGTGGCCGGCCAATAGAGGGGCTACGGGGCCTACCCACCTTGGGCCACCAAAAAATAAATAAATTGTATATATATATTTATAATTTTATTAATTATAATAATATTAATAAATTATAGAAATTGTCAATATTTGTGTTTTTGAGCTATGGAATATACCCAGTAATATTTGTAAAATAGGATAATTGTAGCTTAGGTCTGCACAGAAGCTCAAGCTGCTCCCTTTCACGCCAGTCTGTTGTCTTATGGAGAGGTCCGGTTGATCTGGCACCAGGTGTTTTACCTGTAGTTTTCTCCACCAAAGGTCTTCTCTCAGGTGTTGGAGGAGAGATTATACCGAGTTAGCATTTGGTTTTCTTTGAAGAGCAGTGCTCGCACTCGCTGCTGTCATGTTATTAAAATGGGTGCACTAGCTGAGAAGACAAGCAGGAAAAGCATATATTTTGCGCAGAAGGACGGTTTGGCTAATCTAGCTGCTGGATGCAGTCGTGCTAACGCCGTATTTTACTTTCCATGCTTGCTTTTTAAATCAACGTGGACCGATCCAGACCGATACAGCTACAAGATTTAGGGACATGAAGCACTTGTCGGAAAAATTAAGAAAACATGAGAACACCAGGAGGACACGTATGGATTAACTCCGTCAAGCTACTAAGCTAGCATATCAGGCTAAGTCAACATCGCTACCCACGGACACAGACAGTACTGCGGTGAAGAAACACAATGAGGTGGATAAAAACGGGCACATTTTATCCCAAATAATTGCATGTGTGAAGTTGTGGGGCTTTTGAGCTGGCCTTGCATGACTAGACTGAATACTGAGTGCTGGAGGAGTGCTGTAAACAGCCAGCGTTTTTTAAGACACGTTAAAGACGGCACAAAACGAGCTGTTGCACGGCATGCTGGCGGTTATTATATGATATGTAAGTAACCCAATTTGTGTTCTGGCTTAAAAACTGTTTGTCAATCAATGTTGTTGTTTTTGTTGCATGTGTTTTACCTGCGTTAAGATGAGATGCTTTTATTTTGAAGGCGGCACGAACAGAACGTTTGACCTGGGGCGAACAAAGCGAAGGACGCGGCGCGAATTCGCGTGAGTTGAATTCTCCCAACTCTGGCGGAGAAATCGCGTGACGCAAAGTTGCGGCAGCCAATCAGCGTTGAGAATCAGCGTTGAGAAGCTCCGCCCGTCACCACCGCCGTCTCCCCGTTCCTGAATGAAACTGCTGCTGCTCCGCCTGAACCAGCGCTGACAGCGGCTTCATTGAGACGCTGTTGTGGGACTACGGATAATATTATGAACCCAGACACCATGGAGTTTGATGTTCCGACATATGTGGAGTTTACACAAAAAGTATAAAGCAGAACTAGTGGTTATTTCCATGGTGGATGGCATAATCGGTATCGTTTTACGGAGATACGCGAGACGCAGTTCCTGGAGGAGTCGGTGAAATTCACCGAGCTGTGTGCGGCTACGGATGATGTTATGAACCCAAATACGAGGGCGTTTCATGTTCCGACATGTTTGGGACTTCCACAACAAGTATAAAGCAGAACTAGTGGTTATTTATTCCATGGTCGATAGCGGAAATGAAAGCTTCGTCGCTTGTCTCTCACAGAGGCAAGCAACAGAGCTAAGCCACGCCCCTTTGGTCGCGCCGCGAATTCGCGTTTGGTGTGAACACCCTCTTTCTACTCGCGCGAGTAAACTTCCGCGGTGGACGCGGCGCCGCAAATTCGCGTCGCGTCCGGTGTGAACACGGCATAAGACGGCAACCCCTTTTATTCTCCTCTCACTCTTCACCCGAACGTTTCCTCCTCCTCTTCTTCCGTTTTCCCCTTGACAATAAAGGCCCCAGAAACATACACCAGAACACTGCTTCCTAGATAACTGTTTAATACACAATACAATAGCTTATATATATATATATATATATATATATATATATTGTCTTAACTATTGTATTAATAAGATGCCATTATGTCAAAGTGTTGGAATAAATGTTAAATATTTAGTAATATTTAGTAATGCGTGATAATTTTTTTTGCATTGAATCATACTGGGATGTTTGCTGAAATTGATTAGATGGCCCTACTAAAAGGAAATTCCACCAGCCGCCACGGTGTGCAATTGTACAGCGTGTACACAAATCCATTACTTTACTGATTTAGTGTTTAATTCAGCAGCTGCTGTCAAATGCAAACCAGGAAGAACTGAACAGACATTGTATTGAGTCCTGCTATAATTAGACATTGCTGTTGTGTATATTTTAACAATGTGACACTATACGCTGTGCACATGTACATTATGAATATATATGAATGTGCTGCCCAACAACTCTTTTTCTCTACTCAAAAGATTTATACCGTGATGCTGAATTTAAGTTTTATTTCACAAATCTGCAGTGAATTTGACAGCAGAAAGTATAACTTCATAGCCACAGAATAAATCCGAAATGCAGTTATCCTCTTTATCTCTCCCCGTTCACTGCTCTGCTTCGCTGTCTTTCACGCTGACATCTAGGCAGAACCTGTCTCATGCTTCTGGACGGAGACAGGAACATTCACTCACATAGCTCTGCATCCATTCCATCTGTCAAAGCTGAATTTTAGCCATATTTCCCTTCAACGCGTTGTTATGTGGAGATAACAGCACTAGTGCAGTGCTGTTACATCACTGTGAGTCAATTGGCAGACTGAAAATGTAAAAAGCCAAGCCTTAAAAGCCAAACAATTCTCGTAAACTGCTCACATCAGTGGCTTCTTCCCTGCCTATCCTCCTTGTAATGAGACTCAATATTCCTTCCTGAGGAGATTTGATGAGCTGCTATAATTCTCCCAGTGTAATGATCAGCGCTCTCCTCCCAAGTGCACCTGTGAGATCTAATCTGAGACCCCTTCAGGAGGCTATCATCCACTGAGGGAAGTCTTATGTTTCTTTAACAATGCTTCATTTCCACCATAATAGCTCCCGCTCTCTGCCGGCTAATAGCTATCTGCTTCAAACAATCAGGGTTTATTGTAGCTGAGCCACTTCCCCACCCAGCACCCACACATTGCTCTTTGCACAGAATCACACACATTGGCAGGCAAATCCACAATAAATACAGTGAATGACACATAATCCCAAATTAACTGATTGGATATTGGTTTGAACCTGCTGCCACAAGGTGTGACAGATAATGTACACACTGTGTTTTGTCAGTTCCTCGTTGCGTGCATGAAACATGAACAATTCTGATGAGACGTCTTTGAAAAGGAAATAATAGTCCAACCAGTCAACAAATGCCAATGCTATTATTTTGCATTTGGACATATTTATCTCAACCTAGGACAAATCAAAATGCATGAAACTGGATGCATAAAGTAGGGTGGACAACCTTTCTGTACATATAACTAGTGCAACAGATCATAAAACTCCCGGTTTGGATTGTATCACGGATCAGTTACCGATCGGATCAGAAAAAAGGGAGAAAATATAACTTTTAGAGATCCCTGATCACGTTTATTTTCTCGCCACTGATACTAATTTATACTAATTGACTATCCATATTCTTGTTTGATTATAGCAGCTGGTCTACAAGGCTTTTTTTTGCCAGTCCGAAAAATAATTTCAACCGCTCTGAAGTCAGTAAACCATCAACACTTCTGAATGTTATCCTTTTACAATACTTAGTGTTTTTTCCCCATCAAATGAGAAAGAAAGAAAAAACGCACACAAAAGATTGTATTTTTATTGATTAAAACAAATCTTCTCATTTGTAGTTTCAATGATGTATTATTAGAGCTAATGTACACGAGTCCTAATTCATCTCTAATATCTATTTATGTTGTAGTGAAAACATCACCTTCAAACAACTGTATATTGAGTTTCTCACCAACACTACATTTTACAAGATTACATGTGAACACATTATGATAACGTTATGATTTACCTTCGCACAACACTCATGTTCACTGAACAGAGCCTGAATGCATCATAATGTGGCTGAGCGTAACCTCTGTTCTCCTCCTGTCAGTTTAATCAGAGTGGTTGTTATGATGTAACATTAATAGAGATTTGTGACAAGGAAAGCATAAACTATGTCCAGATCTCATATTTTACTGAATATTGGAAGATAAAGATCGTCAGTAAAACTTTATTTCACACTGTGATGGTTAACTTTAAACTGTGTAATAAACAAGAGTGGTTCATTTGTGTGAGGGGGGGATCCGTACCGATCAGAAAACACTTTGATTAGCAATTTTGCTACATCTAAAACATTATTATTAATGAATTAACAATGTAACAATAATAATAATTAAGGAATACACTTAAAGAAATTAATTCAGGAAATATTCCAACACCATAACCAAAATATATAACTGTACCATATACCTTCTGAATTCAAGTTTCTCTCCTGCACCGGACTTGGACTTGTCTATAAAACAAATAATGGTTTGACAAGAACTACAAGCAGACAATAACTTGGCTTTGATGTTGGCTTTGATGATGAGTATCCGTATGTTCCAGTCTGATGCATACTGAGGGTTTGACAAAAGAATATTCCGTTACTTTGGCAACAGTGAAAATGGCATCACAAAATATTAGTGCAGAAGATATTATAGATACCTTTTTTTCCCAGTCTAAATGTGACAGTGTTTTGGCTGACTCAAATATTCAGCTACTCCAGGCTCCAGCTGTAGCGGGGAGGATATGGCCGACAGGGACTCTCTGGGATCTGAGCTGCTGTTCGCAAACACCGATTGGTGAAGCCTTTGCTACAATTGTCCTCTAATGCCAACAGACAAATAATTCTGCTGCTTTGAATGTCAGCGTGGGCAGTTTTTGTTGAAGGCTGAATACCGACGACAACCCAGGGCAAGCGGGCCATGTGTGTTTCTATACATGAAAGTGTTTCCTCTTCAGGTGCTGGGGACCTACTTCAGGATCCCAAAGATAAACTGGAAAAGAAGACCAAGACCAGCCAGGGGACTTTCTAATTCTTTCTCTTTTAATGGTTTGCCTCTGAAGGAGTGAGAGCTGCTGCAGCGGAGCAGCTGATCAACAGGCAGCTGGGCAGCAGTGAGAACCAGGGGGAAAACACTGTGTTCACATCTTACTCTGAAGTAAGGATTTAGAGCTGCTGATTGTTGGAGTGGTGGAAAGACCAACCAAGACGTGGTCGGTGAGTTTTATTTTGCTTCTGTCAGTTTGGAGGAAGTGTGTTTTTCGATGAGTTAACAAGGCCATTACGCCATAAGGCCATTTACTTCAGTGAAGAGAGAAACTTCAGAAGGTCTGTATTGTTCTGTTTATTTTTCAGATGTAAATTATCGCTTACATGCAATGCATCCTGGTCTCTCCTTCAGTCAACATGATATCAAACACCAGGGTCATCCGATCTATTAGAATAATATCCAAACAGCACAACGACACTCGTTTCCAGCCTCAGCCTGTTAAAGGTTCATCTAGACAAAGGATGCAGCTTGTGCTGTTCCTTTCTTTTGATTTTCTTCACTTCAGTAGCAGTTTTCTAGTCTTTGTGATGCAGCAAGAGGAAGCATGTGAAAGGGTACAAACCACCTTAAGGGAAACTTTGATGTCTTTCCCTTGGGCTGTCAGAGAGCCACAACATAATTTAAGCCTGTCCTTGAATAAACCATGAGTCCAATACAAATCCCAATCATTGACGTTCAGAGGAGTCCACAGTAGACAAAACAAACAGGAAGAGAGGGATCAAAACCTGATGACTGGATTATTTTTAAACTCTCATTTATTCAGCTGAAAACTACATAAAGGCCTGTCTGATGTAATAAGCATGTCTTTGTACTGTGAGGAGAAAAACTAATCTGCCTTAAATACAGATACATATTCATGAACCAACATCAGTGCACTGGAGAAGGGTAATTTTTCTCCCTGGAGTATATACTTTTAGTTGTTTCCTGAATTGACTAAATAGAGCACTTATTCAGTCCATCTATATAGCGTATATAGTGTAAGAGCTTCTAGATCAAGCCTTTGTCTTGAACGATGAAGGAAAGAAAGTCAACCTTCTTTTTTCTTTGAATAGGATTTATTTGTTTTGGGCTTCTCTAGCTAGATTGGCTCACCATGTAATGTGTGTTCAGTCAAAGGCATTGTAACGCCTCCTGTCTGTCTACCTGTCTGTCTTTCTGTCTTCCCTTTCAACATAAAAGCCCCATGATTTAACTGTATCTTAACATAAAGCTCAAATGAGGATTATTGTATTAAATAGAAAATAAATACACAATTGTACACAATATTTGTTTATGTAATCACGTGATATGTTGCAGCAAAGTGCTGTCCCATTCATATTTACACCATCAAGCCCTCACAGCTAATGTTGTCATATATATATATATATATATATATATATATATATATATATATATATATATATATATATATATATATAATGTACCTCAAAAACCTCTATAACACATCTCACTACCGGTAATGTATATATATATTGTGACGTCTTACGGCAGTAGTAGCCACACTTTCAAAATTTCTTCTGAAATTTTCTAGTTATTACATTTTTCAAACTACTATTAACAAGTATAACCTTTTCTTTCTTTTTTTTTTAGAATAAAAAAAAAATGTTACCTTAATCACGTTGTACCTACCTAGTACAGGAATTACAGATTGTACAGACAGAACAAAAACAAAACGCAAACTGCAGTTTGATTGTATTGACAATGATTGTATACGTTACGACTAACTTTCCATTAAAAAACAGGTTGGGAAAGATTTAATGGGGTAATGTGACAAAAATATTACGACACAACTTGGATGGCGAGTTACCTTCGTTTGTATCGCCAGTAACTTCAACTTGGAGTGAAAGGATAAAAGGTTGGAGGGACGCTATAGCCATTTCAACGCTGATTGGCCAAGACTTGACACGTCACATCAAAGATGTTTTATTGCGAAGATCACAACATCACCTTTTCTTCGTGTCTCACTCCAATATCAGAAACGCTGGGCGGCCAGTAACTAACATTAGCTAGCTAAAGCAAACTAAATAATTTCAGTGAGTTATCACTCACCGTAGGCGAAGGCGTGTTGTCTGAGATGGTGGAGACTGTGTTGGTTTTAATTTTGTTTTTCTCGCGCACACGCAACATCAGTCAAGGTGGAAGTCAAAAACATTGGCAACTGGACCGTGTCATATAGGCTGCGATATTTTTGACAAGTTCATTAAATAATTATTAGAGGAAATTATGGGGGCATTTTTTGCCCCTCTCCTAGTGATATCAGGGGCAAAATGATATTTCTTAGGGGCAGTTTTGCCCTTTGCCCTTGTGTCTTTCCGACACTGAACCCAAGTTGCTCCCGTAGATGTGTATGAATGTGAATGTGAATAAAGTATCTATCTATCTACTTCCATATACTGCTACTATCACAAAACTTCTGCTACTACTATTGTCACTACAATAAGAAAAGCACTCTTTAAATCAATCAACAGATCAAAAACATAAAAATGTCATGATAGAGAATTACCTGCCATCATGTTGAATGGTATTTTAATAGCATACAACGTACAGTATAGTGGGGCTGATGCATACAGTACACGTACTGCATATATCAGCTCAAAGATGTACAGCGATGTTTGTGCTCAGTCTGGGCTCATAGAAGTAACCAGCACTGTAAAGCAACGTCTCTTTGTCCTCCTCAAAGCTGTTAAACAGTCTCCTCTTCACTCCTCACACCTTTGGAAAAGGTCACTCTCTCATCTCCATAATGACCGACGACAAAGACGAAGCAGAGTGGATCAATAGGCGGCTCCAGCTCATATCAGTGCAGATGCATTGATCTGCTGCTTAGAGAGAAGACGAACCAAGATAGTGCCTGGCCTGTTTTTCTAGCAGCAGATGAGAGAGGCCATGGAACATGTGAATATCTGCAGCAGCGCCTGCTGCCTATAACCAGGTCTGAATTCCAACTTTAAAAGCGGTCGCTAGGCTAGCAACCAGTAAATGTGGTTGCTATTTTAGTCACTTGAGTGACATGTATACATGTCATGTGTATGTTCTACATGCTTTGCAGTATAATTTTCCGTCCAGCTCAAACATGCCGGGACACTTCTCAATCTTCCTTTTTGTTTTGTTCAGGTTCAAGAAAACAAATGAGCTATGAGTGAACCAGCTGACATTTCTCATAATTTTGTAAACAATACACATCTTTAAATGTCATTGTAATCTTTGTAAGTTAGTATAATTATTGATTTCCCACTAATGAGTTAATTTAAATTGTTATGCAGGGTTACCGGCAACTCATTATAATGTAGGGGAAATGATGGAGAAGCGAAACATTTCATTTTAGATATTTTTTAGACAGAAGTATTGCACTGTGCCAGCAGTTACAGAAAATGCTTGGCCAACAATTGTGGCTAAGTGTAAATTAAATAGTTTTAAAGCTCATTTAAAACAATCTAAAGCTCAAATGTAAATGAAAAGTGTAATTAGGACCTTTGTTAAAGCCAAACCAAAGCCCTTTCACAGTGTTGCATACACCAGAACTTCTCTTAGCATTACCCTGAGGAGCTGTGTGTAAAAGCTCAAATGTACAAATCATTCGGATTGGACTTTAATCGGACGTTATCCTGCCAGCCCCCCCTCCAATGTCCAAAGGAGCTGTGAATAGATTCACAAGTAAGCAAGTGGGTGTGTTGATGCTGTTTCTATCATGCAGCTGCAACAAACATAAGAAGAAGAAGAAGAAGAAGAAGAAGAAGAAGAAGAAGAAGAAGAAGAAGAAGAAGAAGAGTCATTGACATGAACACGCCAAAAAAAAGTGGAACTGGAGAGACAAAAAGAGTTGGGCACTTCGGTCGGTAAGGGCTGACACCAAACTCATCAATCCAAGCTCACGGAACGGTAAGAGTTGGTTGTTTATGACAATTATAATACGGGTAGATCAAATCAAGCATTCTGATTGGTTGAGTGAGTCATGGGGTGTACTTTATTCAGCCATAAAGTACTGTACAGCCCATAGAGAGTTCCATATCAGTGCGCACTTAAAATAACAGGTAGATTTAAATTGCGTGACCGTTAGTTGTCAAGCTTGACAGTTGCATGTAAACTTTGATATTGTGACATCCGCAGTAACGACTCGCAGACGTTGGTTTCCTTAACTTGCAGGTTTATTGCTTGAGTGTTCACAGTATTGCAACGGGGCTCTTCGCTAACAGTAGCTCAAACGGAACAGCTATCAAGATCACTTTGCATCCCCCACACTAGCATAACGAACAACAACACACACGTCACTTCCTCCCTAACCTAAAGATGAGGAATGAAAAGGGTTTGATCACAAAATCGTGGTAATTTCCAGTGAGAGATAATTACATCGATAATTTCCCGACGCGAGGCAAGTTCTCTAAACATCATGGAGGAGAAAAATGACGGAGAAAAGACGGACAGAAGCAGCGAGAGCACTTCTTTACATCGGTGGCTGAGTGTCATCCTCCACCCTGCTTTCAACCGGCAGTCAGTTTTATAGTCCCGTATGTGCGTCCCGCATGTGTATGGCGGTAACCACCATTCACATGCGGGACTATTTTCTCTGTCACTGAAATGCGATACACAACGTTTGGTGGCTACAACTATTTTGTGCTGAAAGGGAGCTTACTATTACTATTCATAAAGTCACAGGTACCCGTATTATAAAAGCAATAAGGTACTTGAGGCAGTACTGTGTCGTGCAATAATGTACTATTCAAGGGTGTTGTTAGGCCCGAAGGCAGTACTTCAGTGAGTACAGTGTTATCCCAACTGATTGATATGAAAGCCCAAACTATGAAAATAAATTAAAAACCTTGAAGAGCCGAAGTCTGTAGTTTCTCCCAAAAACATAGAGCGAAGTCCTCCTGATGTGTAATAGGTATTCTGATTTACACTCGCAAAATCATGCCATGATGAAAAAAATGAAACAATCTGCCAGCAGCTAATTGAAACTGTGTTTGTCGTTGTCACAACTATGTTAAAATCCTCCTTCCTGGAAAGCCTTTTTTTCTACTCCACCTCGCTTTACATCTTTGCTTGTTTTGTCACAAACATTCACCCTTGAGCTACAGATTAGCAATTCCAGCTCTTTGTGAAGCTGTACAAAGCCTGAGCAATTAAAGGCTCTTCTCTCGTTGAACAAGCTCTAATCCAGACATGCTTTTATTGCATTTGATTTTGCTCGCTGCTTGTGCCAAAAGCGCTGAGAGACAGGGACCCTGCTCTTGCTTTAAGTGTAGAAATAATCAGTGAGGATTCAGACTCTGCTCAGGTGCTGTCACTTCACCAGACAGAACAATAATTCATGTAAAAAAAAATAAAAAAACAGACCTAGAGAGAAGCTTGGATCAACCTATCAAACAACAGCAAATGGAATCGTTTGGCAGCCTTACGTCTCAGCAATGCCAGGATCTGTGATTTAGAGGGAAAGTGCTTTGAGACGATACAAAGCGATGCTCTCTATACTGGATATGTGTGACCTAGCATGAATTCATTCAGACCTGTGCAAATGGTTGAATGCTAACTTGAAACCAATTGATAACTGCATGTTGTGGCGAGCACACAGGTGTATGCTGTTAATGCTGTGGTGAAACAGAAGTGGCCATTGCTAGTGTCTGTGTGCATAGATAACAAGCACCAGTAGAAGCACTGTTCAAAGTGCTATATGACAAACTGTAAAAGACAAGTAGCACCATTTTTACGTTCACAAAACATCGTCCTTATGTGTAAATTCCAGGAGTACATTTCTTCAAAGTGTAAAATATAATAACAAAAAACACATGTTACTATGTATGAGAGCCTTTGTGTGCTCTCTGGAGTTCAAGCTTAATAAAACAATAGGAGTGTGGCTAGCATACCTTCTCTAGACGGCTTACATGTAAGTGTCAAAGTATCTCAATGCTCCAGGGCGGGGTGATTATCAAATGTCAGAGAAAATTATATTGTTCTACTAATAAATGTAGTCTAAATGAATGGTTAAGACAGTTTTTTAGTTGAAAATATCCTCAAAAACATACCAGCACAGGTCATTGTTTCGAACATCAATTTGAATCTTTTATATGTAATTGGGTGATTTTTTTTCAATAACATAAAATATCTATAATATGAGATCTAGATAATATGAACGGCATCACCCAGACCTAGTGTACACTCCTCTCATCTTTGGTCTGTGTCTCAGACCAAAGAGACACAGACTTTCACATTTTGGTTGTAATTGCATGCTTGAAACATTTTAAGGAGCCATAATTATTATGAGACAGAAAAACTGGTTTTTCCAGCACGACGTGGCCATGGAGGCCTAAAGTGACAAAAGAAATCCAACAGTTTTATAATTCTTCTATTTTGTCAATTCATTGATCATATTTTTCTGATGGTTATTTCCACACTATCCACATGTGACAACTTAAGTATAACTGAAAGGTCAGTTCACCAAAATAACCCAAATAGTTTGTCTCTGGAAGGACTTTTTACTCAAGAAATACTTGTTGTGAAGACTATTGACAACATTTAAACCCAGATTTAAACTGGGAATGTGACGTTTTAAACCACAAGTTTTAAAGGTCATGTTCATTGATTTGGGGAGCACAAAAAGAAGACCTTTAACTCAAATTATGTTTGTGTGGAAGCAAAACATATCTCAAAACCTTGTCACCTGAAACTAAAAATCTCTGCGTACCACTGGAAGTAAAAAAGAGAAAATATAACTGACTGTCGTTTGACGACCATCAGTCAGACTGAGATTTGATATTAACTCTCTTCAGACTGTTGGCTGCACAGTGTCTGTCAGCTCTACTGCACTGTACTGCCTCTGTCCAGCAGCTACAGCCCAAATGCCATCTTGGATCCGTCCACCTGCTGTCTCCATCAATCCAAAAATGCAACAGCATAACCGTACAAGATGTCCCTGGTGACAGATTGCTCCAAAAAAACTAAACAACGTGGAGACTATTTGACTTCATCAGGGGGTTGGGGGCAAGAGAAGGAGAGGGGCTGCAAGAGAAAACAACCACTAGTAAGAGAAAAGGTAGCGAGATAATGACAGAGAATGAGATGGAGGACAAGACAAAAAAGTGACCAATATGAAAGGATAGGAAAATTATGAAGCAAAGTTATTACTTAGGCTGTGTCAGGAAGCTCCAAGCTAAGCAATCAGCGGCAGAATGCTGTAAATGTGGAGAAGGAGGAGGAGGTCGTATACAATGAGACATTGTCAGGCTGCAATCCAATTAGATGAAGAAATATGAGGGGTGGTGTGCTGAGATGTGGGACCTATCAGCGGCTTGCAGCTTTGGGGAAGATCAAGCACTTCCCCACCATGGCTGCTTACTGCCGGCAAACATGATGAATCACCTGACACACACATACTGTAGACACAAATACACACAGTCAACTCATCACAGCCATTCCAAGGTACATGTGTATTGTTGTAATCATGAATACTGGAGAAACCTCACAGTGGTAGCCATGATCCTCAGGATTGATTGGGTGGAAATGTATTCAAACACTACAAAAAGAAGGTACAGTGATTAAACGCCCACAACCAAGGACAAGGACAAGTGTATATATACATATAGTATAGTCATCAGGACACCTTGTATTTAGCAGTAAACGTTAACTAGACTGTACTTGTGTCAGACTTTTCTAGTCTTCCGACCACTCAAAGCACTACTTGTCATTATTCACCCATCCACATCCATTCATACTCTGATGGCAGGGTCTACCATGCTAGGTGCCATCTGCCCACCAGGATCTATCTAACATTCACACACAAGCAGGAGCAATTTAGGGTTAAGTGTCCTGCCCCACATTAACATGGAGAACCAGGGATCGAACCACCGACGCTTTGATTGAAGAGCGACCTTGCTACACCAATGATCCGGAGTTCTGAGGCACGGGGTTTAGGTTCATCATCGTCATCACCTCAGTTCAGCCAGTTAGCCTCTTGAATTCCAAAGTTGTAAATCGTAGTTCTTTCTTTAAAATATGATATACAAACTGTGTATACCACAATGCAGACACATAAAAAGGAGAATAAGACTCACGCCAGTGAACAAGACTGAAAGTCTACAGACTCGCCTTCTGATGTTTTGCGTGTATTTTGAGATGATGACATCTAATGAAGAAATCTAATGATGATGTGAGCGGGTTTAGTTGCATGCAGACTGACCAAGCGGCAGTATTTGACGGGTTGGGTGTGAGAACTGGCCCTTGTGGATGTGGTGGTCAGTGGTACCTCTAGAAACCTTCTCTGCAGAGAATGTGATGAATCAAAACTATTATTGTGAAGTCCGCAGCCGCCCAAAGAGCAGTGAACACAAATGTTAGACTGAACAATGTTGTGCTGCTGAAGTCCGTTTAGACTCCTTTGATATGAAGGACCTCCTCCATCTTTTCTGTGGAAGTCAGCCACAGAAAAGCTCCACAGCAGGTTGGAGGCATTCAATGAATTCATTCAGTTCAAGTCAAAACTTTTTTTTTCTATTAAGAAACATCATGTTAAAAATAGGGACTAACTATATCAACATCAATAATATTGATATAAATACTAATTTCAGTAAACACAAGCAGCAATTACACAATCCTGAAAACTGTCCAGTAACTCAGATTAACGGTCAGGATATCCAGAGCACTTCTTAAATGTACTGTCTGCACAAAAGAACCAACAACTTGTAGATTTTGCTGAATGTCATTGTCCCTTCTCCCATCTTTCCTGCCAGTTTTCAGTGTCTATTGTCAAATAAATTAAAATATAAAAAAGCAAAAAAACTGTCCTCAGAACCAAAATAAAAGGATGTGGGGGAGAGAGTTTTTAAAACAGAGGAATGAGAAGGACATGGCTGTGTACAGAGAGAAACTACGTCATGTTATTCCAAAGAGAAAGAGAACAGCGTTTCATTTGGGGATTCAACCCATTAATTCCCCCCTGCTCCCCTAGACCACAGCATGACAGAGCTGCTGTCATTAATTCTGTAGAATGGGGTGAAGATGAGAAAGGCAGCGAGTCACAATCTTCACAGCCACATATATGGAGCCCAGCCTCCTTTCATCTCTCCCAGACAGAAACACAAAGATACCATCTGCTATGCCTGAAACCTATTTCTCTGTACCATTAGGAGCTGGAATGGGGTCCTTCAGAGGACTTGTGGGCCCAGGATCATCAAAGCCTATATGTTACTGAGTGATTCACCTGCATCAGAGTTTTCTGCTCACAATTTGGCTGAAAACCAACGAGTGAAAACTGGATACACATATTAGTCAACTGATTTTGAGCCGGTGAATCGGGTTAGTTCACTTGTTACAAACCACTAGATGCCGTCTAATGAGGAACCGGAACCAAACCTAAATGGTTCAAATACGCAACGCAAAAATGTTCTTCATCATACCATGTTGCCTCCAAAGCAGCAAACCACGAAGTATTCAAGTTAAACTCTAAATATTGTTCTCTCTTGTTGTGGAAGGAAATACTGTTCATTTGTATAACTTAATGGTTAATTAAACTTACGTTAATATTAATTTCACTGTGAACAAATGAAAAATTAAACGATGATGAATGATTAATCAATTTTAGTAATTATTTAATGTATGTTATTTTAACAGTTTATTGTTGCACACATTATAATATATTATATAATATATTAAGTATGTGTTGAAGATTACCAACACCTATAATCCGTGTTTTTTTATAATGTTGCAGCTAGTGATTATAAACTTTGTCAATGGTTCATAATTTGTTTCTGGTCCATCTATATATGTAATGTTTTTAGATGTATTAAAGGTTTACAAATCATTTGGTATTTACTATAGTAATATTTAATATAAAATAGCATAATGTGTTCAACAATAAACTGTTAATAAATAGTTTACTAATGTAATCAGCATGTAATGTCTCAGCTATGATACAAAAACTATTCCTTTAATAAGATTAATAATAATCATAGATAGAATAACTATTACTAATAATGTATTATTAACATAAGCTTAGTTAACTATCAATTTAACATGTATTAATTATGCTTATTGTAAAGTGTTACCGGAAAGAAATGCAAATGATACCTTTTAGGACTTGACAAAAGATATTTACTCAAGTTCCACTCAATATTAACCCCATCCATGCTGCAATTCCATGTGCTGTTCAGACTTTTTCAATCTGAATGTCATGTTTTTCAAGTTTCAAAATCAATAAAAACCCTATCTTTGAGAAAAAAGGAATTATTTCCTTTGTAAAGGTACACTGTGATGCCTTGAAGGTTGTACTGTGCAGTCATGTTGAACAACAGAAGCAATAAGAAAGCAAAGTGTACAGTAATATGTTTCTCCACATGAGGATGGGATATATAGACGTGTACTCTCTAACAGGAAAGAGAAAATAGCAAATCACACAAAACATAAGCCCTCGATCAATATGTGGCAGGTTAAGAAGCAATGCCTTTGTTCAGAGAATAAAGAGGCAGCTCTATTCCCACTGTTTGGAATGCCGCTGATGCTGCGTTGTGTTCCACATAGCTGCCCGCCTTCACCAAACTGACAGCCACAAAAATGAGTGTTTACTGCTCTCCGGTGGAACAAGATAAGCCCACATATGAGCCTCTCCACTCCAACAGGTCGAGAGGAGAGCCATCTCAAAGAGGCAGAAGGCTGCATGAAGGAGATGAGGGGGGATAAAGAGGCGGAGGTCAGACCCAGAAAGGGAAATTTAGAAAGCAACGGGCAACATAGTTTAACATGGTACGAGTGCTTCTGACCGGCACATGGTTATCACAGCAAGCTCTGTACGATGAGCGCAGTCTTATCTGCCATGCTGTGCTCCAATTCAGTTGATACATCACCACTGTTATCCCCATAACACACATCATGCAACATGCATTTGGCATTTTAACTTTGGATTAAAGATGCTTTTTGAGGCTACAGTAACTCCAAGCATCCACTGGCTGTAACAGGAAGGTATCTGTGAGACAGCTGCTGGAACTGTCCATTCAAATTAATACACATTAGTTATGACCAGACTTAAACTATAATTACAAAGATAGACAAACGGGATGTGATATATAAATGTAAAAACACACAAAGCTTTAAAAATACATTAATAATAAATATACAAATACATAATATTTAAATTAAAGTTCAGTAATATTCCAAATCTATTTATGATGTATGTATTTAGTTGTATTTTTTTTTTAATTCCTAGTCAAGGTTATGGAATGATTGTGTTCTTGGTTAATACAAACTAATGCTGACCGTTGGTTGGAGATGGGATGTGTGGTTTTCTTTGTCAGTCACATTATTTGTTCAGTATCCACCTCTACCACCTCCTTCCTATATTTTTCTCCAGCTGTGGTAAAAACACATCTGCCTCCTAGTCCTGACAGACGAGTCATTAGCATGAGGTTGCGTTGGCTCTAGAGTAGCAACCATAGCTCGCTGTAGCTTAACCAATGGCACACGAGCAGTACGTGTGCAAGAGACTTTTGAAAATGTTGAAGTGGCCTCACATTCATATGCCAAATGACCTTAATGACATTGCACGCCCTGTTATGGTAGTTTGATTTATTTATTTTCCCCACCCACATTCCCAAGACACACCCTACTCTGCCTCTGATTGGTTTTCTAGCCAATCAGAGGCAGCCTACTTTTCAAGTTTATGATTGTATTTGGGGTTTCTACTAAAACCTGTTTACATGCTTTAATGTTCAAAAACACTATTTTCCTTATACTGTACCTGTATTCAACCCCTCCCGGAATAATAAGAAAAGAATAATCAATAAAATTGATTAATACAATTAAATTACAGTCTGTAGAGCATACGACATCTACTGTTCTTGGACTCTCCCATCAGAAAATAAATAAATTCTTTAACTGGGGAAAAAAAAGTAAGACACAGAGAGCAGAGGTACAGTACATTCGGATTAAAATTAATGAATAAATAAATACCATATGTTCATAAAGGAGTATAAGATCCAAGCTTCAAAACCTCTCCATCATTTCATACTACAGCATTCATTAATTAATATATTTTCCTGTTACAATAATTATAAATTTGGTTGTTTAAAAATAGATGAGCAGGAATGGGACCAGTTGTGACTGATTCAGCTTTTACCTGAAGCCATCAGAAGATAGAGGGGAGGGTACACTTAGATGTGCTTGTAGCTGTTTGAGGAATTAGGCGGCCTGACAAGTGTGACATTTGAGTGAAGCCAGTGGAGTGGAACGGAAAGGACTGTCAACATCCAGTGACTCAGAGAGCGGAGGGAACCCAGAGGAAACACTGCTTAATGGATCGTGGCTATCTGGATCATGGACCATGCCTACTACTCATTATATGAATCATTTCTGTCATATTCATTGAATGTGCTGTAACTCTGTTACGTTATTCATTCTGGCCACATGACATCTATTGCTTCTGTTCATCCGGGGAGAGGGATCCTCCTCTGTTGCTCTCCCTCAGGTTTCTTCCCCTTTTTTCCCTGTGAAAGGGTTTTTACTATCTTTATTGGGGGAGTTTTTCCAGATCCGATGTAATGTCCCGGGACAGGGATGTGTACAGATTGTATAGCCCTCCGAGGCAAACTTGTATTTGTGATGTTGGGCTATATAAAATAAACTGAATTGAACACTGGAGCTGTAGAGACCGTTGAACTTCAAATAGAAGGGCACACCGGCAGCAACAAGGGCACTCAGTGGGAAAATAAGCCATCGCTGATGTCTTACAGGGTCCAGTCTTGTTTCACCAGCCAGAATGGAAGCGATCCTTGATTTCCCGAGTGCAATTTTTAATCACTGAAGTGGAAAAGAAGGATAGCCACAGGGAATAATGTGGGAGAAAACAAACAAACAAGCCAGTTATATGTTTTGGGCTGAGTTTAACATCATCTCTAACAGTAAAGCAATCAGAGGAGTTTGTTTAGTGGAATGAAAATGGGAAATATCTCACTCTGGCCTGATTAAAGTACTTCCCCGCTATGCAATCTGCATTTCAGTGCAGTGACCAGAATAATTCAAATGTTTGAATTAGTCACAAAGAGTGGGCAGCATGTGGAAATTGCGTTTGATTCATCAGGAGGAGAGGAAAGAGGGAGGCTTCATTCGCCTTTTGGCTGAGAGGAACCCGTCAGCAGGGTCAAGCTTCCTGTCCGTCTTATCGAGGAGCACTACCTGACGATCCCCAACACATGGGAGATAACTGACAGCAGACAACTACTGATTCAACCGGAGATGGGCGTGCACACCTTGAGTCTCTCATCTCGCTGCGACAGGCAGCCAAACCGGGTGGAGATAACAAGAAGGGAAAGCAGACTCGGGGAACCCTGCTGCGGTCTGTGTGGATATGTTTCTCTCAACAGTTGCATGTCGGTTTAATCAGACAGTGAAGAATTACAGCTGAAACAAAAAGCTGTAAGAGGGGAGGGAGATGGAGAAAATGTTGGTGACAGCTGCACCAGCAGTGACAACTCTCATATATATAGTGTCAACATAAAAGACAACATCTGGACTGATGAAGAGCTCGTGCCTGTGTTGTTGTAAAAATGAAAACCTGAAAATCTCAATGGGTATCATGTTACTTTTTCCCCTTGTTTTACAACGCTTGAGCAGGTTTTAAGAGATGTAGAACGTTCCTATAAGCAGCTGTAATTTCTAGTTTTAAAATTGAATCAGTCAAAATGAATGGATGGATGAATATCTACAGTACTGCAGGTTTTGAGGCTAATTTGAGTTTTAGCACAGTATGTGGGGAAATATATTTAGATCCTTTATGGGATAAGAACGGAATTATTCCATGTTTGACTTTCACTATTGTCTTAAACAAATCCTATGAGAAGAACCACACCAACAAGGTGTCCGTCTTTCTGACTCCCCTCCAATGTCTGTGTCTCTCAGCTCCAAGCCCATTGTTCCCTACTGAAGAAATACATCTTTAAAACAGGCTCACAAATATATAGTTTAATATAATTAGTTTCCGAAGCAGATAAATGGCAATTCCACTTTATTGCAAACAGTTTAAGATATATAACGGTAGATGAGCACATACACTTCCATGCAATTCTCAAAATACTAATAATCTGTATACTGACAGACACACAAAGCTTGATGTTTTTGGGGTATCTGTTCTGAACTTGTGTTTAAAAAATAGTGAGAATTAATGGCGAGTAATGAAGTTCTTACTGTAGCAGCAGACATTTCACATTCATACAACAGAGTACTGTAGTGCTTCAACTGCAATGACAGCATCCTTAATTTAATGCAAGCAAAGATTTGCAATTGCAAATGCAATTAACAAATCAATTATGTTCCGCTGATTACTCTTGATTAATAATTACAGAGCTCAGGGCCCGCTCTGTTCTTGAACATTCATTCAATAAGCTTATTTGTGCATAGCACTGGCTTGCGGCTTCTGCTGTGCAGAAGCAGGTCCTCGGCCTTCGTTTCCCGTCTCACTGACAAGAAGGCCTGTTAAACACACTCACAGGGATGAATGGGCCATCTGAGATAGCAGGAGTTACATCAGCCACATGACACGCAAGGCACGTATATGGCAAGACTTTGAAGACCAAACCAGGCCCTGCTGTTTGTAAGTCTTTTTGACCAGCATGTATATCAGGTTGATACCTGACATAGCCTGCCTATAGCCAGGGCTCTCAAGTTTTTAAGACAGGTAAGAGTGACATATATTAAATAGCCTAGAGTTTTTTTTCAGCATGAGAAATACGATGTGTGGCGGGAGGGCGTGACTTAAGACCGAAATGCGTGACAGTCACGCTCAATGCGTGACACTTGAGAGCCCTGCTATATCTAATAAGATGTGACATCTTAACTGTCAAAACCTCTGAAATAGCATTTTATTTCTGCTTTTAGGCTTATTACCTCCTGAACACTACATGTAAGTTCACTAAGAACCTGTAGTTTTTGTGTTTTGTGTGTTTTTTATGTAAATAAAGTTGAATCGGTAGGTGCCTTCCTTGTGCCCAGTCAGGTAATTTCAGGATTTATTATTATTATTTGATTTGATGTCTTCCCGCATCATAGGAGACGGTTGGCTGAGTTCGGGCGGAACGCTGCCACCAAGGGTGTGCCGCTAGCCGGCTCGACTACCTGCTGTTTTGCGCCGGTTTTCACCTAAGCCATGTTTTGTGCACCAACCTGGTTTCCTACCGGTGACTGCTTCGGCTGTGTCGGCCTGCTGCGTCGGCCGCAGAGCTGAACCAGCCCGGCGCCCCACCTCGTGTGGGGAACGCCATTGGACTGGTGTTGAATGAACTAATTATTTTAGCGAGCCCTTTTATAATAGATTACCCCTGTTCTTGGTTGTCGTTTGTCCCTTATTTGCCTTTTGTTTATTTTTATTTTGTTTCCCCGTTGCCTTTTGTTTCTTATTTGTCTTTTGGTTGAGTTTCCTTTGTTGGGAGAACCGGAGCCTGAGATTAATTGCTTTTCTGTGTGTTTGTAGGTGAGGCTGGACCGAGGTGGTGGGAGTGGTGCTTCCGGGTGTTGGGGTCCACTCACTGGTGCAGTTCCTCCCCCCCTTGGTCAGTCCCAGCCCTACACTCCTTTTTAAAGTAACGGCTCTTTTTATTATGTTTAATTGTGTATCTTCTTGATTTTCTTAGTAAAGGCAAAACAGCAGCTGTTTCTTGGAGTTTCTTGTGAGTCGGTGGCAGGTTCTGGTAACGTATTCGGCTAACCTATTTTTGTTATTTTCGTTATTTTCGTGCCCATTCACCTCAGAGTCCCACTTCACTGACCCATTTGTAGTAATGGCAGAAGATCTGCAAGAGTTGTGGGCCCTAATTGCCCAGTTGACAGCAGATAATGAGAGGCTACGCCAGGAACAGGATTCCACCCTCCCTGGCCCGAGTACCAGTCAGCCTACTTCTGCGCCACCGACTGCTCCTGTCAATACTAGTGCCCCTGATACAGAGAGACTAATGTTTGAACCCAGAGACAGGAAATGCCCTATGTTTAGGGGCCAGTCAGGTATAGGGTTGAATGAGTGGAGTGAGGAGGTGCAAGCATGTATGAGGGCACGAAGTTTGTCTACCTCCATCAGGCATTCTTTTTGTTTGATCACTTGGAAGGAGAGGCACGTGAGCAAATCAAATTCCGCTCTAGTGCAGAACGAGGGGATCCAGATAAAATAATTGCTGCGTTACAGGGGTTGTACGGGTGTTCAGAATCTTATGTAGCCTTGCAGGAGGCCTTCTTTTCCAGAAGACAAGAAGAAGCGGAGACCTTACAAGAGTTCTCCCACGCTTTGCTGAGCCGTATGGAGGCTGTAAAACAGTGCGCACCTAGCGAGATGCTAAATGCGGAAGTGTTGTTGAGAGACCAATTTGTGGAGCATGTTCTAGATGGCGCCCTCCATCGTGTTCGTATGGGGGAAGCCGACCGCAGCGTTGCTTGACGTCAGAGGGGAGGTAATTAGGTGGGAACAGGAAGGTTTGCCAGGTGGCATGAGAGGCCGAAGTCACTCTGTTCCCGTGGTTCTGGATAGACAGTATGGTGTTCATGGTGGTTCCCCAGGGTTGGTTAACTCACCCCAGTGGTCTGAGATGAGTGACATGTTGAAACAGCAGCAACAACAGTGAAATCAACTTACTCAAAGCATTGCTCTTTTGCAGAACTCTCAACCGCGCAATCGTGTGCCTCGTCAGGGCCGAATAATATGCAGGCGCTGCCTGGTCACTTTGCCAGAGTGCAACGGGTTGCACGTCCCTCCCCACCTTCAGTCCTCACAGGCCCCGCCACAGTCTGGTAGGCAGTCCCATCCAGCTCAGGCTTCGGAAAACTATCACCCACCGGACTGCAGAGCCACAGTTCGGTTGGGCCCTCTACTGGCTCCGGGTTCGTGCAGAGAAGGGCAGCGGAAGCCTCCAAGTTGGTGTCCTCGTGTCCATAGATGGATGTTGATATGGGTGGAATTAAGGAGCCTTGCTTGATGGACACATGGTGTCTACTGTCACCGAGAGCTTCTTCCTCAAGCACTTTGAGCCGTGTGGTCAAGAACGACTCCAATCTTGCCACTGGCTGGAGCTTAGAGCTGTTAATGGGTTGCCCATTCCTTACATTGGTTACCTGGAACTAGACGTGGAGCTTTGTGGCAAGTCGATGCCACGCAGCGGGGTGTTAGTCGTAAAGATTCCCCCCAACCCCCCGGCAATTTGCCCCGTCCGGTCCCTGGTGTGTTGGGGATGAACGTGATCCGTAGGTGCTACAGAGAGCTCTTCGGGCAGCATGGCGAAGCTTTGTTTGATTTCCCCCCAGTACTGCAGGCAAAGTAAAGATCCAGGGTAAGAAGGCTTCTCGTATCCCAGGCGGCACGATGCAAGTAGTGGCGGCTACGTGTGCTGAGCAGTACTCGGGAGCCACTGTGTTGTTCGAACCCCCTGAAACTGGCTTACCTGCTGGGCTGCTTGCGTCACCTGCCCTGGTTCGAGTGATACGAGGCACAGCCTACATACCGATTGTTAATGTGGGCACCACTGATGTGTTGCTTTATCCCCGCACCATTGTAGGCACCTTGGGTACTGTTAATGTTGTCAGTCTGCCCACAGGAGTCACCGAGAAGCCATCTAGTGTAGCCACAGTGGCATCTCAGTCCGTTCTTCCAACGGTGACTGACCAGCTGGAGGCCATTGACCTGTCGTCCTTGTCGGCGGAAGAGAAGGATCAGGTGAGGTCTCTTCTTGGGAAGTACACTTCAGTATTTTCTGTGTATGAGGGGGATTTGGGTTGTACCAACTTGATCACCCATGACATTCCGCTCTTGGATGACGTCCCTGGAAGACAACGCTACAGGCGTAACCCGTCATCAGAGTATGAGGTAGTAAAAGAGCATATCAATCAGCTATTGGAAGCACAGGTAGTCAGGGAGAGTAGCAGTCCCTATGCTTCCCCTATCGTTCTTGTGAAGAAGAAGGATGGTAGTCTGCAACTGTGCGTTGACTACCGCCAACTTAACAGCAAGACCAGAAAGGATGCTTTTCCTCGTATCGAGGAATCTCTGGATGCACTGACAGGTGCTCGCTGATTTTACACCGTGGACCTGGCCAGCGGGTATAACCAGGTTCCAATGGCTGAGCAAGACAGACCCAAGACAGCATTTTGCACCCCATTTGGTCTGTTTGAGTGGAACCGCATGCTCTTTGGACTCTGCAACGCCCCCAGTACCTTCCAGAGGTTAATGCAATGTCTATTCGGTGACCAACAGTGTCAGTCCTTACTTCTCTACCTTGACGACATTTTAGTTTTCTCTTCCTGAGTATAACAACATCTATTCAATTCAATTCAGTTAATTTTATATAGCCCAACATCACAAATACAAGTTTGCCTCGGAGGGCTTTACAATCTGTACACATGACATCCCTATCCCGGGACCTCACATCGGATCAGGAAAAACTCCCCCAATAAAGATAGTAAAAACCCTTTCACAGGGAAAAAAAGGGGAAGAAACCTGAGGGAGAGCAACAGAGGAGGATCCCTCTCCCCGGATGGACAGAAGCAATAGATGTCATGTGGCCAGAATGAATAACGTAACGGCGTTACAGCACATTCAATGAATGTGACAGAAATTATTCATATAATGAGTAGTAGGCATGGTCCATGATCCAGATATCCACGATCCATTAAGCAGAAGGAGGTAGAGAGGAGGGGCATCCCAGGGGCAGTGGGAGGAGAAAGCAGGGCCATGGCAGCTGGCAGGCCTGGTTCCAGGTTGGTTCCATCAGCAGGGCCATGGCAGTAGGCAGGACCGGCTTCAGGCCAGTTGCATCAGCAGGGCCAGGGGGGAGCACCAGGGTCCTCCGCCTGGTTCCAGGCATTCTGGATCAATTGGAGAGATCCAAGGGATTTACCGGAGCAGCCTAATAATACAGAGTTACCGAAATACTGGCTTGAGGTAACAAATGCGTGAATCAATGTTTCTGCATCGCTTTGTGACAGGATGTGCCGGATCTTTGAGATGTTCCGTAGTTGAAAAAAAAGCGGTCCTTGAGATCTGTTTCACGTGAGAGCCAAAGGACAGGTCCTGGTCAAAGATAACTCTGAGATTCCTTACGGTGGTGGTAGATGCCAGAGCGATCCCATCCAGAGAAACCATATCATCGGATACTTGATTTCTGAGGTGTTCTGGCCCGAGTAAAATAACTTTAGTCTTGTCCGAGTTCAGCAGCAGGAAGTTGCAGGTCATCCAGGTTTTGATGTCTTTAAGACACACTTGAAGTTTGGCGACCTGGTGGGTTTCATCTGGCTTGATCGACAGATATAGTTGAGTATCATCGGCATAACAGTGAAAGTTAATGGAGTGTTTTCTGATAATATTGCCTAAAGGAAGCAATAAAGAATATAAGGTGAATAAAATTGGTCCAAGCACAGAACCTTGTGGAACTCCATGGCGAACGGCAGTGGTAACCGAGGCCTCATCGTTTACAAATACAAACTGAGATCGATCTGATAAATACGACTTAAACCAGCTTAGTGCTGTACCTTTTAAAACCAATCAACTGGTCTAGTCTGTAATAAGATGTCATGGTCAATGGTGTCAAACGCTGCACTAATCCCCTATCTGATGCAACTAGAAGATCATTCGTAATTGTCATTAGTGCTGTCTCTGTGCTATGATGTTTTCTAAATCCTGACTGAAACTTCTCAAATAAACTATTGTTATGTAAAAAGTCACACAACTGATTTGCGACTACCTTCTCCAGTATCTTAGAGGAAGGGAAGGTTAGAGATAGGTCTGTAGTTAGCCAACACCTCTGGATCCAGAGTGGGCTTCTTAAGAAGGTTTAATTACAGCTACTTTGAAAGACTGTGGTACATGACCCAATAGTAAAGACCCATTGATAATATCTAGTAGAGAGGCACTAACTAAAAGGTAAAACTTCCTTAAACAGCTTAGTCGGAACAGGGTCCAGGAGACAGGTAAACAATTTAGAAGTAGAAACCATTTAAGACAGTTGGCCGAGGTTGATGGTAAAAAATCCATCCAGACACCCAACAAGGCCCACAGCCTCCTCCATGGCCTGCCCACCTGAGGATGGACCGGCAGTAGTCGAGAGCAGGAGATCACCGATCCTGTGATGAGTAGTAGGCTCCTCTGGCATTACGGAGGGCCTTCTTATATGTTCTCAGACTATCCCGCCAAACCAACCGCGACTCCTCCAGACCATTGGAACGCCATATGCCTCAAGCTTCCGTGATGCTTGCTTTAATATACGGGTCTGAGGGTTATACCATGGAGCGAGCCTCCTTTGCTTGAGGGGCTATCAAGTCCAGTGTCACTCTCAATGAGCCAGTAGCACCATCAACGAGCTGATCAATCTGGGAGGGAGTACACTTAGCACAGGAGTCCTCTGTTATATTGAGACATGGTAATGAATCAAACACAGAAGGAATCGCTTCCTTAAATCTAGTAACAGCACCGTCAGTTAGACATCTGGTGTAAAAAAAAACTCTTGCCTAACGCTGTACAATCCGGTAGTATAAACTCAAAAGTTATACGGCAATGGTCTGATAAAAGAGGGTTCTGAGGTAGCACTACTAAATGCTCCACGTCAATGCCATATGTAAGAACAAGGTCGAGGGTGTGGTTAAAACAGTGAGTCGGTTCCTGTACTCTCTGACAGAAGCCAATCAAATTCAATAATGAGCTAAATGCAACACTAAGGCTATCATTGCTGACATCCACATGAATATTAGAGGTGGTACTGGTTCGGCTGCAGCAGGAGGGTCTTAAGGCGAAACTCTCCAAATGTGTGTTTTTCCAGAAGGAAGTGCTTTACTTGGGTCGGGTCATGTCATCTTGGACAAGGGTGTCTCCACCGACCCGAGCAAGATCGAGGTTGTGGCTAACTGGCAGCCGCCCTCGACGGTCTCTGAGCTGCGGTCGTTTCTGGGGTTTGCCAGCTATTATCGTCACTTTGTAGAGGGCTTTGCAAAGCTGGCAGACCCTCTCCATAAGCTAGCTAGTGGCAGAGCTAGGAGGCACCAAGGCCAGAAGGAGGGCAGGGCCAGACGTTCTTGAGAAGTGGACAGAGGAGTGCTGGTTTAGTTTTAGTGCGTTAAAAGCCAAACTGACCACTGCACCTGTCCTGGTCTATGCTGATTTCTCCTTGCCCTTCAGCCTTGAGGTGGATGCGAGATCTGTAACCCACTGAGTGCAATATGCAGAACTATAGCTTGATGAAACTCGAGTTCTTGGCGCTTAAGTGGGCCATGACCGAGAAATTCAGGGAGTATTTGCTCGGCCATAAGTGCATGCTTTACACAGACAACAATCCATTGAGTCACTTGTCATCTGCTAAACTTGGCGCGACCGAACATCGGTGGGCAGCCCAACTTGCATCCTTTGACTTTGAGTTAAAGTACAGGTCGGGGCGAAGCAATCAGAATGCTGATGCCCTCTCCCGTATCCACCAGGTGAGCTGGACATGGAAGCCATGGTCCCTGGCACCTTGCTTCCGGAACCGTTACAGCGGGCATTGCAGTTGGGGAAGGTTGAGGCAACCCAAGCTGCTGTTTCGGTCTTGCCTAATCGCACACTGTCTGACCTGTGTTCACTCCAGCCGGCTAGTTAGTTATTCAGGAAGTCGTGTTATTCTGGAGACAGAAGCAGCGTCCTAACCATGAGGAGCGGAAACAGTTATCTCAACCTGCATTGGTGCTGCTCCGACAATGGGACCACCTGGTTAAGCAGAACGGGGTCTTTTGTCGCCGGATTTTCCGCCCTGATGGTGCAGCGGCAACATTCCAACTGCTGCTGCCAGCTGTCTTAAAGAACAAGGTTCTAACGGGGATTCATCAGGAGCACGGCCATCAAGGCGTGGAAAGAACGTTGGAGCTATTGCGAGCTCGTTGTTACTGGCCAGTAACTTGCTAAACACTGGCTATGCTAGCCTAGACAGCGTGCTAGCACCAATAGCATGTTAGCATCGATCACTAGCTTGATATTATAACATCAACTTGTATACAATAGGCTATGTAGCCAGACCAAGACATATATTATACATCAAGCTAGTTGACACCTCACACTCAGATAAAATATTTACCTTGACAGACAATCCGTTGAACTTGAAGATCTGAAGACTGAACAGTTTTTTGATTTGTGGAGAAAATATTTTGAGTATTTAAAATACTAAATTACTCAACTCTAAAGTAACTTATTCTGTACAAAAGTGCCCTCTGGTCCCCTCTACCTTACAGGCCCAGTGGCCCCTAATGTAAACAGGTTGATTTAGGTTGCTGTAACCTGCTGCTCAAGCAACAAACAACGATCATTCTCAGCTACACTATGCCATCTTACAAGCAACACATACACTGTTGGAGACGGTCCGCTACATACCCAGTTTGTTATGATGCGAGCAAGAATCAGGTCAAAGTAGGTGATTTTTCAATTTCTGAACCGAAAACACGGTTTTTGGACTGAATATGCTTCATAACATGTCAATGCTTGTGTTTATTGTGATCATTATTTGGATGCTTTACGTCTTCATCTTTCTAAAGATGTGCAGTATTACTCTGGGGGATAAAGGGAAGGCACCGAACAATACAATTAAAAAAACTTGGGGAGCAATCGAGGAGTCATTTTTTGCTCAGACTCTTGACCTTTGATCTTTTTTTTTCGGATTCGTTCGAGATCAAGGACAATAGGGTCTGGTATTCATATCAAGGTCATATGAGCTGTAGAAGCGCTCATTAGTTAAGCAATAACCAATGTTCTTTATATCTACAATGCAATCTCAGAGAATGTTTTCTACCTTTTCATTTCACAAACAGTCCTCCTCGTCAATGACAAGTCACAGGAGAAGTACCGAGGGTACATCACAATGTGAAAGGAAGACTAGATCACTTACAGGCTGAATAAATAATTCAGATTGCAGCATCAGCAAAGCAGATTTTTATGAAGCCTCAGAAGACAAGGTGACACCTGCGAGGAAAAGCAGCCCCTTTGTTCCCTTTGTTTATTGGGAAAAGTAGCTGAACATTTAATTTGTATACTCTATATGCCTCTGTCAGAAAAATCAGAAAAGCTACAGAAAGGAAATAAGATGTGTATACGAAGATCGCCTATTCGAGTGAGAGCTCTTCAAAGACGGCTGTTGGTGCGCATCTGGAGAAGGGTAACTGCGACCACTCTGACTTGACAGAGCAGCTTGACACGTGTCTGTCAGAGTGTATTTATGTGAGTCAGCCTTTTCCCACATATATTAAGTCCAAACACCGTTCCACCATGACTGATGACCATTTGCTACCAGCAGCTACTGTCCGCTATGACTAATTAAAAATTAGACTGCATGTCTTCAGGCCTGGAGTCTCATCAAACATGTGAAACCTGGAAAGGATCTTATAATGTGGAGTAAGTTACATCGGTTTATGCATTCATGGCGAAGGATCAAACTTCTGCGATGCTCCAACACGACGCCGTTCAACAGATCCTTACAATCTTCAATGTGATGCATTATCAATGTCTTAAGTCTCTTCCGACGTATTTTGAGAGGGATCTGAATAACATGTGAGGAGCACGGTATACAAGTAGAAAACATGAAACTTCCTGTTGCCTCTAGGTGGCGCTATGACTAGGATGAAAAAATATCATATGGATGTCTTCAGGGTCAGGAGGTCATGACATATGAGAAATATGGAGCAGGTTACATTATGTACGGCCGAGCTAAAGCAACTTCCATTTTCATGGAAAATGGTGTCTCTTTGCTGTGCGCTCACATAGTTCGATATTTTTAAAATCCTGAAATAACTTTTCCCTGCAAAGGTCTCAACATCATATTGCCCGAATGTGAAATCAATCGTGTTTAATCTCTAGGAGAAGTTCGTCAGAATACAAAGCCTGAAAACAACAACAAAAAATTGAGCGGTTCACTGCAATGTGGGTACGTTAACCCTCTGGGGGCAGGGCGATGCGGGCGGGCAGGTGTTTAAGTTTTTAATAAAATGATATCATCACAATAATACGTCACAGAGATATGGTTTCCACTTCCGCGTCTGAGCATCTGTGCATGGACGTGTCTTACGACGTGTGCAAAGCTTCAATGTGAGTCAGAAGATGCCAAGCAAAGAGTCCTGAGAAAAGCTATATTGGAGGGGACAGACGGCGCAGTTTGTAAGACCGTAACTAACGTTTGTTTGTTGACGATAGCTTCGTAGCGTTAGCACGTCACTAGATAGCCCCGTTTTGGATGTCTCTTCCGTGTCTACGACTGAACGGTGCATACTCAACTGTTGTCTCTATCACCGTTAACTTTCTTACAGTGAACTTAGTAAGCCTAGTAGCGTTGAATCTCCGTTAATCGTTACTACAGTAGTGCTTATGTCACATTAGGTGCTGCTAACACGGTGAGAGCTAACGGAGATAGTTGACTACAGCTATGAGCGGTGGGTAATCAACTGTTGTCTCTATCACCGTTAACTGTCAGCAGTCTCCCTGTCCGTCTGCCTGCCAACACATCACCATAGCAGGCCTCAAAGCCAGCCACAGCTCATCATCCCCACCATATAATAATACATTTGTTTTTTGACATTTATTTACATGTGTCGACCATTTTATTCATATATTCCACTGCTTTGTGAACCTAAGACCTTTGGTAAACCAATTTCCATCATCAAAACCGATATACCACATGAGTAAAGTTATGTTTTCACAACAAATATGAAACATTTCCAAAATCAAGATTCAATTTTTCAGCTTTAGTCATATTTTCTCTTTACACTTGTGCCTTGGGACAATGGTGCCTCATTATATAGATAGCTGAGATTCTTCTGTAATTTGTATATGTATGTATGTATCATATGCAAGTGACTTTAAAAAGGGAAATTTAAAAATTATGTAAAATCAAGAAAATTACCCCAGAGTGTTAAGGGACACGATGTTGACATATGCTACAAAGTTTGTAAAGATAGGCAAAGTAATTTGGAAGTTATGTGTATTGACATATTGAGGTTATATATATATATATATATATATATATATATAGTAGGTTAATTGGTTAATAACTTCTGAACGCAATGAGATAAACAAAGTGGAAGATATACTTTGATCACATTGAGCCAATGATTATCCACAGAACATTTCGTAAGAAATGGACCCAGCGTTTAGGAGGAATGAGCAAAAATTAGTTTTTTACAAAATTCAAAATGGTGGAACATTTAATTAGGCGCATTTTAATTTCACTGGATACCTTTTTTGTAGAGCAGTCCCACCCGGACATGTGTGCAAAATTTCAAGTCAAATCGGCCATAGTTTGTCAAAATGCGTTGGCTTCAACCTAAAGGGGGCGCTATAGAGACATTTTCTCCGACTTTTGTCCGACACCCCAATAAGATTGAATTTTTCACCAAGTCGGATGGGTATGCACATTTTGAATGGTATAGGTTTATCCCAAGCACCTCGTTTTCCTGCGCACATAGTGCAAATAAGAATAATAATAAACAATCGAATAACAATAGGGTCCTCCGCTCTGACTACGTCAGTGCTCGGGCTCTAATAAACAAACATTTGAATTTCAATTGGGTCTCCGCCCTGACTATGTCAGTGCTCGGGCCCTAATTATAACAATTCATCCTCTGAAGAACATTAATGTGCTCAATAAATTTAGGGGTAATCCAGCCACTAATTTGAAGTATTTCATCTGGACAAGTGAACAATGGCGCTGGAGCAAAGCTCCAGGAGGTTTCCAACAACTTTAGGATTAATCCTCCACGAATATTTCAAGCGAGTTTCAACCAGCCAACCAATGTCTTCATAGTTGAAATGTTCTCCAGCAATTATGTCAATAACAGGGATATACAAAAGTTCAATAATCAAAAGAGCAAACATTTGAACATGGCCCTCCATAAAGCTATAGCTAAGTTTAGTCTGACTTAATTAAATCCTTGAGGGAAATCACTTGTCTGAAGTGTCTGCTTATGGTTAACGACCGGACATGAAATACGATTGACAATTTCTTCTTTCCTGTCTTTCAGTATTTCAATTCCTCAGTGATTTACACATCATTACCTATGACTTGAGAGGTCCACAGTTCTAAAAAGGTAAAAACCAACAAGTTTAACATTCATGAGATGAATAAGGCTTACTTTCACTCACACACAAGTACACGCACAGCATCATTGTGAGTGATGGGCCATGCCGGGCTCCTCCACTCCATCACCTGCCCATCTCCACGACATCTCCATTTACTCACCACACCTCAGCAATACTCATACAGTGAAGAGAAAACAGAAAATACTTGCGCAGTAAAGTATTTTGATTCCACAGCTATGGCCAGGAGAATCAAATGCATTTTGTCTGCATTCTGGGTCATTTTAATTTTAGCCATCTATTTCTAACTTGTGCTAATCTAATATCATATCGGTCCCTCAGCCAGGCACAATGCCATGAGTTGTGATTGGATCTTCATGAGTCTCGGCTTCATGAGTCTCGGCTGTGAACCCGAAAAGACTTTTCTGAGACTCTAATTTGACTACACTAGCTTTCTATTTTGGCTTTATATTGATCAATACATATCTGGTAGTGACGGTATCACTTTTCCATGAGATACGTTGGGCACACAGGATGGTAGAGTTACTGCCTCTTAATAACTCACCAGCCATCCTCAATGCAGGGCCCTCACCTAATGAGGCAGTACCCTCTTCTTTATTCAACTTATTAGTTGGAATGCTTCAGCAGTCCAACTATTGTTATCTACTTCTTTATTCAACTTATTATTAGTTGGAATGCTTCAAGCAGTCCAACTTTTGTTATCCACTTCTTTATTAGTTGGAATGCTTCAGCAGTCCAACTATTGTTATCCTCTTCTTTATTAGTTGGAATGCTTCAGCATTGAAGCATTCCAACTATTGTTATCCTCTTCTTTATTCAACTTATTAGTTGGAATGCTTCAGCAGTCCAACTATTGTTATCTACTTCTTTATTCAACTTATTATTAGTTGGAATGCTTCAAGCAGTCCAACTATTGTTATCCTCTTCTTTATTAGTTGGAATGCTTCAGCAATGAAGCATTCCAACTATTGTTATCCTCTTCTTTATTCAACTTTTTCTTCTATTTCTTCCGTATATATTTTGGACCTCTAAAACTTCTTCATATATTCAGCTACAGAAACCGTTCAACTATTACAATATTCAGCTACTTAAGGACACGGTGGTTATATCTCTTCATATGTTTAACTATTCAAATTGTTGAATTATTAGCTTTTTATGAAAATTAAAATGATAGGGAGCGGATAGGGAAAATCTTCAAATCCTCTTCAACTTCAAAAGCTTACAGGTTCTGCATACGTTCAGCTAAAGACACCATTTAAACTTCTAAAATGTTGACAAAACTATTATTCTATCATTTCAGATTTCTGATATCTTTTATAGTTTTTTAACTGTCAGCGTTTTCATTTCATGCTTTTTTAGCAACTTTTCGGACTTTAACATGGGTGTGTATGGCGCAGCTCAGAGTGGTGATGTCACCGCTAGAGGGGACAGAACCTTGAGGATTTCGCCAAAAAAGTATTTGCTTTTTGCCATCTCCTCCACAATACTAAGTCTTTGGGCATAATTTATACATCAAAACATAGGAAATCTTGTCTTACTTCGTAAACTTTTGTCGATTTGAATCCAACAGATTCAGACGTGTTTAGCCTGTTAAGCCCTATTTTTTCTTGGTTTTCCTGATATAAAAGAGTCCCCCAATTGGGGGACTCTTTTATATCAGGAAAATCAAGAAAAAATCATGGTATAAATCCCTCCCCCCCCCAAAAGCAAACATGTTAGGTATCAAATTAAACATACAAATCAGAGCTACAATAATATATAATCCAGGTGTACAACCTCTAAACACAACTCAAACAATAAATAGGA
Source organism: Taurulus bubalis (assembly GCF_910589615.1). Lineage (NCBI taxonomy): Eukaryota > Metazoa > Chordata > Actinopteri > Perciformes > Cottidae > Taurulus > Taurulus bubalis. The sequence goes on along the minus strand of NC_136598.1, from coordinate 1,917,502 downwards.
TTAGGGGTTAGGGTTATTAGGGTTAGGGCTAGGGCTTAAAGGGTTAAATCAGACGATATGTGAGAGGTGGTCCTCCTCCTTCCTCCATACTGCGCCATGTTAAATCTCCCTCAAAAATGTCTATCCCAGACGATCGTATCTGATTTAGAAATTGCAACGAGACACATCGTGTAACCTAGAGACCCACAAACAACTTCCACGCGTTCACAAGAGTCTTATCTCTCAGAAAATATCATTATTTTGGAGTTTGAAGTTCTTGAGATATTAAGCTTTTTATGAAAAAAAAGAATGCACTGAAGTCTATGGGGATCATACAACTCAGTCTCTCACTCATGACACAGGTGTTTCAAGTTAACTGCAGCTTCACACTCATTCTTGTTTTAACCACCTTGTGGGGACACACACACACACACAGACGTGCACGTGGTAATACGGTCGCGTGCATTCAGACTCTTGACTTTTGATCATTTATGCAAAAAATAAATAATAAATATATATATATTTTTTTTTAAAGTCAAGGCGTTATTGATTCTTTAGAGATCAAAGACAATAGGGGCTGGTATTCATATCAAGGTCATATGAGCTGTAGAGCACCTGAAGAAGCCCCAGGGTATCCTGATCAGGGGACTCCACACACACGAAGTATCATGATAAGTGGGCGGAGTTTACCTAGCATCCAGTTTGCTAGTGTAATATTATAAATTCGAAACCATGATTGCACATTTGTACCCTGTCAGGTAAGTAGCACCCCCTGCGCTCTCAGCTGCATTCTGTGAAAATTAAATGATTCTCTTTCAAGAGCAGTGGCGGTGCATCAATAGAGGGCGCTAGGGCGCCGCCCCTCTTAAAATGTTGCGATAAAAAAAAAAAATATATATATAATATATACTCATCACTGAGAAAAGCCCCTCCCCCCTGTTGGGCGCCAGCCAAATGTGAGTCTATGGCAGCGAGCAAACATTTCACGGTCGATCCGGCAAGGACAGCTTCTCATTGGCGGATAAAACGCGAATCTTCGGGCGCACAGATGTGCGCCCTAGCCAATGACATTATTTCTTAATTCAACGTGATTGTACTATTCGTCGAATCAGAGACCTATATCATTCCCTCACATCCAATATAGCGCCCACGTATATACGCGAGCAACACTAGCAGAGACTTTGATTATGTTAGTATGGCGACTGAAAACTCTGTGGTATCTCTACGCGAAACACCTTTCAACCGACGATCAGATGTTGACAAGAAGAGGCTGAAAGAGTTGAGACCTGAACGCCCGGATTTAAAAATTCAGCAGCAAAGCACTGACCGCGGGAGGACGTACACCCGAAGCTTCTCCTCAAGCCTATATGCTAACCGGAGCTGGTTAGCTGGATGCTCAGTGTGGAGCAAAGCAGTGGCTCTGAGCAGCCGAGGAAGCGCCGGGCTATGAAGGAAGATGAGTTTGGAAGGATTGCTGCAGAGGTGAGTGTCAAAATCAGCAGATGCCTGTGTTAGAGTTTAATTTAAACTTTCCCACAGCAGAACACATGTTGGACATTGTTAGATATGGGTGGATATCATATCAGACTAAAACTTTATCTAAAATACCAATTCAACCCCCAACAAGTTAGTGTGTGTGTGTGTGTGTGCGTGTGTGTGTGTGTGTTTGTGAGCTCCAGGCTAGAGCATCAAGGTGGCTCCTGACACACAAAACATAGTTTTTTGTCAACTCTGATTGTTGGCTTTTGTCTGTAGTATGAAGCCTGTTTGTAGTAGATATTTCCCCACAACTCATCTCTCTGTCTCTCTCTATATATTTATCTGTAGGTTTGTGACACCATACTTGGACACACCAGGGAATGCTTTGCCTTCAAAGACCACCTCACCAGTGCCACCTTACTACAGGGCCCCCAGTTTAAATGTCTTTACAAGTAGTGGGGCCTACTCTGTCAAACACCCAATGTAAAATGTGATGCCTCTCTTTCTGAATCTATTCTGCTCTAAACCTCTTTCATGTGAGGGTGTGGGCACCTCTTTTATTCTGTAAACCTCTGAAACCCAACCCAATGTTTCTTACACCATTCTGCTCTGAACCTCTCAAGCCCAAAGGAACAGTTTGCTGATAGTTGTTATTGGACAGTGTTGAGCACTGTGTTTTCTTGAAATAAAGCTTTGTTTTTTAGAATATTCTACTCAAAACCTCTTTTCTTCTCATTGTGGAGTGCTATTTAAACCGCGCTGCCCAACTGCACCCCCCTCTCTCTCGCTCTTTCCTTACCCCTCTCTCTCTGTCCTCCCTCTCTGTCTGCCTGTCTCTCTTTCCCTCCTTCTCTCCCTCTCTTTCTATACCTCTCTCGTTCTATACCCCTTTCTCTCTCTTCTGTTTCACTCTCTCCCGCTCTCTTTCTAGACCTCTCGATCACCTTATATATCTTCTATATATATATATATATATATATATATCTTCTTATATTTCTTCCGTATACATTTTGAATCTCTTCTCCTCCTTCATATATTCAGCTACAGAAACTGCTCAGCTATTACAATGTTCAGCTTCGTAAGGGCACGATGGCAATGACCTTTTCATATTTCTGACTTGAATTATTAAGCTTTTTATGAAAATTAAAATGAATGTGATCCAATGGAGGAAATCTTAAAATCCTCTTCAACTTCAAAATCTGCATACCTTCAGCTACAGACACATTTTAAACGTTCAAATGTTGACAAAACCTTCAGCTATTATTCTATAATTTCATATTTTTTATATTCAGCTATATTCAGATAAATTCAGATATATTCCGCTATTTGCATCTATATTCAGCTATATTTTCAAATATTTAAGCTTTCAGCTTCAGCTTTTTGCATTCCAATGCATTTTCAGCAGGAAATGCAATTTCTAGTTATTGTTTTTGTTCAGATTTTGTTTTGGGGGGCAAAAAGTTCATGATTATTTGGTATACGTACGATAGAGTCACATAACTTGAAAATGATCTCCTTAAATGTGAACGGCCTGAGTAACCCAGTGAAGAGGAGTAGAGTGTTAACAAAAATGAAAAAGGACAATACACAAGTCGTATTTTTACAAGAGACACACCTGTTAAAACAAGAACATGATAAGCTGAAAAAGTATGGGTACTTAAATAAGATGAAGAGGACAAAATACAATGAATTACAGAAAGCATTGAGAAAACTAGAGAAACAACAACCAACAGATGCGGACAAAGGAGTGTCAAACCAGATAAAAGAATTAAAAAAACAAATGGAGAATACCTTGAATGACGAAATAGAAAAGAAACTAAGATTCACAAAACAAACTTTTTATGAATCGTGCCCGAAAACAACTAAAATGTTAGCAGCACGCCTCAAGAAACAACAAAGTATTAATACAATACACACGATCAGAGACCCCTTAACTAATAAAATAACCTATGATCCAGAAGAAATTCATAAAACTTTTAAAGACTACTACGAAACCCTATATTCACAGCCTAAGATTGTCAATGAAGATAGCATCAAGCAATATTTGTCATCATTAGATCTTCCCTCCATAGGAAAAATACAAAATGAAGAATTAACTGCCCCATCACAAAAAAAAGAATTGGACTTGGCGATTAGTAAATTGAAAACAAATAAATGCCCAGGGAGCGACGGCTTTCCAAATGAGTGGTATAACATCTTTAAAGAAGACCTTGCCCCTGTATTGTTATAATCCTTAAATTGGACACTCCATCATGGAAAGAGGCTGTGATAGTCATCCCGAAAAAAGGTAAAAATAAAGAATGTTGTGAATCTTATCGCCCAATCTCTATATTGAATGTAGATTACAAACTGTTTCCATCTATAATCTCAAAAAGAATGGAACACTTTCTTCCCGAATTAATAAATGAAGATCAGACGGGATTTATAAAGGGTCGGCAAACACAGGATAACATTAGACGAACCCTACATATTATAGAACAGGCTAATAAACAACATCTAAGTGCAGCTCTGGTCAGTCTCAACGCGGAAAAGACGTTTGATAGGGTCAGCTGGTCTTTTCTGTACAGAGTGCTAGAGGGTGGGTTTTAACCTCTTAACATTCCTGTAAAATTTGACGAAAAACGCCTATCCAGGTATACCCAAAGTAAATTGCAAGCTGTACTTGAACTATTTGGAGTAAATGCATGGTCTTGGTCTCTTTTGAAAGGTAACAATCTGAAGCTTTTTTCCCCTCAATAGTCAGAATCACTTTAAGTGCTGCTGACACTGAGTTATATAAGTTTGAACACACTAAAGTATAAGGTTTTTATTTCCGCCTGAACAGCTCTTTGTAAATAGATGCCTGTAGATGACTATAAATGGGACTTATGAACTTGAAAACACAATGGGACCATAGCCTGAAGCCTTTTCTAGTTTAAGTAAAAAGTTGATAACAATATCACAGAAAATGAATATTTTACACATGTTTTTCTAATGAAATGTCTAGGCGTTTTTCCATTTTGAGATTGAAAATATTCATGATATATATATTATATATACCTATTAAAAAGGCTTATAGTCTTGCAAACTTATAGAGGTACTATTCATATATACTACCAGTATTGCTGACACAGAGAAAATGAAGTATAAAGGCATTTGTATGCTATTTCAATGACAGACTGAGGATCTATGAGCAGAAGTTTGTTCTGGTGAAGCTGAAACCTGTTGGGATCATCCCCACCCCCTCTTGATTGGTCCCGTTTTTTAGGCAATTTCATTGGCTGTCCGAAATGCCTGTCATCTGAGCTGTACAACGCGACAGGCTTGAGCCACGTAAGAAAATAGAGGCTGAGCCTGAACTTCAACGTAGCTTCTGGTTGGGTAATGTAGCTTGTCAGCCAGGACATGAAGCTCCTATTGGTTCAAGTGGGGTCTCATTGGAATCGTTAGATTTCGGCGGACATGTTGATAGCGAGTGTGTAGCTGTGCTCCCATGCAAACATGACTTTCTGCTAAAAACAAAACTGCTTTCGTTCATAACTTCCAGCTGCAATGAAATGATGCAACGCCAGTTGGTATATATTATGGATGTAATCACGTGTTTTGGACTAAATCTTTTATGGGATTTATTTTTATTGGACCTTTACGACGTAACAACTCAATATGAGGCGTCATCGGTGAGTTGTCTTGATTTTCAAATCGCTTGTTTGTTTGTTGTTGTCTGACAAAAGTATTGATTGTAGCTGCTGTGGTGATCTGATCTTGAAATGGGGTGGACAGCTGGAATCACAAGACTCGTAGGTTTCCAGAAACATATGGCACTCGTACCGAACTATAAATAGATGTACAGTGTACAACGGAATGTACAGTGTATAGTTGAAAAGGACGCCCGCATGACAGCAGAACGTTAAGAGGTAACCAATTCATTAAGTGCATACAATCTTTATATAGAGACCCAACCGCTAGAATAAAGATCAATGGCCAGGTATGACCTGTCAGGTAGTTTTAAGCCGACTAGAGGCACCCGCCAGGATTGCTGTCTTAGCCCCTGCCATTTTGTAATATTCATATAGCCTCTGGCTCAAGCCATTAGACAAAACAAAGAGGTGAAAGGGATCAATATAGCAAAGGAGGAACATATAATAGGACTTTTCGCAGATGACATTATTACCTTTCTCCAAAATCCCAACTCCTGTACTCCAAAACTTTTGGCTGACTATGGTCGGGTGTAGTGTTTTTTAAGCTTGGTTTGTCACATTTAGACTTGCACATCTATGTAAGGTGAATTGTTTGTGTAAATTACAATGCATAAAATATGATAATTAATAAGGGATATTATTATGAGGGATTTGTAATTGTATGCATATGAAGGTCACTTTATTACTGTGCAATGATGTCCATCTGTACATTGCAATGCTTAAGATAGATTATTGTTCATCAGGTCACAGAGTCACTAGTTTGCTGAGGTCACATGAACTCTGTGCTGCAGAGTGCAGAGGTCATTTACACACAGACGGTGGTTGAGGGTTTTACAAAGGAGCATTTGGTCTTAAGGAACAAAGAGAATGGACCACCTGTGGTTCGTCCTGTGGTTTATGACACAAGATAAGGAATTGGAGGGGGATTCGAGCCAGCCGAGATGAAAGGTTTCTGGGGAAGGATGACTGTAGGCTGAAGTAAGATTCTCATAAGTTGTAACGTATAGAACTGAATAACAATTCCTTCTAGGTCAAATATTGCGTTAGCAAACACAGGAGGGCGGAGTGAGGACTTCAGGTACCGGAAAACATGAATGTTATGGAGCCATTTTCAAAACCCGTGCCAAAGAGAGACTCCGCCCCTGTGGGACTTTTAGCCAATCGCATGCCGTAGATTTGAACCAATGAGGCGAATGAGCTGGGATGTTAAAACCAGATTGTAGATTCCTGTTCGAGGTCTTTGAGCTGAAGCGAGACAGGAACGGTCTGTGGAGCGGAAGCTCGGAGACCCTCAGCTGAGTATATGTACACTGTATCACCATTTGAACTTTAATTAAACCGTTAATCATAACTCTTTGATTTTCCTGTATTTCTTCTCTGCCATGAGCACACAGGGTTCTACGAATACTTTTCACGGGCTATAAACTAAACATCACAAAAACACTGGTACTCTCTCTTAATTACACACCAAGGCAATTAGGCAGAAATATAAACTGAAGTGGGAAGCAAAATCATTAAAATATCTGGGAGTGTTAATTACTCAGGAAATGAACAAAATATATGAAACAAATTACAATATAATAAATGATAAAATACAGAAAGATATAACAAAATGGTCAACACTAGTATTGGATTTTAGTTCAAGAATTGAGGTGGTGAAAATGAACATACTGCCAAGGCTGCTCTCCTGACCTCTTCTTATCACTTCCAGTCAAAATCTCAGTTTACAGCATGGACAAACAGATATCCCAGTTTATCTGGGCAGGAGCAAGGCCAAGGGTAAAACTTAAGACACGCCAAATTGAAAAGGAGAACGGAAGCCTAGCACTACCAAATCTCAGAGAATATTATTACGCGGCTCAATTGAGATACATTGTTTATTGGTGCTCCTCGGAGTATCAAGCGGGATGGAAACCTATTGAATTAAATCTGGGCCAATCTCAACCCCAAGCCAGGCCAGGCGGAAAAGAATCTACTGACCAAAAGGGAGATAATTCCATTATAGAAGAAACACTGAACATTTGGAAGGAGATAGTAAAGAAATACAAATTGTAAGGAGACAGTAAACTTCTAATCTGGCCCTCTCAGACCACCAGGTTTAGACCTGGACATACAGATAATACTTATGTACGCTGGAGAGAAAGAGGATTAACGGCTGTATGTACACTTATTGAGGGAAAAACTTTTAAAACATTTGAAAAACTCAAAAGTGAATTTAATTTAGAAAACAGGGACTCGTTCAGAGATTTACAGCTAAGACACTTTTACGATACAGAAATAAAAAAGGGAATATCAGCAGAAGGTAATGAAGTGATTGAAGTGTTGTCAGGTGCCTACAAACAAACCCACTCAAAGCTGGTCTCCAAACTGTACAGTAGTTTACAAAAACGAAACGGAAGAAACACACTACATGTCAAACTGAAATGGGAAGTAGAACTGAACATTACATTTTTGAAGAGTGATTGGCATTCCATGTGTAGAACGCAACAAACTTCCACTAGTTCTAGGAGATGGAGGGAATTTGGTTGGAAGAACTTAATCTGCTTTTTCATTACACCCCACACAAAATATAAACAATTTGGTAAAGAGCAGCCATGCTGGAGAGAGTGTGGGCAGATGAATGCCAACCACTCACAATTTTTTTGGACATGGTTTATGTTTTTTTGGTTATTCAGACTCTGGAGGAGATCTTATGCTACAAGATCCCCAGGGACCCACGGACTGTTTATCTGGGACTGATACCTGTCGCTATAATTCAGAAGAAGGACATCTACCTCTTTAAAATTCTGACACTCATGTAAAAAGGCCATCACAAGGAGCTGGCTGAAAAGTGATCCTCCAAGCACAGGACAGTGGCTGGACATTGTAAAGGAGATTTATTACATGGAAAAACAGACATATTTTTTAAGGATCAAAGCAGGGACCCATGAACAACGCTGGGTAAAATGGGCTTCATTCAGGGAAAAGATGAGTTCTCAGCTGACCTGTAAAGAATGGACCAAACATTATAATTAACGATTGGTGACCCCCTATTAATTTAATTACTTTTATTTGCTTATCTATTTATTTTGTCCACTGTTTTGTCATTTACAATGTTTTGTCGCGTTTTTTGTTAGCTGAAAAAATAAATAAAAAGTTAAAAAAATAAAATAATTGTACTTCTCTCACCCTTCTAACATGGAACAGCATTTTAAGACATTTGACATTCAGTAATTTCAAATTCAGAAAATACAGCATGAAATAATTGAATATTGAAGCATTTGCACTTAGTGTGGAAAATAATCTACCAAGTATGATGGCTATATGGTAACAGCCTGTATTTATAATGCATTACACAGGCTCTTAAGGTGCAGACGCAATGCCGGATAATTAAGAATGTGCTGATATGTTGATATGTCAAAGTGCATCATACCTTGACTAGGCATGAGGCATTTCTTATTAATATCCTTATGATGCTATACACATGGTGGAACTAAGTTTCCAAAATCATTTCCACAAGGTGGGGAGAAAAGTTTCTTTATCGTGGCAGAGCAAGGACCTTGCAGCTGCTAGCTAGCAGGTAATCAACAGTTCACTATCTTTTCACAGCTATGCAGGAAACACAGGAGTCCAAACAGGAGCGGCGTCGAGTAAGCCTGCTGTTTTGTCTCAGTAAACACAAGAGGCTTAATGGGATTTCACAATTATCCTCCAAGACTAGATATTGCAAATCTACCACACATCCCTGTGTACAGGTGGAGAATATTAATGAAAACAGAAGGCAAATAGCCTGCTGCACTGCGGGAGTTTCAAATTCTCTGGAACCACCAAACAAGAAATGAAAAGGTATTTAGCTAAATTGGGTCTCAGACAGATTATTCAGAAAGGGAAAGCGCTGAAGACCAAACACTCAGCACCACGTCAACGTGTCCCAAGTAGGGTTGGGTACCGACACGTCCGGTACCTACCGGACCGAAAAGCAACGCAGATTTCGGTGCTTCCTTCCGGTGCCTGAGCCGATTTAAATACTTTTTTTTTTACACTACTCTGTAAAGTTGCACGGTATATAGATACTAAAAAGGTAGCGCGGTACCCGCACGCTAAAAACAGTTTTTAAAATAGCGCGGATCAGAGCACACTCGCTGCTCTGCTCTCTGTCTGCCTGCATGCAGAGCGGGGCTCGAGGGGGCGGGGCTTCCAGCGCTCACAGAGATCGCTGGAGACACGAGCACGAGCTTTTGAACGTCCGTCCTCGGCTTGATGGAACAAATCTCTCCAGTTGATGTTAATGATGATGTGTAGTCCAGTAAAGCAGCAGTTTTAGGATCCAACAGTGTCTGAGTTCTGTTGCACACGGTCCCATCAGGCCACCTAAATATATAAGTTAAAAGGTTTGAAGCTGTAGTTTGAAGTGTGTGTTGTATGTACTTATTCATTTATATCTATAGTATACTTTAAACAGTTAATAATATTGTTCAATTTGAAGAAAAAAAATTGCCTTGGCAATAAAAAAGTATCAGTTCAGGCACCGTTTAGGCACCGGTATCGGTTTAGCACCGGTATCGGTTTAGCACCGGTATCGGTTTAGCACCGGTATCGGAAAAAACCCAAACGATACCCATCCCTAGTCCCAAGTCCTTATTATCTTTTGATTTACACAATGAATAGCATTTGTCTGTGCACATAAGTCCTGAATCTATTCTTTTATTTACAATTCAAACTTCACTGACAGTGGCGGTAAATGGCTCCACAGTTGGGGTCAACTTGAAAGTGCTTCCTCACCCTCGGCTGCTAACTAACAGAGTGGAATAGAGAGCAGTAGATCAAAGGTTCTCCATCTAAAATGCTCTTGGGATGGCCGAACAGCTTCAGAACCCTTCTTTCTACAATACCTATTTATGGCAACTATAGTTTGCATTTTATGGCACATACAACAATGGTTATGGTTTGGGGGAAATTGTGATTATAGCTTATTTTTCTCAACAATACATTTAGTGTAGTTATTTGAAATGACATGAACACTTTTTTTTGGGATTAGCGGAGGAGGGGCTGCTGTGTTATGACACTCTTACCCTGCGTTATGACACTCTTACCCTGCTGCAGCGACTTAGCCCTGCTGAGTTTTCCTTCCTCAGCCTATTAAGAGTCACTAGCCAAGGCTCGGAGTCAACTGCTGGATCTCCAGCACAATTAGGGGAAATGAAGGAATGGCTGTTGCAGTGGCAATCATAGTGTCACTTGATTGAAATGTGGATTGGCAGAAGTTCTGTCACCAATCTAGCACAATCTAGATTTTTGAAAGCCATTGGGAATACATAAATGATAAACCAACCTAAATAATAAAATAGGTCTTTTTACATCGTCTTTTAAATTAATTTAAAATAAATATCCAAGCCTAACCCACATACACATTCTGATGTGAAACATCCATCTCTTGTCAGTTCCCAAACAAACCATGTGAGCATTGCAAAAACTCATTTCTGTAACTGCAACATCCATGCGTTTTTGTTGTTTTGTAATTCAGGCCATCTGTTAGACCAGTTCGGACCACATGCAGTTATCTCAGAATGCGGCAGCATTGCTAATATAGGTCTAAAAAGGTAAAGAAACCAAAGAGTCTGGTTGCAAAAAGCCCAAGTTTAGCCAGAATAGCAAAAAGAATTTGGGATGTAAAACCTCCACGATGTGAAAGCATCTTGAACCAGTTGAAGTTTAACCAGAGAGGTTTGCCTTGTTTTCTGATTCAAGAAAATTTGGCTGAGCTGAAAGTTCGTTTGCAACTAGTCTGATCATCTGACTTCTCCTTTTTGATTTGATTATTAATGCCAGTAAAAAAGATAATGGGCAACAATAATGATGAACAATAATAAGTGGGAGCATTTTTACTGTTCATATATACACAGTGCAGTTAGTGACGCACCATCACATGTCACAACTAAAACTACATTGTTTATGTGTTTAAATCTGGAGAGGAAAATGTGCTCCATAGACTTCCCCCATCCATGGAGCTGTATCAGGAGCTCTGTTTGAAATCCAGCCTGTGTTATTGAGCTGTGTTTAAGGTATTAAGTAAAGCCCTCTGGATCCGTCCACTGTGCAATGATTCCCTTTAATTAAAGAGTGCACTGAGCCGACTGGAGGTCTCATGGGAGTCAGCTCGTCACACTCCGCTCAAAAAGTCAAACACTGCCACAAGTCGAAGATCCGCTTTAAAGCTCAATAATCTAGCCCAACCTATTTGCTGAGTGCCCGAGGGACCTGCAGGGATTTGGGCTGAACAGTATTCCCTAAAGCAATATTGAACCTGAAATCTTCAGAGAGAGGTAGAGCTCCTCTTGATTCCAATTCTTGCACCTTTTTAAATCACAAGGTGTTCTCACACATTGAATCCAGTTTAATTCTCCGGCTAGCTTTAAGGAATGATGGAATCCAGTTAAAACTGAGGACAATTAACATCTTTCCAAAATATACCAACATATATTATTAATGTATCTGAAGGATCAACAGCATGTATGAATTTCAAGGAAAGCTTCAAGTTTCTCACATGCTTAATCAGCTCATTCGGTACACCTGTTGGTCACAGCTCGTCAGCTCTATGACTCTCACCTGCTCACTCTGCTGCACTCACCTAATCAGCTCATCCTGTGCACCTGTTAGTCACACCCATCTCGTCAATAAAGTTTGTTAAAGCAATTCTGGGATATTGTTGTACTGCATCTGGGTCCTTAAAAGCCTCCTTGAAAACTTAAATTTGATATAATGTAGCTCATGCTGGAAAGGGAAAGCTGTTTAACTCTATATAAAAGCACTAAAGGGAACCTGTGATACAAGGTTTGCTTGATAAAGAAACCTTAGCACATTAAAAGGCTCACTATATGGACTGTAGCTCTCTTAAGTACCCCTGGAACCATTGGGCCCCTTGGCCAGAGGTTTTTTTGGGGAGCCATTCATGATCAAGAGAGATACAAGAGTTATATATCTGCAACTGAAATATGATTTCAGATTGAAATACAGAAATCAGAAAGATGTTTTGAGCCTCTCAAGTCTAAATGTCAGCAATTGTATCATGATCCGATGCTTTTGCTTTGTAGGTTTTATCCAACACTTTACTATTCCTAACTCGTCAAATACCAATGTTGGGTCAGTGCTCCGAAGCTATGTTCCCTTCTAGTGTCACTTTAGGTGGTGTCAGTGTCCACTAGTTACATGTGAAGTGTCTTGTCAGTCAAATGAACGTCAAGCACAATCGTTTCCGATTGACTCGCATGAGTAGCGCCTGAAAGCCAACACTGACTTTTAGTTCTACATGGGGTACAGTAGGTGGTGTCCTGGGTCCTATGTGTTTGACTCATCAATCCTTTCCTCATGCTCACCCTGCATGGACTATCTCGCTTTTTAAACCATGTCCGTTTCTCAGTTGAAAGCTTCTCATGCAGACACTAAGGTGCCTTCTCACACTGACCAAGCAGCAGTATTTGAGTTGGGAGTGAGAACAGTTTGGCCTCATCACCCTGCTCCTCTTATGTACTTATTCTGTGTGTTTACATCTTCATAACCAGTTTTTTCTTTGTTGTTTGTACATCTGGGTTCAGCATACCTGCCTTTAGCCTAATGTTTCTATCGTATCTCTTGTGTCAAGTCTGAGATGTTGTCCTGCTTCAAATCAGTCTCTGTAAGCCTTTTCTGTAATAAATCATTCAGCTGACTCCTCTACTGCCTGCAATTGCGTCTAGTTCCTGTTTTCTATAATACCAACAAGTAAAAACAAATATTAATAGTGAATAGTAAATATAACCCTCTACTGATGTATGTATGTATGTATGTATGTGTATATATACATATCTATCTATCTATCTATATATATATATATATATATATAGATAGATAGATATATCTCCTTGAAACCTGGCTCCAGACCAGCAAGGGCCTAGGGCTTCCAGATATGTGTGGGAATTAGATCTATTTCTCTATTCTGCCACCGCCCTCAACATCACTATCCTCAGTATCTATAAGTTGACTGACTGGATCTGATCAAAGCCAAAGCAGTGGAATCACATATTTATACTTTTGCCAAAAAAAAAAATTCCATTATCTAAATTGCTTATTTGGGCATTAGGCGACAGCATGGTTCACCTGGACAGGTTGCCAGTCTATCACAGGGCACATAGAGATAGAGAACCATTCACACCTACAGGCAATTTTACAATCTACTTAAGCTGAGCTGCATATCTTTGGACTGAACCCACACTGCCACAGGGAGAACATGCAGGCTCCTCACAGATGGACCGCCCAGACTGGGAACCAATCACGGGCACCTCTTGCTGTGAAGTGACGGTGCGAGCCATTACACCACCATGCCACAGGGCTCTCAAGTTTTTAAGACGGGTAAGAGTGACATATCCCCCTCCCCGGCCGCGCCCCCGCCCATGCCGTATGCCCACAGACCAGCTCCCCTCCCCCCCATATTATCATTAGCTTTATTTTCATTGGTTGCTGGATTACATTTCACCCAGATACAACAGATAGGTTTTTCTGATTGGCTATTCGTGTAGCCCATTTCTTTTTTTGATTGGCTGATGAGTGGCACCTCGTGGCAGAACTCCAGGGGATTCGGGGGAGACGTGCTTGATTCCTCCATGGTGAGGGCAGCGCGACCAGGTCATGTTTGTGCGCTGCGGCACATTAAATAGCCTAGAGGTTGTTTTTTTTTAGCGTTAGAAATACGATGTGTGGCGGGAGGGCGTGACTTAAGACCGAAATGCGTGACACTTGAGAGCCCTGATGCCACCCCGAGAGAAAAAAGGAATAAAACAAACTTGTAACATTGTTAATTAGTTCTCAACTACTACACAATAACTCTTTCTCCTCTAGAAATATTTAAAACCCAAACATTGCAATTGTTTGGGTTTGCAATTATTATATACACTGTAACAAGTTTCTGTAGTTTTCACAGTAATATTACTGTATACTGGCCATATTCTTACTGTAGAACTCCTATACAGCATATTGCTGTAGATCTGCAATGCATCATGGTCAAAATCCATTCCTGGGTGAATCTTACTGTAAATAAATGTTGCTGTGAATCACACTACAGTAATACATGTTGCTGTGAATCAAAATACAGTAATTTTGAGCGGTTTTCCCCTTTTCAGCAATAAACTATAAACCATTTTATTTTTAACACCTATGTTCGTTTTTGCTATCGCGCAGGCAGAGGGGAAAACGGCATTGTATACCCTACGTTCTGTTACACAATTATGACAGTACTTGCGTTACTTCCCTCAACACAATTTGGTAGTAAGAGCTAACCTGCAACATCTTGACCAGTATACACTTCCACTTCTGCAACAGCAAGGTAAGGAAACTCATTATTATTCCTTCATATTTCCTTTTTGCCAGCATTTTTCAAGCAAATGTACATTAATTACAGACAGCACAGTCTTCTCAAGTAAAGTTACCGTGTAACGCTACGTGACTTAAGATGGAAGTAGGGAGACAGGTTCCTGCACTAGTAAGCTAACGTAAGTGTTACTAATATGACCAAAATATAGTATTTGCACTTTATATTGTGATATAAATCATTTGGCTTCATATAGTTGATACATGGCATGCGTTTAGTGTAACTTGTGAATTCATTTTAATTGTTTATGTGCGACACCGTCGCCGTGTGCGTTTCGCCGTTTGCTCGTTAGCTAACCCTTCAGGGTCTTATGCCGTGTTCACACCGGACGGAATTATCGCGCTGCGTCCGGTGTGAACACGGCATTAGGCCTTTTTCTCGATTTTACATAATTTCTTAAATTCACCTTTTTAAGGCTCAATTTTGGAGAAGACTTGACTCTTTTCTCTCTACAGTGTGGCATCATGTGGTGGCACGGATAATAACACTGAAGCAGGCCAAGGTAAAACAGAACACATGGTAAGACAGCACCAGGAGCTCCACGCACACACACACACACGCATACACCTGTGTAAACACCTGCTCCCAGCCCTATATATATAGTTGTACACATTTCAAACTTCAAACAAAAAAATCAGGTGTTTGTTATGGGAACCATCTCTATCCTGCTCTTATGTGCCCATCCCCTCACGTGAAGCGCACCTTCCAGACTAAACAATGCTTCTTATCTTCTCACTTTATTTCACTGGGAACACTAAAGTAAGGGGCATGGAAACAAAGACGACAGGAGGGTTAACTTTAGCAGACAGGGGTCTGGTCTCATTTGCAACTCGTGGAAGCATGACTTGACTTTTGGCTCTCCAATTTTAAGTCACAGGTTCTTGGTGACTCTTTAGGTGATGTTGAGAAAGATCGAGAGGTTTTCCTTAACAATTTGGCCCTTTTTTACTTGAGAATGCAAGCAAAGATGCTTCTAACTGCTTCCACAATATCCACTTTGATAGAGTTTCAAGAACTATGCACAAATGCAATGTTACAATTGTTCGTTAGACTCCGCAAAGAACTGTCAAAGCTTGAAATTCCTGATGAAAGGATTTGTAATATCATTGATGGACTGTCAAAGTAGAACTTATTGAAAATGTACGATGAGGGCTTGTTCCGATCAGATACAACCCAGAAGACATATTTTAAGAAAAACTTCTGTTATATTGAGCCGATACAGGTTCAGCTTGGTTTTGATGCTTCCGGTAAAGCGCAGTTTTGCCAGTATGTCCCAGTGAAAAACACTCTTAAAGCCCTGTTAAACCTGCCATCGGTGGGGGAGCAATACAAAGCATCAAAGATGCATTTACCAGAAGATCCCAATGTTCTTGAGGACATGAGGGATGGTAAGATTTCCAAAGAAAACTCCCTTTTTAGAAGAGTTTCCTTCCTCAATATCAGTTATCTTGTACCAAGATGCCTTTGAAGTTGTGAATCCTCTTGGATCTGGCAAAAAAAACACAAGCTACTGGCAGTGTACATGACACTGGGTGAGATATTGCCTTATAACAGGTCATCCATTGACCCCCATGCAGTTAGTCATGCTTTGCAGGGAGTCTGATTTCAAGTTTTTTGGACAGGAGAAAGTGTTTTCCTCCCTTCTAAAAGACTTAAAAGACATTGAGCAATCTGGCATTACCTTGGAGACAGGTGAGACTTTGAAGGGGGTAGTAATTGCAATTGCAGGTGACAACCTGGGATCACATTGCATTGGGGGCTTCACGGAGAATTTCAGCAAGAGCATTGACTTTTGCAGATACTGCCTTATAACCAGAGACAGATTTGCAAAAGAACCTACAAATCTAGGCCCAGCAAGGACAGCAGAAAACTACAGATACAGTTTGGAGAAGTTGTCTATGGGATCTGAAAAAAATGTAGATGGTGTCAAATTTGACTCTGTTTTCAATTCTTTGGAGCATTTCCATATCTGCCAACCTGGACTTCCGCCATGTCTAGGTCATGATCTCTTCGAAGGGATCGTGTCTGTAGATCTCAAGTTGTATTTAAATCATCTTGTGGCTATTGGGAAACACTTCACATTTGTACAGTTGAATAGAAGGATCTCTCAACTAAAGTTAAGAGGTAGTGATGCTAATAATCGACCTTGTGTGGTTAGAGCTGATATAGAGAAGTTAGGAGGAAGTGCAGCACAGAACTGGTGCTTGCTGCGTCTTCTCCCGGTACTCGTAGGTACACGTATCAAGAATCCACTTGAAGACCAAGTTTGGCAGTTGTGCCTTAAGCTAAGGGAGATCGTGGAACTTGTCCGTGCTCCCAAGATCCATACCAACCAGGTAGCCTATCTGAAATTACTTATTGAGGAATATTTGGAGTGTAGAGCAACAGTTTTTTCAGACAAACCATTAAAGCCAAAGCACCACTTCCTCCTCCACTACCCAGGCCTCATAATAAAATTTGGCCCACTCATTCGCCTCTGGACTCTTCGCTTTGAAAGTAAGCACACATATTTTAAACAATGCGCACGTAAGCTTCATAATTTCAAAAACCTCAGTCGCACTTTGGCAGAAAGGCAATGAATTTGATGATCAAATGTACAATGATGCCATTCAACATGCTGTTAGACTAAGAGGTGCTAGGAAACAAAATACAGTAGAATTCTGTCATTTACAAGGGTACTACATACCGGAAAGGAATGGTTGTACTTCTCAATATTAATGACAGAGGTTATGAGCTGGGTAGGATTGTTCTGCTTCTGGTCAGTTAGGAGAAGGTTTATTTGGTTTGTGAAAAATCTCAGTCAGTGCGAGCCTTGGATCTTGGTGTTCTCATCCTGCAGTGTGACACACACGCTCATTATGTTTGTGTTAGTTTGGATACCCTTGCTGACTATTACCCACTTCAACTGTTCAAGCTGTTTGAACTTGAAATAATTGCACTTCATCATTCTGTTTTTTCAGGTGAAGCATGATGGAAGCCACCATTAAAAGTGTCCTCCCATACCTGGAAAATGAGTCACTAGAGAGGATTCTATTACACTTGTCAAACATGGGTGTGAGGACGGCTGACGACATTGCAGAGTCATTGCAGAAGCAATACGACAGATTTGCTTAAACCCACCATTCAAGCAGTGCACTGACCTGGCTAAGTGCATTGTTGATGAATACTCTGCCTCGTTTCAAGACAGAACAGAAGAGGGAGAACAACAAGGCAATGGATATTACACTTTAGGAAAACAACTGAGGACCAGGATAGAGTTTTTAAACAGAGACAATACCCTGGCACTGCTTCGAAAACCGAAACGATTGTTTTCTGTTGTGGCTGAAGACCTGCCAGGACCATCAACGAAGTGTGGCAAAATGGATAACTATGGCTGTGTCAACTGGCAGCCTTTAGAGCTACCTGTAGGGGAAAATAGAGAATCTCTCTATCAGAAGAAAGTAGAGCTAATGACTATTTATTCCCAGGAGGGACAAAGAGGTGCAGACCAGAAGCGAGTAAATGACCTCATGACAATGTATGAGCCACAGCGCCGTGACATAAATGCAACTCCCTCACCGAGTATGTCAGATATACAGAAAAATTGGCCATTCCTCCTCATGCAGAAGTTTTTAGTACAGCACTTCTGCACATTGACAGGAATTGAGCTAGAGTCAAGATTATGTGAATCACTTGCTGGAAAGGGGAAAAGAGTGCTCCACTATTTCAAAAGTCAGCTTTTGAAATGGAAACAGGAACTGAAGATGGTCCTTCACGGCCTTGAGCGACCGATGGAAGACATAGATACTGGACTTGCAGCAATACTATCCATGATTGCTTACTTCAAAGAAAAGGAAGATGCCCTTTTCCTCTTGGCTGATGTAAATATTTTTTGTACAGTATTGGCACAATTAAATTTTTTTCTTTAATGTCTCTACTTATTAGAATTTCTAATTGTGTTGTCTGTTTATTTTGTGTTGCAGGAAACTTCCACCCAGGCTGATATTGAGGCCCAGGTTTCCCTGCCTAGCACACCAAGGCTCATCATGCTTGGTAAGATCCCAGCACTAGACGAAACACAACACAGGCTGACATTAAGGGTTTCTTCACCATCAAAGCGTATTAGCATTAAGTAGCCACCGTGGGCTGCCTTGAACCTCTGACAAAGAAAGATCTAATTACAATCATGTATTTATAATAATCAATGAAGTCACGCCTCTCAAATGAAGGGACTTCATTGATTATGATTGGCAGAACAACTGATACTAGGTGAGATTGTTAATTATTTTTACCTTGAATACTCTACATTACATTTAGCAGGCGCTTTTTATCCAAGGCGACTTAGGGGATCAATTAGGGGTTAAATGTCTTGCTCAAGGACACGGACTAGCAGAGCCGGGGACGGGGCACGAACCACCAACCCTCTGATTGAAAGACAGGCATGCTAACTACTTAGCCACAGTCACCCCATTAATTCCTAAATAATACATAAAGACATCAGGGTGTTATTGAGTTAAAGTTTATTTAGCTCCTATTCAGTTACACAGAACACAGGCCGTGGGAGTGTTTGCCCTTGTTGTCAGTAGTAGAAACATATTGTGGTATTTCTAATGGGAATCGGTAACCAATTTCTCTCTGTTCTTCCACTGCAGGGAAGAGGCCACCAGCCCAGAAATAAGAGTCAAGTTAAGGAAGAGACTCCAGTGCAGGGATTGACTTCGGTTCCTGAAGGGACTCCAGTTTATGGAGAAGACCCCAGAGAGAGGATTACAGTTCGATAAAGTAACACTCATTTTTGATTGTTTGTTTGCAATACATTTTATTGTTTGAAATTGCACTTCTCCAGTTCATATTGTTTTTATACATTTCCTCCTTTACCAGAAATGTTTTTCTTGCTTTTATTGAATTTTACTGTTTACTGTGTCTTCAATTCATTGCCCATGCGTTCCCGCTGCCCACAGATGAAGAACGGAAGGTTTTTGGCGGCCCTCTAGGTGGCGCTCGCGGCGTTAAGAATCACTGGTCTAGGAGATTAAAATGGCTGTACTTAATTTAGTTTTGACAAGCACTCCATTTTTTTTTTCTGTAGCTTGCTCTGTCATAGTTTACTGTACACTGTTATCCCGTGAGGTGTCAAAAGGTCAAAAATGTGCTTCAAGCTCTACTTGGTTAAGGTTCAGGGTAGATTTTTTTTTTATCTACATCTAAAGCTGCATTGAATCTGCACGGTACGGAAAGGCTCAAGCTCGACTCGCGTGAAATCTTTTTGGGTTTTCCATGAGCAAAATTCAATAATTTGCAAGTACCTTTTACCACCTCGGTCAAGGTTCTAAAGTTTATACCAAAAGGCGGAGATTACACTCTGCATAGTACAGATTGGCTAGAAGAACGACATGGAACAAACATCCTGCACAAACTCGCCATTATAGTTGGGGCTGGCTCAGGTTTGCCATGGTCCATCCCCTAGATTTGCTGCTATAGGCCGAGACTGCTGGGGGACATCTTAGGATTCACTGAGCTCCTCCTCTCTTCTTCTCTTCCTCTTTAGCTCCTCCTCTTCTTTCTCCTGGATAAATGATTGTCTCTTCAATGCACATTACTAACTCTGCTTTCTTTTTCCATGGATTCGTGGCTGCCTGGAACTGGTCTTGCCTGCTGCCATGGCCCTACTGATGGAACCGACCTGGAACCGGTCCTGCCTGCTGCCATGGCCCTGCTGCCATGGCCCTGCTGATGGAACCGGTCCTGCCAGCTGTCATGGCCACTACTCATATGAATAATTTCTGTCATATTCATTGAATGTGCTGTAACTCCGTTACGTTATTCATTCTGGCCACATGACATCTATTGCTTCTGTCCATCGGAGGAGAGGGATCCTCCTCTGTTGCTCTCCCTCAGGTTTCTTCCCTTTTTTCCCTGTGAAAGGGTTTTTACTATCTTTATTGGGGGAGTTTTCCCAGGTCCAATGTGAGGGACAGGGATGTTATGTGTACAGATTGTAAAACTTGTATTTGTGATGTTGGGCTATATAAAATAAACTGAATTGAAATTATTTAAAGCACTTCAAAAGTGTTTTGAATGCACAAATATGACCATTTTAAAATATGTTTAGTTGCTATGTTACTACGATGCTATGCATACTTTATTGCAAGAGACGATCTTGTAGGAAATACGTTGATAAGTTTGACTGATTATTTCAGTGTCAACATTTTGCCAGATTATGACTAAATTCTAATAACGCTTCCTTATATCCCTTCTTACAAAACATATATTCTGTTGCATAATAATAGTATATAAATAGCATTTCTAGGGGACTGGGTCATTTGAAGTCATCAAAGTACTAAATCACACAGTTTCAAATCGGTTTTAATATAGTAAAACATCATTTTAGCTCAGAAGAAATTAGCATTACAAAAGAACATTCCCCTCATCTGGCAGTAACATGAAGACGATGTCATCTCAGAACAGCTCTGTTCAGAGAGGTGCAGAGGTCAACGTCTGACTGGTCCAGCCGTATCTGCACCTCTGCTGTCACCATATGTTGACTCTGAGACAGAACAGGAGCCTAATGCCGTGTTCACACCAAAACAGTTGCGAAATATTCGCGCGTCCAGATTACATGTTAAGTCAATGCACAGCCGCATTAGGTTGCGAAAAAGCGGATTTTTTGCCGGGCGTCGCGCTAGAGGCGAAACGGCGTTGCGAATATTCGCAACTCCGCTTTTTCGCCGCCGTTCAAATATTTCAACTCCAGCGAATAATTCGCATGACGCGGAGTTGCGAAAGCCAATCAGCGTTGAGAAGCTCCGCCCGACATCACCGTCGTTACTGAATGAAGCTGCTGGTCCGCTGAAGGAGCGCTGGAAACGGCTTCATTCAGACACTCGTCCTGGAGGAGTCGAAGCTGTGTGTGACTACGGATAATGTTATGAACCCAGACACGGGGCGGTTGATGTTCCGACGTGTGTGGGACTTCCTCAACAAGTATAAAGCAGAACTAGAGGTTATTTCAATGCTGAATGGCGGAAATAGTAAATGCTTTCACAAACACGGAGATAGAAGCTCCGCCCGGCATCACCGCCGTCCTGCCGTTACTGAATCAAACTGCTGCTGGTCCGCTGAAGGAGCGCTGGAAGCGGCTTCACTCAGACACTCGTCCTGGAGGAGTCGGAGCTGTGTGTGACTACAGATAATGTTATGAACCCAGACACGGGGGTGGTTGATGTTCCGACGTGTGTGGCACTTCCTCAACAAGTATAAAGCAGAACTAGTGGTTATTTACCTGGTGGATGAAGGAAATAGTAAATGTTTTCAAGACACAGAGATAAGCTCTGCCCCCTTTCCCCAGCGATGGTTGTGATGGTTGCGAAAAAACGGATTAACCACATAGAGCGAATTTTTCACCTGCGGCGCGATATAGGCGAAGTGGCGTTGCGAAAATTCGCAACTGTTTTGGTGTGAACACGGCATAAGAGACAACGACTTAAATGGCAGGTTCAGTCGGCATACAACTACCCAACCCTGGCCTGATGGATTAACCTGATAGATACTAGCGTCTTCTTCATCCCAGCCCAGTCAGTGTGTGTAGCCTCCAGAGAGACTGCAGCTGTCACAGTCTCTCTGGAGGCCAATTGAAATGGTGTGACCTTGAGAGAGTAGATTGAACTAATATGTCAGCTGAAGGCCAAGCGGGGATTTCACCTTCCTAATGGAAAGCTTCCTGGGAGCCGGCAGAGTGATGGCTCAGCGTAATTTGCCACCTATTTGGATTAATAAAAGTCGGAGACATTTGGAATGAGGTTGATAGCCTCTCCTCCTGCACAGCCGTAAGCAGATCAAATGTGCACAGTCACACACTCGTATAATGCCTGAAAGATGCTTGGGGCGACTGTGGCTAAGTGCCTGTCTTTCAATCAGAGGGTTGGTGGTTCGCGCCCAGCTCTGCTAGTCCATGTCGTTGTGTCCTTGAGCAAGACACTTTACCCCTAATTGCTCCCCGTTGCTGTGTCTACGGTGTATAGAGCAAAACTGTAAGTCGCTTTGGATAAAAGCGTCAGCTAAATGAAATGTAATGTAATGTAAAATATACCAGACTAGATGGTTTTAACAATCTGAAATGTCACACATTGTTTGCTCTGTCATCAGAGCACAATCACTTTCTCTACCTCACTCAATATTTTCCAAAATGCTACACCACACAATGCAACCTTAAACACATGATCAAGAGAATCCTGGCCGGAAAGACAGCGATTTCATTGGCTATATGTTTCTTACACATGGCATCAAGGTCACATGAGTCAGTGCTATCAACATAAACAGGATGTAGAAAAGGGAGTCTCGGCTTGAGTCAGTTTGGGGCTTTAGGGTTCAATTTGAAGTTATTTTATTGTTTTTTGACTTCTAAATAAATTTTCAATATAAATGACGTATTTTTAAATGATTAAGAGGGTGTCGGTCCTTGATGAACACCACGGTAAAGAGTGATTTTGGGTGATTGTTACAAGGTGTGTACGCTGTCAGTGAGCAGAGCTGGCGGGTCCATATGAGTGAACCAGGTGAATCAGTCAGCACTTTGGCAAGAGCAAAGAAATGGGGGCCAACTATTCATGAGAAACATCCCAGATTGACCAATAGCAGTAACTACAGTCTCACTATTCTGTAAACACAATTAATAGAGTACTGCAGGGATGACATCATATTGTAGACCAATAGGAAGCTAGCTTCACACTAGTTCCCTCCACAAAAAGCCTATGGCGTTCCTGCATTGGATTTTGGATTGGTGCAAAACATTATATCTTTGGGAAACAAACATTGATAATATTTTTTGTTCAGCAAGATAATCTTTGCAAATGACACCATGTTTATGATTGTTGAAGGATAGATACAAGAAGCCGGAGCAAAAAAGCTAACGTTAGGCTGTAAAGGAACTATACAGCACGGTCACATGACTTCCCGTCTCCACTAAGCTAAAGGAGGACCAGTGTTCTAGTGAGTCTGTCGTCTCATTTAGACTCTTGATAGAAGTCTTCTTTTTTTAAGTAAAAGCTTCAAAATTCGCAAGGGAACCCTTAGTAAAAAAAAAAAAGCAGACTCATTCCTGCAGCATTCTATTACTAAGGAATTAGTAAATCATGCTGCTTCTGTACTTAATACTGCAAAAAGGGATAGATGATTTTTGAATGTGTTCAGAGCAAATTGTTCTAAAACATCCTCTGCAGAAATAAAAACATTGTACAATTCCACATCCCTAATTACATTGTTGAATAACCTTCAAAGTTAGGTCTAGTGATACAAAACAATCAGTGGACAGTCTGTTCAGTGTCAGAACTACATGTCCCACCAACATCAAGGATGTCACCTTGGACAAAGATGTCTGCCAAATGAATAAATGTAATGTAAAAAGTGTAATTCTTTAGTTTCTGCCAAAAACAAAACGCTCATTGGCATCAATTTTCTTCCAGTACTCGTCATGTCTTGTGACAGGTTGGAAAAGATGGCGAAGTAAATGCATCTTTCAGTGGAAGTGAAAAGATAAAATGTTCCCAAATTGACAGGACTTCACTGGGTCCAGGCTCAGTTAAGGACTTCAATCAACTTTTACATTGGAAAATTTCACAAAAGATGACTTTCCAGAAAAAAACATTACTTCAACTTATGTCCAAGTAGTGAAATTATACATAATGTACATAACATAAAAAAACATGATGTTCATCAACCCAACCAGAAGAACAAACATATTTTGACCTCAACTCTAAACAATTAGAAACTGCATATCATTATTTCAATATATTATATCAAACTGAGAAGTACCAACGTCAAGCTTAAGCACACTCAGTGAATTAACATCTCTCAAGGGCAACACTGGCAAAACCATACCTCTTTTATACCTCACAATAATTCGGTGAACTCAATATAGAAATGTGGATGTGCTTCTTTCGCCAGATTAACTCCAACGACTCGAGGTTACAGAGCTGACAAGCGGTGACCGCAGAAGCACAAGTAGCTGATGCCTCTCTCTCTCGCGGACTCCGAGTCTTTCCAGTGACGGGTGGAGCACTAAGAAAGCAATCCATCAGCGCTAAAATGTTTGACTGACCCGATCAATAGAGCCGTACAGTATATGCATTAGGCAAGAGTTTTTACACCAGATGTCTAACTGACGGTGCTGTTGCTAGATTTAAGGAAGCGATTCCTTCTGTATTTGATTCATTACCATGTCTCAATATAACAGGACTCCTGTGCTAACTTTACTCCCTCCCAGATTGATCAGCTCGTCGATGGTGCTACTGGCTCATTGAGAGTGACACTGGACTCGATAGCCCCTCTAAAAAAGAGGATCATTAAGCAAAGGAGGCTCGCTCCATGGTACAACCCTCAGACCCGTATATTAAAGCAAGCATCACGGAAGCTTGAGGGCATATGGCGTTCCAACGGTCTGGAGGAGTCCCGGTTGGTTTGGCGGGATAGTCTGAGAACATATAAGAAGGCCCTCCGTAATTCCAGAGGAGGCTACTACTCATCACTAATAGAGAAAAACAAGAGCAACCCTAGGTTTCTCTTTAGCACTGTGGCCAGGCTGGCTGAGAGTCATAGCTCGGTGGATCCGTGTATTCCTATAGACCTCAGTGGTAATGACTTCATGAACTTCTTCAATGGTAAGATTCTGGCTATTAGAGGCAGGATCGGTGATCTCCTGCCCTTGACTACTGCCGGTCCATCCTCAGGTGGGATGGAGGAGGCTGTGGGCCCTGTTGTGTGTCTGGATGGATTTTTTACCATCAACCTCGACCAACTGTCTTCAATGGTTTCTGCTTCTAAATCGTCTACCTGTCTCCTGGACCCTGTTCCGACTAATCTGTTTAAGGAAGTCTTACCTTTTAGTTAGTGCCTCTCTACTAGATATTATCAATGGGTCTTTACTAACGGGTCATGTAGCACAGTCTTTTAAAGTTGCTGTAATTAAACCTCTTCTTAAGAAGCCTACTCTGGATCCAGAGGTGTTGGCTAACTACAGACCTATCTCTACCCTTCCCTTCCTCTCTAAGATACTGGAGAAGGTAGTCGCAAACCAGTTGTGTGACTTTTTACATAACAATAGTTTATTTGAGAAGTTTCAGTCAGGATTTAGAAAGCATCATAGCACAGAGACAGCACTAGTGACAATTACTAATGACCTTCTAGTTGATTCAGATAGGGGACTTGTCTCTGTACTGGTCTTGTTAGACCTTAGTGCAGCGTTTGACACCATTGACCATGACATATTATTACAGAGACTAGACCAGTTGATTGTTATTAAAGGTACAGCACAAAGCTGGTTTAGGTCGTATTTATCAGATCGATCTCAGTTTGTATTTGTAAACGATGAGGCCTCAATTACCACTGCCGTTCGCCATATCCACAAGGTTCTGTGCTTGGACCAATTTTATTCACCTTATATATGCTTCCTTTAGGCAGTAATATCAGAAAACACTCCATAAACTTTCACTGTTATGCTGATGATACTCAACTATATCTGTCGATCAAGCCAGATGAAACCCACCAGGTCGCCAAACTTCAAGCGTGTCTTAAAGACATCAAAACCTGGATGACCTGCAACTTCCTGCTGCTGAACTCGGACAAGACTGAAGTTATTTTACTCGGCCCAGAACATCTCAGAAATCAAGTATCTGATGATATGGCTTCTCTGGATGGCATCGCTCTGGCATCTACCACCACCGTAAGGAATCTCAGAGTTATTTTTGACCAGGACCTGTCCTTTGGCTCCCATGTGAAACAGATCTCAAGGACCGCCTTTTTTCACCTCCGGAACATCTCAAAGATCTGGTACATCCTGTTTCAAAACGATGCAGAAACATTGATCCACGCATTTGTTACCTCAAGACTGGATTACTGTAACTCTGTATTATCTGGCTGGTCCGGTAAATCCCTTGGATCTCTCCAATTGATCTGGGTTACTTGTGGTTCCAAGAGTGTTAAAAAGTAGGTTGGGGGCTAGAGCTTTCAGTTATCGGGCTCCTCTTCTGTGGAATCAGCTTAGTGAAAGTGTAAGCTGATTCCACAGAAGAGGAGCCCTCTGGGGGGCAGGCACAGTCACCTCATTTAAAAGTAGACTTAAGGATTTCCTCTTTGATAGCGCTTATAGTTAGGGCTGTTTCAGGCGTATAGTTAGGGCTGGCTCAAGTTTGCCCTGGTCCAGCCCCTAGATATGCTGCTATAGGTCTAGACTGCTGAGGGACATCTTAGGATACACTGAGCTCCTCCTCAGTGGAGCTCAGTACAAGACTGAAGTTATTTTACTCGGCCCAGAACATCTCAGAAATCAAGTATCTGATGATATGGCTTCTCTGGATGGCATCGCTCTGGCATCTACCACCACCGTAAGGAATCTCAGAGTTAATTTTGACCAGGACCTGTCCTTTGGCTCCCATGTGAAACAGATCTCAAAGACCGCCTTTTTTAAATGAGGTGACCGTGCCTGCCCCCCGAACTGAAAGTGGAAGCTGATTCCACAGAAGAGGAGCCCGATAGCTGAAAGCTTTAGCCCCCAACCTACTTTTTAACACTCTGGGAACCACAAGTAACCCTGCATTCAGTGAGCGTAATGCTCTCGTGGGGTAATAGGGCACTATAAGGTCCTTAAGATATGATGGTGCATCACCAATTAAGGCTTTGTAGGTAAGGAGAAGGATTTTAAATATGATTCTCGATCTTACAGGAAGCCAGTGGAGAGCAGCTAGTACAGGAGTAATGTGATCTCTCTTCCGCGTCCTCGTTAGTACACGAGCTGCAGCATTCTGGATCAGTTGGAGAGATCCAAGGGATTTACCAGGGCAGCCTGATAAGACGGAGTTACAGTAATCCAGTCTTGAGGTAACAAATGCGTGGATCAATGTTTCTGCATCGCGTTGAGACAGGATGTGCCAGATCTTTGAGATGTTCCGGAGGTGAAAAAAGGCGGTCCTTGAGATCTGTTTCACGTGGGAGCCAAAGGACAGGTCCTGGTCAAAAATAATTCCGAGATTCCTTACGGTGGTGGTAGATGCCAGAGCGATGCCATCCAGAGAAACCACATCATCAGATACTTGATTTCTGAGGTGTTCTGGTCCAAGTAAAATAACTTCAGTCTTGTCCGAGTTCAGCAGCAGGAAGTTGCAGGTCATCCAGGTTTTGATGTCTTTAAGACACGCTTGAAGTTTGGCGACCTGGTGGATTTCATCTGGCTAGATCGACAGATATAGTTGAGTATCATCGGCATAACAGTGAAAGTTTATGGCGTGTTTTCTGGTTATATTGCCTAAAGGAAGCATATATAAGGTGAATAAAATTGGTCCAAGCACAGAACCCTGTGGAACTCCATGGCGAACGGCAGTGGTAACCGAGGCCTCATCGTTTACAAATACAAACTGAGATCTTAATGCTTAATGGATCGTGGCTATCTGGATCATGGACCATGCCTACTACTCGTTATATGAATAATATTTGTCATATTCATTGAATGTGCTGTAACTCCGTTACATTATTCATTCTGGCCACATGACATCTATTGCTTCTGTCCAGTCGGGGAGAGAGGGATCCTCCTCTGTTGCTCTCCCTCAGGTTTCTTCCCCTTTTTCCCTGTGAAAGGGTTTTTACTATCTTTATTGGGGGAGTTTTTCCTGATCCGATGTGAGGTCCCGGGACAGGGATGTCATGTGTACAGATTGTAAAGCCCTTGTATTGTATTTGTGATGTTGGGCTATAAAAATAAACTGAATTGAATGTGAGCTAAGAAAAGAAGCTCTTAAATGAATGCAAAGCAGACGAGAGTTTAACTGCCTGGAGCACAGAGAGGTCTCCCCGCTATTAATACGAGCAAAGCAGACATCTTGAGGAAGAGTCTGTTTAATTTATATCTTCTGCTTGCAGCCATTACGGACTCCATCTCAAATCTAGAGGGAAATAAAAGTCTGGATGGTGCTGACTGTAAAATATTTTCAATATGTCAATAGAATTACTGTTTTTGCAGCTATAATGTTGTAGACGCAGCTCTTTGCTCCGGGGCCAGGTAAATCTAGTCTTCCATCAGCGTTGTTGATGTGTTCCCAAAACATCCAGTAGTTAAGCTATTCCAAGCCTCTCTGTAATGATTAAACAAATGGCTAATGGTGATTGTGGCGGCGTTACCCGCAGCCCCACCAATCATAATCAAGACGCTGCTGATTAACGCGCCTCGCTCCCGCATAAACACACCCGATGTTGGGTAACAACACAAAGGACTCTGCGTTTGATAACAATTATACTCACCAGGATTTATTCAGCTGCTGTTCTTTGTGCTATTTTCAGAAAGCTAAATTAAAATGGGTAATTGTTTTACTCTTTGGCCCTTTTTGATTCTTCAAGTGTATGACATCATTTGATTTTAACATTAGTTTATATTAAATAGTGAAGCTGACTTAAGAACTGCTATAAAATAACAGCTCAATCTGACTGCACTGTTCACTGTGAGAAAGGAATGATCTCACTTGTTCTGTCCTTAGTTTCAAGTCCACTAAACGTAACCTAGATCAGGAAGCAGGTGTGCAAACGCCAAAAAGATATAATCCCAGATTTGTTAGTTTGGATATATACTCTTTTTTTACTTGTAAATAGAGAAACCTCTGTACTCCAATCGGTTTTACCTCACTGTTTCCTAGCAATAGCAGGGAAAATAATTCTTAAACACAATACAAACATACAGCAGTCACACAGTCAACCCTTTCAGGCTCAAAGCTGTGCACATTAGTCTGAGAGAGGTTGTTCATATGAATGAAGCACTGCTTTCTATAAGAGCTGCTTCTTGGCATCGAGAAGTGCTGCTGAGTGAACATGCTATAGCTCAACACACATGTAATACATGTTGGAACACAGCGTTCAATAAACGCTGATACTCTTAGTCTAATGTTCTCTTTTGTATATTTATTATTGCTCCTTAATAAAGTGTAAAGTATTTATTTCACGATTACTTCATTTATCAATGTAACAATCTCTATGCTCGATTACTGAAATAATTGATTGCTGCAGCCTTACTGCCCTTGATTTATTAAATCATTCTAATCTGCAGCTTTCGATTAATGCAGCAACAGGGCTTTAATTAAATGTGATATGATACTTGACCATATTAACCCTGTTTTAACTTCTCTGCTCAGATCAGAATGAATAGAATGTAATGCTTGTGCAGAACTTCGCCCTTTGCTTTCCTCGTGATGGGCTGCACATTGAGATGCTACAGTATGGCGGAATTAGTCCAGACTGAATACTACAGATGATCCGGTTAGTGGAACAATCTCAGAAAAGAGACGTGTCTGTAGTTGGTAATTTATTGTGTGAATTTTAATGGCACTATTGGCAATCAACTAACAAACCAGCATGGAGGCGATCAGAGAGAGGAGCGAGTTGTGAAAGGAGAAGATAAGTTACTAAATATGTAAAATAGTTAATTATCACAACTGGAGCAACTATAGGGAAAAGAACCGGCTGAGTTTATTAATTTAGTGGACAACAAGAGAGTGAGGAGTGCGGATCCCGAGATCAGACCAGAGGAACTGGTTCAGCAACGGCCTGACCCTGCTGGTCCACCTTTCATTCGTTGGGCCATCAAGCTAAGAAGCAACTGCAACTCTCCAGGCTTGTCCTTTTCTCACTCACTCACTCACACACAGATTTACAGACTCCTCCCAACACATTCACACCCTCCTGCACACTCACACACCCCTCTGACCCACCATACCTAATTAACATTTCTCTTGAGTCATCATTTAACTTAATTGCTTGATTTGAGGCACTCTTTAATCCTCATGAAGGTCTCTTCAAGCACAACTCCTGAAGTATTGTCCCATGGTTAACTTGTGGTACAAAAGGTCCATCAGGACATCAACACTACCAGTAATGCAGTGCTTTCCACATTCTTCCTCCTGCAAAAGAGAAGCCATAGTGACCCAGGTGAGACCGATCAGTGGCTTGGCTCTAATGACATTTTAATGGAGTACTAATGGGGGTTTGCAGAAAGACTTCAGTGGGTTCAGTGTGAGGTCAATGAGGCATGAGAACAGGCTAATTGCTGCATCATAAAGGCTGTGTAAATAACTGTTATTGTTCTGCACGACCCTCTTCAGGAGGTGTTTTGTGGCGGGTTGAGTTGTTTTGCTTGTTTGTGTCAGGCTGTGCTCACTGATGCATCGATTAAAGTTGACTACTGGCGATACAACAATATGTAAATACACACAAAAAACGTTTTCAATTGTTGCAATTCTAAAAACCTTGTATGTTTATCTTGGCAGGTCCAGGGCCCGATTATATAAACGTCTCCCTATGATATTCACAATCAATGAAAACATCTTTATCAAGTCCTTGTTAAAATAGTTTGAAGCGGAGATTGAAATTAATAATATATGTTTTCATACAGAAAAAAAAAGCAATACCCTTTTTTTAAACATCCGGTAGGATGATATTTAATTAGGGAAGGAATCTCTTTTTGTGCAGCAGTACATGGTGCCGCCTGTTCAACTGGATCCAGCAATAGAATAGTCATCGGTCAAAATCAGTGCATCTCAAGCACAATGCAGTTTGGATGCAAGGTCAACATGACATTCTAGCATTCACAGCACAGCCTGTGATAATTCCCTTTTCTGGAAGGGCTCAGCAGGTGAAGGAGTCCCCAGGGTGGGGTGTGTGTGTGTGTGTGTGTGTGTGTGTGCGCGTGTGCGTGCGTGTGCGTGCGTGCGTGCGTGCGTGTGTGTGTGTGTGTGTTTGTGTGTGTGTGCGCGTTTCTTTACTCTAGCTGACCAACAGTAGTTGGCGTGGCTGTTCTGTCAGAGGCTTAAAGCTGCAGCGTGGGGTCACAGGCTAGGCTGCGGTTAATGCTGTACTAAATTGCCTTTCCTTGGAGATTTTCCCCCATCGAGACACCTGAGAAAGGTGGGAAGGTCACGTTGTGAGGAATGGGGGAAAGAAGTGGATAGGAGTCTCAAAGAAGCACATGCTAGGCCAGTTAACACGTCCACTATGCTGACAGCCATTCCCTGCACCAATGGACTGGATTCTACAGGCTGCTCTATCCATCTGCTGGGTCTGATTCTCTCCAAATGAAAGAGAAGAGTAGGTAAAGGCCAGGCCTTTACTTTGGTGAGTATAATTTATGATAGGTGATCATAAATCATACTATTCCATAGAGTAATTGTACTTGACAAAATCATATTTACATCCACCCCTATTGTACAATAAGCACTGTAATTGCAAATTGCAAGCTCATGTGCTGTGCATTTCCTTGATTTTATATGCAATCCATTTAACCTCCATCTTACAGGGTAATGCATGTAGAAGCTGGTTAAGCCAGGTACTCTCTTAGGTAGGTAGGTAGGTAGGTAGGTAGGTATGTCGCTTCATTACTGCCTAAAACACGGCTCACTCTCTGGGTTGTCATTGCAGCAGAATTCAACTTCTGTTGGCATTGGAGGGAAATTTAAGCAACGATTCCACAAGTCGGCAGCTTCTGGATGTCTTTGATATTTATTGCAAATAAACCATATGAAGGTGGTTGGGCTGGATAATTGGCAAACAAAGCATTGTACTTTAGAATGAGAGACCAGGTTTCTCATCCTGCGTCCTGTTGGGCAGATAGTGGTTTCAGTAACATGTTCATTCAGTCAACACCCCTGCCTCATGCTCCAAGTCAGTGTTTTTTTTTAACGTATTAAACTCATGATTGACCTATAAAATGACAGATTGTCACTTAATACATTATTATTGATTTAACCTAAAAGAGTACTCCACATATTCAGCATTCAATAACATTGTTGAACTCCCCATGCATCCCATCCACTGGCTGTTCAGTGGGAGGTTGAGTCAGTGCGGCCTGCAGAGCTGAGCAGCGGGCTACAGAGGGGAAGCTCCCTTCTTTCTAACTCTTCAGACCTGTAAGTCTCATCACATGCAGTCGTC
The DNA here is from genome assembly GCF_910589615.1 of Taurulus bubalis. Taxonomy (NCBI): domain Eukaryota; kingdom Metazoa; phylum Chordata; class Actinopteri; order Perciformes; family Cottidae; genus Taurulus; species Taurulus bubalis. Next base: position 1,885,054 of record NC_136598.1, on the reverse strand, counting down.
TTAACCTCCGTCTACAAAAGGGTGATGGACTCTCATTTGCATAAAACACCTTACTTATTCAGCTGAATCCTAGCTTTTACTTGCTCACATCTTCCCAAAGAGATTAGCCGTTTAATTACTTCAGCTATGATTACTGCATTGAAACCTACTATATGTTACATATAACCATACACATCTTACAGTGTGACTAAAAATAAAGCACAGCCGAGTGTAAGCTTGCACAGTGTATGTTGCCTCTGTGGACTAGTGCAGTTATCCCTCTGCTTTCAATTTGAAACTAACAGAATCAGGTCTACGGTGTTAAATATTTCATTGTACCTTTCCATGTTCCTGAACTAAAGAAAAATAGTGCAATGTGACACCTGGCTGTCATGCATTCACTCTGGCTGAGGTTGTGGGAGCACGTTTAATACTCGGCTGTAGCTCAGGGGGGATGAGTGGTTGTCCCGTAACCGCAAGGTAGCCGGCTCAATCCCCAGTCCCCCCATAGCTCACATGTCGAAGTGTCCCCGAGCAAGACAGTGAACCCTTAACTGCTCCCCGGGCGCCACACAGGGCTGCCTGCTGCTCCCTATCCAGGGATGGGTCAAATGCAGAGAAGAATTTCCCCAAGGGGATTAATAAAGTGCATGTTTCTTTTCTAAACATGTCCCGAAATGCAACCCGGAGTTGAGAGAGCATCACTCATTAGGCAAGTCCCTCATATAATCTTTTCATTGAATTTGCGAGAGAGGGCAAGCTCAAATTGCGGCACCGGCATCTTGTACAGGCACTTCCTGTGGCACCGCTCACAGTGCTGGAGTCACATGCCGCGGTGCCAGAGGGAGATGCCGCGGTGCCGGAGGGAGATGCCGCGGTGCCAGAGGGAGATGCCGCGGTGCCGGAGGGAGATGCCGCGGTGCCGGAGGGAGATGCCGCTGTGCCGGAGGGAGATGCCGCGGTGCCGGAGGGAGATGCCGCTGTGCCGGAAGCTGCCACTACTTTAGAGGCAGCATTTCCGGTGGCACGTCTCAGGTGACGGGGCACTTACGAGTTGCCCCTCATGTAGCGCTAGTTTTTGAGGCATTTGCCTGTGTTAGAGAGAGCGGTGACGCAACTTGCTTAAGGTCCTGGAAGGTATATATTATCAGAGCTACCAACTCTCACGGTTTCGCCGTGTGACACACGCTTTTGCATGTTTTCACACGCACTCACGCCACAGAACCAATTTCTCATAGCAAAAAAAATTCTGATTCTGGACCGAGGGGCGTTCGTTCTAGCGCGCGTTCGTTCCAGGCGAATATATATTTTTCGCTAACTAATCTTGTCATTTTTTGCTGAACATAAATCATTAAGTGCTCTTAAGAATACAAGTATTAACAATATAGGTTAGGTTTCAGTTAAGAATTAGTTGAATACCATTGTAATCAAAATGTCAATCAACCTACCTTGGTCAAATCTTAAACACAGGTCTATTAATTAGGCTATTTTGTGGTACATAGACAGTCATTGAGGCACAACAATAGTTTTCTGGTTGAATGTTTAGCTCAAGTCTAGAAGGCCGCTGTGGCAGGTATTTGTGGCCACAGCTGTCATCGCTGCAGAATAGATTCAGAAGATGTTTTGGCAACTGCCTGCCACTATTTGTGGCTTCTGGTGAGATGCACAGATGCACAGTTTAAGGATGTCAGTCATTTTGCATTCATTTGCAAGGTTCTTTATCATTATTTTTAACAAGGCATCCAATACACGTACATTGTACATTGTCCCTCCAGAACAAATAAAAAGAAAATAAATACAGTTTGTAACAGAAAGGGAAAATTAAGAGCACAGAACAGCCCTTTCCCTCTCTGACAGAGAAAAGAGGGTGGCGCCAAAGAGGCAATCAAGGAATGGTCAAATATAATTTGACCATTTATATTTAAGACTGGGTAGAGACTGGGCGCCCAACGCCTACCTTTACCGGTTTGAAAGGAAACCTACGCTACAGAAGATATACACGTCAATGTTCAACGACAAATCTGGTAGCCATTTAAATATTGAATATGTAAATAGTGTTTGTCATAAAACGTAGCTCATGGACATATCATATAATTCAAGCTCTCTATACACTTTCATAAACTGTATCAGATGATTCATAACAAGGCGATGTTATATTATGTACGGGCAATTTCTTTCACCAGGGCAACTCAAGGTTGTGATTCCATCACACCTACTGTCCGCTGTATTGTTGAGAGTGTTGGAGGGAGACACTGAGCCCCATTAGAAGCCCCACAAAAAAATAACTTAATAATATCAGAGAAATATTTACTGTTGTTAAAGTAAATATGAAAAAAAAAGTTGTTGTAAACAAATGTCATTATCTCTACATACAGTCATAAAAGACAATGACAAATAAGCATATTCAAATGTGGAACATAAACTAGTAATGTTTGATTTCATATCATTTACAGGGTGGCAGTGCACATATCATTAATATTACTACTACTAATTATTATTAGTTCTGTTACAGTAGGATATTATGGATTGTATTAATAATAATAAAAACAAGCTTGAAAGTCTTTGTCTGAGTTTAAACCAATGAATAAAAACCTACCTAAAAGGTTTATTTCTTCTGATCCAGAGAGATTAAATTAAAAGAGAGATTCAATTAATAAATGCATTATTTAAAGACAGATAAAGACTTTGTACATAACTTGTAAATGTATACCTGGCTTATTTCTCAATTACAGCACAGTCAATTAATTGTTTTGGTCTGATTTAGTAAGTAGTTTATGGCTTGATTAAAATTGACAAAAGAATATCAATTATTATGAAGGCTATATGACATTATTCACATTACAATACTTAAGTCTAACCAAAAAATGAATAGTCCTACATAATAAATATTAGATTTGGTTGGAGAAATATGAATGATGAGTTAAATTAGACAAAGAGGCAGATATTTGATTCAATAGATATTCAATAGCCAGAATACCAATCTTTAATTTATTTAACCAATATCAAAACAGAAAATGAATGAACGGCTATGCTAACGAATTACATTGCACAGTGGATTTATAAATTCAGAAAAAAAAACATTTTAAAAGAGAAACAGAGGAAAACATCTCTATACTTGTGATGATCAATACAACATATGTATGTGGCCTGCATTTGTTTACTCCTGACAAAAGCGCTTACACAAGGTAAACTCCCTCTTGTGGCCAAATGGGTCAATAACACTCATCTTCAATATGTGCAGAAATACTGGGTTCAGAAGGAAACCTTGCAAATGAAGACCACATGATGGAAATGCTACTTCTAGGGAGTACAACATTGACTACTGACATCCTTAAACTATGCATCTGGGCATCTCACATCTCAGATGCCACAAATAGTTGTTTTTCTTTGTATTTGATTATTGTTTATTCAAGTGTAAAAATATTGTAAATGGTTGTGGCAAGTTGCTACAGGAAGTGCCTATACGAGGTGCCGGTGCCACGATTAAGTTGTGGCAATGCCGCAAAGTTGTGGCAAGCTGCCACAAAAACTAGTGGTACCTGAGAGGTGCCACAGGAAGTGCCTATACGAGGTGCCGGTGCCACGATTTGAGCTTGCTCCTACTGGAATTTGCATGAAATGATGTGATGATTGGCCTTCTACTCCATTCGAGATCGAAGACTTCAATAGCCGACCGGCTAAAAAGAAGCCGACGGAAAAATACCTCAACGGTTGACCTCGAAAATGTGGAAATGAATATCAGACAGTGTCTCCAATGTGAGGGTGGAGAAGAATGACACTGAAAGCACCTTCCGTCTGCACTATGGAGCAGAAGCCATTACTGGCTATAGTGTTGTCAGCCGTTCAGCATCAGCTACTTTGAGAATGAGGCTTTTAATCAATGTATGAAAAAAGCTAGTATCTCTGTAGAAAGAATGAGACAGAATAACTCATAATGGGGGCAACGGCAGCAGTGGAGCGAGTAGGTTTTTAAAAGCAACGCGACCGTCTGTTTTTATCCGTGCCATCGGCCTCGCTGCGTTGTTTGTGGTAATGACGGTTTTCTTGACTGCTGTCAGGCATACTTACAAGGATGACACTCCTGAGAGGAGTGACTGGGCTGTACTGTTGCTTTGTTCTGGGTTTGTGTCTGCTTTATTTATGTAATATTACTTACTCAAATTCCTCGATCCAATGAATATCTAGATATTGTTTATATCCAAACCAAGTCAAATGTGTTTTTATTAACATAAAATGACCACGCCAGTGATTTTTACGTCATTTACAGGCTCTATTTACTACTTATCACATATACGTAACACAATTATTAGTGTTTATCAATGTTTCATGTACTTCCAGGCAGCTACTGATCGGCAAGAGTTTCCATGAAAATCAAGTGGTCGACATACATGTGATTCAGTGTATGAGTCCACAAATGATAAAGTAACAACAATACATCCAACGTGATGTGGACTGTGATGGATTTAGTGATGTTTTGCCAAAGTGATATTTTGTTCTGATACCTAATGAAAGGGAACATGGACCAGAGGTCCTATGAGTGCTTGAGATGAAATCCTAACAGCAATAAGCTCACATTTCAACAGATCTATCTTTGTGACGATTAGGAAAAGTCCTTCTGCCGATGAAGACCATGTGAATGGCTGAGCTCTCTTACAAAAGCTGGTGAGAAGCTTTGAGTGGGGATTGTTTTGTTCTGCACGATGAGTTTCATGCTGTAGTGAAATGACCAAAAGGTTTGGACAACGTTGATCAGTCATTTTTACCCATAGGCAGTGTAGTGAATAAAAGATCACTACTGATAATCAATAGCAGTAATTTACTCATTATTTAGTCGGTACAAAAAAAGTCACATTTAAAGTGTTACAATTACTTGCAATATTACAAGCAGATCATTTTGCCCCGTTTCTTGATGAGATATTTTGCTCCTGGTGCCTTTTACCAAAATAACTCCCACCTGGTTCATAGTTTATCCTGAGGATCGTATGCATATATTGCCAATAATCCTCAAAAAAGTCTGAATATTTAACTCATTTATGTGCAAATAATGAGGTTATTTTTTCCCTGTGACACACACTTTAGTGTGTGTGTGTGTGTGTGTGTGTGTGTGTGTAGCCATTTTGTGCTTCATACTTTGTGCTCCTTTCTGTTTCCCACGGGAAGGAATGTGCCAGCCTGTTATTTGCATACTGGAGTTTTGAATAGCGACCTTTATGGAAACTGGTGTTGGTTACTGTAGGGGAGCAACCTAGTGCTCCTCACTTCTGCCATGGGTTTCCTCTGGCTTCCTGGCCACAGTCCACAATTATATTTGGGGCTACACTCATATTCTTCTGGGTTTAAGCCCTGGCAAAATGACCTGACCACTTCCTCCAACTCAGTAGTTTAGTTTTTAGTTTGAAAAGACAAGAGGGGGAACCTAGAGCCATAGTTTTAGAGCCACTGATCAAGCGTCGTCTTGCATGAGTTGGGAGTGAAAACGTGTTCCACTCAGCGTCCTGTACTTCCTCACGCACAAATCTAACCGTCTGTGCACTTTCAAGGGTTGATTCGCACACTAGCGCTCAAATTAGTTTTGTGCTCAAATCTTCGGTCGTAAATATGCTTCCTTAAAGTAGAAGATGAATGTAAACCGAATGACAAAATGAGACAAAAAGACAAAATGCTCTTGGTATTCCTGTTATGCAAGAAAACTCAAAACCCAAAAGTCTGCACTCTTCTCACTCGGGCATTTGTCTTACTTTTACAGATTTGCAAAGCCGAGGAGCTCACCTGACAACTCCTAAAGTAAATAATGATGCTGCTGATTTCTTCTGACAGGAGTCTGTGTCTCTGCTCTGCATGTGTTGTGTTTATTACTGCAAGAAAGAGAGCCCGGGGTGTACTGTGTGGTCGGATCATTTCATGCACAGTGCCCGCTTCTAAAGCCTAGCAGCTCTACTGAAACTCTTATTTGCTGTGCAATATTCCATTCAATTTATGAAAAGTTATACTTTAAAATGAAAAACCTAATACTTAAGAAATGTCAAGAAGGTTCTGAATTTGTGTTCACAGTATAATGTCTCTCCCCTGACCGCACAAACGCATCCAGCTCCTCTGTCTGCAACGACACGTTCAACTGCTGAATGAATTATCATTCTAATATCTGTGAAAGAAAAACAAGTCGCTGAAGTGGCAAAATAAGAGTGTAAAACGACCTGGTCTTCATATGACATTGTTTTGCAACAGCAGCTTGTGAGAGTCACAGTTTTTATCCTCAGTTTAAGGCAAATGGCTTGGCTCGGTGTTAACAAGCAACAGCGTGGCTGTGATCATTGGCGATGCGTTCGGTCCAAATGAGACCATTGAGGGAGGCAGGACGCCCCCATGCCACGTGTGCTCTGCTGGAACCAACATGCATACGGCTCAGCGCCTTGCTGTTTTCAACTCTTCATCAAATCTATGGGAAATGTAACCTCTACATATCTGCATCCCAAAACATATCTTGGCAATGATAAACATATATTTAATAAAAGCCTGTTGGCTGATGGCAGCTGAACAGATCTCTCTGGTTTGGTCTCCATATGTAGCTGCTAAATGCTTCACCATGTTCACCAGCTCGTCTCCATGTGTCTGTCTGCTACCGAGCAGGTATAGTGCAGTGTTATCTTCTTTTTTTTTTTAAAAGATGGTATTTATTACAGCTAAGTAGTTCTTTCATTTCACACAGGAGTTTGCAGATATGGGTTTTACCATGTGGCCATTTCATTATTGAATTGCCACAAAGCACACTAAATTTCGCAAGAAATTTTGAAAGTGTGGCTACTACTGCCGTAAGACATCGCAATATATATACATTACCGGTAGTGAGATGTGTTGTTGAGGAACATTATATACAAATTCACTTCTCTGTCTCTCCACTATGTTCACGTGACCGTAATTACACATTTGCGCGCACACACACACACGCGCACTTAGACACACACACAGTCAGGATGTCAGCTGACCAACTGACAGTTCCTCCTGCGTGCGCGCGTGTCACTGGTTGCCATGGTGGCAGTCCTGATTAGCTAACTTGAAACTGTGGATTTAATGAGAAAACAACCTTTCAAACTATTGTATTTGACAGACAACCGTGGATCCCATCGCAAAAATAACCTAATCATGAGAAGCACAAGACTTCTGAGAATGTTTCCGTCTACTTAAATATTTGAAAGGATTTAGAAATGAGAGCGTGACTAAAGTGCTCACGTGTCCGTCATAAGAGAAAATTGTGGTCCGATTTAACATGGAGGTTGATGGAGCAGTTGGCCGGACTTCATGTCGCGTTCAGGTTTGCTGACGAAACAGTATAAGTTTGTTGGATTCCACGACGCATGTGTACCACCAGCACAATATTTCCAACGTTTTCATATAAATTATGCCTCAAAAGCAATATTTCCAACGTTTTCATATAAATTATGCCTCAAAAGTAAATATTGTGGAGTGAATGGCAAAATACAAATACAAATAAGGGGGTTAGTACAAAGCTCCTCCTGCTCTCTAGCGATGACATCACCACTGTAACCTGCCCCATACACACCCATTGTAAACTCTGAAATGGTTCCCACATTTTCCTAAACTTGAACAATAATTACATGAAAACTGTGCTAGCTATCAAAAAATGCCCAATTGGGCAAATAAACTCCAGACTTTTTTCAACGTTTTAAACTTAAAATCATATCTCTACGATAAATTATGGCGAGTCACTGTGGACACAAAGATGAATGTTTTTTTGCTCTCTTCAGTCCGAAACCCCAGTCAAGTGAATGGGACAATTTCTCGCCGTTTTTCGCTCTTTTCGGGAAAATGGCCGGTCGAATCTCTTGAAAACGTCATTCCAGGTGATTCCCGACCAGGCCGCACGTTTTGATGTATACGGTCCAAAGTTTTGCGGAATAATAAGAAAAATAACTAGAAAATGCATTTCCTGCTGAAAATGCGTTGGAATGCAAAAAGCTGAAGCTTAAAGCTTAAATATTTGAAAATATAGCTGAATATAGCTGAAAATAGCGGAATATAGCTGAAGATAGCTGAATACAGCTGAATTTAGCTGAAAATAGCTGAATATAGCTTAAAATAGCTGAAAAGATAAACTACCTGCTGAAAAGTGTTGAAGCCCAAAAGCATTGAACTGAACTGCTGAACATCCTTAATGTTTAAATGGAAAAGTTGGAAGCAAAACTGCAACATCTAAATAATCCAAGAGATAAATTAAAAGTAGTAGTTGTAGTAGTATAAATAACAGTAGCATGAGTGAAAGCAGTAGTTGTAGAAGTAGTAGTTATAGTAGTAGTAGTATAAATAACAGTAGTATGAGTAGAAGTAGTAGTTGTAGTAGTATTTGAAATTACAGTAGTAGTAGTAGTTGAAATAACGGTAGTATGAGTAGTAGTAGTTGAAGTAACAGTAGTAGTAGTAGTAGTAGTAGATGAAATAACAGTAGTATGAGTATAAGTAGTAGTAGATGAAATAACAGTAGTATGAGTAGAAGTAGTAGTAGTTGAAGTAACAGTAGAAGTAGTAGTTGAAGTAACAGTAGTAGTCGTAGTAGTAGAAGTAGTAGTTGAAATAACAGTAGTATGAGTAGAAGTAGTAGTAGTAGTATTCATAGTAGTAGCAGTAGTAGTAGTCATTAATAGCTGTAGTAGTAATTAGTAATAGTTATAGCAGTAGTTGTATTAGTAGCAGTAGTAGTAATAGTCCAAATATTAGCAGCAGTAGTCAAAGTATTAGTCTGCGCATAAAGTATTTAATACAAAAATCCTCATTTGAGCTTTGTTATGATACAGTTAATTCATGGGGCTTTTATTTTGAAAGGGAAGACAGACAGGAGGAGGCTTTCAATGCCTTTGATTGAATATCTGCATAAATATCTCCAAGTCACACACTCCAATGTGTGTGCAGATTGTGTACAAAACCATCTGTTAAACCCCATATTTCGAGGCAAAAAACATGTGAACGACCGCGCGCGCGCGTATACACGCGGACATAGACACACAGTCAGTGAGCTTAGTCTAACAAAGCTAACTTCATGCTAGTGATCAAATTCACTTCCTCCACCAACAGCCTGCACCGGTTTTCTCTCTCTCTGTGTGTGTGTGTGTGTATGTGTGTGTGTGTGTGTGTGTGTGTGTGTGTGTGTGTGTGTGTGTGTGTGTGTGTGTGTGTGTGTGTGTGTCCACAAGGTCGTTAAAACAAGAATGAGTGTGAAGCGGCTTGATTAGTTAACTTCCACACCTGTGTCATCAATGAGAGACTGAGTTGTATGATCCCCATAGATTCCAGTGCATTTTTTTTTTTCAGAAAATGCTTCATAATTCAAGAATTTCAAAGGCAAGACGCCAATGTTGTTTGTGGGTCTCTAGGCTACACGATGTGTCTCTAGTTGCAATTTCTAAATCAGGGACGACTGTCACAGGGGAGACATTTTTGAGGGAGATTTAACATGGCAGTGAATGAAGGAAGGAGAAGGACCACCTCTGACATATCGTCTGATTTAAACACGTCTGAATCTGTTGGATTCAAATCGACTCAAGTATACGAAGTAAGACAAGATTTCCTACGATTTGATGTATAAATTATGCCCAAAGACTTAGTATTGTGGAGTAGATCGCAAAAAGCAAATACTTTTAAAAGCTGAAATATTTTTCTGTGTGCACACTAGCTGTGAGATCACCACTCTGAGCTGCGCAATACACACCCATGTTAAACGCAGAAAAGGTTGGAAAAAAGCATAAAACAAAAACGGTGACAGTTAAATAACTATACAAGATATCAGAAATCTGAAATTATAGAATAATAGCTGAAGGTCACATTTACACGATCAAGCCCTCACAGCTATTGTTGGCATATATATATATATATATATATATATATATATATATATATATATATATATATATATATATATATATTGTGACGTCTTACGGCAGTAGTAGCCACACTTTCAAAATTTCTTTTTACCTTCCTTATTCAAGGTGTAGTCGAAAAATAAGTGTTTTTAGTTCACGGTGGAAGATGTAGAGACTTCCTGCTGTCCTTATGCCAGTGGAGAGCTCATTCCGCCATTGAGGACCCAGGACAGCAAACAGTCTGACTTTGAGTGTTTAGCTCTCAGTGACGGAGCTACCAGCCGATTAGCTGAAGCCGAGCAGCGAACGAGCTGGGGTGTACGTTTCTTGTTAGTATTGCAAGTTGTCTGAATTAACATGAATACATATATGAAAATGAGGAATCAGCATAAATCTGAATCCCTGTTCAAAATTATTTTAGTTGACATTCATTTTGAATATCTCTTTGTATTTATTCCATAATTTAGGACACAATGTCACTATGTCAACATAAATTAATGCATTTTCACTATATATTTAGCAATGAAATGTATAAATCAGGCTATAAATGATGAATACAAAATTTAGATAAAATGGCCTCCTGGACGCCTCCCATTAGAGGTTTTCCAGGCACGTCCAACTGGTAGGAGACCCCGGGGAAGACCGAGGACACGCTGGAGGGATTATATCTCCCGGCTGGCCTTGGAACGCCTCGGGATCCCCCAGAATGAGCTGGAAAGTGTTGCGGGTGAGAGGGAAGCCTGGGTCGGCCTGCTGAACCTGCTGCCACCGCGACCCGACCCCGGATAAGCGGCTGATAATGGATGGATGGATGGGCCTTGAATAATACGTTTTGTAAAATGTCATTTTTGGAATATAGATCCATACATACAGATGCAAACAGAAAATGAGTGCCTTTCTGCCGCTGAGCATCAAACTATGACCTCCTCCCCCGTTCTCCTGCTCTAGATGTCAGACGGACATCTAAAAGAGAGCCAAGCCTGTCAGGGTCCTAATCATTGTGGAGAGGCCTTTGGCTCTGTATGCACAGCAGACGCCAGCCTCAATTACACAGGTGTATACCGTCTGCCAGTACATGAGGAGAGTGGACAGGCCCTATTCTCTGGACAAACACTGGTTCTGCGCCATTGCTGCTGGATTGATGCGGCTCTGAGAGCTGGACCTAGAGGCTGAGCAGCAGACGGCAGTGGTGACTGGGAATAAGCCTGAGAAGGACAGATGAGATGTTGACAGAGGACGATTTGAGACATCGACAGGGATTGAGGAGCGGTTGATGCAAACCAAACTTGTCATAGCCGGCGAGCTGAGTTATTGTTTCCCGAATAACATTGTGACAGTAAATAGACGATCAGATGACTGAGCGTGTAAATATAGAACCACAAGAAGAGCTGAGTCAGCTTCTGCTACATTGACTGTTCTATCCAACACGTTCTCATTCCTAAAGCACAGAACAAGTCGTATGCCAATGTCTCCAAGCACACTGACTGTAGGACAGGGCCAGTGACAGGCGCACGCTGTAAAATGGTCTGAGCTCTACACGCATGGTTAGAGGTGCATACTGTGAGTTTGGGAGCATTGCAATTGCTTCTCAATTCTCACAACATGGTGGCGCCGCCTGAGCCGGCAGCTTGTAGCTGGCGCTAACGGCTCTAAGCTAAGGGTCCAGGGAATTCATGTCTCATATCGGTTCAAAGATTGCTCAATATATATATATTTTTTTTTGTCATTTTTAAACCAACATTTATAATTTATTCATTTCATAGAAGTATTTCAAATTATACATAAACAATAATAAAGACTTAATTGATCAAGACCAATTATAGTGAAACACAACCAAAGCCACCAGAACTCTACCATAGTGTTATGCTTTGAATACAACAGAGCTATTATAAAAGCAAATTTTTTATAACAAGGTGATATCTTGCATATTGTTCACGGGGACTAATGTGGTTTAGCAAAGCAACCATGAATACAATACACAACAATACAGAAAACATCACAATCAGATCAGCTGCTCTAACAACTGAGTAAATGAGTAAAAATGCTTTTTGAAGGGTTATTGTATAATTTGGTTTCCTATATATCACTTATGTCACGTCCGGGTGTGAACAAGTGCAGGAGGAGACGACAGGAGGAAACGGTTAAATAGAAAATAAATACACAATATTTGTTTATGTAATCTCGTGATATGTTGCAGCAAAGTGCTGTCCCATTCATATTTACACCATCAAGCCCTCATTGCTAATGTTGGCATATATATGTATATATAATGTACCTCAATAACACATCTCACTACCGGTAATGTATATATATTGCGACGTCTTACGGCAGTAGTAGCCACACTTTCAAAATTTCTTGTGACATTTTCTAGTTCTTTCATACATTCCGATCTTAGTCTGTTTTAAAAGCATTTAAGCCGAGTCACTTTAAACATTGTCAGCATGACGCCTGGGTGTGAGCTGCTTACAAGATTCACTTCATGTAGATTCAAAATTAAACTTGAAATTAGGGCTGCAACAAACGATTATTTTAATAATCGATTAATCGGTTGATTATTTTTTCGATTAATCGATAAATCGGATAAAAAAATGTTTTTAATCAAAAAAGCGTTCATTATCAACCCTTTATTCAAAAACAGAAGTGACAGTGCAAAACATCTTCAGAAAGTGCACAAACAGGTTGCTCCTTGAACATCCCTGAGCTGTTAATTAAAACAACAAAATGGACTCACACTAAAAACATACACATCTATGCTTTACATCTGCCAAATGTGAGCCCTTTTTACTGTAATTGATCCCTCCAGAGGCTGCATTTACATACCCTGCTTTATCAATATGTATGAAATACTGGGACAGAGGGGAGCTGTACTGCTCCATATAGAGCGTCCTCTTCCTTAAACTCGTTCATTCTGGGTCTCTTATGACCACGACGTCACGTTGTTGGCTAAGCCCAACGACGTGATTTGCTTCATTCTACTTTGAGTAAAAAAAAAAAAAAACCTGCAGCCAGATCCTCCGGTTTAACGTTAACGAGTGACAGCGTGAACTGAACCAGACCGGGGGGTGACGGCATGTTTCATCACGTTCACGTACAAGCAAGACTGAACTGTAACGGAACATAAAGTAACTTTAACGACAATACACAACCAAACACGTTAGCTAACGCGATAGCAGGCTGACTAGCTTCCATTAAAAACAAGTTTGAGGAACATGAAGACGCTGATTGGCCAAGACTCGACTTGTCAAAGATCTTCTATTTTTGAGAACATCACAACCTCAGCTTTTCTCGTGTCTCACTCCAATCTCAGAAACGCTGGCCGGCCAGTTGCTCTGCTCCGCTCTTTTTTTTCTTCTCCGCGACTAATTGCCCGGCGTAATAATCGCGCGACACAACGAATCGATAATGAAATTTGTTGCCAACACTTTTGATTATCGATTTTATCGATTCGTTGTTGCAGCCCTACTTGAAATCATCTTTTTAAGCCATTGAAAAGATGATTTTTGCACAGTACTTTTTGTGTCATCTTCAGATTAAAGTCATCAGTGTGCCTCTCCTGTGATAAGCAACACCTCCAACACACACACACATTTCCCACCCCCTTCATCATCCTTGTCACGGCAGAAAAGCAATTTGTTCCTGGTGTCAGTGATCTGATGCAATCAGCGCTGCTTCACGCTTCTGAGTAAGGAAAAGACAGCGGGAAAGGACACTGTTTAATTAAAAGACGCACTTTTGTGAATGTGACGATCATATAATTTGGGGTGGAGGATTGCGTGTTCAACACCTGCTTTCCGATTACGGTTGATTAACCTATCAAAACTCGCCCGTTCACTCTCATCAAGGGCTATTCAGGGTGCCGAGGCTGCGCTCCATTCTAATTGTCTCCAAGCCTTTTCCTCTTTCAAGCGTTCAATTGGAAATGAGTGTTATCAAAATTCAGCGCTGCTCCCTCTCACAGGAAATGGGGCGCTGGGTTCTTCACACACAGCTTCTGACACCTCCTGAGAGGAGCTGAGGGGGCGGAGGGGTGGAGCACTCATCTTCCCTATTCTCCGTCTCTCCCCTCTTTGCATAACAGTCCCTCGGAAGCGTGCGGCGGGCCTGTGAAGTGTTTACCCTCGTCTCTGTCAGTCAAAGCTGCTTCCTGAAGGCTGCATTCGTCTGCTTTACACCATCTCCTGTTTGAGACTCCTCACGACAGAGCTAAGTTAAATGAGAGGATGCAAATGGGATCTGATGTGTTTTGAGCTGCACCTGCTTTATGTGTCACCATCACACCCCATCACCCATGAGCATCGCTTCATCTCTTTGAATAACACGCCGTGACGCCAATAGTCAGAATGAGCGTAATGGCTCTCATTTGATTCTAAATGTGACAATAGAACATTCTCGAAATCCAATTCTGTTCACAGTTACACTTAATTCCACCTTAATTCTGTGAATAATTTTGAGCTGCTGCATTAATACTTAGCACAGTCTAATAGCTGTCATGTTGCAGCTGTCACTCAACATCTCGCCTGGGGTACTTGGGGATATTTCTTGCAAATCAATGGCCAATCTGAGTTATGTTAGGTTTGAGGCTTCATCTCGGCCTAAACAGCTCTCACTGCCGGCATGCTTCAAAATAATATTAATGAATCATGCTGCTCATAATGCATGTAACTGCCACTGATTGACACAAGCCAGTGAGGATTCGATGGATGGTGGTCTGCAGGAGATGCCAAAAAATCACCACACATACACACACACACACACAAACACACACACACACAAACACACACAAACAACTAGGTCCCCAGGTTGTTTGGTAGTTCAGATCAGAAACCGTTTATTTGCCAGGAATGTTTACACAAACGAGGAATTTTTCTAGGCGGAAGGTGTATACATTAGACATGAGACAAGACAAACAACAATCAACAATCAACGACAACAACAGTGCAATGATATTCAAGTATAAGATAAAGTGCTCAGACAAATAGATAACGTTAATGTAAGTGTATGTTAAAGTGACGTGCGTTTAAGTTAAAGTGTATGTTAAGTGGCATGAGTGTTTACATGTGAAGTGTGCAGGGGAGTGACCGGTAAGAAGAAAGAAAAGAAGAGGAAAGAAAAGAATGAAAAAATATTCCGAAAAAATAGTCCTGGGCGTGAAAAAAACATTCCGAAAAATATTCAGAAAATAGTCCTTAGGGTGACAGAATCAGTCAGTGGGGGATCCGGCTCTGTTGATGAGCCCGACTGTCGACGGGAAAAAACTGTTGGTGTGGCGTGAGGTCTTGGTCTTGATGGACCTCAACCTCCTGCCAGAAGGAAGGGACTCAAACAGGTTGTGTCCAGGGTGAGAGGGGTCAGCGACAATCTTCCTAGCTCGCTTCAGAGTCCTGGAAACGAACAAGTCCTGGAGGGACGGCAAATTGCAGCCAATCACCCTCTCAGCAGAGCGGATGATGCGCTGCAGCCTGTCCTTGGCAGTGGCTGCAGCATACCAGACGGAGATGGAGGAGCAGAGTATGGACTCAACGATAGCAGCGTAGAATTGCACCATCATTTTCTTTGGCAGGTTGAATTTCTTCACCTGCCTCAGGAAGAACATCCTCTGCTGGGCCTTCTTTGTGATGGAGTTGATGTTCATCATTTTCCAGGACCTCAAGTGAGCTGGAGCCCAGGAAGCGGAAGGACTCCACAGCGTCAACGGGGGAGTCACACAGGATGAGAGGGGCGGGTGGGGCTGCATTCTTTCTGAAGTCCACAACCATCTCCACTGTCTTCAGGGCGTTGAGCTCCCGGTTGTTTTGGCTGCACCAGGTCTCCAGGTGGTCAGTCTCCCACCTGTTGGCGGACTCGTCCCCACCAGAGATGAGTCCAATGAGGGTGGTGTCATCCGCGAACTTCAGGAGCTCGACTGGTGACTGGAGGTGCAGCTGTTGGTGTACAGGACCGGGCATTTTCCCGAAAAGAGCGAAAAACGGCGAGAAATTGTCCCATTCACTTGACTGGGGTTTCGGACTGAAGAGAGCAAAAAAACATACATATTTGTGCCCACAGTGACTCGCCATAATTTATTGTAGAGAAATGATTTAAAGTTTAAAACGTTGACAAAAGTCTGGAGTTTATTTGCCCAATTGGGCATTTTTTGATAGCTAGCACAGTTTTCATGTAATTATTGTTCAAGTTTAGGAAAATGTGGGAACCATTTCAGAGTTTACAATGGGTGTGTATGGGGCAGGTTAGAGGGCATCGCTAGAGCAGGAGCAGCTGTGTCCTAACCACCCTTTTTGTATTTGTATTTTGCCATTCACTCCACAATATTGACTTTTGAGGCATAATTTTATATGAAAACGTTGGAAATATTGTGCTGGTGGTACACATGCGTCGTGGAAGAAGTCTTGTGCTTTCTCATGATTTCGTTTTTTTCGTGATGGGATTCACGGTTGTCTGTCAAATACAAGTTTAAAAGGTTGTTTTCTCATTAAATCCACAGTCCAGTCTCCCGCTCTGTGACAGTGTCACAGCTGTTTTAAATTAGCCAATCAGGACGGCCACCATGGCAACCGTTGACACGCGGGCACACACGCAGGAGGAACTGTCTGTCTACCTGTCTGTCTTTCTGTCTTCCCTTTCAACATAAAAGCCCCATGATTTAAGTGTATCTTAACATAAAGCTCAAATGAGGATTATTGTTTTAAATAGAAAATAAATACACAATTGTACACAATGTTTTTATGTAATCACGTCATATGTTGCAGCAAAGTGCTGTCCCATTCATATCTACACCATCAAGCCCTCACAGCTAATGTTGGCATATATATATATATATATATATATATATATATATATATATATATATATATATATGTATCCAATCCACACATACGTGCACGCGGTAATACGGTCGCGTGCACTCAGACTCTTGACTTTTGATCATATTTATGCAAAAAATAAATAATACTTTTTTATTTTTTTAAAGCCAAGGAGTTATTGATTCTTTAGAGATCAAGGACAATAGGGGCTGGTATTCATATGTAATCACGTGATATGTTGCAGCAAAGTGCTGTCCCATTCATATTTACACCATCAAGCCCTCATAGCTAATGTTGGCATATATATATATATATATATATATATATATATATATATATATATATATATATATATATATATATATATATATAATGTACTTCAATAACACATCTCACTACCGGTAATGTATATATATATATTGCGACATCTTACGGCAGTAGTAGCCACACTTTCAAAATTTCTTGTGAAATTCTCTAGTTATTATTATTATTATTATGCCCGCAGGAGAACATGAAGTGCGCTTATTGCAGGGGTCTATGACCCCTTGCAGCTGAGCCACACTTAATTAGTTGAACTAGAAATTGCATTTCCTGCTGAAAATGCTAAAAGCTGAAGCTTAATGAATATAGCTGAAAATAGCGGAATTTAGCTGGAAATAACTGAATATAGCTGAATATAAAAAATATGAAATTATAGAATAATAGCTGAAGGTTTTGTCAACATTTGAACCTTCAAAAGGTGTCTAACTGAACGTATGCAGATCCTGTAAGCTTTTGAAGTTGAAGAGGATTTGAAGATTTCCTCCATTGGATCACATTCCTCTTTAATTTTCATAAAAAGCGTAATAATTCAAGTCAGAAATATGAAAAGAAAAAATATATATGGTCATTGCCATCGTGTTCTTACGGAGCTGAACATTTGAATAGCTGAGCAGTTTCTGTAGCTGAGTATATGAAGGAGAAGAGATTCAAAATATGTATGGAAGAAATAGAAGATATAAAAGTTGAACGAGAGGTATAGAAAGAGAGAGTGAAACAGAAGAGAGAGAAAGAAAGACAAAAGAGGAAGAGAGGGGTATAGAACGAGAGAGGTAGAGAGGTAGACAGACAGACAGAGAGAGAGAGGGGAAGAAAGAGCAAGAGAGAGGGGGAGAGACAGAGTGGGAGAGAGAAAAAAGAGAGAGGCAGGGGTGGAGAGAGACAGAGGGGGGAGAGAGATAGGACATAGAAGGAGGGGAAGAGACAGAGAGAGAGATGGATGGACAGACAGAGAGTAAGTGAGTTGTTAGAGGGAGAGGGCTACAAAGGGAGAGAGATGTTGGGTTGGTAGCATATTAAGAAACTAACATGGAGGGACTTAGGACCAAGGGGAATGCAGGTATGAATCTGTCATACACTCACATCCATGGTTCAATATCACTCTTGAAAGAGAGAATCATTTAATTTTCACAGAATACAGCTGAGAGCGCAGGGGCCGCTACTTACCTGACAAGGTACAAATGTTCAGTCATGGTTTCGAATTTATGATATTACACCAGCAAACTGGATGCTGGGTAAACTCCGCCCACTTATCATGATACTTTGTCGCACAGGAGAGAGCGTCTCCTGTGTGACGGAGATTCCCAGTGTGTGTGTGTGTGTGTGTGTGTGTGTGTGTGTGTGTGTGTGTGTGTGTGTGTGTGTGTGTGTGTGTGTGTGTGTGTGTGTGTGTGTGTGTGTGTGTGTGTGTGTGTGTGTGTGGAGTCCCCTGATTAGGATAGTTGGACTGCTTGAAGCATTCCAACTAATAATAAGTTGAATAAAGAAGTAGATAACAATAGTTGGACTGCTTAAAGCATTCCAACTAATAATAAGTTGAATAAAGAAGTAGATAACAATAGTTGGACTGCTTGAAGCATTCCAACTAATAAAGATTCGAAGAACAATAGTTGGACTGCTTGAAGCATTCCAACTAATAATAAGCCCGAGGAATAACATGAAGTGCGCTTGCTGCAGGGGTCTATGAAGCCTTGCAGCTGAGCCACACTTAAAAAGATGGGGAGAACAAACCACAGAGCAGGAGGCAAACTGCATAGGGTCAGTTCAGGTTGGGGTCCTTTTAGATGAGGCGCCCAAGTCCTACCAGACTTAACGGAACACATCGTTGACTTCTGACAAACAGAAACATGTCCAACAGTTTGAAGCCTAGAAACTCAGCTTGATATTGATGAGACTGAAGAAGACTAGCGGCCTATAGTCATGCTAGTCGCTCTGTGAGGCTGTACTCGGACTAAATGCTCACATCGGCATACTACGTTTACTAATTACGCTGGATCGCGTTTTAGTGATTAGCAGGTATGATGTAATAAAACATCACCGTGTTGGTTAAGCATGTAATCATCCAAACATTTGCAAAGTATTACTAAACACGGTTAATTTTGCAGTTGTTGGTCACAAACCAAAGTGGATGAAAAGTATGTGTGATAGGTACTAAAGGTAGAGAAGGTCTATCCTATAGTGTTGTGTTCTGGTGGTTCCACTGTCATATGCACAGATAACAGACAGTTATTCTATACAATGAAAAGCTTATTTTGCTGGGTCCTCCTAACACAGAGAAACTCTGAACTCTTAAACTTAAGGTAAAAAAATAAATAAAAATAAGGCACAAAATATAAAAGATGTAACAGTATTGCACAACAATATGATAATAGTATTGCTCAGTGTATAAAGTGCACTATGCATTGCTACAATGTCCAATGTTCACCAGCCTGATGGCCTGCGGGTAGAAACTGATCGTCAGTCTCGTGGTTCTGGACTTCAGACTCCTGATGGCAGGAGCGAGAAGAGTCTGTGCTGGGGGTGTGTTGTGTCCCTGATGATGGGGTGTGTTGTGTCCCTGATGATGTGGTGTGTTGTGTCCCTGATGATGTGGGCTGCTCTCCTGGTTACTCTGGTGGAGTAAATGTCTTGAACAGAGGGGAAGGCTGCTCCTGAGATGAACTGTACAGTTTTTATCACACGCTGGAGTGCCTTCCTGCCCTGGGCAGTGCAGCTTCCATACCACACTGTGATGGAGCTGTAAGGACGCTCTCCACCATACATCTGTAGAAGTTGCTGAGAATTTTGGGTGGCTTGCCAAATTTCCTCAGCCTTCTTTAAGAAATACAGTCGCTCCTGGGCCTTTTTGATGTTCTGCAGTGTGTTGTGAGACCAGGTGAGGTCCTTGCTGATGTGCGTGCCGAGGAATTTAAGGTTTTCACCCTTTCCACCTCTGTCCCACCTATGCAAAGTGTTGTGTGCTGCACCCTCTTCCTCCTTGGGTCGATAATCATCTCCTTGGTCTTGTCTGCGTTCAAGGAGAGATTACTATCCCGACACCAGGCCACCAGTTCCTCCACCTCTCTTCTGTACGCCGTCTCAGCCCCACCAGTGATCATTCCAATGACCGTCGTATCACCCGCATGATGCTGGTGTTTTCCTGGGAGGCCACACAGTCGTATGTGAAGGACGCCTACGGACACCTGGCCTGAATAAGATCCAACAAAGCCAGGAAAAATAATGAATTATAGGTCCTGCTGACAGGCCCCAGGAGGAGCATCTAATTGATGAAGTCCGTTCAGATTCCATACCTGATCAATACCAGCACAGAGTGACAGACAAGCTCAAACTGCTTTGGGCAATCATTTCATCAATCATGAGCACAGACTTCTATGAGCCAATGTTGTGAGTGGTTCTCGCTTCGATTATATTAGTTTGAAAAGCAGAGTTAAAGTGTCACATGATAATTTTACACTCTGAGAAGGAAAAATCATACAAATTCCAAATGTTATTTCTTTGCTGCGAAGATAATGATTAAAATAATGTGCATGAGAACACAGATATCAGCAACTGTCACTCCTGGTGTTTGCTTGCTTCAAAGTTCCTGTGTAGGGCTGCACCTAGTGATTATTTTTGTATTGATTAGTAGAAAGATCCCAGATTAATGTAGCGACTATTCTAACCAGAATTAATTAAAAAATGTGTCTGGTGAATATTTAGATATTTTATCAAATCATCTTCTCTTCAAAACGCAAAAAAGAACAATTTAAAAGACCCTGTTTGTCAAATGAAAAATACTGGATATCAGTCAGAAAAGATTAATTCAATCTCTGTCATTACAACCCTGAACCACTTAAAATGGTTATGACTTGGATTGATTTCATCGCTGTTTATATCGCCACTGGCAAATGTATTTTTTGCATTAGTCTGCGTCAAGCGAACCAATCTGTAACGTTAGCTAAGGACATCTTCTCCTCCATCATGTCTGTTAAAGCGATGGTACAGAAATTATTTTCAGCATGGGTCCGATGAAGGAACTTGGAACAGAAACACTTTCCAATCAACTCAAAAAAATTAAGGATGTATTATCTTAAGTTAGCATAATGACTTGAGCAAGAGGAAACTCATAGCATGGCTCTGTGACAAGTTGAAAGATGTGTTTTATTTCATTGTCTGTTTAAGTTGAAATGTGATGTGTTAAAAAGATCGGTTTAAATAACAAGTGTGATAACTGACGTACATAGTGGTTTTGATCTAAACTCTGAGATCGATTGCTTTAGTCTTCACCTATACCTAGTGGTCTTGATCCCAAACTCTGAGATCGATTACTTTAGTCCACGCCCACATACCTTGGGGGAATTCGCGGTCTTTTCCTCACTTCAGTAAAAGTTCTACTGAGAGAAACTGCATAATCACTCTCGTGATCATTTCTCCCCCTGTTTCAGGTATGTTGTTTAGTTGGTGTGTCAGTATGGATGTGTGATGTTTCCTGAGAATGTTTGTGTCTATTTTGGTTACTTTGGAGTTGAGTTTGGCCGTGAATGTTGACGTGTGTGTGTGTGTGGCGCTGCGCTGCGCTGTGCTGTGCTGTGTGTGAGTTCCTGCCTGTTTAGCTAGCTATGTAAAGTGTAGCCGCCATTTTAAGAAGGGATTGGGTTTGGTGTTTGGGAATATATATATATATATATATATATATATATATATATATATATATGTGTGTGTGTGTTTAGGTTTTGGAAATGAAAATACTGTGGGTAATGTACTAGATAAATACTGTGGGTAAACTGCAATGGAAGTGTACCGTCTGCTCTTCTGTAGATCTCTTCCTGTGTTGATTGTTGATTATTGTTTTGTGTGTATATGACTTCAGTAAAGTTCTACTGAGAGAAACTGCATAATCACTCTCGTGATCATTTCTCCCCCTGTTTCAGGGGTGTAACAGCTCCATTTTGAAGCCTTGACTTTCTTGGATTCTTACAACCAATGAAGGAAAGAGAGCATATTTGAACTGCAGAGGAGTGATGTAAAGATGCCTTATACTGGTAATCTGGTGGCGGCAGCAACCTGTCCATCACCTTGTAGCCCCGCCCTAAAGCATACCATGTTTTCGGTCTATTTGACTATCATTTACTAAATGAACATCATGCTGTATTGAAGAAGACTTGAAACTAGAGATTGAGACATAAACTCATGTTTACAATGTTTACTGAGGGAATAAATCAAGAGAGAAGTAGAGTCATTTATATACTTCTATACAACCAGAGGAGTCACCCTGATGGTCATTAGAGGTTAAAGATTGGCTTATCAGCATTGACTTATCAGTCACAAGTTCTGTGACTGTATCTTGGATGGTTTGTGACGCTACCACGGTAACAAAATCACAGACAGACAGACAGACACTCGGCAAAGTGCTCAAACCTCCTCTGTGGTAGCTCCTGCTCTAGGTGCTCAGGAATACATTCATCCACAATGACACAGACTCTTCAGGTGAAAATAATACCAGCATCGCGACTGGTAATTAGAAGCTGTGCTATACGTTCCTAACACCGCTTCTCTTCCCTACTGAGGGAATCCTTGTTTATTTTCCTCCACAGAGTTTAGAAATTCAAATATAGCCCCTTTAACCCAGTCAGCCTTGCAGCAGCCATTAGTTTGAGGCAGCTCTCCCAGCAGAGCGCTGACAATGATGACAGGCCGTGGCAATGCAAGCAGGCCCCGAGGGCGGGGCTCCGGGGGCATCGCTTGCTCTGGGGTCAGCCAGGGCCAACATATTTATCTGAGCAGTAATCTGAAGGAAAAGGGACAGAGTACCTGACCCCTAAACCTCAGGGGCATCATCAAAACAGCTCCTATTTCAGTTCCACCATAACTCCATGTTGCTCCACGCCTGCTCTCAGACAGCACAGCCTGCTGTAACTCAGTAACACTCAGCAGAACTGATGAGTAACGGAGCAGTGATCAGCAGTGAGTGGTGGCGTACCGTGTTAGAGAGAAGCGGCTGATCGCTCATGGATCTGAGCTCATACTGGCCAAAACAAACTGAATCTGTCTGCCCATTGATTTGCTCATCACTGTAATAGCAATGCTTACAAGTGCTAATGAGTTACTTGTATATCTGTGAGTATCAGTGCTGTTCTTCAGTAATATCAATATGAGTTAACCATAAGTTGTTTAATTAAACACCAAATTGCAAATGTTAAAGGATCATACCATTGTTTTTACATGATTTTGCCACAAGGCTGGAGTACCAACTGGACAGGATAAACAATTGCTCCAGGATTCCAGATGAATGTCACTTAATAGTGATTAATAAAAAAAAAATGTAAAAGATCCAAAATGACTTCTAAACCATTTAAACAACTGAATTTGTAAGGACCTTAAAGCAAGTCCTGTATAATTACTGAGTTTGTTTTAGGCTTTAAGAGTGAATAGTCACAAGTTTAGTTGATACCGTGCTTACATCAAACTACTTGACCACCCATTTTGAATGCTATCAGTCGAATGAATTGCTGTTATTAGTGGTTTAATACTTCAGACTGCAACTATATCACGTTGCAGGCCTGGACTGGGACAAAAATTCGGCCCTGGACTTTTTGGTCCAGCCTGACCCACCACAATCCGCGCGCAGATACTGTGCCAACTCGGTCCGTTGATGTACTGTACATATAATCACACACGCCCTTAATAACACTATTATGCTGAAATGGGTCATTGTCTCCTTGTCTCTTATTTGATGTAATTTAATCTGAAAATTTCCATAAATAAGTGTTCAAAAAAAATAAAAGCAAGGACAATAAACCATAAACACTGACAGAAAAAAATAGGTAAAGCATATTTGAACAAATTGGACAGTGGGCTTGAAGAAAGTGTATTGATACACTGGTGACCTGATTTGTAATTATAAAAATTGTGAAAAAGCAGATCTGCATGCTCAAACCACAGCACCATAAAATAGTGGTTAATTAATCAGGATAGTATATCATTTCCCAACACTTTAGAACTAGATTTACACCACACGCTATCTATTATGTCAAGTAAAGTTCATAGACAACGTTTCTGAAAATTTAGTGAATGAGTGTTTATCCACAACATCAACATGTTAGCTAGCACACTCACCTGCTATCACCACCACCAATCTCTTCCTCCCCCTCCTGTATGTTGTAACTTGTTTTATTACATTATTTACTCTTATTGTGAAGAGCATGGAAACTGGAAGTGTTTTCACTTTGAAGGCAGAAAGTACAATGATACGTGCTTGTTGACGCTAACTAATGTTGAACGTTACGTGTGGAAAATATATACATGTCGGGTGCAAGAGCGCGTTCTCAATGCTTTAACAGTTGTAATACTGCAGTTCACCAGTAAAGTGAGTCAGTTCATACCAGACGTGTCTTGTCCTCTTAGAAGCTCCCCTTCATGTCACTGTGCCACCATGGCAGCGGGAGCCTCACTTTCACTGTCCGACGACACCTCCTGACAGAACCCGCCGAAGCCCCGGAGCCGGAGGCTACGCCACCGCCGCCGGCCTCCGCAGCAGGAAACATGTTTATTATATTTCTGCTCTCAGCAGCATCAGTTGCGAGAGCTTTTTTTTTCTTTTCCCTCAGTTTTTCTGCACCGCCTTTTCGTTTTTTCACCATGTTTGCTTTCTCTTCTCTCTCACAGATTGCTAATGATGTGTCGTTAGCTCATCATTAAAGGTGATTGGACGAGGGGTCTGGAAAATGCGTGGGCGGGACTACTGGGCCTATCATAGGGCCACTGGGCCTCTTATGCGTCTTTACATACAAAAAAAAAAACACTGCCGGCCCATTAATGACCGGCCCACCGGGAAAACTCCCGGTACTCCCTATGGCCAATCCACCACTGTCACGTTGTGAAGGTGGGCAATGTGAATTGAAACTGAGCGGATCAAAGCTACTTGGTTCTGGAAAATATTTTGGTTTGGGTTCAAATAAGTACGCTTGTACGTAAAAGTAAGCTAAAGTACCTCGACGGGTTGACTTCTGGCTTCACACGAGACATGAATGGCGGTCTCCTGGGTGAAGGTCCTGTCTATCCACCTTGACCTCCTCCTACATAGACTGAGGCGCTGTTTATACTACATCACATGACGTCCTCCTTTTGTCAGAAATACTTTGCCCACCTTCTGAACCAACCCTGTCTCCTAAAAAATTACGTTCCCCCAGAACTGTTTATGTTTGTCGTATTACAAATGTTTATAATCGTGTGTTTGTGTTATTGTTTTCTTGCTTTATTTAAGCATATTTTAATTTTTTAATTCTGGGGAGAAAAAAATCCACTCCTTTGCGCCTCCTTCGCGCCGGCTCCTGTCTTCTCTGAGTCGGGTTGTTTGTGAATGCAGCCCAAAGTGTGTGATGAACTCCATCTAGTGCAGTAAACCTCTGCGATCATCAGCAGACACTCGGATCTCTGAGGTCACATCAGCTGGAGAATATGACGTGAAAAATATTCAAACGGGCGGAAGGAGTCACGGGACACAACATCCGGTTTTCAAAATACTAACTGATATGAATGTGTTCAGAACATTTCTGACCACATCAAACATCTTAACTGTACCAGTACGTTGTGTTTGACATATTACAACATTTCTGTATGACCAGTACAGTCTGGATGTTTGGCTGCAGCGATCTGAAGACCGAGCCCCGGTGCAAGCGGTCCGAACACCGGCCCCTTACCGGCCTAACAACGGCGGGCAAACGGTCTTCAGCTCCCTGTGCGGCCGACTCCCGGACTCCCGGGCCCGGGTCACTGGCCTCACCCCGCCCCTCTTTTTTTTTTTCTCCCCAGAGTTTAAACATTTAAATATGCTTAAATAAAGCAAGAAAACAATAACACAAGCACACGATTATAAACTTATTTGTAATACGTCAAACACAAACATAAAAACAAAAATACGTGTATAATCAATATACCTGTTTAATCAATGTATAAGTGTATAATCAACGTCTTTGTAATACGTCAAACACAAACATAATCAGGGAGGAGATACGTTTCTGATCAAACGTAATTGGGAATGCGTATTAGTTCTGGGGGAACGTAATTTTTAAGAGACAGGGTTGTTCTAACCCATATCTATCTCTTGCGTACCGTGCTGCGAACAGATTGGGTCCAATCCACATCCAGGACCAGGATTACAGGCTAATCAGGGGGCAGGGGGAAGGACGGCCATTGGTAATGTGAAGTATCACTTGCCTTGGGTGATACTTGTCTATTAGAGCAAGAATAGCATCTCATAAAGTTGATTAATTTCCACAGTGCTGATGATTGATGGACATAGAGTGAGAAGACTGACTACACATGCACACAACCTGGTCAGGGGACGCAGCAGATGCTTTACAATTTGCTGCGTGCACATTGCTAAAACATATGTCTGATGTTGAAATAAATTCTGAAACAAATATCTGACAAGTCTTTACCTCTCCAATCATGTCACACCCAGATTGATACACAGCCAAGTTATGCAGCCGGGCGTTGTTCAAAGCCGACATCTATTTTTAGCTGGGAGGTGTCCCAACAAGTTCTATGAAAGCCAACATGGTCAGGCTGAGTTCTGTGCTCACACCATTCTGCACATCGTGATACTCAGGTGCAAAAAGAAAGTACTTAACTGCAGAGTACAAATTGATACATGAGGCCGATATTTATTTTTAAATGGATGAAACAGTGAAGCAATCAAGAAAGCACTGGGTCAAATGAGGGTTATGAATATTTCACTCATACATAGTGGAAAATAATGCTATTTGACTTTATAGCATGACTGTTGAAAGCTCATGCAGTCTCAGAGTTCAGTGATGGGCCTGGTCATGAGTAATATTAATGTGTGCTCAGTTTTGCCAGATCATCTATGTTTTGTTATTTAGTTTACAGAAATATAACCAATATTTTGACCAACTTTCCAATTAGGCAAAACCTTTTACATGGGTATACATGGTTTAGATGTTGTCACTAATGGTTCAATAATAGTTAATAAATCATGTATTCATGCTTTTTTTTAAATTAATAGTTATTGATCAAATACAGTGATCTGCGGTGGATGCACAGTAACACAAAGCATGTCTATTATAGTAAGAAATATCCTCATGATGTATCTAAGCTGATAAATAAAGCTATAGATCCTGTTGTGTCTAACGAGAGAGAGGGCCACAGCTATAAATCTTCTAGCGAGAGAGGGCCACAATGTGTTTCTACTGCGGGGTCCTTCACGATCAGGCCGTGTATATGCATATGTGTACTACATTACATATTGTATTTTTAGTCTAATTTTACTGCTGACTAAAGTGATTAAAACTGTGTGTGCCATCACAACCTGCAGTACAAGGTTGTGGAGTCAGCTGAGGTCAGCTGTGTCCAACACATTCAATTAAAAAGGTGCCTGACGGAGTTTGTCTTCAAATCACTTCTTTCTTTGTCATCCATCCAACAGAAAGAGGAGTTTGTAAGCAATTGAGATAATAATGTGTGATGCACAGACTGCGCAGTGTGAGAAATTATTCAATAATAATCTCCGGGACTTCATTTGAAGTGCAAGGAAGTATAGAACATATAGAGTGATTGTTCAAAATGTACAACTGTATCCAGGGAGACTACTCTCGAACATCACCCACGTTTCGTAGCCTTCTTTTCTATTTTGTCAGGGGACATAAATAATGTAGGTGGGGGGGGGGGGGGCTCCAAAAAACACTATCAGCCATTCTACTATTGTGACGAGAGCACAAGGAGATGGGGTGTATTTCTTTGGAGGACTTCTCATTTTCCAAGGCTGGAAAATTACATTTTTATCAGCCGCCTTGAGTTTTCTTGTTTCTTCTTGAAAAATGAAAAGTTGTGCTAATATAATGAAATAATCATGTAAGAACGTTGAACTACATGAGAGTGACATTATACAAGAGGTGTTCTGACTGATAACTTTAGGCTTTGAGGATAGGTTCCGAATGTATGCAGGCTTTGTGTATATTACGTTATTGGGATGTCAGGAGATAGCCCCTCTGTGCTATGTGCATGTGTGTTACATGAAGGAGTGTGTGTTCCGGGCAGCAGCAGCAGCTGGAGCGCACGAGGGACCGACAAAAGAAAGCGGAGGACACCGAAAGCTTCCTGGGCGGAAAATGAGACAAAAATACACAACAAAAAAGAAAAAAACATGTCATCAGGAGTAGCGAGGCGGAGGGCTGGACATCTCTTCTCAACACTCCCAAAATAAAACATTTTTGACAATTCTTACCTTGAGCCACCATGTCCGTCCCCGCCGCCACAAACACCAGCAGGAGAGGGAAATAATCTCTGATCGCATGCATCACGTTCTCCCAACGTTTCGCGCTTCTCTTTGTAGTAGTGACCGTCCTTGGATCCAACACTTCCTCCCACGGACCGAAACACTGAGAGCTCCGCGGAACACAGACTACACACCCAAAGCGCTCCGGAATCTCGTCTGAATTTACTCCATGGCCGCTTTTAGTTTGGCTCCGTACTGAGTCCACTGACTGAGCCCGTACTGAGTGCACTGCCTGAGCCTGCAGACCGGAGAGCTGCTGCGCTGCCCCGCTGTGCGCTGTGTGCTGGGAGCCTCCTCTTGAAGGCAGCGCGTGCTTTCAGCACCAGGGACAGCTCCTAGCGTTGGCCAATGGAACACTGAAGAGCAAATGAAGCTCAAAGTTTGGAACATATTGAACAAAAAGCTCACAATTCGCCCTGTTTAAGTACTAAATGTGCGTTTTGAATATGAATACACTGAATATAAAAAAGGCAACCGTTGAATAGCATTCATTTCAGTAGTGGAAGTATATACCTCATTATAACATTGCAAGTCAAAGCCCTGCATGCGAATCTGTACTGAAATACAATACCTCACTACAATTACTGAATTATTACTTACATGAAATTAATATAAAATGACATTACAATTTAGAGCCGTTTCAAGGAACTTCCATTTTGTGTTGATTTCTAGGACAAAAGCATCAGTGCTTCTGAGAGCCAGAGTTCCTTTAGAAAACCTCTCATTTTACTGCAGCAGGGCCTGACAGTCCTGACAGATTCTCCCGTGCTTTCCTTCCTTTCAAAATATACTGAGGTCCATCCCTGTGAACTAAATGTGATGAGCAATCTGATGAGTTAAAAACCTACCAACTGTCTTTGAAAATCTATCTTTTTTTTCTTCTTCTTCTTCTTCACACTGACGTCTTAATAAAGACATCAGTGTTAAATACAGTGATGCCCACACTGTATTTAATCTCTAACATTGCATGTGTATTATGTGTTGGTTTCAATTCCTGTGAAAAGGAAGAAAAGACTGAGGGAAGCACAGTAGAAAAGAAGTGCTTAAAGCAGTCATTACATAGATAAGCTATACAATGACCTGAGCATCAACATGTTTGCTATCTACATAAAAGAGAAGAAACATGAATTAACACACAGTGAGCTGTTGAATGTATGGCTTTGCTGTGTCAAACATGTTTTTCATCAAACGATGACGTATGAGTCTCATCTGTGAACTTTTGCTTTGAAATCGACATGTCCACTGGTGTGTCTTTCTTCCTGCTTTGATTCACCAAGCATGGGTCTGATTTGACAGTGTTGCATCAGCCCTCTCTGGGCGCAGCATTTTGAATCATTTCTGCTGAACCTCTGGCATCTTAAAACCCAATGAAGACCTGTGGGCAGCTGATCTGAGTTGTGTAGCGTTTGCAGCCGAGGTGCTCGACATCCCTCCGTGCGTCCAGCCTCGCAGCGGCTGCTCACCTCGCTGAGAGATGACTCACTACGTCAATGCGGGAGAAAGTCTCTGACACAGAAACAGTGTTGAATCTACTCAACACAGTTGCTGGGATTTATGCACCTTTGCCTCATGGCATATCAGCTATTAGTAAGCACACAAGGCAAGGCATGCATGCATAACTCATCGCATTAAAAGCCCCGTCTGCAGTCTTTTTGACCACTGAGGTCTCTTCACATATATGCAAGAAGATAAAATATCATGAGATTCATATGTTTTACTGCTAATGTTAGATTACACACACTTTAATCAGCAATACAATTAGACTGAAAATACCATATGTAATATAGTACAAATAAGCATCCACACGGGTCCTGATTATGAGAGGATGTGTTGGAGGACCTTTTGTTTACACTGGGATCATGCCTACAAAAATCATATTATGCATGCATGGTATTGGCATTGTGTCATTTTTACATCCAAGTCATTCAAATGTTATCATTTAATCCACCCATACGTCTATTTTCTGCCACTGATTATCTGATCAGTCCATGCGTATACTACTCATTATATGAATAATTTCCATTGAAGTCATATTCATTGAATGTGCTGTAACTCCGTTACGTTATTCATTCTGTAAACATGACATATATTGCTTCTGTCCATCCGGTGGACAGAAGCATGAAAGGTTTTTTTCAGTTCTTTTTTTAGTTTTGCCTGAGCCGATGTGAGGTCCTGGGACAGGGATGTTGTATGTGTACAGATTGTAAAGCTCAGAGGCTTATTTGTGATTTTGGGCTATACAAAATATACTGAATTGAACCTCTGCTACCTAAAGCTTCATTTCCTCCCGACTGTAGCGTCTGCCAGTCAGAGTCAGTCACTGTCTGATCTTTTCAAACAGTCAAATATCAGAGCACTTCATTTCCTCGTGAAATATATCTCCGTATCAGAAAGGAAGAAAGAGGAAATTTTGAAACAAAAGACAGAAGGACAGGTAACTTATTTCCATATTAAGTCAATAGCATATTACTTTTTTACTATATCTGAACAAACCATTTTTGAATGATATGGCATACAACTAAAATGATATAGTTATTATAGTAAAGCTTCTTGAATCATAAGCACACACATCTGGGTCTTAAAGAAAGCAAAAGGAAAGTTGGTTTGGAGGATTTTGAAGTAAAGAACTGAATTTGTGAATACAATGTCTTCTTGATCCATGATGTGTTAAGAATCTTTTTAATTTACAATTCACCATGTAGTGCACTGAGTTGGTGAAAGAAATACTCTTATTATACATATAATACTAATTATAATAGTATTTAAGGTTCTCTATATGGGATTTAGAGCATTAACAGCAAACCACTATATCAATGTAAATAAATAGGAGTAATGTCTACCGGAGCAGAGGATGAAGTCTCTCTCCCTGTTGTCAGAGCTTCTGTGTTCCTAGTTTGCAGATGATGACAACGTCCCAACCGACGGACCCGTAGCTTCTAGCCTCCAGCTCAGACATCGCCATTTTGAGAGCCATGTAGAGGCAATCCCTTAATCCCTAGATATAATCTGAATGATCCCCTATAGAGAACCTTTCCCACGTTCAAGTAACTGTTCTAAATGGGGTTGTACCTGCCTCTTAACTCTCGCTAAATATAAAATAACTGTCAAGATGTTAGTTTGGTCCAACACTTTTGTTTTACGGAGAGTACTACATGTTAAACCTCCAGAAGGCTCCAGCAGGGCTTCAGACTAACAATAGACCTGCTTGTGTTCTTCTCTTTGTTCGTTCCCTGTATGTGGCAGACAGTCTGCGAGACAGTAATTAGCAGGATTTAGAAGAAACAGCACACAGTATAGTGACAAATATTTCCATTCCCTTCAGATCAGAGAAGAGTAACGTTATTGGATGTGGAGTGCAGTAAAGCAAGTGGAGTTATATTGCCTCCTAATGACAGCATCACATTAAGGCTCCTCTGCACCTTTGCTCTGGCACTGGCGCTTATTTGTCTTAATAAGCAATAGCGATGCGGCTGCTTGGATTAGACATGTTGTCAGACTGAATGCATTTCCCTTCACAACCAAGGATAGATTGCCCGAGCGGCTCCTCCTGAAGTTATTCTGGCAGAGCATACCTGTCTGCCAGGGCCGGGGAATTAGGGAAAACTTCTAATCAAGGTTTTATTTTTCACTCTATGCTTTGGATATAAATATGAGGCACATTGCATATTCATAGTTTACTCTAGTTCTGCCTCATCGGCCTGGTTATCTTGTTATATTGAACACAAGGCATGTATGTGACAACAGACCATCATAAATGAATGGCAATCACTCGTGAAAATAGCTATAATAATATATATATATATATATATATATATATTATGACTATATATAAAACTTCAGAAGCTGTGATATCAAATAGCTTTTGCGGCTCCAGACACATTTTTTGTGCGGAAAAAAGGGCAAAATGGCTCTTTGGATAGGAAAGGTTGCTGACCCCTGAACTAGGCGTATACCAGAGGCTATTGCATGGTGCTGCAAAATGCTGTGGTAACCGTTTTGGTTCAGGGTGCCAGTCACTCTGTGCAAGTCGCCGACTCTGGATCCAGTAAAAGAGCCCCAGACCATCACGCTTCCTCCTCCATGTTTTACAGTTGGTGTAACCAGAGATGTCAAGTAACGAAGTACAAATACTTCGTTACCTTACTTAAGTAGAAATTTTGGGTATCTATACTTTACTGGAGTATTTATTTTTCAGACGACTTAATACTTCTACTCCTTACATTTTCACGCAAATATCTGTACTTTCTACTCCCTACATTTTAAAAATAGCCTCGTTACTATTTCATTTTGGTTTGTTTTCACTCCGGCTTGTCATCGTTCAAAAACACACACACACACAAAAAACCTCTCCGCCCCGTTGCCCACAGATACGTGCGCGCGCACACACACACACACGTGAGCGCTGAGCACATACACCAGCGGACAGAGAGCGTCGAAAATAATGTCGCGTGAAAAGTAGACCGCTATTTCTGCGTTTTAAACGCTCCCAGGGTGAAGATGCAACAGCAGCTCTCCTGTGAGGAGCAACCGGAGTTCTCCTCGCACCGGAGCAGCTCTCTGAACCCGGAGCAGCTCTCTGAACCCAGAGCAGCTCTCCTGCTCCAGGTGAAACGAGCCACGGTGCTCGTGTCTTCTACCAACAATGAGCTGCTGGCTTCACATATTACAAAAAGTACAAAGTACACGGATATAAAACTAAGTCATTAATAAATATATGGACAAATGCCTGTACTTTCGGGTAAATGGTTACGGTACGCCGTTAACAGGTTACGCTTGCGCATGCGTGATTTGACGCAACGCCGTGAGCTCCGTGAGCTCATCTTTCCTTGCAAAAAAATTAAAAGCTTTCGACAATGAGCTATTTAGTAGTAACTAAATATGAGTAATTTTTTGCACAGATAGAACTTTCACAAAACATTGTGTGATGGGGCAATCTGATTTACTTGAAAGTGATTGCAATTTTCTTTATTCTGTTATTTATAAAAGCACAGATGAGTCACACAATTATGTTATTTACAGAAAAAGTTTGAGTCGGAGTCGCCGCCTATTTTGCACTATTACAATACTTATAGGCAACTAGTTATCATGTCTTCCGCTCCATGAAACGCATGTTAATGCTCAGTAGTACACATATGGTACTTTAATGTATTTGCATTGTAATAAAATGTGATCATTTTCAATGGGCACATATGCAGCTGAAACGGGTAGCCTAGTGCGTCCCACATTTTTCAACATAACATTATAGTCATTATGGCCTTAATAAAAATGATTGTTTTGGGGGAGGTGGGGTAGTGCACTATAGGCCCCTGAGACACGGTTTAAGAGTTTGTCCTTAATGGAAAAAAAACATTCCCCTTACATTACTTTTAAGTAGTTTTTAAACCAGTACTTTTACTTAAGTAAAAAGCTTGAGTTGATACTTCAACTTTTACAGAAGTATTTTTAAACCCTAGTATCTATACTTCTACTTGAGTAATGAATGTGAATACTTTTGACACCTCTGGGTGTAACACACCGGAGGAACTATCCTTTTGCCTACTCCACGGCGTACAAAAACCCTGCGTGATGAACCCAAGAAAGTCCATAAGACCTTCTTCCAGTCTTCAGTCGTCCACTTACTTGTTCCCTGAAAAAGGCCTTTTTGTTTAACTCTGAAATGTACATTATTTTTCAGTTTTTGGCAACCTAAACCTTTTTGTTTAACCTCTGGTAGTTTGCCGCGTACCATTTCAGGTTATCCACTGGACTTGAACTACTTAAATTTCAATAAAAACTGGAAAAATGGGGGTGTTCTAAAGCTTTTGACCGATAGTGTATTTCAAACCACTTTCTTTCCTGTGTGACTATCATATAATCAAAATGTCAAAAATGACACTGAATAAGTTCAAGCTTCATGTAACTGACTGATTTCAAAGTTGTTTCAAAGACGGTGCAAAGAGTTATTTGAACAAAGGGGCTCATTCAGCATGTCATTTTTCTTTGGCCGTAAGCATTAAGGAGAAAATATGTAACCTTTGAATGAAGAAATAACACACTTAACCAAAACCTGGTTTATAAAGGGATGTATTAATAAGAGAATTGGATACAGCGTGAGAGGCGGAGCACCATTCATTCCAATAAAAGCTGCCCAGAGAGGCATGAAGCAAAACAAGTGTTTACTTTGGAGTAAAACATGTGTTTCCTTTACCCCACCTCGTTCTCAGGTCACATGAAGAAAAACGAATGATTTATATTTGTCTGTTACTGCATTTTACAACTTTTAGGACTTGATGATGTAAATAAGTGCTACTCATGTGTTAATCATGAGAAGTTGATTCACAAAAAAAAACAAAAAAAAACAAACACAGAAACAGTTGTCTATTTCCCAATTTCAGTGACTGACCTGGAAATTATAATTCCACAATTTGGCCACTTTTAAACTGGCTTTAAAGCCAGGCTCGATGTGCTCATGCAGAAAGCAAAGTCTGTGTGTCCACACAGCCAATGGACCAAGTCAGAACCACCAGAAGTCTAGGCACATCTCTTATTTTCCTCCAGACTCTTTTCTATTTCTAGTTTCATTCATAAACATACACGTAAGGAGGCAAATGTCCCTCACGTCTCTGTTGACTTTTAGTGCTGTCACACCACCTCGTCATTAATGAACCCGCCTTGTGTTCAGGCCGAACACACAGTGGGAGTCTGTAACCACGCTAACACTGTAAGGCTCTACTGCTCATTGTAGCTGGGGAGCTTATTGTCATTATTGGCTAGAAGCTGGTGTTAGGAACCGGACCACGGTGGCTGGACTCACAAGCAGACAACAAGGCAGTTTAATTCAAAAGAGCAAGTTTTACTAAGTACACATACAGAACGTCAAAAGACAAACCCACACAGGACAGGTAGTTGACACAGACTAAATACACAGGGGAATGAGACACAGGTGGAAACAATGAGGGCGGGGCTTGCAATCACACAGGAGGGCGGCGGCACACGAGGAGGGAGGAGTCTGGAACGAGAGACAAGGTGAGTGACAGACAACACAACATACACAGACAGTGAACACAGAACTACCCAGAGGGTCTGGGTGTAACAGTAACTGTAACACCCCCCCCCCCCTAAGACCGGCACCTGACGGACCAGGTTCATCAGGGAACTTCCGGTGGAAGGTCGGGCCGCCATCAATGATTCGGATGATTGCTCTGCGCTCACATAGTTCGATATTTTGAAAATCCTGAAATAACTTTTCCCTGCAAAGTTCTCAACATCATATTGCCCGAATGTGAAATCGTGTGTAATCTCAAGGAGGAGTTCGTCACAATACAACGCCTGAAAACAAGGAAAATGCCAAAATTGAGCGGTTCACTGCAGCCCTCTAGTGTTTGAATATTATGAAACAATTTGGGTACGTTAAGGGACACGATGTTGACATATTCTACAA
Source organism: Taurulus bubalis (assembly GCF_910589615.1). Taxonomy (NCBI): domain Eukaryota; kingdom Metazoa; phylum Chordata; class Actinopteri; order Perciformes; family Cottidae; genus Taurulus; species Taurulus bubalis. Next base: position 1,849,393 of record NC_136598.1, on the reverse strand, counting down.
AGTTTGTGAAGATAGGCCAAGTCATTTGGAAGTTTTGTGTATTGACATTGAGCCACGTCCCTTAAAGGTTAATTGGTTAATAACTTCTGAACTTCTGAACGCAATGAGATGTGAAAGATATCATTTGATCACATTGGGCCTATGATTATCCACAGAAAATTTCGTTAGAATTGGACCCAGCGCTTAGGAGGAATGGGCAAAAATGTGTTTTTTACAAAATTCAAAATGGCGGAAAATCTAATTAGGCGCATTTTAATTTCACGGATGAGTTTTTTGTAGAGCAGTCCCACCCGGACATGTGTGTAAAATTTCAAGTCAATCGACCATAGTTGGCAAAAAGCGCTATAGAGACATTTTCTCAGACTTTTGGTCGACACTTTTTTGGCGATCTCAGGATACTCTGCCTTGTTTTTAATCCATAACACCAACAGAGTTGAAACAGACTTAAATTTCATTTTTAGAGTAACGTAACATCTTGACATGTGTCACTAGGTTCCGTCTGAGGTTACCACAGACGGATGTATCCGGTCCTTTTTCACAATAAAACATCTTTCCGGCCTTTATTTTTTATTTTTTTTTAATTTAATTTAAATCTTTCATTCATTCTTTCTGTGCGGCCTGGTACCAAGGGCCCCACGGCCCGGTACCAAGGGCATACTTATAACCACACTGTTACAACTCCTTCATAGTGTCATATTGCTTTTTGGAGAATTATGATGATAAGTTCATAGTAGATGCAAAAGTATACTTTAGGTACAATATATTATGTTGAACATAATATATGTGGATGGATCACAGCCAACCCAGTTATTTTCAACACAACCCCTTGTCCTTGGTCCTGGTGGCCATAGCACTTAAAAGAATAAACTTTCTCAAATTCTCAAAATTCAGACCCTTTGCTTTTTTATTAAAATCATGTACTTGTACTTTCAATACTTAAGTACATTTTATACCAGAAAAATACTTACAGAAAGTACAGAAAATATCAGATACTTTAAGACTTTTACTCAAGTAGTATTTTTTTATTTATAAGTAGTACTTTTACTTTTACTGGAGTAATTTTCCAGTAAGGTATCTTTATTTTTTACTCAAGTACAGCTTTTGGGTACTTTATACACCACTGCCCTGAACACACCATCCCCACTGTCAAACATGGTAGTGGTAGCATGATGCTCTGGTGCTCCTCTTCAGCAGGGACAGGGAAGTTGGTCAGAGTTGATGGGACGATGAATGGAGCCAAATACAGGGCAATCTTGGAAGAAAACCTGTTGGAGTCTGCAAAAGACTTGAGACTGGGGCGGAGGTTCACCTTCCAGCAGGACAACGACCCTAAACATAAAACCAGGGCTACAATGGAATGGTTTAAAACAAAACATATTCATGTGTTAGAATGGCCCAGTCAAAGTCCAGACCTAAATCCCATCGAGAATCTGTGGCACGATCTGAAAACCGCCGTTCACAAACGCTCTCCATCTAATCTGACTGACCTTGAGCTGTTTTGCAAAGAAGAATGGGCAAAAATCTCAGTCTCTAGATGTGCAAAGCTGGTGGAGACATACCCCAAAAGACTTGCAGCTGTAATTGCAGCAAAAGGTGGTTCCACAAAGTATTGACTCAGGAGGGCTGAATCATTTTGCACACTGCACTTTTCAGTTTTTTATTTGTGAAAAAAATGTAAAAACATGTATAATTTTCATTGTACTTCACAATTGTGTGACACTTTGTGTTGGTCTTTCACATAAAATTCCTATAAAATATATTTATGTTTGTGGTGTGTAATGTGACAAAATGTGGAAACGTTCAAGGGGTATGAATACTTTTGCAAGCCACTGTAGTTCCAGGTGAAGGAAATGAAAGATTACAGACGGGGGCGTGGAGAGCTGCAAGAGAAGCGACTCTAAGGTGGAGTTCATGAAGCAGATGAAGGAACAAGTCTGACATACAAGGCCAGACATCCGAGGGAACCACCAGTCCGCAGAGAACCAACAATGCTTCCACTGTCGCCAGAGGATGACATTGAGCACTTTTTGACGACATTTGAAAGAATAGCACAAGTCTGTCAATGGCAAAAAGATGAGTGGGCCCTTCGCCTGGTTCCTTTGCTGACAGGTCAGGCAAGAAGTGCCTATGTTTTCATGGATGCTGCAGACACTCAAGACTATGAAAAAGTTAAAGCGGCAATATTGGAAAAGTATGAGATCACCATAGATACGTACCGCCGACGGTTTCGGTTTATGAACATTCTGCAAGGAGAGACCCCACGTGAGCTGTATGTTCATCTGAAAGACTTATTTTCAAAATGGGTCGACAGTAAAAGAGATGTCTGAGCTGTTGATTCTGGAACAGTTCCTGAGTATGATGCACCCGGACCTTGATGTGTGGATCCGTGGGCGTGACCCTCCTACTTCTTCTAAACGGGATGTGCGATGTTACCTGTGTAATGTGGTAGGACATACGCAGTACTCTTGTCTACTTAGAAACAAGACAAAGCCATCTCTCTTTTGTTCAGTCCCAAGTCTAGTGAATGGCCAAAAAGAAATAGCTCTTTTAGACACGGGGGTTTCAGACGGTTGTACTGTCCAGCCTGGTGACAAGGGACAAGTGGAGGGAAGATGACACCTGCATAAGTTGTATTCATGGAGATAAGCATGTGTACCCGATCGCTGATGTATATTTGACAGTCGGAGGGCAGACCTTTCTTTTGCCAGTAGCTTTAGCTCCCAAGCTACCATATGCTGTCATTGTTGGCAATGACGTCCCCACCCTCTATGATGTTGTGCAGCAGGCAGAAAAAGGCAATCCTATTACACTCAACCCCCTAGCAACAGAAGTTCAGAGCACACAGCAATATTGCAGGGAAGCCCCGTTAGTAGGAGCTGCTGTAGTTCCAGTTCCGGGGAAATCTGAGACTTCCTAACAGAGCTGAAATGACAACTGATAGCGGCAGAGAGGAGAACGTATTTAAAAGTTTGACAGCAAAGATATGATTGGCTTATTAAGGACACTGTCTCTGATTGGTTGGTTGATTTGAAGTGGACGCCCCCCAATCAGTTGATAGAGTAATCACAGGGAGAATTAGAGACTGAGCTATTTATGAATGGCCAGTAGTGTAAAGAGTCTTCCTTTCTGAACTACCACTTAAGCTCCATTTGTAAAAAGACAGAGAACTTTGAGATGAGATTCTTTTGTAAGTTAGTGTTTAGATTCCATAACTAAAAGGACAGTAAATGGACTGTACTCGTATATCTCTTTTCTAGTCTTCCGACCACTCAAAGCGCTTTAACATTACTCGTCATCATTAACCCATTCATACACTGATGACAGGGGTTACCATGCAAAGGGCCACCTGCCCATCAGGACCAACTAACATTCACACCACACAGGAACAGCCTACGGTAGCTATGAATCTGACAGAACAGTAGAAGGATTCATTTTACTTTATATACTTTTTTTTTTTCATCCAACCTAGTCTTCGACACCCAAAAGCTGTGTGTTTGTATACAAGCCTGTCTGATCATCTGACACAAGGTTTCTGGCCTTCTTTATTTGTATTTGCCAGCCAATAACTTGCTGATTCAAATGTTATTGCAACTGTTAACAATATTGCAACTGTTCTTTTGAGCTTACGTTACGCTTGAGTTCAAAAGAACAATTGAGAATGCTCAGATCACAATATTCTACCTGGAAATAATGTCACGAAGTTGAGCTGGCAGAATTTAGATGGCTCTGCCAGTAATTTGTGTGTTTGGGCTACAAAATAAATTGAATTAGGTGGTTTAACAAAATGCCAGACTTTAACATCGATGTTGGATGACATGGCATGTCATTGATTGGCAGATATTTGGTCAAACCAAAGCAGTAGACGTTGACGTGTGGACTTGATCATGGCGCTAACAACGGCAGTTGGTTTTCTCTTCTGTTGACCAAATGTACAAATGTAAGCCGAGCCACTGTTTTTTTTTAATGTTTTTTTGTTGTTGGCATGGTGCGTTAATCAATTTGATTAGTAGTAAGTATTTTTTAAAGTTTTCATACATATTACAATATTTATAGAAGTGCATAAATAAAATGAAGTGAGGTGTGGATGAGGGTTCTAACTCAGCCATTTGCAGGCTGGTGGGATGCAGCATGTCTCCTTCAGTAGAGAGCAGCCTGTCTAGCAGCTCCAGAGGGAGGAATATGGACAGCTGTCTCACCATCCCCCAACACACACCATCGTCTAACATATGCTACAGCAACCAGTGAGAATGACTGGCTGAGATCTTTCTTTTTCTGGAAAAACACCTGAACGTTTTAGAATGTAGTTCACAATGTGTGCATATTCAGAATATAAAAAAAAAATACATCAAATGTAGTTTTGGCATGTCCAGATGTAGTGGATGACCTACACACCGCAGAGTAAACAGGTAGCTATGGCTGTTACGCCGGAGGAATGTGACTTGATGTCAGTATCTATTGTACACACAGATAAAGAGAGTGTGAGCAGTCTGAGCTTTTATCCATAAACACCCTCCTGAAGCAAAGGTAATCCTGTTCCCCCTCAGTGAGCCCACATCCATCTGACGGGTAAAGAGCAGCCATTAGAGTTGGCAGCAATAGGGGCCACGGAGAGAGAATGAAGCCGCTAATCCCCCAGCAATGCATGTAGAGGAGAGAGCGGTCAAACGGAGTCGTTAACACAGCAGAGGCAAGTGGAGAGACTATTCTTCAGGTCAGAGGTGATGTCTCCGTGGCCACTGGAAGGAAGCGTTTTCTCAACAGCAGAGAGGAGGACGCTGCCTGCAGGAGCTCTACCTGAGACTGAAGCAGTGGGGGAAGAGCTGTGCATTATTCATGAGGCTTCAGTTATTCATTAGACATTCCTGAGCATACCCTGGTCCTGTTGGTATGGGCAATTGTCATGAATATTTACAAGAGCTGCTTGATATTTAAACATGACTCTGAATACATTGGCAGCACTAAATGCCAGGTAAATAGCAGTAGAGTTGTACCTGAGTCTCAGGGAGTGCTGTCTGTTTTGCGTGACCTTTTCTCAAATGAAGCTAATGTCACTGGTTTGGATTTTCTGCCAAATAATGGCCGTTTCTCAATCAGCGTTCTTCTCTGTACTTGTGTTCTCTGGACTCTTGAAACGTCATCAGTCGCGGCCCAAGTACTGTTCCAATTCATAAGTCCGCTTCTCGCCAAGCACGGTGAAAATGCCCGGATGTGACTTGATGCTCCCATTTTACCGGGGACGCATCAGAGCAGACTTGAGCGTACTTGAGAGAGCCAATATCCCAGAATGCATTTCGGACCAGCAAACGGGGAACAATAACGGATGAGAAAACTCACAACTGAAAGTTGACATTCTATGAATACTACCGTTGTTGAGTCACAAAATTTAATTTTAGGATGTTTTCAGGCGAGAAGTTAGTTGCTTAAGCATCAAATCTGTGGTCGCTTTCTCAAGAATCAGCCGACTTAAAAAGATACGCCGACGGTTTGAGGTCCTGCTCGCGGACCGTGAGCCCCGCAGCACCGGGCCGTCAGCGCTCTGCTGCCCGCCGACAGCAGCCTGATCTCGGCTGGACTTTTTGAAATGATCCGCTGGCTCCGATGTCTCCGTATCGATTAAACATGAGATATAATTCGGTTTCGAGGATTTAACAAGCAATATTTATTATTTATTCACAGTCACATTAAATCAGTTTGACTGAGGGAAAGGTTAAGGTTTATAACTTAAGATTTTAATTTAACTTTTACTTTAAACTACAGCGGTGTCTTATTACTTTTGACCGAATTGTTTGCAATTATATGTGTGTGTGTGTGTATATATATATATATATATATATATATATATATATATATATATATATATATATATATATATATATATATATAGTGTAGATATACTTATATATACGTATATCTATATAAAACACATTTATAAACATATTCTATATACAATTATATGTGTATCTATATACATATATAAGTATATATATAAAACACATTTATAAACATATTATATATGTATATATATACATGTATATATATGTATATCTATATAAATGTATAAGTATTTATATAAAATACATATTTATAAACACAATATATATACAATGAGATGTGCATCTGTGTATATATATATATATATTTATAAACACAATAATATATTATTATTGTGTTTATAAATATATATTATATATATAAACACAATAATATATATATATATATACACACAATATATATACAATGATATGTGTATGTCTGTGAAACCAATACAAAAAAAGCAGGGTTGTCATATTTTGTTTGACTGTAAAAATACTTTACAGTGAAGAATCAGAGTAACTCATGACAACAACAGCTGAGGTGGTGACATCATCAAGTCAGCTGCTGTTCCAATTGCAGAAAGACCGTCCTGAGTCCTCCTGTCCTTGAGAGTCTGGACTCCCAAGTCCAGACTCCAAGTCCAGACTCCAAAAGTTCACAAGTCCGTACTTGTGTACTTGGGTATTGACAAACGGCCAATCTCTTTAGGCAGCCAAATGGCAGAGAAAGCCAGTGTGCATTAACATATGTCAAACCTCCCACGACTCTACATCTATTCTAGAATTTAAGTAATAATCCAGTCCAATTCCATATCAGTAAATGTATTTTTGCTGAACCATGATAAATGCTATTGCTATCAAAATGCTTTATGAGCTGCTATTTATGAGCTGCTAGGAATAGCAGCTCATAAAGCATTTTGTTTGTTTTAAACACTTGGGCATGGTCATGATTGTCTGTTTAATCAAATGTTCTCAACTTGAAACATTGTGTTGGAAAACTGAATCTGAATAGCATACTTTGAAATTTAATTTCTTAGTTTGGAAGTGAATTCCAATAAACTATCTGTAAATGATCATCACCGAAAATGTAGCTCCTACTTACATTACATTTCATTTAGCTGACGCTTTTATCCAAAGCGGAAATGTTTTTCAGAAGCATTCACTGACGACATGTTTCCTTTGTTGTAAATCATGATTAACATGGCGAGGTTTGGCTGTTTCCAACTCAAGCACATGGTTAAGATGAGGCAGCATATATATTCCCTGCCAGAATGATGAACAATTACAGCAACCATATACATTTGGGCTATTTCAAAAATATTCCTAGAACCATTACAATCAGCCTGAAACATAAACATCCTGCTCTTTGTCAAAGTCAATCTAGCATGGGATGATGAGGGCATTTCATTGTGGGGAACCATCTTTTTTCCTGACATCTAAACTGATATGGATTCTTTTAGGTGTCTGAAATACGTCCACAGCTTTGCTCCTGTGCTGGTTCTCCTGTCTGTTTCTAAACTCCATCTACTTTAGTAACTATGGGGAAGAACCTCACACTTCAAAACACACAAACCAAGTTGAAGCATTTTTTGCAGAACGAACACATCTTGAGTTTCACACTAGTGGAATAATTGGAAACCAATGACTGTCTGGAAGGTATTAAAATATAGACATATATAAAACAGTATGTTCAGCAGTACAGAAGCATATGCAATTTGAACTACATGTGCTGAAACATGCAGCATTACTGATGTGGTTAAGAAGCGCTGCCCACAGAGCGGATGCGTTACGTGAGTGAGCTTAATGTCTGTGGCGTGCTGCAGCATGGTGGTGGCTGTGGGTCACACTCAATGTTCTCTCTAATTTTTTTCAGCACTGAGCAATTTTTTTTTTTCTGAGCGCACATTTCAGCACTGTGAGCAATTCGCAAACACGCGACCTGCCGAAAATGACCACAAGCCTGCGTTAGCCATAGGGGATTCAAAGAGAAGACAGCAAATGCATCAATATGTATACAAGGTTGATATTTATTCAATGTCCTTGATAATGGCTGGACTTTGGGAACATTTTAATGATGGTTTTTTACCAGTCAGTTTAGTTGAACTTAAAGGATCTTTGTTGAACTTCAATAAGGGGAGGTTATGACTGGTTCACTGGTTATGACTGATAATATATATATATAAATATATATATATATATATAAAATAAAAGTATCAAAGGTGTTTAGTCATTTCTCAGCAGGTACAACATTTAAGTGGAACTTCATTGAAAGAAAAATGCTAATGCATAGCTTAACAATAATTATAGGCCTATTAAATTGACATGGTGTAATTTTTCCTAAAGGTAGCCTATATAAACAATTTAATAATTTCATGTTTAAATATGTCTGAAAGTTTCATCCTACCTGTGTCAGTATGGACTATTTCATCTAGCCACTCATGTTTGAACGTTAGGCAGACCTTTTTCTGGGGCGCCTGCTCTGCCTTTCTTTTCGCCATGGTAGCCTATAGCTGCTGGAGCAGGGCCCGCCAAGAGGAGCCTAAACAGCGCCGGCCCGAGCTCATGTGGCGCTGTGGGCGAGCTTCACTCCTGGCGCCCGGAGGAGGAGAGCGGGGGTGGGGGGCGCTAACGGAGGCAGAGCGCTAGCAGAGGTACAGAGAGCGCATGACGAAAAACGGGACGCTGATTGGCCAAGAAGACTCGACACGTCACATCAGAGATCTTATTATTGCGCAGATGGCTCACTCCCATCTCAGAAACACTAGTGCAAAGAAGATTTATAACCCCTGAAAAAAAATCGTTTGTGCGGTCTGAAAAATGTGCGCGGTCTGAAAAATCTATTGCGCGGCCACTTCGACTGGCCTGCGCGGCCGCGCACGAGCGCAGCTTAGAGGGAACACTGGTCACGCTTCATGTGTGTGTGGCATGGTGGACCAGCTGACCCTCTGCTGTCTGTCCTGCCTCACCATCCCTCTGCTCGGCCTGCTGTCCTCAGATTCCTGTGGAAGGAACAGAGGCCGTCTCCCACCAACTCCACTGTTTACCCACAACTCATGGAGCATAACCTCCTCCAGGTGTGGTTATGACCTCTTTCAGCAAAGGCAGCAGGAATGTGTTGAAAAACACTGTGCTGTACAATTTGCTAATGTCTTGGACTATGTACCCCATTAAGGACATTAGTAGTTATTGTATACCTTTGCTACACATTCATGTACGCATATGGGTCCCACTGTGTGAAATACAGGGGGTCTCAGGGGTCTCAGCCCCTTCACTGTCGCCTTAGACTTTCTGAAAACCTCAAAATCTAATTTGAGTGGGCCCTCAAAATAATGAAAAAACTGTTGTAGTCATAAACTACAGCATTTAAATGCAATATTTAAATATGCTTCAATACATTTTTTAAATACTAATATGTCAAATTACATTGTGAAAACAATGTGATCATGTGAAAGGGATTAGTGAACCAACGCAATCTCACTACCAACTCATCAAATACGGACACTTGGTCAGTGGCCCTACGGGTCCAGGTGTGATGTGACGTTTCAGGGGAGGGCCAGTTGACTCACGGTGTTGCTTTTTTGCCAATGTCTTTTTTTCTTTTCTTTCAGTAGTGGATATTTAACTGTGATATGTGTATCTGTATTGATTTGCTGATCAAGACGTATGCCTAGTCTGTTCTGAAAGCCCAGCTCTTGTACAGGACCCCTTGGTTGTCACAGATAATGCTGCACACTGCGTGTCTCCTTTGTTCTACATGGTAGAATTACGGCCATAATAGTGGGGGAAGTATGACAGGAAGGTCAGCAGTCCTCCACAAACAAGTTTTTTAGACTCATCACGCTTGGTTTGCAATTACCATACAGTTATATGATATCTATCCTTCTGTGATCTTATCATTAATATTAAAATAACTGCCAACAATGTTTCGGTATGTTAACATTGTAAAAATCGGACATTATCAAGGCAACCTGGTGTCGGTCAGTGATGATTCAGCCTAGATCTCCCTACCTGTGGACACACTTGAGGGGAAATTAACATTCCAGTCTCTATGGACTGCTTTATGATTGAGTTTGGCTGGTGTTACTCTTACGAGATGCCTTTTAATTTAAAAAAAAAACAAAAATCAATTTTGTTGGCATCACTTCAGATCCAGCAAGGAAGCCTTGACTATGATAAACATGCTCAACAGATCAGCATTGGTTCGTCTTACATGCTAAGTCAATGTTTCTGTTCATGTCCATTCATTCAAAAACACAATTTACATTGTCTAATGTAAATAAAGGGTATTACATCTAGACATATTGTTATACTGTATACAAATGAATGCAGAATATTGTACATGTATGGGTACGAGTTTAGGTCACGTTGTGGTTTTAGAGGAGACGCTGCCTTACCTCTGTAGTTGGGTTGCAGAGGTCGATGGGGATGAGCTATCTCGACTCATCGATTGCAAATGAGAACTGTTCAGACTGAGGTTGCAGCTGTCCACAGAACGAGAGGAGGAAAGAAATCAATGAATGAATGCTTGAATCTCTCAGCCCCAATCAGAGAAATCTGTGCCTGGGATGAATATGTTTTGTTTAAAAGTTCGAAGTTGTGAGCCAACCAGTATTTGTCCATATGTAAATAATAATGTTGTTCATATTGGGGTAAAGCAGCACCCTCCTTCACAGGTCCAACCCAGGCCCTTAATCCTAGTGGTGCAGTGAGCATTGGGGACTCTCTGACCTCTGTCAGGACAGGCATAGACTAGAAGGACTCTGAAGTCCTGCAGTGTGAGCTTGTCACTTGTAGCCTCATCATTCAGGGGGCAGTGTTCCATGTCTTGTTTCTGTTTCAGTTCCAGCTATTTGGACTTGTGTGATGTGTGATGTGTTCACACATGTCGCTGCCCTGCTACCTAGAGTTTGTGGGCTGGAAAGGGGATGCTTTTGGTGTAAACTGTTGAAGAATCGATTACTTTCTGAACAAATAGTTAACTGAGAATAAGTATATGTCTGTCACATAAATCAGTCTTGGCTTTGTCATCCTGAATTATTAATCTTAATGAACCCAAAGCTCCCCTCACAAACAGCATGTGTATTCCGCAGCAGGTCTCATTATCAGGTAACCAGGGCAATTCTGTTTATTTGTTCTAATAACCATGTATGACAAAGGTCTGGTGCCTCTGAAGTTATTGTTTTGAGTGAGCAGATATGGATGTGATAATCCTGTCAGAGAGGATTCTTAGCTGATGGTTTGACAATAACCAGCTATTTAGTGTTACACTTCCATAAAGTTGAAGGACTCACAAAGGACAAATTAAAAACAGTCACAATCTCAGCAGTAGAGGCAGAGATATCATGACCTTTTGTCCCCATGGGTGAAGCCACTTCCCTTCACTTGTTAGGTAATAATGAGGTCATTATCACCTAAAAAGCCTGTCTGTCTCATCTGAACAGCCATCCATAAGGAGGGTGTACAGCAAGATATATGATGGTGAGAAGGATTCCTGGTCAGAAGAGTTTTCTGTTGGTTTTGGTTTTATAAGAAAGTACATTTCTCATAATATAACAACTTTTTTCTCAAACTATTACAACTTTATTCTTGACCTCTCAGAGAGACTTCCCAAAGATATGTGGGAGGTGTTATTAATGTGCGGAAAGTTTTGAACGAGTAAGAGATCTTACGGAAACACAGTTAATGATACATTTGTTATTTTGTATTATTTTATTGAGGTGAATTCACGTGCACATTTACAGAGGTCACAGAGGAGTAAACCATGCTTACTCTGTGTGCTGACTCAGCAGAGATAACATCTATGTTTTAAGATAAGATATTCTATTTTAAGACATTCTATATTTTAAGATAAGATATTCCTTTAAAAGGTGACTCTTTCTCTTTTAAGCGGACGTAGGATATGAACGGGTAAACAACCCACGTAGCTTGTATGGTGGTGTTGTAGTTTCTAGTGTGTGCTGGTAGTGGCCGTGGTATAGGTGCTGTTTTTACAAAAGCACTTTGACAAGTTTGAATCTAGATTTACTGGCACAGTATTAGACTGTGAACACATCACACTGTGCAGGTCTGTTACTGAGGCTGCAGAGGAGTGACCTCTGGACTGAGTCGGCTACTAATGGTTATATAACAGGTGCTCTTAGAGATAGCGAGATAACGTGTCATCATAAATCACAAGTCAAAAGTCCAATTCGCCCTACAGATGAAATGCAAATAAATAACCTTCTTTGGGCAAAATGTTTCTTAGACAGACCTTAACAGAACCACAGGGCCAGACGTAACCGGAGGAACCTCCTGACAATCTGCTGTGTCAACACCAGACTTCTGTAGTAACATTACACCCGTCCTACGGGTCAAGCACAACTTCATCTATTGGTTTTCTTTGACAGTGAAAAAAATTATTGATTAAATGAATAAAGCTGAACTCTTGACCGGTTTCATGCCCCAGCATTTTGTTGTTGTGCTCCAGGTTGGGATAGTTAAATACAGCCAAGCTGTCACAGCCATTATGAAATGCTTTTCAATGTTTGTACCTTCGTCCAATCTTTAGCGTTCTCTCCAGCTCAAAAACTCTACTGAGAAGAGTAATGTTCAATACTGTGTCCAATAAAACATTATGAAAACGACCATCCAATGAATATACTGTAGCACCCTGTTCAGGCACCTGTGGTGGGGAGGGGTCCCACTCTCTCCAGCCAATCACAGGGAAGCAGCATGCTGGTGGGAGGGTTGCGTGCTGTGATTGGTGGAGAGGGGGGTGTGGCGAAGTGCCGGTGTGTGTGTTGTTATGTCCATGAGCTTGTTATCTGTTCAGGTTAGCATTACCTTGTCAGCACTACTGTGAGTTCCTGGGAATAAACCTGCAAGTTGAAGAAACCAACGACTGTGAGTCGTACCTGTAGACGTTACAATACTTATTTGATATTTACTCTGACTCCATAAATGAGTCCAGTAAAAACATAAAAGGGAACAGGCCCAACAACAACACGAATGATATCTGGTCCTCATGACCTGATTTTATTTTAAGATGCATGTGTTTACACAACAAAGTTGGACTTGAGACCGCTGCATGGGCGTTCTCTGCCCTATGGAGAGACTGCCAGGCAGTGGTGTATAGTAACGAAGTAGAAATACTTCGTTACTGTACTTAAGTAGTTTTTTGGGATATCTGTACTCTACTTTACTATATATATTTCTGTTTACTTTTATTTTTACTTCACTACATTTTGCAAAGAAAACTGATACTTTTACTCCGATACATTTCCCCTGAAACCTTCGTTACTCGCTACAAAATCAAATCTATCTTTAGAAAAAAAAAAAACATCCGGGACTGTGGTGGAACACAGACTCCACTAAGCTGGTTTTGCGAATCACAATATTCTGCATTTTCCCTCTACATCCTCTCGTCCAGCGCTCCAAAACCTGTATTGCGTCACGGACCGGTTACGTGAAGACAATATGTTCACGGACCGGGTCCGACCTCGGAGAGACGGGAGACAACGACACCCGACATGTGTTCGTTATGTCCAGTCTACTGACTCTACTCCTAACTAAACCTTTAGTCCAGTCTACTGACTCTACTCCTAACTAAACCTTTAGTCCAGTCTACTCTTAACTTATAACCCGCTGCACAAAGACAGGATGTTGAAATTGGCGATCTCAGGATACTCTGCCTTGGTTTTAATCCAGAACACCGGCAGAGTTGAAACAGACTTAGATTTCATTTTTAGAGTAACGTAACATCTTGACATGTGTCAAGGGGTTCCGTCTGAGGTTACCACAGACGGATGTATCCTGTCCTTTTTCATAATAAAACATCTTTCCGGCCTTGATTTTTTTTAAATTTAATTTTAATCTTTCATTCATTCTTTCTGTGCGGCCCGGTACCAAGGGCCCCACGGCCCGGTACCAAGGAACCCACGGCCCGGCACCAAGGAACCCACGGCCCGGCACCAAGGAACCCACGGCCCGGTACCAAGGAACCCATGGCCCGGTACGGGCGGAATGAGCATACTTATAACCACACTGTTACAACGCCTTCATAGTGTCATATTGCTTTTTGGAGAATTATGATGATAAGTTCATAGTAGATGCAAAAGTATACTTTAGGTAAAATATATTATGTTGAACATAACGCTTAAAAGAATAAACTTCATAATTCTCAAAATTCAGACCTTTTGCTTTTTTATTAAAATCATGTACTTGTACTCTTACTTTCAATACTTAAGTAAATCTTATATCAGAAAAATACTTTTGATACTTAAGTACAGAAAATATCAGATACTTTAAGACTTTTACTCAAGTAGTATCTTAATAGGTGACTTTTACTTTTACTGGAGTAATTTTCCAGTAAGGTATCTTTACTTTTACTCAAGTACAGCTTTTGGGTACTTTATACACCACTGCTGCCAGGTACTCTAGCTGTCCCTCTGGCGCAGTCCCTGCCTACAGCTTCTGGTTGATGGAGCGTGCTCTGAGCCGCTAGCATAGCATCAACTACTCAGTGGCGCAAACAGCCTGCGCGTGCGTGCGACCTCCCTTCGTCTGAAATGGGCGGTCCCGCTTTTGGAGAAGGAGCATATGAGCGCGCGCGCTGTGGCGTCAGCTCTAGACGTTGACAGGATGTCGGCCAGCGGAGAGTACGACTGCATAGTGATCGGGGCCGGGGTCCAGGGCTCCTTCACGGCCCATCAGCTGGCAAAGAGGAACCAGAAGACCCTGCTTCTGGAGCAGGTGTGTCCCACAGGGAACCGTACCGGAGTAGAGGGAGTCTGCATGTTCATGTTGATCATGAATCATATCAGTTCAGGGTATCACCTACTTTCATTGGTCAAAATGCAATGTATTGATTGTGTGAGGTCTTCCTGCGTGTTATTTATGAGAACGTGCAGCAAAACAAACTCGTTTCATCATCCAACTATAATTATAGAAATTGCGTCAAAGAGGTGGAGAGCCACGACAGAGACGGCCTTCAAAGTAAAAGCTGCGCGTTTTCAAACGTTTTTGCTTCAGCGATCAACTCAAGGAGAGCTAAATTAAATACATGACAAATACATTTGGGAGCGAGCACTGGAATTATACGGCATTTAATGATTCATTATATCATCAATGCATGCATTTAAACACAGCCTTCTTAAAGTGTTTGGGTGAAGGTGATGAGAACAAACTCACACCAGAAAACATTTGCATCAACACAAGTAGACCAATTAAAGTAGGTAATACACTGACATTGTTCATCATTATACAGCATGACCAATGGTAGAAATGGTACTACATGCACAGACCATACAGGCCTATATCCATGAAGAATTGTGCATGCACATGAATGGCATAATCATGTTTTCGGGGCAGGACACCTTTGACCCATCCTACTTGGAAGAGCTTTTTCTGTACTGAAATGTTTGCTGTAACGTGGCGGTCAGAGTCCGAACGTTAGTGCAACACATAATTTCTGCTGCTGTTCTTTACATAGTTGCAGGCAGCAGCTAGCATTATTGGGCATTCATAGGTTGCCAGGCAGCTATCTACTCCTCTTTTGTTATCTTAATTACATTAATGTTGTAACTGCCTGCATGTAAAGCTGTAATAAAAAAAACTGTAATGAACGTTTATTTAGTTATTAATCCGCTACAAGTTTGTGGTAAATTGATTTAGCTCAATTTTATTTAATAAAATAAACCATGTGCACAATATAAACCTGTGTAAGTGATGGGTTTTTAGGAACAAGAAGGTTCCTCGACATTACCTAATAAAGCAGGTGCTGATTTAGGGCCCCTGTCAATGTTGGGTGTAATGTTCTTTAGTGGTGCATATAATATTGACAAACACATTTGTGATTAATGAAATTACTATAAACCAATTGCCGAACAGTGAATCTGAAGGTGTCAGGTCCCTCAGCGTCAAAGTTGTTTTAAGGATGTGTTTAACTGCTTCACCTACTTGTCATTATTGGACACAAAAAACATGCCCAATTATTTGTATACACACCCTTTCTGGAGTGTGTTATCACTCCAAAAACAAACCACTAATCAGAAGGTCTTGGTTTGTGTGTCCTCAGTCCGCTAGTGTCTCAGCTCCAGAAGACCGTGCCCTTAGGTAATAATCAACATGCTCATTCAAACACTAAGGAGCAGGTGCCACTAAGGCTGTAAATCTTTCAGTATTTCCCAATCCAATTTGAGTTTTGTTTTGTTTCTTGGGGTCATGATTTGATGCAAAACGATTCCCGATGCATATCAGTACTTAGAGGTGCTATTTGCAGATCTACTCCGGTCCACTGTGGGCAAGGTGTCAAATCATAGCATGACAGCAGAGTAAATAGTGTGTATATACAAGTATAAAAAAAATCTAATCGGTAGAATTTTATTTCTCAAAAACTTGCTAATTAAAAAAATGTATTGGACAAAAAATAACACTTAACACTAACCTGGTATTTAATGTGATTTAAAAATAAAAAATAAAATCTCACATGATGGATCCTGGTAATTCATATACAACCCATGTAACGTTGAGCCAAAATGTACAGGGCTACTGCTAAGGAAGTCAAAAAACAACAAAGTACACGTAGTATGGTGGACAGGTTGAACAAACACAAGACTCTCAGCCAGTAGGCACTGAATGTGTCCCATGGGAATCCAAAAGTCTTTATAACGCAAGTTATGTAACACACATAGTTATTTTACAACAAATCATACTTATTTTAACCTAAACACCTTTTCTTAAACCTAACAATGCAGTTGTGTTGCCTAGACCAGTGATTCTCCAGTGAGTTTTTTTTTTTTTTCATCCTGTGGTTTTATTTTGAAAGGACTTTTTTATGCAGCAGAGTGTCGTTATTTTGCAGGCTCTGGTTTCAACTTGTTGTGCACTTGTCCTCCATGTGTTCAGCAGCGTGTGCCAGGTTGGGTCAAACCATCCTGATATGGGGGAGACTCTGGGTTTTTAGGATCATTTAATTAAACAGCCTACTGAATATAAAATTCACAACTGACAGGAAAAAACTCTGGGGTTGGGAGGAGAATTGAGTGCTGCTTAATTTTCTGTAAAGCACAATGTTTTTCAGTATTTACCTACTGATGAGGTAATCACAAGAGGAGTTCATGTTGTATATATGAATCCTTTTGAATTCCACTTTTGTTTAATTTATTTTGAGTTAGTGGAAAAGCTGCTCCTTAAGACAGTGACTTGTTCCACAGTAAAGTGTTTGTCATAGATTCAGTGAGTGTGTGTTCTCAGTTAAAGTTAGGTCATTTGAGTCTTTTTGAAACTACTTCTTAGTTGTTGGACTTTTTAGTTTGTGCATGAAAGCTGTTGAGTCTGTTTAAAAATATCTGAAGATTCTGAATAGTTTTGTATGTTGTAATACCTTGTGTCCTGAAGATGCAGTTTTTGTTTTTTAATTAAAATGCAGCTAATTGAGTGTAAAAGGGAATAGTTCTCTCTCTATCATCGCCACCAGCTGCTCGTTTTGGTTATTAAACTTGTTTTTGTGTTAGCATACATATTCTGTACTATCTCAGGTTAAAAATGAACCATCTTTTCATTAAATAAATTGGAGAAGTTGAGAATATTCTTCGATTTGGGTCGCGGCTTGTCATTCAGGGGTTGATGGTGGGTCCCGGAGCCAGACCAGTTGAGAACCACTGGCCTAGACAACAGGTTCTGCACTGCAGGGGCTTGTTACTGGACATTTATAAGATTGCACGTGAAACATTTGAAATTACTTTTCTTGAGATGAGATCTTGTGTGAGGGTACGTTGAACTGTCTCATATGGGTAAAATGTTTAGATGTCCACATGCCATTTCCTGGACGTTATTCCCAAATCAAAGTCATTTCATTTGAACATGTTACCATGTTCATCCTTCCAGTTCGTCCTGCCCCACAGCCGAGGCAGCTCCCATGGCCAGACCCGCATCATCCGCAAGGCCTACGAGCAGGACTTCTACACCCACATGATGGAGGAGTGCTACGAGCTGTGGGCCCAGCTGGAGCGGGAGGCGGGTGTCAAACTGTACAGGTAAGCAGTCAACAGAAACACACACAAAAAACCCATTAAACATAACAAAAGCTTTGCCAGAACACAGGGATTTGTCACATTAAAGGTGCTATGTACGCAGAATAGCAGCAACTCATCTACGGGAGCCATAAATGCATGACTTTCTCATTACCTCCGGCATCACGGAATCACCCCTTGACAGCTCCCATGCCTTGCAATGTGGAATATTGTGTGTTGTTGTTTGTAAATATGGCAGTGGTATAAAACTGTGAGCAACCCTCCTTCGGCACTTTCCTGGCCATATAATCTCTGTTTGTTCTCAGTACCATAGAACACATTGATTCATTAATCACGTGTCAGGGTAATAGTTTGTGGGACCAAGCCACACAAGACCACGTTATGTTCCCTTAAAACACAGTGCGCCCCCCCGTCCCTCGATGCACCTGTCTGCAGTTCATGACTGATTAGTCCACAACTGAAAGCCACCTGTGCCCTTGGGTTTGAAAAAAAGGTGTTCATCACCATGAGAAATACCCAGGCGAAGCTGGTGTGAGCAATGCCTCCCACTACTGCCGCTGCCTCCGGGATAGATGGAGCCAATCGTACAAGGAATGGAGCAAAGCTAAAACCTAAAAAAAAAAGCTGAAAATGTTCTCCACATACATGGCAACATGTGGGCACATCTAGAAGCTGAACTTGTGCCACCAATCACCATGTCTCACAGGTTGCACTAGATGAGGTATCATATTTACGATCCTACACTTGCGTGGCTTTTCCTTCCTCCGTCATACACTCGTAAACACACAAGCACACAGGGAGACAGTCATAAAATGTTCTGATGAATGGCTGAAGCTTTTTGCTGGTGTTGTCTGTGCCTTATGGCAGCTGACAGATGTCGGAGCAGCCTTTAGAAAACACTGCTGGCTAAGGGCGAGTCAGCCATCTACTGAATCAGACCCTATTTTTCTCAACCTCACACTCTGGGACTCAATAACTTCACACTGGAGCTGCTCTGCTGTCCATTGGTCATTTGTTCAGTCAAATGCCAATGTTTAGATCCTTTTAAAAGTCCATTATCCTTCCTTCCAACTGACTTAATTTGATTCTATTTCTATTTCCATGGCATATTTTCTTGCAACCACGCAGATACTTGCTTTTTTGTTTTAGTGAATGCAGTGCAATTTTAGGTCTGAATGCAAATTTGGCTAATAGCAAAGTATTTTGTGTGATCCATAACAGTTTACAGACTGACCAACTAACTGTACTGTAGGGGTGTCCGCCACTAAGAATTCACATTGTCACATCTGATTGGTTGCCTATCATCGACTGAGCTTTTAAATATATATTTTTTTGCGCACAGTTGTTTTTTGTTGTGTGGGTAGTACTGACACAGAGCGAGGAGGATGACAGACAGACAGACAGACAGACTGAACAGGGTTTCTTCAAAAAAAAAAAAAGTATTTACTTTTTTTAATTTTTAAAAAAACAGAACAATCAACAGAAAGAAACAAAGAACAAAAAGAAAAACGATGTATAACTAGGGAGCGATCTGTCCTCGTTCTCATTCATTAATCCATGAAAACAAAATCAGGTCTATGGGGTGCCATGTATGCAACCCATTTTTTCCAATATCCCACTTTTTTTTTTCCAGTTTGTGGTTGACAGATGCGTTTATCTTCTCCATGTTGTAAATGTACATTGTAATGCCCATCCATGTACTCAGAGTGTGGCTCTCTTGTGATAACCATTTCCTGGTGAGAGTCTTTTTGCCAGCCACAAGCAGTACATGTTTTAAATAGTCTCTTTTTGACAATGTGTCAGGTAAATATCCCAGATACATGGTCTTACTTTCCAGAGGTATCTCACCTTCAAACATGTTCTGTAGGGCGGTGGGTATCCCTCTCCAGTAGTCTACGATTGCAGGGCAATCCCAGAAAATATGATAATGGTTTGCATTTTGATGCCCACATCCTCTCCAGCAAACAGGAGGGTTTCTATCATAGTGCCGTTTCTGAGGGTGTAATAAAATACCGTATCACATTTTTCCAACCAAACTCTTTCCATGTCTGCGAGCTGGTACACTTCCATTGAACTTTACATATTGCTGTCCATTCTTCCTCGGATATAGTCATTCCTCCCTCCTTCTCCCATTTTGTTTTAATATAAGAGGTTGAATGTGTTTTAAAATTCAAGAGACATTTTGAGATGATTTTACTGCCTATATCTGAGTTATATGCTTTTCTAATCAGTTCTATTAGATATGTACTCTTTGTCATATTTTCATCTTCGTATTCACAAAGTGTCGCATCTGCAAGTATCGCTAGAAGTCCTGTTTTTCTAGTGAGTGTTTCTCTTTAAGAGTTTCAAAACTTAGCAGTGTGCCTCCTTTCATTATTTTGCATATGGCTGTTATTCCTGTCGCTGTCCAATCCCTAAATCTAGTATCCAATTTATTCGGTGTGAAGTCGGAATCATACGCGCACCATTTAAGTGTGACAATGTCTCCCTCTAATTTGTGTTCTCTTATATTGGTTTTCCATACTTCAAGAGTCCACTTCAACCATGGGTTATCAGTAGTATTTATGTGACTTTGTAGGTTGCTATCAGCTAGGATTGCCTGTATGGGGTGGAGGTTATTTTCTCTTCAATGTTTTTCCATTGAGCCTTATACGATGGGTTGCACCAGCATATTACAGCTCTCATCTGTGCCGCCAAATAATAATCCCTAAGAGACGGTAGGCCGCATCCTCCTTTTTCTTTAGGTAGTTGTAAGGTTTTGAGACGGACCCTGGGTCTTTTACCTGTCCAAATATACCTAGTTAACATCTTGTCCCATTCATGGAATTGTTTTTGCTTAATCTCTGTTGGCAGAGTTTGAAATAGATACTGAGTAGTCTGGGCAGTACATTCATGTTAATGGATTTAATCCTCGCAGTGAGATTTAGAAAAGGAGTTAAGTTCCATCTTGCTATGTCTTCCTTAATTTTTCTTATTAGTGGATCATAGTTATATTCTGCAGGTTTTGTAATATCGATGCCCAGATATAAACTGTTCGATAAATATCCATTGATTTTAATTCTGGCGGTGGGATTGTCATATAATGCCTGAATCGTTTTAATAATTGTGTCATGTAGACCAACTCTGTGAAGGACTCTATAGAGGAAAGCCCAGTTAACAGTCAAAAGCCTTTTCAGCATTTCAGCATCCACACTTATCACTATTGCTTCTATCTTGTTTTTTTGTATATGATTCATAATGTGTATTGTCCTTCGTATATTATCTTGTGTTTGGCGTTGTTGTATAATTCCTGTCTGATCATTATGTATCAGCATGGGCAAAAACTCCTCTAATCGTCTTGCCATGATGGAAGTGAATAATCTATAATCTATATTTAGGACCGATATTGGTCTAAATGATCCACACTCCATTTTATCCTTGCCTTCTTTCGGGATAGCTGAGATTATTGCTTTTTTCCAGCTGGGTTGTGTTTGCGCCTGTTTTAAAGCCCAACTCAGTGTGGGAAGTATCACCGGGATCAGCTTGTTTTTCCTTATACCACTCTGCCGTGTAACCATCTGATTCTGGAAACTTGCTTAATTTTAACCTACTAATTACTGATCCTAGTTCCTCTTGAGTTATGTCTGCCGTCATACTTTTATTTTGGTCTTCATTTAAAGTGGGCAACTTTAGGGAATTTAGATAGCTATCAATTTGGGTTACATCTCCCCCCGGAACTTTAGAGTATAGATTTTTGTAAAATGCTTCAAAGGCTTCCTGAATTTCACTTAGTCTATTTTTTATCCCTTTTGTTCTTGGATCCTTAATTCTGTGGATTGTGTTTTCTGCCATCTTCTTTTTCAATTTCCATGCTAGTATTTTCATTGATTTGGATCCACTTTCATAGTGTCTCTTGATTTTCTTGTGTAGTCAAACTGTTAATTTTGTTTCTAATTCTTCTAATTTCCCCTAATGTATCTGGCGCTAAACTCAATTTAGTTTGTTGTACAACCCCTCAAGCATTGTATTCCTTGTTTTCTTTTTATAAGAGGATATTGCTATAAGTTTTCCTCTTAGGACAGCCTTTAAAGTATCCCACAAAATTGTATCCTTATCTTTTCCAAATGTTATAAAATAATCTATTCTTGTGTGGAATGAGGAATGAGGGGCAGAATAATAAGTGTAATCCCTTCTGTTAGGGAAGAGGTCTCTCCATATGTCAATTAGACAAACTTCCTCAAAAAGTGTGTTGACTTTCTTATATATGGATTTCACTTCATGAGTTCTCCTGCTGGAGGAGTCTAACTTTGGCTGTAGGTGTATATTTAAGTCCCGCCCCACATATCAAGAGGCCTTCTGTTTCTGTTGTCATGATATTGGTGATTTTCGGGAAAAAACCTACATCGCTTCCTGGGAGTGCATATATATTAAACAGAGTAACAGGATCTCCCCTATATCCCCCCTTACCAAAATTTATCGGCCCTCCTTGTCTCCCATTTCAAATACTTTTTCAAAATGTAGTTTGCTTGAGATAAGAATAGCAACTCCTCTCCTATGTCTTGACTTGTATGATGAGAAGAACACATTAGTGAAGCCCATTCTCTTTAGTTTGTTGTGCTCTGTGTCATTTAAATGGGTTTCCTGTAAATATGCCACATGTGTTTGTTCTTTTTTCATTTTAGATGGTATTTTACTGCGTTTAATTGGATTCAAAAGTTCATTGACATTAAAAGAAATACGTTTTGCTTTGTCACTAACCATATATGTGTGTCTGCCATTGTATCAACACATTTATCATAACAGAACTGATCTACTCCCTGAACAAGCAAGAACAAATAAACATACATGAAAGAACAAAACCAAATAATACATGAGCTTATTGCCCTCCAAAACAAAATCTGAACAAAAACAATAACTATGAAACACAAAAATAAACAGACCTCCAAACGTAACGGAGGCTCTTGCTCCTCCTCGCCTGTGACCCCGTTGTTGGTCGAGGGTACTGCCTCTCGTTGGGAGAGGGCCCTGCATTGAGGATGGCTGGTGAGTTAAAAAGCAGTAACTCTACCATCCTATGTGCCCGACGTATCTCATGGAAAAGTGATTCCGTCGCTACCAGATATATAGTGGTTAATATAGAGCCAAGATACCAATTAAGTGTAGTAACAATTAGAGTCTCAGAATTATAACAGTAATACCGGGTCGTGGGGCTTGGGAGGAACAGGGTTTCTAAGCCTCCTTGCTTTGTGTGTTTGTAATTAGAGCTTTTGGCTTAATTCCGTACCCCCATTGTAGCGATCAACAAAAGGCAAATGACCACGAAGAGAAGGGACCGCCAAGTCGCCTACAACTGTTTTTTGGTGCCTCACACTGATGATTTTGACTGAGAATGTCCAAACCATCAACATGTGGTTGTGCTGCTGTGTGCAGAAGTACAACTATCACATGGCGGCGTTACATTTTGTGTAAATGTGGCTGCAAATATTAGGAGATATGCAAGTCGTCATAGCAAATATCTGAAAGCCAGCCCGTTTGATGGGCAGCTGATTGATGCATATAGGCTCCACCGGTCAGCGGGGTATCATTAGAATTCATACTTTTGGGCAAATCCCCATCAATGTACTTTCTATATCTTTAGTACCTTCAAACCCTAGCACGCGCAATCTATTTTAGATAATTGTGATTGGTTTCAAGGAATATAAACAAGTCAGTTTTTTTCCCCAATATCAGAAATGAAATGTGTGAAGCCAGACCTTTCTTGCTGACATGCTGTCACAGCACCGTGGAGATAGGTCTGGCTATGCGAGGCTAAGTCTGCCCCCCTTCAGAGGACAGCTATGTGGTCACAGTGGATGTGAGAATGATCCGTCTGAGAGTGAACATGAGGAAAGAAATACCGGATATTTGAATCAGAATCAGAATCAGAAACCGTTTATTTGCCAGGAATGTTTACACAAACAAGGAATTTTTCTAGGCGGAAGATGCATACATTAGACACGAGACGTTAGACGAGACAAACAACAATCAACGACAACAGGGCAATGATATTAAATCAAGTATAAGATAAAGTGCTCAGACAAACAGATGACGTTAATGTAAGTGTATGTTACACCTGGGTGGAGCCCAGGAAGACGAAGACTCCACAGCGCTGACGGGGGAGTCACACGGTGGGGCTGCGTTCTTCTAGAAATCCACGACCATCTCGATGTTGGAAATATTTGAGACAATATTGAGGCATTGTTATACTTAATGGAAAGTAGTGTTCACAACCGCAACATTCATGGGGTCAGACTTTTTGGCAAGATCTCTTAGACTACCTTGTAGCATTATGCTTTTTTAGGTATATATGGAATTAAAGCTTCAATAGCAAAAACAAATCCTGAAAAGTCGAAAGAAGTAATAAAGACATTTCTTCCTTTCAAGGTTGGGAAGAGAAAGAACAAAGTGAACAGGATACAGAAAAGGGTAAATTAAAAAAAGCAAGTCTCAATGCCGGTGAGGAAATATTCTAAACTCAAGGTTCACTTACTACCTTTTCTTAGAGCTTTCAAGTGTCGTCATTTGACCTAAGTAATAAGACGTATAGATGTAGCCAAATTTTATAGTTTTATAGTATATTAACAATTATGTGATCAGCTAGTTACATTCACTCATGACAACCCTGAGATGCGGTTGAAAGGTTTGTAAAAGCTAGTAAGGGATCTTTGAGTTGAATTGATTTGGTCATGTGTACAAGAAATAACTCAATACCTTTCATATTTAATCAAATGTGTAGCATACTGACAGCCCTAGCAGGCTAATGCTGTCCTGTATAATTCATTTCTTGATTTTGACCTTTTTCAGAGAATCAGGGCAGGAAAGTGAGGAGTCTAATGGACACACAACATTTACCTAATTTATTTAGGGAATAAAACAGAGTTAAATATTGGAATCATTTTGTAATCCTCCGTGAGTCTCGGGCAGCACAAAGATAGCCACACGCTTGGATTGCAGTTCTCAATGCTTTTTATTCATATAATTCACGTCAGTGCTGGCTGTTTGGTGTGCGCTCTCCGGCCACGCCTCTGGCAGCACCCGCCTTGTCCGTTCCCCGTCGACTCTGCCTCTCAGAAACACAGATTGATGCAGTAAGGATATTACCAGTATTTACCCGGCTCTACTTACACTTTAGTATTCAACCAGAGTGAAGTTGACCTCTTGCAGTCAGTGCCCTGTTATATTATTCTAACAATACTATGATGTCCCCTGAATTTAAATGTCCTTTAACATTAGTACTGGCAATCTTTCCCAGTTGGTGATTTGTGTAGGCTTCCTTGAGTCTTGGCCATTTCTTGCTACGATGCCACCTTCATCTCTTGATCTCCCCTCTCAGACAAACAGGGCTCCTGGTGATGGGACCAGAGGACAGTCGGAGTTTCCAGCTGTATAAGAACACCCTGCAGAAAAACAATGTTCCGATGGCGATCCTGAACTGTGACAACTTCTGCCAGCACATCCCCAATGTCAACCTGGCTGTGGGAGATGGCGCATTTGTGGACATAACCGCTGGAGTTCTGTATGCTGACCGTGCACTCAAGACTGTACAGGTACAGCACAGATATGGCTGATAGAGCATTATCTATGTTAGCTTCTGTATCTGATGTCATAAGTCAAGGCCAATCATCTGGCACATAGAACATGATGTGGATGTCCCAGGGTGGTGCAATTTGAGACAAAGGTAGGTCATTGCTTTAAACTTATTTAGAAAACAAATGGTATAACTATTACCCAAACAGTGTATTGTAAACATCCACCACAGGGAGTCTCACTTCCTGGTACAATAAGTTGTGACGAATTGTGCACTTTCAATTTTCCAGTGAAATGAGGGATCACAACACCAACATTTCAGGTGTGCGTCTGCCACATGTCAAGAGGCCACATGATACGTTACCCCAAAAATGAAACTTAAATATACATTTCAACTCTATCGGTGTTCCGGATTAAAATCAAGGCAGAATATCCTGAGATCGCCAAAAAGCTCTGAAAACCTGTCTCCATTTCCAACAGCCTGTCTTTGTGAAGCGGGTTTAAATTGAGCAGTAGACTGGACGTTTAGGTTTGAGTTATAGAGTAGACTGGACATAATGTTTAAGTTACGGAGTAGACTGGACATAAACACATGTCTGGTGTCTCCCATCACCCCGAGATGGTACCGGCTCCTTGCAGAGAAACAAGCTAAGGGCTCCCACTAATTCGGCGTAATGGTGAGTTGTATCTTTATGCACCTTTTTATAATTGTCTTTATGCCGGTTGTATACATTTATTACGTCATATTTATTGCCCACACCATGAAAGCTGGTTCGTGAAAATATTGTCTTACACGAAACCGGTCCATGGCGCAAAAAAGGTTGGGGACCGTTGGTCTAGATCAGCGGTTCCCAAACTTTTTAGGCCACGCACCCCCTTCTACATCCCGACCGGGTTCACGCACCTCCAATCCCCCACACCTTAAAAAAAAAAACACAACAGAGCCTATTTATAGCCGCATAAAATCGGACCAATGCAAGAACTGTTTGCTCGCGCGTGGCGTTTGTTACAAGATTTAGTCCGCTGTATAAATTTCAGTTACACAAGGCGTCACTTTTAAAGAGCAATAAGGATGGCGAGGACACAAGCACAGGCTCAGAGGCAGATTGCATTTCACATCCATTTACTTAAACACAGTAAGCCACGTAAAGAACAAAGAGTGGCACATGCATAGGCTCAGAAACAGATATAAATAAAAAAGGAGTCCATATGAGGATTTTCACATGCATTTGGTAACTGAGCAGATATGAAGCCTGTAGTGCGTTTTGTGTAGACCCAACACATGAATGAGACTGCAATTGTTTTTGGCTGTTTTGTAACTCTTCCAATTTTGATCTAAAAAATGTAAGGGGCTTCTGACTTGCACTGGCATGCTTGGTGTTCAGGTGGCGGCGCAAATAAGAGGCTTCAGACAGCTGTTAGCCAGAACCTCACTGCACAACACGCACTGGCTTCGGGCAATCTGCATTCCAATCCAAGTGAAGACCCAGAGAATTGTCATCATATTTCCTTTTTTTTCCCAGTCTGATGCTCACTCTCGTTTCCTCTTTTTTCACCTTGACTCCGCGATGGGTCTCTGTGCTCCCGGTTTGTCTGTGATATCCCTTCCTCCTTTTCGGTCTCCTGCGTCTCCTCTTTCTCCGACTCCCGGTCGATTTCTTCTCCCGGTCTCTCCCCAACGCACCTCTCCGTTTCTCTCCCTCCGGTTCCTCCCTCTCTCTCTGTCCCTCTCCTCTTTTATTGCTGATAGCTTCAGATGTCCCACCTGACAGCTTCCCCGATTTCAGCCAGTTTAACATATTTTCATGGATGTTGCTGAATGAATGAAATGACGTTAGGTGCACAAGCTAGGCTAGCTAGTGTGTACGGAAAAGACAGTCTGGCGGCCGGACCTGAAGTGCATCTATTTATTAAATTGTACGTTTTTAATTTAAAATTTAAATCTTACAAAGGGAATTTTTATAGTTAAAAAATCCTACTTAATTGTTTTTAAATTATGTTTAATATTAATTATTACACCATTAGACCACAATTACATTTTTCCTCTCGCGCACCCCCTAGAGGCAGCTCCACACTTTGGGAATCCCTGGTCTAGATGATCTGGATAAACGGTTGTTTCTCGCCCTCTCTAACCTTTTTGGAGTGTTATGAAATGTCAGCCACTATTTGGTGAGTACAATGTATAACTGAAAGAATATATACAATATATGTTTTGATAAGCTGCAGTTTTTCCTTTAAATTTACTTTTTGACTTCATGCAATACTGTGATTGAAGTCTACAAGTCTTCAAAGTTAATTCACCTCAAACAGTACTTACTTTTTCAAAGATTTCTAAGGTCCTTCTCTCCTTGGTAAATATGAAAGTGCACACAGTCGTCATCCTGCACATGCCTTTCTACATTTTGTAGGCAACTGCCAGCAATTTTCAAGGCAAAATTAGCAAATTAGAATAAAGCATACATTTTCCTTCATGTCTGTTCCAGGGTTCACAACAGAAAGCTGTGACTTGATAATGAAATATGTACCATACAAAAGGACTGAAAAATACCAAGATGTGGATAATTGAACATATTTCATGCCTATTGTTTTAATCTAATAATAGCTCACACCAGGAATATATTACAGCAATACATTCACATTACTGGACTCTGTCAGCACTGGAAGAGAACAGACATGGCTGCCAGGTCAAGCACAAAACACTGCTCTGTTATTTCAGTGAGGTGCCATTTTCAATCGACTGGACAGATTGTTCAGCCTTTTTTGTGAAGCAGCAGTCAATTATAAATCAAAGCGTGTAGTGACAGATTTTGCATTCTCATGCCGTGACTCTTTGATAGCCTCTTGTCTTTAGTATTATATCTTAATATATATCAAAAGTCTTCAGTATCTCAGAGTGGCCTGTTTCCTAATGTCTTCCTAATGTCAAAAAAACTGAACTTGTGTGAACTTAATGATGCAAAATGAATTTCAGTGTAAACTGACAATGAAGTTGTATTGTATTGTGTGGTAAACTAAAGTACTGGAGACCTTTTGGCCTGTTGATGGCACGAGTATGGTGATTGAGGAAAAGTCAGGGGATCACAAAAGTCATTATTGGCACTCCATTCAATAGTTGTTGAGAGAGTTCAGTGTAGAGGCATGGCTAGAAACTAGCATTAAACACCTTTTGTATAATTGTATACTGATAAACACTGATATGTGTTTATATACACTTCGTGAAGCCTCACAGATATTACGTCAGCTCGCTCTGCAAGTTCTGGTGCAGCGCAAGTCTCCCGTTTAAGCAACTTTCCTATTCAACACTCATGTATAGAACTGCAACTATTACAGTGTCCTGTACGCCTCTTGCTGGCAGTCGATTCATTTCCACATGTATAACATTTTAAAAGAAACATTACCTACTTCTTTGTGGAGTCTACATTTCACGGATCTGTGACTTTGGTAAAATACATCAACAGTAACCAATATCATCTCTCTTTCCACTTACATCTGAACAAATTAGCAACACTTTCAGTGAATAATATCCAGTAACACATGTTGTGTCTTGTTTTCCCAGGGGCAGTTTGAGAAGTTGGGTGGGGTCATTAGAGACCAAGAGAAGGTAACTGACATCAAGCCGGGCCCTGTTGTGACAGTGTCAACCTCTGCTGATGTTTATCGAGCCAAGAGTGTGGTGATCACCGCTGGACCCTGGGCTAATAGACTGCTGGCCCACACTGGCTTACAGTTGCCACTCAAGGTAATCAATTTTGTGGTGTCCCACGTGAAATCATGTTTATATAGCTGCGTATATATCAATATTGTACTCGGGTGTGAATTTCAAGACGTTCAAGAAGTTAACACACATGTTAATGACACCAAAAGCTTGGTTTCGTTGTCAGCACTTAAGCAGCACTATGTGGTTGTTTTACTGCATATCAAAACTATAGGATAGGATGTGCTGAATGGAATCAACCTGTGTAATGCGTGGTTCTGAACAGATTCCAATTGTGAGCACCAAATTGTTCAACTGGACACTTTTTTTTTTCTTGCAATGATGCATCATACCATGTTAGTTTGTAAACGCAAAGCATCGGGGTGGGTGCTAGACCAGGCCAGACAGGAGGCCTGGGCGAGCCGGTCACCGGCAGCATAGACTAGCTCTAGGGACAAGGAACGTCACCTCGCTAGCGGGGAAAGAGCCAGAGCTGGTGTTAGGAGGTGGAGCGTTACCAGCTAGATATAGTTGGGCTCACCTCCACGCACAGCAACGAGCTCTGGAACCAAGCTCCTGGAGAAGGGTTGGATTTTGTCCTTTTCTGGAGTTGCCCAGGGTGAGAGGCGCCGGGCGGGACAAGCCCCTGGCTGAGCGCCACTGTGTTGGGGTTTTCACCGGAGAACGAGAGGGTCGCCTCCCTGCGCCTACGGGTTGTGGGGAGTGAGGCTCTGACTGTTGTTTGTGCTTATGCACCGAACAGTAGTTCGGAGTATCCGGCCTTCTTGGAGTCGGTGGGAGGGTTCCTGGAAAGGGCGCCACTTGCCGACTCCATAGTTTTCCTGGGGGACTTCAACGCTCCCATGGACAATGACAGGAACTGCTGACTGGGGACATCGCCGGGCAGTGGAAAGAGCACTTTGATGAACTCCTAAACCCGGCCAACATGTCCTTTGGAGAGGAGGCAGCGCCTGAAGACTTTGGGGTGGTTGCACCCATATCCCTGGCAGAGGTCACTAAGGTAGTCAAAAAGCTCCTTGGTGACAAGGCGCCATCACACTGCTCAGCCTCCCGGGGAAAGCTTATGCCAGGGTGGTGGAAAGGAGGCTCTGACCGCTCTCCGTAAAGGCTTACGAGAAAAAAAACAGTCACTGTTTACAAATGGTCATTTTGGGAGTGAAGTATTCCTTTCGCAGTAATATCCCAATAATGATGATGAAAAAATTATTTAGTTTTTAGCAGACTTTATAAAGTGCTCCACAATAAAGCATGAAACACAGGGAAATAAAATGAATCCTCCAACAATGAGACATAATTTCATCAAATTAAAGATCTCTATAACTGCAATAAATAACACAGAATCAATTAAACTGATTAACAACCCAAAATGAGATACACAATCAGCCACACATTTCACATCAGACTCTGTATGCTATCAACTTGGAGTTGTCCATCTCTAATCCTGCTTCCCTCTCTTTTCACCAATGGGATCCTTTAAATGCCCACCTGAACATGCCACAGAAACAAAAGCATTACTCCTCCATATTTACAGCTCAGAGGCCTTAGTCAGCAAGGCAGCAATATGCCACACGGGCTGAAAATAGAAGGTGACGGGAAAACAAGCAGACAGCTGTTAGAGTGAAGAATTGGAGTTGATATTGGAATTGCATTATTCAGACTAGCAGCAGGCGGGGGGGGGGGGGGAATGCCATGCCTGAGTGAACGCCATGTCTGAGTGAACTGGTAGAATAAGCACAGGCTCTGAGCTCGTTGACTCGCCGAAGCACCTGAATTTGTATGGTCCCTGCGAATGAGTGCACGGCCGGTTAGTTCATTACATTGAAAGCTCCTGAACAATGTGTCCTTATTATTGCCACTCTCAGATGGACATCATTTGTACAACCATGTGTACATTTCATTAAATCCCAATTCTCCCTGTAAGGGCCATAATAGACTTTGATAAGATGTGTTTAGTGATTAATAAAAGTGTGTTGAAATGCTCCTTTAAGTTACGTTACTGACTACGTCATAGCATATATCCCTCAGTTGAGGTTAATCAGTCTGCGGAGCAAGACAGTTTTTTGATTGTTGTGCCAAGTTGAGCACTGAATGATTCTTGTACCTTTTATTTTTTGTTGAGTAAACTTTTAAAATGGAGTTACTGCCTCTGAAGACTCATTACGCGTCAAGCTCAATGCCCATACACAGACTGTAACAGTAGTGGTAATAGGGATTACCGGACGGAGAAAAGATTGCCGCTACATTTGAGTGAAAAAACTTCGCTCACGATGGGAAAAAGAAAGGATTATTACACGAATAAACCTTTTTGCATGGATGAGGACCAAGTCAGAGCCTTCATAATGACGTAAGTTATTGTGGATGATATTCATGAAGATTTCTCCACAAGATCAACAGACATAAAGCTACATCGCACGCCGTGCTAGCCTACTGAAATACCTCGTTAACGGAAACGCTGCGTGCTGTGGAACGGCACGCCGAGCCTACCGAGCTGGCCGGGCTTGTACACAGTAGATGTGCTGAACAATAGTGGAACCTGGACAACAACTATCTCTGGAAAATCGGCGCACACTGAAAGAAACTGTTGGACATTAGCTTCTCTAGAGAAAACGGATCGTTTTGAAGCAAATGCAGACGGTTTTGTGCACTGACTGAGTCTGGAGAACGGTGCATTGCTATGGCGGATTCTGACCTAAAGAGGGTGCCAAAGCCCCCTGAAAAAGCTTTGGAAGACACAGGAATCAGTCGGCGTATTGCATCTAGAAGAGGTAAATTATCTCAACTTTCAGTCGTGATGAAAACTATTGAAACGCTTAAAATGTTTGGCACAAATGTGAATGAAGTGGAAGAGATGCTTTCTCAGAAATTTTGCAATGTGTTCAAAGAGTTTGAGGATGTTAATGCTGAAGTTATGACTTTATTAGATGAAGATGAAAGACAAGCAGATCAGGATAATTGGTTTGAACCAAGATCAGCACCCATAAGAGACTTTGTGGAAAATACTGAAAACTGGTGTTCTGCAATGTGGAAACAAGTAAGAAAGCAAAACAATGCAACTGGAATTAATGTTGCAAGTGAATATGAACAAGGTGATGTGAAGATTATAAGTTCAAGATCCTGGGAGGTGGTGTGGGGAATAAGGTCCGGAATCCAAAAGTAATATATAGTAAAAGTATATTTAATCACCTCTGGGTATGACCATGTGATTGGGCCTGCCGCTTCAGGGGCGGAACTATTATTCTTCTTCGTCTTCTTCTTCTTTCCCAAAAAGCGTAGAGTCAATCGTCTCAAAAGTCAATGTTCGGCTCCGCCCCCTCAGGCGAACAAGATAACTCATTCATTCATTCACACATCAATCATTCTACAGTAATAAAAGTGACCTTCATATGTATGAAGTTAGATTTTTTTCTTTATTCCGCAAACAAAGAAACATGTTTTGAGAGCAAATTTCTGGTTTTGATAGCAAATTTCTGGTTTGTATCTAAAATTTCTGCCTACAATTAAAAACTCTTTGCTCTCAAAATAAAAACCTTTGCTCTCAAAATAAAAACCTACGCTCTGAAAATAAAAACATGCGCTCTCAAAAAAAAAACCTGTGCGCTCAATCCCAAAACTTACAATTTGAGTTTGGACGTAGTGGGCGGGGCATTTGCTGCTGAATGAGCGAGGAGTTTCTATTGGTTGGTTTGACTTGCTCTTGGCACACTGCTCTAACGGGAGGTTACGTGAGGAGGACATGAAGGTAGGTTGACATCATATTGCTCTGTTTTGTCAAAAGTATTTTACATGTAGCAGCACTTCCCTTTGTTTTCATGTTGTTAGTGACATGGGGTCCTTTTTTTAAAGAACGACATGGAGGGCTGCTGTGTTGACATGAAGCCCCACTTTCTGCTAGCATGTAACGTTAGCCCACAGTGAGCTAACGTTACAAGCACCTGATGCATGACTATGTTAGCTCAGGTTAGTGACGCATGTATGACACAATTTAAAATAAACCCTGCATGTCTCTTATGACTACACTGGACAGACACCGAAGAAAGCTTTTACTTCATAGACACCTGCTTGAAACGCCCCTTTATCAAACGCACCACCTGGTGGCAGAAGCTGTGCAGTAAACACACATACATGCCACACATACATGCCAGTGGATACAAAGGTTTGTATCATTTGATACTTAATAATTAACAACATTGTATCACCTGTGCCGTTTATAATAAGCACCAGAGAGTAAAATAGTGGCACAAAACACATTCAACTTGCATTTAAACGTGTCTGTGTATTATGGAGGGTTCTGTGATTGTTAAATCATTAGATTATTCATATACTTGATCCCACTGTTCTAATACATTTCTATCATACTAAATTCCCTCTAACAGGAATCCATTAGAAGGCTTTTATGCAGGACCAGGGATCGGCTTTCTGCAGTAATCACAAGGTAGCCAGTTGATTTTGATTACCTGCACATGGTTATCTCTCAGGAATTGCAGTTTCTTCGAGCAGGAGCAGCCTATATGGATATTCCTCAGTTTATAGTAGATGGTTTACAAAATCTAAGTGAAGTGATCAAGTCTCACATTTCAAACATCACTGTTGCTCCATTACTTGAGAGTGTAGCTGTAGTTGAATGGAATGGTACTGTGGGTCGACCGAAATTTAGCATTAATACCCAAGTCCTTGAAAACCTTCTAAGCATGAACCTACCAATGACCACTCTGGCTACTGCCCATGGCATTTCAAGATCCACACTGTACAGGAGGATGAGGGAGCATAATCTCTCAGTCAGAAACACCTACTCTGATATATCAGACATTGTACTTGATCAAAAGATAAGATCTATTAAAGCCAGAATGCCTGATGTGGGATATCGGCTTGTGAAAGGGTCTCTACTGGCTATGAGATATCGTGTCACATGGAGTAGACTGAAGCTGTCCATGCAGCGTGTCGATGCCGCTGGAATTATTTCAAGACTGGTCCAATTGACATGCATTGCCAGACGGACATACTCTGTTCCAGCTCCATTGTCTCTTCTCCACATCGACACCAATCACAAGTTGATCAGGTATTGTTTTAAACTGAATTACCATACATATTTATTTTAATTAAGGATTTTTTTACGACTCTGATATTGTCAAATCTTCTGAAAATTTGAAGGTACAACATAGTGATTTTTGGAGGTATTGATGGCTTTTCCAGAAAGGTTAGCCTGATCTGTTTTCTATAACTGTTCTTTACATTATCACATCTTGTTTACATTATCAATCTTGCTCAGAACATAACATAATTCATCTTTAAATCCTATTGCTGAACAGATTTTCTACCTTAATGCAGCTCGGAATAACAGAGCAGAGACTGCTCTAGGATTTTTCATCGATGGTGTGCAGAAACATGGATGGCCATCAAGGCAAGGACCTTCTCCTTCATACCAGATGTAATTAGTTTAGCTGTCCAACCCGTGTCACACTACTGTTTGTCTCATTTAGAGTCCGAGCTGATCAAGGGGTGGAAAATGTGGACATTGCGAGATGCATGTTTACCGTGAGAGGAACCGGTCGTGGCAGCTTTATTGCTGGCAAAAGTGTCCACAACCAAAGGTAAACATTGTATGTACTACTGTAAATATTTACATTATACATTTTTTAAAAAGACTATAAAAAGTAGCCACTTCATCATGAAATTTGCTTCCAGAGTGGAACGCCATAGGAGAGATGTTTGGAGTGCTGTAACATCGCAGTACTACAACTTGCTTCACATCTTAGAGGAAGATGGTTTCATTGACCTTTCTAATGCGGTTCACCTCTTCTGTGTGGGGTACGTCTTCATTCCCCGTCTAAAAAAAGATCTGGAACATTTTGTGGAGAGCTGGAATTTCCCCTTAAGCTCAGAGGGAAACTTGTCACCTAATCAGCTTTGGAGGATTGGAACGCTAGTGCCTGTGCCAGAGCCAGATCTGCAGGAGGTAGTGTACTATACATTTAGCACAAAAACAAAGAAATGCAATTAAAGTATGATATTCAATAATTTGCTTTATCACTCTAATGTGAATTCATAAATATTAACATTATATTGTCTACAGTATGTGAAAAACTGAGGCAATGGCTATAATTGTAATTAATGTATGCGGTTGGTCCATCTCAGATCTTGCAAGGAGAACACGTACAAACCCCATCGCCGATTCCTCGTCTTTTGGACGGGACATCTATATCCATGTCCTTTAACTGGCCTCATTTATTGGATGAAGTTTCTTATTCATATACTTGATGCACATCTCAAGTGCTGATTTAAATAATTACAAATAAAGCACAGTAAATAAATACTTGTGTTTATTTTGCTCACTCACATAACACGGTGACAAATAGCTGCAGTATAAAAATGATTCTTGAACATTGTGTTTCACTAAAGAATAGAACACAAAAAGAATAAACACATAACATACAACTATTTAACACATTTATCACACTATCAAATCCTGCACCATACTTCATGGCAGTTTGCAGGATTGTTTTGAATGACTCATAGTCTATCATGTGAGCTACTGGAAATGTGATCGTGTCTGTGCAAGCACTGACAGTTGGATAACAGACAGTGTGGTTAGGCATGGCGTTCAGACAGCAATGATCAAATTTCACTGTCAGTTTGAATTCTTGTCGATCCTCCAAAAGAAGATGACTGAGGATACACTCAAAGCCTCTCCAGCAGTGTTGCAATCAGGTTGTGCATCTTGAAGAGAAATACAAAGTGTAGACTCCAGTCATTTTATATGCAAACAGTTAAATATAATGCGCATTAAGACAGTTATATGGTAAATAATTATTTAAAATGAATGGTTGGTGTTACGTCCCCTTTCCCATCTAGGGAATAAGGGGGGAACGAACACAGGTCAGTCCAAAGAATAAAGGAAACAAAGTCAGAAAATAGGAGTAACGAAGAAACAATATTTAGTCGACGCTGGCGGTTCACAACACAAAAGAAAAGGTTCTGTCACGTGGGAGAGATTGGGGACAGCTTGTGGTCATGCCAAACAATTAGAAATCAAGAAAACAAAACTAGGCCTAGCTCTCTACCTCTGGAAAACAAACAAAATGGCTTCTCTACAAAAGATTGATCAAAACATATACAGAGGGAGCACCGACCAATTTGTGTTTCTAGACACAAAGTACCTACGTGTCTGCACCAGTGTACAGGGTACCCCAAACTTACCTACTGCCCTCAACCTCTCACCACAAACCTTCCACCTAGCAGTGTCAGTGTGCATTCAAGAATGAACAAACAAAATCTGTCCCGAACTCTTCCGACCTCCTCCTTTTAAAATGGCCGACCGTCTCGCCGATTGGCCTTCACAGGTGGCAAACAATTAGCCAATAAAAACCTGTGGGGGAAAACAAGATGGCAGGGGAGAACACAACACTGACACGTAACACCCTCACCCATCTAAGCTCAAACATCATGTTTGAGACTACATAGCCCGTGATAAGGCGTCAGCAAGAATATTTTCAGAGCCCATTTCATGGCATATTTGTAGGTTGTACCTGGACGATCAGGGACCAACGCATAAGGCGTTGATTGTGGTTTTGCATCCGGGAAAGAAAGACAAGCGGGTAATGATCGGTGAAAACGTGAATGGGTTTCGCACTTGACCCAAGATAAACCTCAAAATGCTGTAGGGCAAACAACATTGCCAGAGCCTCTTTCTCTATGGTGGAGTATTTAAGCTGATGCTTGTTGAACTTCCGTGAGAAGTAACTCACAGGATGATCGATGCCCTGGTCATCCTCTTGCAGAAGAACTGCGCCAGCGCCGACCGCACTGGCATCAACTTCCAGCTTGAAAGGCAAGGAAAAATCTGGGGCAGTCAGAACAGGAGTGCAACACATAATTCCTTTAAGGCTCTCAAAAGACTGTTTGCACTCACTAGACCATACAAAGGGCTTTGCGGGACTGGTTAAAGCAGTCAACGGAGCTGCTACAGAGGAGAAGTTTTTGCAGAACCGTCGATAATATCCCGCCATCCCAAGGAAACGGCGCAGCTCTCTCCTGGTTTTTGGTTCAGGGAAGGTTGTAATGGCTGTGATTTTGGCATCGGCAGGACGAACCTGTCCTCGACCAACCTGCTGACCAAGATAGAGAACAGTTCCTTTTCCAAACTCACATTTGGCAAGATTGAGTGTTAGGGATGCGGCAGAAGGACGGTTGAAAACTTCTCAACGTAGCCATTTGACCAATCCAATCATTGATATAGACAACAATATCGTCTAAGTACGCTCTACAGTTCGGAACATCTCCTAGTACAGTATTTATTAGCCTTTGAAAAGTAGCAGGAGCGTTACACATACCAAATGGCATAACGGTGTACTGGAGGAAACTGTCAGGGGTTGCAAAGGCTGCAATTTTCAAGCATGTGGGGTTAAAGGAACTTTCCAATATCCCTTCAACATGTCAAGTTTGCTCACATATGTTGCAGGACCAATCTCATCAATGCAGTCATCCATTAGGGGTAATGGATGTGCATCTGGGACAGTTACAGCATTTACCTTGCGGAAGTCAGTACAAAACCTGGGGCTCCAATCACAAATAAGTTCCATAACATCATTGCTCTGCCCTACAGGGAGATGAGACAAGTAGTGGGGCAATTGGGACAATACCTCAGTATTACTTAACCCTTCGAGGTCTTCGAGCGCGCGCACGCGCTATACGATACTGCCGTTTTTAAAATATTCACTCAGTCACGATAATTCTGCACAGAAATATGGTTCCACGTCTCCAAGATTTAGTTAAACTTCAGCTTCCTCTGCCTTTTGTCCGTGACATCATATGAGATTCACACAGCAAGATATAGCATTCTACACACCCAGACGTGTCATATGATGCGTACACAGCTTCATTGGGAGAGAGAGAAAAAGAGCAGGCAGGCTGAGCGAACCTATACTGGAGAATGGCGCAGCTTCAACCATAAATAGAGCCTGAAGGAGTCGGTCCCTGAGATGAACAGGACAATGCCACGCAAAGGGATCCATTGGAAGATGGGTAAGTGCATTTACTGAACTTTGCAATAGCATATTTACGTTAGTAATGGGACCTGTAGCCAGATAGAGCTGCTGCTAACACGAAGCTAGCGGGTCGCGAGCTAACGATCGCTAACGAGGTTATATATGTCTACAGGCTGACGATAAGACTGAACGGTGGGTGCTCAAATATTGTCACGATCCCCGTTAACTTTCTTTCAGTGAACGTAGTACGCTTAGTAGTGTTATATCTCTGTTAATCGTTACTGCCGTAGTGTTTACGTAGCTGCTGCTCACACGGAGCTACCGAGCGAGCTAACGATCGCTAATGTGGTTATATATGGCTACAGGTTGGATTAAAAAACTGAACGGTGGTTGTTCAAATATTGTCACGACCCCCGTTAACTTTTGTTCAGCGAACGTAGTACGCTTAGTAGTGTGGGATCTCTGTTATGTGTTTGTGAGACTGAAATGACCATGTTGTTAGGTTAGCTGCGCGCTAACCGGAAGTAGCGGTGCAGTAGCTAAATGGGTCTGAGACTGAACGGGGCATAATCAAATATTGTCACTATCCTGTTACTTTCTTTCAGTGAACTTATACTAACTATTAGTAATGTATTTTACAGAGAGGATTTGCAGCTGCCAGGGTCCAGAGGACAACATGCAGCATTGCTTTAGCAGCCTCCAGTCTGTCTCTGCCAAATCATCACTGCAGGCCACAACGCCAGCCACAGCTCATCACCTCACCATATAATAATAAATTTGATTTTAGACATTTATTTACATGTTTCTACCATTTTTGTATTCATAAATTTCACTGCTTTCGTGAACCTAAGACCTTTGGTAAACTAATTTCAAGCACCAAAACAGTTCGACCTCCTGACTAAAGCTATGTTTTCACAAGAGATATGAAGATTTTCCAAAATCTAGATTACATTTTTCAGCTTTAGAGTAATATTTCTCTTTACACTTTTGCCTTATGACAATGGTGCCTCATTATATAGAGAGCTGAGATTGTTTTGCAATTTTAGATGTAAAACACATGGGTATCTATCATATGCAAGTGACTTTAAAAAGTGAATTTAAGAAATTATGTAAAATCAAGAAAATGACCCCCGACTCCAGAGGGTTAACCTTGCCCCCTGTGGGGTAGCATTACCAACCCATCTTCATCACCATCAGCAGGCGAGTTCACCACTGAAATGGTTGCCACAGGTGAGACGGCTGTTAACTCCTGGGCCTCGGCTGACCCTGGGTAAACTTCTCGGTTGTGGCACGTTTATAAATCTAGTTGTATTAAGTCTGTTAATTTTTTTTCACAAAAATCTTTATCAAGGACTAAATGTCTACTGCTATTTAGTCTTGTGGATTAATCAGATGGTTAGATATCATTAAAATGCACAGTTCATGTTTGGCAACATGTTCATTTAATATACAATCACTTTTAAAGATGATATATTAAACAGAAAAGGTAACTTTTTCCAAAAAATTACAATTTATTTTCATCATCCTTAACCCCAATCTGTAAAGTAATTCACCTCTGTTTTATGGTGTGAGTCGAGGCAGTCTTTTATATGGAGTGCCAACATTTGCAGAGGCATCAATGATTTGCACTGTTTGCAGCTGGCTTTTGGCATCAGTGCAAATTCTGGTGCACTTGCAGGAAGAGGTGATAGCTCTAATTCATCCTGGAGAGGAACAATATAAAGCATTGTTTTTCCTGCACTTGAAGAACCTCTTAGCATGGCCCCAGTATAGCCCTCAGCCTCCAGAGGAACAGCGGATAGTTTCCTCCTTCAACTTCCACCTGTGAAAACACCAAAAAATTAAAACAGATTTTGGGGATGACCCCAAATCATGATGTATTCCTCCTCTTTTGGTTGTATTAACAGGTACAATAAACATAAAAGATGTTTCAATTTAAGTACAGTAATTATGAACCTGCTGCTTTGTAAAGAAGCCATCTGTCCTCGAGATGTGCCATCTTCGGAAAGTTGTTTTGCAGTAAACTGGACAACTAAATTAAAATAAAATTAGGCAAAGTTTTATCATGCATTAGACAAAATTCATACTTTTGACGACACATTAGGCATTGGGCCTGCTTCAGCCTATACAATACCTCTGCATGTGTGAGATGTCACGGACACAGTCCTCTTTCCTAAGCCTGCTTGCATCAATATCAAATCATCCGCTGAGGACAGAATCATTTCGACTTTTGATGGCAGCAAAAAAAATGTCATGTCAAAAGACTTCCACATTTTTAAAACCTTTGCAGGCATGTGACCTCTGGTCTGAAGTCGTTTCTTGCCCCTAAAGAATCCAGGGAAGGACCTGTATGATTTTAGAAGAATACATTTACGTTTTAATTATTATAAGCATACTTCTTAACCAAGCGCATCACATCCAAGTATACCAGAGTAAAGAAAACAACAGTTGCCCTGAACCAGATAACTTTCTAAAAAGCTTAAATAAAGGCATCATTAATGTTATATGACAGTTGCGTAATTGTACTGCAGCCATCATGGTAAAAACCAGACTAATGACCCATTTGACTGGCTCATTGACATGAGTGCATGCTGGTCTACCTGGTCATTTCAGTGCTCACTGAGGGCCTCTCCGTAACCTGACTCGGTGCCTGCCTTTGTCCCTGAGGTTCTTCAGGTATGGCCCTTTATATCAGGGATAGGAGATGCCGTGCAGCCTCCGTGGCTTCACGGGCATCATACTGGAAAAGGGATTTTAGATGTATGAACACGGTAAAAGGACGTTACAAGTGTAATGCATTACTGTCACACAGGCTGTATCGAAAAACAAATTAAGCAATTACCTGACGTGTTGGTTGTTGGTTTTCATTCTGACATTAAAAGAAAAAAAATTAAGTATTACCATGACAGTATCAATGTAATATTTTTTTACACCAAGTAAATTATTAATAACTTGTGCCTCACCTTCACTACATGATATCACTAACTAAGCTAACATAAGTTGTCTAGATAGATAGATATATACTTTATTCATCCGCAAGGGGAAATTTGTTTGTCACAGTAGCAAGACACACAAAAAACAGGAATGAAAGATATATAAAAAGAATATATACAACAAAACAGCAGAGTATTAATGTAGTGTATATGTAGTTACTTTAAATTATTTTTGACATGTGTGGGTTTAGTGATTGTTAAATGCTGCTGTGGATGGAAACAGTTTAGCACGTGTATTAAGTGCCTCCTCCTTGGAGACATAGGACCCGGCCTCTGTAAATTAACCATAATGTTGGTATTTACTGCAACACTATTGCTATCTTAGACTATCTGAAGTAGGTCATAGTAAAGAAATACTCCAACCCCTCTGCTAATCATATTGATGCCAGCAGAAAACAGCTAATGATAGCAACCAATGCTAATGATAGCGACCGATGCTAACGCGATTGTGGTCAAAATAGCTTAAATGGTTAGTCAGACTGGCGATGTCGGCTAGGCTATCAATAGCTATGCCTACGTTAACATAATTAAGATTCGGGTACATTGACAAGGATGTCAGAGATTACATTTCCTGTACTGTCATCATGGGATAGACCATCCGACCAACACACGTGGACCCCTGTTCGCGCCGGACTTATCTTATGACTCTGGAGCAGAGGTGTCTTTAGCTAGCGAGTTTTAAGGATTTAATGGCTTATTCAACTTCATCTTATCTTCATCCAGTTTAATACAAGACAGTAACATGGTTGTAACCTCATCAACCGTACCTACCCCGGTCGGAGAAAACCAAACTTATAGTTTTTTTTTTAATTGTATCATACGTGGGTAGCTACCTTAGCTAACGTAGTCAAGGTGCTTGTAACGTTAGCTCACTGTGGGCTAACGTTACATGCTAGCAGAAAGTGGGGCTTCATGCCAACACAGCAGCCCTCCATGTCGTTCTTTAAAAAAAGGACCCCATGTCACTAACAACATGAAAATAAAGGGAAGTGCTGCTACATGTAAAATACTTTTGACAAAACAGAGCAATATGATGTCAACCTACCTCCATGTTCTCCTCACG
Source organism: Taurulus bubalis (assembly GCF_910589615.1). Classification (NCBI taxonomy): domain Eukaryota; kingdom Metazoa; phylum Chordata; class Actinopteri; order Perciformes; family Cottidae; genus Taurulus; species Taurulus bubalis. Next base: position 1,807,272 of record NC_136598.1, on the reverse strand, counting down.
TAACCTCCCGTTAGAGCAGTGTGCCAAGAGCAAGTCAAACCAACCAATAGAAACTCCTCGCTCATTCAGCAGCGTATGCCCCGCCCACTACGTCCAAACTCAAATTGTAAGTTTTGAGATTGAACGCACAGGTTTTTTATTTCTGAGAGCGCATGTTTTTATTTTGAGAGCGTAGGTTTTTATTTTGAGAGCGTAGGTTTTTATTTTCAAAGCAACGGTTTTTATTTTGAGAGCAAAGATTTTTATTTTGAGTGCAAAGGTTTTTTCATTTTGAGAGCAAAGATTTTTTAATTGTAGGCAGAAATTTTAGTTACAAACCAGAAATTTGCTCTCAAAACCAGAAATTTGCTCTCAACACATGTTTCTTTGTTTGCGGAATAAAGAAACAAATCTAACTTCATACATATGCATACAATTACAAATCCTTCATAATAATATCCCTTATTAATTATAATTGTTCATGCATTGTAATGTACACATAAACCCCTTATTTTACATAGATGTGCAAGTCCAAATGTGACAAACTGAGCTTAAAAAACACTACAGATGTTAATGCTGAAGACAGCATATCTGAAGTTGGGACAGAAAAACATTGGAGTAAGAGTAAATCCGGCTGATCTGCTGGCTCTAGCTCAGTAGCTTCATCTGTAACTACAGGCTTCTCAGTGCGCATTAAGGAAGAAGCAGAGCATGCAGCACTGATCGCACGTTCAGCTGCATTAAAAAGGAAGCAAGCGCTTGAAATGGAAGAAGTGCAGCTAAAGGCTAAAATGGAACAACTAGACATTGATACTGCTATTGCGGAATCCAGTGCAAAGCTCAAGGTGCTTGGAAAGTATGACAATGCTAAGGACAGAGCCAGCAGTCATACATTGAAGAAGCTTTCTCAAAGTAAGAGAAGGGAAGAGAGAGCACAAGACACGCTACGCATCTATGATAACGGTCGCCGTCGATCTGGGAACAATGACAGTGGGCAAATGTGACAACTGAAATGCTTGTTAAGCAGCAGACTACGTCTCACCTCCCATGCAGGGATGTTCCAGTGTTTAAAGGTGACTCTCTTACTTACAAATCTTTTATTAGGGCTTTCGAATATGCAGTGGATAGCAAAACTGACAGCTATCAGGACAAGCTTTATTACTTGGAGCAGTATACCAGTGGGGAACTACAAGAGCTTGTTCGCAGTTGCGAGCATATGTCATCAGACAGAGGCTACTCAGAGGCCAGAAAGTTACTCCAAACGCATTACGGAGATAAGCTGAAGCTAGCCAATGCATACATGGATAAGGCATTGAAATGGGCTCAGATCAAACCAGAGGACGCTAAAGCATTAAGCGGCTACACTCTTTTCCTGATTGGCTGTAGGAACACTATGGCCGATATAGAATACATGGAAGAAATGGATAGTCCTACTAACATGCGAGTTGTCATTTCAAAGCTTCCTTACAAATTTAGAGAGAAGTGGAGAACGACGGCATTTGAGATCCATGAGAGAGGAAGAGGACGAGCAAGGTTTTCTAAACTAGTCGACTTCATCGATCGACAGGCAAAGGTAGCTCTGGATCCCCTTTTCGGAGTTGTGGTGGAGAGTTACGAAGGCACAAAGGAAAAGGATAAAACTACCAAAGAGAGAACCATCTGGAAAACTGGTCAAGGCAAAAGCACTTTTGCTACAGGTGTACATGACACAACCTCAGAGACAACCGCAAGGACAAGCAGCCCAGTGAAAGATGTTGTTACAGCTTTCCACAAACCATGCTTATTCTGTCAGAATAATCATGCTCTGTCTGTCTGCAATAAGATTACAGATCTGACAAACAGAGAACGGATAGACTTCCTGAAGTCTAAAGGCCTTTGCTTTGGATGTCTTACACTGGGGCACCTTAGTAAGAATTGCAAAAAGAGAATGATGTGTCAGACCTGTTCTCAGGGGCACCCAGACATACTCCATGTCATTAAAGAAAATAATGCTGCGCCGGAAGTTGAAGAGAGCAACGCTATCTCAAGTGCCTATGTGTTATTGGATCAAAAGGTTTGTGGAAGCACTGGGGCTGGAGAAGGAGAATGTGTTCTAGCTGTGGTACCAGTAAAGCTGAAATCCAGAAAGAGTGAAAGGTATGTTGAAACGTACGCCTTTATAGATCCTGGGAGCACTGCAGCCTTTTGCAGTGAAGAGCTACAGAAAACACTAAACCTTAAAGCACCCAGTTTCTTCTCGAAACAATGGGTCAAGACAAGTCGAACATACATTGAACTGCCAAAGGTGTTTACACATAGCCACATCCCAGTAAAGAAAGAAAACATTCCACAACAGGAAGATATTTCTCACTGGCCTTATCTGAAAGATGTGCATCTCCCTCGTATTGAAGCAGAAGTCGGTCTGCTTATAGGTGCCAACATCCCAAAAGCCATTGAACCATGGCGAATCATAAACAGTTAAGGTGAGGGACCATATGCTGTCAAAACTGGTTGATAAATGGACCTCTCAGAAAGGGTGAAAACCCTAGGATAGCCAGCGGTAAACTGCAAAGCTACAATGCTAATCACATCTCAGTGGTGGAAATAGAAGAATTGCTAGTGAAGCAGTGCAATACAGATTTCCCAGAAAGGTGTGAAGAGAAGGATGAAATGTCCCAGGAGGATCAACAATTCAGGCACCTTGTTACAGGGTCAGCAAAGTTGGTCGATGGACACTACTGCATGAGTTTGCCGCTGAGAAATGAAAACATCAGAGTGCCAAATAATCGTTGCATTGCTCAGCAGCGGGTTGATAGTCTAAAGAGAAAACTCAAAAGAAATCCAGAATTCCATGAAGATTACAAGGTCTTCATGAAATGCATTATTGAAAAAGGCTACGTCGAGAAAATACCCACTGAGCAGCTCAGTCGCTGTAATGGCAGAGTGTGGTACATTACTCACCACGGAGTGTACCACCCCAAGAAAAAGAAGAAAAGATGGCGTGAAAGGCTATCAAACTATGAGATATTAGCAGGGTTTAGCATATCCAGATGCGTCAAGCCAGAAGGATTTGTAACCCCACCGTCGGCACAGCTGTGCCATTTTTGCTGATGTTGGTGAGGATGGTTATGCCACCGGACGGAGACAAGATTGCTGTTACACTCCCTTCACCACCGCAAAGCTACTTTGGTAATTGCACTTCTAGTAGACAGAAAAAAAGTGATTTGGAGGATTGAGTAGATGCTATGAAGGTTTTATTGCAGGCTGCTATTTCTGTGCCAGTGTGTATTCATGAATGTGTACGGCTTCATGCAGAGAACAAGTGTAGTATTGATTGGACAATAACTATATCATTAATGAAAATATATCATATCTGAGGTAACACAAACTCAACAACTACAACTGCCCAGATTACCACGACAGTTAGTGTGAACATTCAAAACCTCAGAGGACAATTTTGAGGGATAGTAATGATCTCTCCCCTTGCGCCACCATCAGGCCTCTAGGAAACTTATGATCACATTTCCATCGAATGTGATGGGGATATTTATGGTCTTTGCACATTGGACACTCCAGGGGGCTTCGCCTTGCATCCCAATCAGGTCACATTAGCAAGTGTGTACACAGGCTGTCTAATCAAACAGTCCTCAACAGTTCTCACATAGGAGATCATGTGATGATGTGATTGGTCTCCTCGCTTTCTAGTAACACCACCCTCAGGAGAAATGTGTATTACTTTTACACCGGCTTGATGGCTTAATCTGCGTAGAAATGTATGTGATTTTGCATGTTAGTTGAATATTTGTATGCATCTCAAAATATTGTATAGTTCAAGGATATATCTACACTAATGCATTTGTTGAAAATTCCCACATTGTGAAATGTCTTGGATCCAAACAGACAACGAGAGTGGATCCAAAGGTGTGGTCAAAATGTCCATAAAATGATCATAACATATTCAAGAGCAGTGGCGGATCGTGCAATGAGAAAATAAGCTGATAGGGAAAAATAATTAAAATACATGTAGTGTATTTGTGCAAAACAATTAAATTATAAAATAGATATAACTTTTAATTAGAAAAAAATAATTTAAAATTAAATGATAAAATAGCTATAACTTTATGATTCTGTTTAGGCCAGCAGTGAAGACTTAGCTGGCCCTGACGGTCTGCCACTGTTCAAGAGTAAAGGTGTTTTTTCCCCATCATATCACTTTAGCATACATATAATCTGATTACATCACAATATTTCACTAATGTTTGTTGTGATAAAGTTGAGTTATTAAGGTGAGAAAACCTCAGACATGAGGACAGACTCTTCTCCACACAGCTTCTGTTGTGTGTGTGTTAGTGCAGCGCCTGTTGAGAACTTGTGAATGCTTTTGTTGAGCCGCTTCCACAAATAACTTCCCACTGGACACTGCGCTTCCTTGGGCCCTGAGCAATACACCTCCCATGACATAGGTGCATCCCCTGTACTGGAGTACACCTGTCATTAGAGTGCAAAAGCTCACATGAACATCGTCAGAGAGCAAGCTTTACCCAGCATGCCGTTCAGCAGTGGAACAGTTAATCTCTCTCAATACACTACAGCGTGTACATAACACACCACTAGGAGCTCACACTCACAGGGTGACAGTGGCTCAGAGCAGGTCGTCCTTCAATTTAGAGAGGATCGGCGGTTTGATCCCCGGCCCCGCTATTCCATGTCGATGGGCAAGACACTTAACCCCAAATTGGTGCCACCTGCCCATCAGACCTACCTTGTATGGTAGCCCCTGTCATCAGAGTATGAATGGGTGTGAATGGGTCAATGATGAAATGTAGTGTCAAAGAGCTTTCAGTAGTCGGAAGACTAGAAAAGAGTTAAACAAGTACATCTTTAATGGACAGTTGGAACAAACGGTATTTTTACAGCAAACGTATTGACATCCAGCTTTTGTGTAAGTCCCTATTTATTATTTTTGTTTGGAGGATATGTTGGAGTAGTGTGCGTTTACACAGCAGCTAGTGCTTGAGAAACCCTCTGAAAGTAGTTTTTTCATCAAAACTAATGCACACTATGACTCATCACTAGTGACAGCCAGATTTTTGGGACTTGGCTGGAACTAATTAGTTTTCCTGGTTGCACTTCTATAGGTGGTGAAGATCAACGTGTGCTACTGGAAAGAGAAGATTCCAGGAACGTACAACGTGAAGCAGCGCTTTCCCTGCTTCTTGCTGACTGAGAGCAAGGAATCCAAAGTTCATATCTACGGCCTCCCGTCCAATGAGTACCCGGGCCTGATGAAGGTATGTTGCAGTACTGAGCCTCAAGAAGACTCTTGATTCTGTACAGAGCCCTCAGTCTCTATGCTAATAATGTCAGAGTATTCCTGAATCCTGATCATTTATATTTGAATGGAATTTCTTCAGTTTGCTTTTCTCATTGATCATTTAACTTCATTATTCAACAACCTAAACCAGTGCCAGCAATGGTTTAGATTGTTGAATAATGAAGTAAACATGGCTCTTGATCAACGTAAGATATACAGGAAACACACACACACACACACACACACACACACACACACACACACACACACACACACACACACACAGCGTATCCAATGATGGTACACCAAAGCATGTGTTATCTTACATTTTACTAACAGCATATAGTAACATGATTCAAATGAATGTGACATTATGTAAGTTATGTAGTTTTGACTGAAAAACACTATGAAATATTTAATTTATACAGTTAGCAAAACAAAGTAACCATGCTCAATTCACTACATGCAGGGGGATTGCTGCTTCGAACTTCCTGTTAGGATATAAGCAGTTAGGTGTCGTGTTAGCTGAGGCTAGCTACTAACAGCTGGTTAATGCTTTAAACCTGATATTACCAAGTCAGTCACAAAAAGAGGTCAACATAAGAGAGCTAAACTGAAGGATTAACAGAAGAGAAGTTTGGAGCAAAAACCCGACCTCCTTAACTAAGACATGAAGCATTTTGGTAAATGAATGCATCAATCATTGCATTTTTATTAAGGTAATTACTCAAATAAATTTTACATATGTGGACATTTATATAGTGGCTGATTATCTTAGTCTAGTTAGACTAACTAGGTTAGTCTAGTTAGTCCAACTAGACCAACTAGACCACTGGTGTCAAACTCAAGGCCCGCAGGTAATTTTATGTGGCCCGTGGCTTCGTGGACCTGTTTTCAGTGAATCGCGGATCTTTGTATGTGCTTTTATTTTGAAAGGGATTTTTTATGTGCTTTTATTTTGAAGGTGTTTTTTTTTATGCAGAGGAATGCCATCTACTCACACTCACGTGAGATTACACGTTGGACTATTTGATAGTTCGTTTTATTCCCAACCTTTTTTATTTCATGTTTGTGCATGAAAACACTGAGCCTTAAAAAATGGCTGAAGTTATAAAATTATTATGTGTGTTGTATTGCCTCGTGTCCTTAAGATGCACTTTTGGGTTTTTAATTGAGTGTAAAAGGGAATATTTCAAACTATTTTTTGTGTGTGTTGGCATACTGTGATATTCTGTAGTTTCTCAGGTTCAAACTGCACCATATCATTAAATTAATTTGAGAAGTTAAAAATGTTCCTCACATTGGATCTCAGCTTATCATTAAGGGGTCAAGGTGGGTCCTGCAGCCAGACCAGTTGAACCACTGCCCCAGACCACATGCATGTTCTTATTTGCTCACAATTATTTGTTGGACCAGTTATGTCCTTCTCAACTGTAACAAAAAAGCTTTGAAGAAAGTTATTTTCTTCTGTTTTAAGTTTGATCTTTCATAATTGTATATTTATTATAATTTACAGTTTTTTATTAAAGGACAAACAATTATTTTTCGACGTGTACAGTTATCAACTAATAATGATTATGAGACAACTAGTTCTTGAAAGGTTTCATGTTTTATGTACAGATATTACCCTTATAGAACAATTTGTACCTTTTAATATAACCTAATAGAACTAACCTAATATAACCCAGTGGACATGGTTACATGGTTAACAGCAATCGCTATTGGAGAACCAACAAGTCTCTGTGTAACTGGTTGAAGATTATTATTCCATTCACAACAGTGAAAAAAAACAAGATTGGCGTCTGCAACTTGAAGAGCAGCAAGAATTAGCTGAAAATAATATGGGGTTTAGTTTAAACTTCACACGATTCATTTTCAGCCCAAAATGTGCATATCTTTCATTCTGAAAATATTCAACCTGACTGCACATACACATTAGGTTTGTTCAGTGGGGGGATATTTCCAGCACGCCGGAGTCTTTGACACCACCTGGCTGAAGGACTTTTTCCCATTCACCCCTTTCCAATTGATGGTCATCGCTGAACATGCGGGCGAGGATGTTCCATGTCACCGTTTTGTATCATGTCCAATGGTTGCCATAGAGGAAATCTAAAATGGATCAAAAAAGTACTATTAATATCTGATACTTTACAGAATGTTTTCGAAAACGAAAGTGTTAATGACATACAATAGTTCAAATAAAAGATACATTTTAATCAGATTTGCTTGAGATGCTTAAAACAAAAAACTAAATCACCACACTCTTCTTTAGCTGAAAGTTGGAGGGATCTTTGAAAAGGTCCACTTCCTCCACTGAGGTGAACGAACCGGGTCTCCAGTCACTTCGACTTCTTGGCCAGTTGAGTGTATGTTACTGGCGAGATTGTCAACTTTGACCATCAATTGGTCAAGCTGCTGCTTCATGTCATGATAAGCTCATCATATGAACTTGAGCAGCTGTTAAAAAACATTAGAATAAGGTTAAAAAATTATTTGGACAACCGATTTTACTTAAAATATGGAAACATCAAGTTTTCTACAATTCCAGTAATGTAATCCTAATAATCATATTCGCTTGGATTCAATGTGGCAGTGTGTATTGTAATATACGTGGTATACAATTAACAATTGTTAACGTTTTAAAAAGTGAAATGATTAAATGTTCAATTTGAATCCCATAGCTGTTATTGCTCACCACAGCAGGCAACGGTGTCTGATCCACACCTTCCCCCTCGCCAAGTTGGGCTGTACCCCTGGCTTGTAGGTGTTTGCTGTCCTGCTGGTGATGGCGTCTGTGGAAGAGGGGGAGGAGGAGCAACAGTTGGAGGGGCAACTGTGCTGCTCGTCGTTTGACCTCTGGATCTTTTTTTTGAGGATTTTCCTCACAATCGTCATCCGAGTCCCCATATAAATGGCTATAAAGGGGGTTAGAAAAATATTCATTCGTCATACTAACACTAAATGACATGTATTTTTAATTTTTTTATTAAAAAGGTAAAAAAACAATTTAGTTATTCTCAGAATATGTCTACTGCACTTCTTTGTACAAAAAAAAAAAACTACAGCAACCTGAAAAATATAAGCACCAATGTATGTTTAGGTCAACTAACAACTAACATTAAATCTAGGGCTGCAACTAACGATTATTTTTCGATTAATCCATGAATCGGATAGAAAAATCCAAAAAGCATTAATTTCATTAACATTATCTGATCAATATCTGGGTCTCTTATGACCACGACATCACGTTGTTGGCTAAGCCCAACTACGTGATTTGATTCATTCTACTTTGGAGTAAAAAACAACAACAACCTGCAGCCAGATCCTCCGGTGTGCCGGTTTAACGTTAATGAGTGACAGCGTGAACTGAACCAGACCGGGGGTGACGGCATGTTTCATCACGTTACGGTTGTTTACAAGCAAGACTGAACTGTAACGGAACTTTAACGCCAACACAACCCAAACACGTTAGCTAACGTGATAGCAAGCTGGGCCCTATTTCTCGTACCTAGCCCGCTAACTCAGTAGTTAGCGGGCTAATTGTCAGGATAAGATGACGTAGGTCGGGCTTTCTCGGTTTCTCGAAGCAAGCTTAGATAAATCACATCAACACATCCAAAAATCGAAACCTGCTCCCGGGCAGGCTTACTGAACTTCACTGGATAACCTGGACACTCCCACGGACAAAAAAGGCAGCTCACTTCCTCATTGATGAAGGAGCGATATTAGTTATATTAGTTTTATAGGGAGCGAGTTCTTTCAGATCGCCAGGATCCATCCTTTACATCATCATGACTTCCTGTACGCGGCGCTATAGATTTTGCCGGCAAGAAATAATTTATTTACGAGAGCTTCTCGAGCCGTGGACATTGATCACCACAGGCGCAGCTGATCGCCGTCTCAGACACAGACTATCAGCCGCTGCATGCCGCTGTTCTTAAGTTTATTTAGCTCTTAAGAAACTTATGGATGTGTTGAAAGCACTCATAATTATATGACAGTGTTATTATTACACCATGCATATCATTATTGTAGAACATGATTAAGGTGATCGTGATGAGAATACAGAGAATCACACATAATTTATTTTCACTGCTTCAATTGATTGAATTTCTGATTATGAATAATACATACATACTGATCCGCCCATAACATATTCAAACTCCTATACACATATATAGTACATGATTCATACGTGCAGACAGTACATATATCCTCATAAGTATATATTTATTCGTAAATATAATCTGATTGATTTGGGTGATGAAGCACTTCAAATTAGCCGATGCATTTTCCCAACACTGACGCATTTAACTTGTCTGATGTATTTGTGACGCTTATGTCTCGCAGCCAGGGCGCTGTTAAAGTTGCGTTCACGGCAACAATGTTGCAAAAACGTTGGAATACTCGCAACGCGTTTGCTGTGAATGACTACGGTATTGACTTCCTCATCTGCCTTCATGATCATCTCCTGCTACTCAGTAGAGAAATAAAAAGAGGTTCCTCTGAGTTTATTGTCCATTGTACTGTTAGAACATCGTGGTGTCAGTGCTCCATTATTATCCCTTCTGAAGAGGAGCGGGCGCATTTATCCAGATGACTGACATCTGGCTAGAATTAACGAGACGTTTCAGCGCGGATCAGCCATGAAGAAACCCAGATAGCCTGATGTCAATCATCTCGCTAATTTAAGGTGGAGATTAGGACATTTGCTTGACTTTGTTTAGCCAGGTACGAGAAACAGGGCCCTGACTAGCTTCCATTCAAAACAAGTTTGAGGGAAATGAAGACGCTGATTGACATCAGGCTACCTGGGTTTCTTCACGGCTGATCCGCGCTGAAACGTCTCGTTAATTCTAGCCAGATGTCAGTCATCTGGATGAATGCGCCCGCTCCTCTTCAGAAGGGATAATAATGGAGCACTGGCACCACCATGTTCTAACAGTACAATGGACAATAAACTCAGAGGAACCTCTTTTTATTTCTCTAATGAGAAGCAGGAGATGATCATGAAGGCATATGAGGAAGTCAATACCGTAGTCATTCACAGCAAACGCGTTGCGAATATTCCAACGTTTTTGCAACATTGTTACCGTGAACGCAACTTTAACTCCGCCCCCGCTGCGAGACATAAGCGTCACAAATATATCAGACAAGTTAAATGCGTCAGTGTTGGGAAAATGTATCGGCAAATTTGAAGTGCTTCATCACCCAAATCAATCAGATTATATTTACGAATAAATATATATATTATATATAGATCAATATGTATGCATTATTCATAATCAGAAATTCAATCAATTGAAGCAGTGAAAATAAATGTGTGATTCTCTGTATTCTCATCACGATCACCTTAATCATGTTCTACAATAATGATATGTATGGTGTACTAATAGCATTGTCATATAATTATGAGTGCTTTCAACACATCCATAAGTTTCTTAAGAGCTAAATAAACTTAAGAACAGCGGCATGCAGCGGCTGACAGTCTGTGTCTGAGACGGCGATCAGCTGCGCCTGTGGTGATCAATGTCCGCGGCTCGAGAAGCTCTCTAAATAAATTATTTCTTGCCGGCAAAATCTATAGCGCCGCGTACAGGAAGTCATGATAATGTAAAGGATGGATCCTGGCGATCTGAAAGAACTCGCTCCCTATAAAACTAATATAACTAATATCGCTCCTTCATCAATGAGGAAGTGAGCTGCCGTTTTTGTCCGTGGGAGTGGCCAGGTTATCCAGTGAAGTTCAGTAAGCCTGCCCGGGAGCAGGTTTCGATTTTTGGATGTGTTGCTATGGTAATTTATCTAAGCTTGCTTCGAGAAACCGAGAACGCCAGACCTACGTCATCTTATCCTGACAATTAGCCCGCTAACTCAGGAAGCCAGGTACGAGAAATAGGGCCCTGGTCAAAAAGCTTAGACACACCTTTATTGCTCCATGACATAAATTAAAGCTTGTGCAACGTGACGCTGAATCGTCATCACTGACGTCCTGCCGACTGAAAGCAGCTGCATCAGACGCAGCTCATGTCATGGAGAGGCTGAGTGGGCTACAGATATTATGAACCCAGATCCAGGGTGTTTGATGTTACGTTTGTGGGACTTCCACAACAGAAATAGCACTAACCACGCCCCCTCTCCGGCGCGTCTACAATAACCACAAATAGTCCAGCATAACACGACAGTAGCAACCAATATAATATCGAACACTTACCTAAAACGTTATAAAAACGTGTGGTGCAGCTGGCGTCAGATTAGAAAAGACAGGTGTGAAATGAGACGTGAACGTCAGTTGGAAGTAGGGCGTAGACGTACTTCATGATCATGATTGGTTGTTTGAGTTGTCATCTATCCTTTCTCCTTTTACGAATATATATTTAAATAAAAAATAAAATAGTTTGTTTGCTTTTATATATATATATATATATATATATATATATATATATATATATATATATATATATATATGTTACAACCGGCCCTTTGAGGACGACCATGATGCTGATGTGGCCCGGGGTGAAAATGAGTTTGACACCCTTGAACTAGACTAACGACAACATATTTATGTTTAGCATGATCTATATACTGTATATATAATATTAACTACGAGAATGAATAAAACAATAGTATGAAAAACACTTCGAAAAGAATAAAGAAATGATAACAACGATCAAAGACTGCCCCTCCCCATCATGCAGGAGCAACATGGAGCGGTCCAATCAGCACCATTTAAGCAGGTCTGATGCAGCTCCTTTTGTTTGCGAGGAGAAAAAAATAACTGCTGACGAAAGTTGCTAAAAAAACTTTGCCATATGAAACCAAAATGTATGTGTCCAGTTATCTAAGATTTAGAGTTTGTACATGTATATTATAAGTGTTGTACTAAACCAGTGGTTCTCAAACTTTTTCTGTGACGCCCTACTTTGAGGAAGAAAATGTTCATCGCCTCAACAAAATTGTAACAAAATGGTCCATGCTGAATTTTTATTGAAATAACTTTTTGTGACTCCATTTGTGTTTTTTCAAATAATAGAATAAAGAAAATTACAATCCCTTTCAGGTAAACCAGATTGCTCCATCAGACAAAAACAAATAGCATGTGCAATCACTTTGTTAGAGCAATGCAAATAAAGTTCTATCTGTGCAAAAAATAACCAGTCTGCAAAGATTTGTAAATTAGCCAGAATGTAGCACAACAATGGAAGTGGAAGCCGTGTTCTTGTTCATTTAAATGTGAAAGCGCAATAAAAAGATGTTGTCCCTAAAATTACTGAATAATCGTGATCTCATTATAATGTGTGTGTGTGTGTATATATATATATGCTGATAATAGTAGTTTGCTGCTATATTAACACTCTGAATATGGTATATGTTATGGAGAATCTGTAATGTTCAACACTATAAAATAATGACAGGTAAAAGAAAAAATAACTACAAAAGAAAAAATGTGGAAGCAGTTTTTTTTATCGTTAATTGCAATTCAAACTAATAATTTTTAGCATTCATTAATTTTTTTAGCATTCATTAATTTAACCCTCACACCAATCTGTAAATACAGATAAGCATGTCTGCCTCTTTTAGCTGGAAGGTTGTTCTTGAGAACCAAAGTTTGCTGTCTGTTTCAAAGTCAACTGTAAAATGTGATTTGTCCCAGCTCCGCATCAGATTAGTTGTGGGAGTTGTGCTGGGTTTGATGGCACATCTCTATTTGGGCTTCATGGCGGGTCAGCAGGAGCTGGCAGCCTAATAGCAGACCACATGGAAGAGATGGCGATGCCATATCACTCTCTGAGTCACCAGAGCTACTGTATGTGCAATGTTTGGACCATATAACATAGTTTGACAAAAATCAAGCGATGATGCAAAGAAGAATATTGTAATTCATCTAGTTTTGTTGTGTTTTTACAGCATCAACCTGATTACCTTGATAACTGAATTCTAAATTTTGAAATGCTGAATTTATGGTTCATAAACATGAAGTTTCATGTTTATGAACCATAAAAGAAGAAAAAAAAATACACTGCACTCTAGGTCACGATGAATTTCTATAGTTCTATAGTTCAAATTCAATAAATGCCAATACACCTGACAAAACACAGGCTGCTATTCATCTAAAGTACGCAGGGCTACCAAGCTTTTAGCGTTTCATATGGAAATAATATTGATGATGTCATTCTGTGTGCAGATATGCTACCATGTGGGCAGTGAGACAGACCCAGACCAGAGAGACAAGCAGACAGACAGGTCTGACATTGACATCCTCCAGCGTTACATAGCCCGTGGTTTCCCTGGCCTGGTCCCTGAACCTGCTGTGGTGGAGAGCTGCATTTACACGGTCAGTCTACACTCACAGTCTTTAAGCCTCAGAAGGTACAGCCGCTTGATGGCATCTACGGGTCATCAGAAAACATCAGAAGATCCAACAAACTGGCAAGGCTTATTGAATGATGCACTCCTTTCAAGGCCGAGCGTGATATTCACACTTCAAATGCTTATTTTGTGTAAATTAAAGAGTAACTTCAGCCCAAGGTCGGCGCCTAATGCTGCTTTCCATTTATCTAGGAAATAGTTCCAGTACAACCATAAATAGTTCCAGTACAACCAATCGGAAAATGTAGGTTCGTTTTATCCGCGTTCGCTATTATAGGAAATTAGAATTCCAGTCGATAGCAACACAGTACAGTCACATCTTTTAGATGTGTATAGCTTTAAAACATGTTTTAGTGAGCAGTTTGTCTTTAAAGACATCCCATGATAACCACCAGCATTTCTATTGTTTAAGGAAATACATTAAACAAAACAAATATTAATGACATTTTAGACCTTGTTTTATATTCATTTTAAATGTTTTTAACAGTAATGCACTTGCAATTCCAGTAATACATTCTAAACAGAACTATCCTGAACAGTTTATACTTAAACTGTATTTAAATTGTCATATATATATATATATATATATATATATATATATATATATATATATATATATATACACACGTACAAACATACAATTTGATCTCTGCATTAATTTAAACCCCATCCGAAACATTTGCATAAAGCATAAACATTTTAGGATTAAGGAAATTATTATTTTATTTTAGCTGCTGTAATGCACCTGGGGAGCATCTCGCGGATGACATGACAATCCTGCCCATGAGCAACCCCACACTACCGTCAGTTAGACCATCTATGTTTAGGTGGAGTTAACTGGATGGCTCATTCTTTCCATTTCCTCTCATCAGTTAAACAAACAGAATGTAGCTAGCCTTTCATACCAGATTCAATGGTGTGTGTGTGTGTGTGTGTGTGTGTGTGTGTGTGTGTGTGTGTGAGAGAGAGAGTGTGAAAACAACATAATTTCTGGGACCTTGTCCAGTGCCCCTGAACATCCACTGACAGTCGTGCTCTTTTCTGACTTAACAGCACGTGTTTTGTTCCATCACCAGTGACTCTTAATAGAGGACAGAGTTAAATAGCATGTGTCTTTTCAGTTCGCGCTGGACTCTTTCATCTAGTTAAATACATTTTCTGCATTGACTTTGATGGAGAAGGAGTGTGTGTGTCCTTGTCTCATGGTACTCTGGAAAATCTACAATTGCAGTCAGTTTGTGATTCATATCTCTATATGGTAGAATTAAGAAGCAGGAGAAAGAATATTGTATTGCTCTTAACTAAATGTGCACAATGTATAGTGCTTTTATCGAAGTGGAGGCTGTGAGTCCCCAACCCTCATTTGTATGTGGCTCTTCATGTTTTGTTGTTTTTGCAGCTAACGCCTGACGAGCATTTTGTGGTGGACCGTCACCCCTCCCACAGCAACATTGTGTTTGGAGCAGGATTCTCAGGTACGTCACAATACAACACAACATACCGTGAAACAAATCAGAGAAAATCTACGTCAGGGATCACCTTTGATAAGCCATGAGTGTGTTAGGAGGCATCACCGCACTGTGAACATATCCACCTGACACAACTATAGGATGTAGAAAGCGGAAGTAGACATGTCAAACGTATCATTGTCAGCATTGGAATCAAGCTTCCTTTACTTCCCTAGCTAATAGTGGAATCTGTAGCCTAGTAACAGCTGAACCTTGCAGCCGTCCAGCTGTGAGAATGTATTGAGAGCAACTATTAGGAAGCGGTACAGTTATATAAGAGTCTACAGCCACGCTACAAGCTCTGTGAGGCAGTACTTGGCCATTGTTGCGCTTTTGCACTAAATGCTTCAATTCAATTCAGTTTATTTTGTATAGCCCAGAATCATAAATTCCCTCGGAGGGCTTTACAGTCTGTACACATACGACATCCCTGTCCCAGGACCTCACATCGGATAAGGAACAACTCCCCAAATAAAGATAGTAAAAACCCTTTCACAGGGAAAAAAGGAAGAAACCTTCAGGAGAGCAACAGAGGAGGATCCCTCTCCCCGAATGAACAGAAGCAATAGATGTCATGTGACCAGAATGAACAACGTAACAGAGTTACAGCACATTACATGAATATAATTATTCATAATTATTCATATGAGTAGTAGTAAGCATGAGGAAACAGCTTCAACGCTCACTATGTCAGTGTTAACATGCTTGTGTATAACAGGTCCCGTTTACCATGTACATTATTGTAGTTTAGTGCATTAGTATTCTAACATCTGCACATTAGCACAAAACACAGAGTAAAGTGCCGGCTGAGGGA
The DNA here is from genome assembly GCF_910589615.1 of Taurulus bubalis. Lineage (NCBI taxonomy): Eukaryota > Metazoa > Chordata > Actinopteri > Perciformes > Cottidae > Taurulus > Taurulus bubalis. Next base: position 1,791,308 of record NC_136598.1, on the reverse strand, counting down.
AATGGCCTTGTTTGTTTAGGCATTTGGTCTTAAATCAAAGACAAATCATTTGTCATTTGAATTCATCCTCTGGGCACATACCATGCATGTCAGCACACGGTGTGGGCATCATGGAACACATAAGGACTGTTGGCACTGGGGTTGGGGGAGCGTACACATATTTAGGCCATCGCTGATTGGCTGGGTAAGAGACAGGGGGCTTGAGATTGTTGTGAGAGTTGATGCTTGTTGGAAAGGCTAACCAAAAAGGTGTTGGTGAGTTTAATGTTGTGTCTATTGAGGTTGAATGCGGCGTGTCTCAAAATGCTCTCGCTCTAGTGATCTCACCACGACAGCAGCACATATATTGGTGAGCATTGATGTTGGGCTAATGGCCTGGTTGGAACATTTTAACATATCAGCCAAACGTTATTGACACATGTAGGCTATTGCATGTCAAACTTCTGTCTACAATTTATTTATGTATTAATTTATTAAATTTGAAATGCTTAAAAACAACAACAACAAAAAGCGTCTGTGTTTTTAAGTCAAACAGGTCAAAGAGCAGAAAGATGTGTACTAGCACCCTGTACACCAGATGAGTGGCAGCATAAAAACAGCAGCAGTCAAATGAATCTGCATCGCTTGTTTCCTCCTCAACAAGAAACCCAGAGCCACACAGGCTGCGTGAGCAGAGAGCTGTGGATGTGTGTCGAGGCAGACGTAAAAGGTCCAGAGGAACATGTTCGTGTTCAGAGGAACAAGGTCACGGTCTAACAAGGATGCATTGGACAGGAGGAAGAAAACAGAAAGGACAGTATCCAGAGAGAACCAGACGTATATTTGAAAGAGAGAGGCCTTCATTTAATTGTAAAGTTTTACCGTTATAATATTATTATATTTAAATTGTAGCAAGTCCATGTTTACTAAAGGCATTCCTAATACACACAATGAGATATCAGTTCTGTCATGTGTTCAGCACAGAACTATTCCCAGGACATGATTAGCTTAACTTTGCTCAAATACCAGAGACCACTCCACAACTGTCCCATTTACCCAGGCACCCTTTCTCTTGTATTCATGTCAGCAGACAGAAGTCAAGGTTTCAGAAGAAGTTGCTACTAACAGCTGTAAGATGCAGTGACTGAATGTCGGGTTTGAGCTCTAAGCCTTCCTGACTCACAAACATGTAGGATTCAAAAGAATAAAGATTTATTTTCACATGCTAGCAGGGTTTTTGCCCCTTTTTGTTTTTGTTCAGCTCAACCACAATGTCCCTGAGCTCTGTAGTGACTGCACAGAGATGAAACTGATATCATCCCTTCATCTAACTCAGGGCTAGATGGCAACGTCAGGCTGTTCCTGGAACAGTATCTGTTTACAGTACACTGAACCTTTTATGGAACATCGGGAAAAAACAGATTTCTCATTTGTTATTTCCTTTTTAGGGTGTCAAATACCGACTGTTTGTCAGGTACCTCTGTGTCTGATACAGAGCAACAAGAAATCCCTTGAGCATCTTCATAAGACACCAGGATTCAGGGAACTACAGTGCCATTTGGAGTTGCTCAGAGAAACGGAGTGTGATGATGTAGTATAAAGACCGAAGTGACCGCGAGTGGTCAAACCAACACGGGACTATCAACCAGGAGACTTGCGTTAGAGAGTTGTTAATAACTTCCTGCTGGCATTAAATTCCCTTGTCTCACTTGTCCCAAGAGCATTATGTGTGTGTGTGTGTGTGTGTGTGTGTGTGTGTGTGTGTGTGTGTGTGTGTGTGTGTGTGTGTGTGTGTGTGTGTTGACTTATTTTGTACGTTGTGTTTATCTTAGTTTCCATATTTATTAACCCTCTGGAGTCGGGGGTCATTTTCTTGATTTTAAATAATTTCTTAAATTCACTTTTTAAAGTCACTTGCATATGATAGATACCCATGTGTTTTACATCTAAAATTGCAAAACAATCTCAGCTCTCTATATAATGAGGCACCATTGTCATAAGGCAAATGTGTAAAGAGAAATATTACTCTAAAGCTGAAAAATGTAATCTAGATTTTGGAAAATCTTCATATCTCTTGTGAAAACATAGCTTTACTCAGGAGGTCGAACTGTTTTGGTGCTTGAAATTAGTTTACCAAAGGTATTAGGTTCACAAAAGCAGTGACATATAAGAACAAAAAAATGGTAGAAACATGTAAATAAATGTCTAAAACCAAATGTATTATTATATGGTGAGATGATGAGCTGTGGCTGGCGTTGTGGCCTGCAGTGATGATCTGGCAGAGACAGACTGGAGGCTGCTAAAGCGATGCTGCATGTTGTCCTCTGGACCCTGGCAGCTGCAAATCCTCTCTGTAAAATACATTACTAGTAGTTCACTGAAAGAAAGTAACGGGATAGTGACAATATTTGATTACGCCCCGTTCAGTCTCATAACCACCCTGTAGCCTACCCATTTAGCTACCGTTAGCTTCCGGTTAGCGCGCAGCTAACCTAACAACACGGTCATTTCAGTCTCACAAACACATAACAGAGATCCAACACTACTAGGTGTACTACGTTCACTGAAAGAAAGTTAACGGGATCGTGACAATATTTGAACACCCATCGTTCAGTCTTTTATCCGTCCTGTAGACATATATAACCAGGGCTCAAGTTTTTAAGACAGGTAAGAGTGACATATCCTCCTCCTCCTCCTCCCCCGGCCGCACCTCCGCCCATGCCGTATGCCCACAGACCAGCCCCCCTCACCCCCATATTATTATTAGCTTTATTTACATTGGTTGCTGGATTACATTTCACCCAGATACAACAGATAGGTTTTTCTGATTGGCTATTCGTGTAGCCCATTTCTTTTTTTTTGATTGGCTGATGAGTGGCACCTCGCGGCAGAACTCCAGGGGATTCGGGGGAGACGTGCTTAAATCCTCCATGGTGAGGGCAGCGCGACCAGGTCATGTTTGTGCACTGCGGCACATTAAATAGCCTAGAGGTTTTTTTCAGCGTGAGAAATACGATGTGTGGCGGGAGGGCGTGACTTAAGACCGAAATGCGTGACACTTGAGAGCCCTGTATAACCCCATTAGCGATCGTTAGCTCGCTACCATTAGCTTCGTGTTAGCAGCAGCTCTATCTGGCTACAGGTCCTGTTACTAACGTAAATATGCTATTGCAAAGTTCAGTAAATACACTTACCCATCTTCCAATGGATCCCTTTGCTTGGCGTTGTCCTGTAGATCTCAGGGATCGACACAATGCCATAAATGCAAATCATTTAATATTAACTGAAACTCTAGATTGTTTGAAAACTGGTCTTTTCACAACTATAGCCATAAAACATAGACTCTTAGACAATATACTCATGTGTTCACTCAGAGCTGCAGAATGTCCAGAGTCCAGCTGGACACAGCAGACCTTCCATGTATTAGGGACTTAGATCCTTCACTTTTAATGAGAGGTTCTTGTCCAGTGTGAGGTCTGGGCTTTGGTCTACACTCCTGTTCTTCTCTAATGAACACCCCCAGAAGGCCTCCACCTCTTCTACAGTTATCTCTGTTGTCTCCTGACACTTCCATATAATCGTGTCCTTCACCTGATTATATCAGCAACTAGAAACTACAAAATTTCACAAGAAATTTTGAAAGTGTGGCTACTACTGCCGTAAGACGTCGCAATATATATACATTACCGGTAGTGAGATGTGTTATTGAGGTACATATATATATATATATATATATATATATATATATATATATATATATATATATGCCAACATTAGCTATGAGGGCTTGATGGTGTAAATATGAATAGGACAGCACTTTGCTGCAACATATCACGTGATTACATAAACAACTATTGTGTACAATTGTGTATTTATTTTCTATTTAATACAATAATCCTCATTTGAGCTTTATGTTAAGATACACTTAAATCATGGGGCTTTTATGTTGAAAGGGAAGACAGAAAGACAGACAGGTAGACAGACAGGAGGCGTTATAATGACTTTGACTGAATATCTCCAAGTCATATGTGTGTGCAGATTTTCTACCAAACCATCTGTTAGACCCCAGATTTCGAGGCAAAAACAAGCTCAAATCTCCAATATAGTACATTTACAAGAGAGGAAACAAGCAGCCAATCGCACTGATATGCTTGAATATTGTTATGGACTTAATAATGTGAACGTGAGCGTCAGTGAAGCTGTTAGTCCTGATTCAAAGTGACACACACACACGCGCGCACACACGCGAACGTGCACGCGACCGTATTAACACGTGCACGCGCACCCACATGCTCGCACATAGACACACACAGTCAGCTGGCTTTGCCTAACACAAAGCTAACTTTGTGTTAGCTAACTTCATGCTAGCAATCAAATTCACTCCTCTGTCTCTCCACTATGTTCACGAGACTGTAATTACACACGCACGCTTCGACACACAACACACACAGTCAGCCATTTTGTGTAACATAAGTTGTTAATAACTTCCTGCTGGCATTAAATTCCCTTGTCTCACTTGTCCCAAGAGCATTATGTGTGTGTGTGTGTGTGTGTGTGTGTGTGTGTGTGTGTGTGTGTGTGTCTGTATATATATATGTGTGTGTGTGTGTGTGTGTGGGGGGGGGGACATCAAATTCACTTTTCTTCCTCTCCACTAAGAGCACGCAGTTGCTCTCTGTCTATCCTCTCTTTGTATGATATAGCAGTTTGAGTGTGTGAATCTGCACTAATTAGCTAATTTGATGCACCTGTGTCATGAGTGACAGACTGAGTTTTTGCTTTGAAGATGACCTCCATAGGCTTCAATGCATTATTTGTTTTCATAAAAAGCTTCATATCTCAAGAACTTCAAAGGCAAGACGCCAAAATATATATTTTCTGAGAGATAAGACTCTTGCGAACACGTCGATGTTGTTTGTGGGTCTCTAGGTTACACGATGTGTCTCTAGTTGCAATTTCTAAATCAGGTACGGTCGTCGGAGAGAGACATTTTTGAGGGAGATTTAACATGGGAGGGAATGGAAGAAGAAGGAGGACCACCTCTCACATATCGTCTGATTTAAACGCGTCTGAATCTGTTGGATTCAAATCGACCCAAGTTTACGAAGTAAGACAAGATTTCCTACGTTTTGATGTATAAATTATGCCCAAAGACTTAGTATTGTGGAGGAGATGGCAAAAAGCAAATACTTTATTGGAGAAATCCTCAAGGGTCTGTCCACTCTAGCTGTGACTCACTCACTCTGAGCTGCGCCATACACACCCATGTTAAAGTAAGAAAAGTTGCTAAAAAAGCATAAAACGAAAACGGTGAAAGTTACAAAACTATAAAAGATATCAGAAATCTGAAATCATAGAATAATAGCTGAAGGTTTTGTCAACATTTTAAAAGTTTAAGTTGTGTCTTTAGCTGAACGTATGCAGAACCTGTAAGCGTTTGAAGTTGAAGAGGATTTGAAGATTTTCCCCACCCGCTCCCATTAATTTAAATTTTCATAAAAAGCTTAATAATTCAACGATTTGTCAGAAGTCAGAACTATGAAGAGATATAGCCATCGTGTCCTTAAGTAGCTAAATATTTTAATATTTGAACGGTCTATGACCCCTTGCAGCTGAGCCACACTTAATAACAATACAATGATTACAACCTTTTGCGTAGTGAAGCTAAAAAATGATTGTGTGGCCATCACACCAAAGGCACAGTGCAACATTGAGCAAAGGCGGCCATTTTGTTCAAAGGAGGGTGTAGCACAGTCTCTGTCCCACTAGAACCAGTCCACTCATCCTCTGTCCCACTAGAACCAGTCCACTCAGCCTCTGTCCCACTAGAACCAGTCCACTCAGTCTCTCTGTCCCACTAGAACCAGTCCACTCATCCTCTCTGTCCCACTAGAACCAGTCCACTCATCCTCTGTCCCACTAGAACCAGTCCACTCATCCTCTGTCCCACTAGAACCAGTCCACTCAGTCTCTCTGTCCCACTAGAACCAGTCCACTCATCCTCTGTCCCACTAGAACAGGGGTCGGCAACCTCTGCATGCGACTCTTTAGCCCGTCTGTTGCGGCTCCCTGAGGCTTTGACAAAAAAATAATATATTTAATTAATTAATAATTATAATTATTTATTTTTTTGCCCAGTGGAAAAACTTTCAAAGGGAATTCTTCTCATCTTGGAGTTTTAGGTAATATTGGGTCACTAAAAATCAAAATAAATGTTTAAATATTTCTTTAACTAAAACTTAAAGTAGCTGTCAAGCCTCTTTCCCTGCAGGTGACTACTCGTGATTCAGAGCCCCGCCCTCGCTAAACTATCAACGGATGAATAAATAAAAAGAAAAGTCACGGAGGAAAGTGGAGCATTTAATTTTGCGTGGACGAATTCATTTGCTTTCACTGCCAACGTTGCTGCTGACCTGTCTGCTTGATATGTGGCGAGAAATTAGCAAAAAACTAAAAATGTAATGTTGAAAGACTCTTCCAGAACAAGCATCTGCTGAAAGGTATCAATCTGCAGAAGAGCGATTCCTCAACTGCTGCAGTAAACTGAGTAAAGTAAATATACTTTCAGGAAGCTGATCAAGTCTCCAGACTCAACTACTGCTGCTGGTTCTGCGTCAGCTCATGAGACCCTGAGGCGTCCGCTAGTAAAAACGGATCCGTTCTCCTCCGTTTGCGGAGCTCACGTAGCAAAATGTAAAACTCACATGAAGACAGAGATCGAACCTGCTACTTTGTGATTACAGGGCGAACACTCTACCACATGAGCCACATTTATAGACAGTATTCAAGGTTTGCATCGTTGTGCTTTTAATTGATCTCAATGTAGTCGACACATGACTATTTATTGTCTCCTCTTCATAAGAGTTTGATAGTTATAAACAGGTAAAATAGCAATACAATGTCAAAAATTGTCTTTATTCTTGTTCTATAATTTCGTAAATACAACAAACTATAGTTTTTGTATATATATTATGACTATATATAAAACTTCAGAAGCTGTGATATCAAATAGCTTTTGCGGCTCCAGACACTTTTTTTTGTGTGGAAAAAAGGGCAAAATGGCTCTTTGGATAGGAAAGGTTGCTGACCCCTGCACTAGAACCAGTCCACTCATCCTCTGTCCCACTAGAACCAGTGTGGCTTGAAAAGTAGTCAGGTACAGAAAATATCAAATTATTGAAGTTAATCAAACAAAGTTCACAAAACTAGAACAACGTTGCAGCACAAGAGTAAATGTGAGTTATTACTGGAGTTATTAATTCCTCCCTGAGGTCCGACATCCATGTTTATTTTCTTTCAAAGATACGACTCCAGGTTTTCCAGTCTTAATTATGACTTGGATGGATGATGACATTAAAGGCATTAAAGTTCTGAAACTGGTAATTAGGATAACTCTCACAGATCATAATCATCATTATGTTCATGAGTCACTGTTAATGGTACTCTTTGTGCTCATTCTCCAACAAAGAACTCAGAGCCCTATTGAAGAGGTTCACAGGGCTTCTACCAAATACTGAAAAAGTGTGCTTCCTTCCTCGCCCTTCTTCACTAAGGTATCAAAAGCCAGACACAAGTGCTTTAAAGCAAGTACTGGGGGGTTGCCATAGCTACAAAGTCACCCTGTGGGCTTGGCCATCTATTGAGGTTTTCATTCTCCTTCTCTGGCGAGATGAAAATTCACATGGCCAAACTGTCGGAGGCAAGCTTTTATGACTTCAAAGCCAGACAGAATCCACGAGAGCTCCGAGACCTTTGTCAGATGGCGATGTGCTGCATTCCTCAAGCCTGGTTGACATTCACAGTTTGCCTCCCAGACCTTAGCAACAAGGACATCAGACTGCTGCATGTTGGAAACACACACACTCTCATCTCACTCCTGGGCTGGAGTACATGAAGCCATTACGCAGAGAAAGAACAAATCCCCTTAATTTAGCATTTGTTCCCGGTTCACTAAAGTGAATAGATGCTCAGTGAAAGGCATCGCAACAGCTTTGCTCTTCTTTTATGTATACACTCGTGTGGGGCTCGAACCCATCGTCTGACTCAGACAAAGGCAGAGATGCAGGCTATTTATAGGGTACTACAAGGTCCATTAGGATGTTGATTCATCTGGCATGGTTTGATGATCCACGTATGTGTGCTCAACGTAATTACTTCTCTTCTCCAGGTCATGGCTTCAAGTTTGGACCAATCATTGGAAAGCTCCTGTGTGAACTCGCCCTGGGAGAAGTGCCCTCCTATGACCTTTCACCTTTTCAAATCAGACGCTTCCAGGATAAGACCAAATCAGCTTTATAGAGCTGGGGCTTGATACTCTGGGCATCAACCGATCACCAGTCTTTTCTAAATGTGGCTGCAGTATGATTTGAGCTTGTCATGGTAATTTAGCCCGATGTTGTGCAGCATAATCACACAATCATGTAGGACTATGTTTTGTCTGTTGCTTTATTTGATTTCCATGTTGACATGCTATACCTGCAGATACATCACCGACCTATGCTGCGTTCACACCAAACGCGGCGTGAATACTCGTCAAAGGGGGCGTGGCTTATCTCCGTTGCGTATCTCTGTGAAAAGAGCTATCATTTCCGCTATCGATAATATTACCCGTAGTCCCACAACAGCGTCTGAATGAAGCCGCTTCCAGCGCTACTTCAGGACCAGCAGCAGTTTGAATCAGCAACGGCAAGACGGCGGTGATGACGGGCAGAGCTTCTCAACGCTGATTGGCTGGCTCAACTCAGCGGCACGCAATTTTAGTTCCATAGTTGGAACATTTCAACTCGTGTCAAATGTGCTATTTGGACTGGTTCAGGTCCTTTGTTTTAGTCTGTATCTTCATGTTTACCATACAGACAAGACAGTGGTAGAACTCTTTTCATCTAACTCTGGGCAAGAGAGCAAATAAGTGCATCTACCAAAATGAAACCTGGTTCCTGTAAATCGTACAGGAACCTGCTTTCCTCGACTAGATTTCTCCTGGAGAAACACACATACACAGAACAGGGTTTCTAATCAACTATAAGGTTCATGGCAAAGTGTTAATTATTGCTACGATGGCGGGGCTTTTGAATCTTTGCAAATTTCACACAATGTATACATATTTTCACAAAAAAAAGCTGTGCTATTTCTACAGAAATCTTCCTTCTCGGCGCATGAAAATGTTATGAACTATGATATCCTGCTTAAATGATTTCTCAGAATAACCTGGTCTCTTGTGTTCATTTACACTCGCTGAATTACTGGGGCGGTTGCCTTTCCTTAATAGTGGTACAACATATGGCTCGGTTGTGAAGACGTCACCATGTCACCAGGGAGCAGTCTACCTGAGAGGCATACCGATCTCCACAGCTGCATATCAGTCCAGCCCTCCAAAGCAACGACAACTAGAGTCTAGCATTTTTGTGCAATTGTAAATTCACCCATCTGGGCTGAATGGTGAAAAAAGCTATAATCTTATTGGCTTGTATGATTTCATGCATCAGTGAATTTCTCTCTAGCTGCCGTCCCAGCATTCCCCATTTTTCCAACTAAGTACATGGTTAAAAAGACATCAGCCGTCGAGCCATTTGTCTATGTGAAGCCAGCTGCGTGCTTCGGCTTCAGAGGTGGCCTATTGCCTGGATCCATCTCCCCATGTACCGGTAAACCTTTTAATCACTAATCAGCCTATTACAATGGATGCCAACCACAGCCATCAGTGGGAATGGAACAATTATGCGGAGTTCAGCAAGCCATTTGCTCGGATAGCAAAGGGCCATTATGCAAATTGGAAGAATTAGAAGTACGTTAAACATGCAAATGCAAGTATTCAACCACCAATAATCATCAAGCAGCTCCAACTAGAACACCTATCTGAAACATTGTCTAGCTTGTAAAATCCTACAAAGCCTTGAAAAACCATGTGAAACTTTTTCGTGCACGAGTCTCTAACACTCATAATTGGTAATGAAATACAGTCCGCTTATTATTTTATGATACGGGCCCAGAGTCCACACTGTACACAGGAGCTAGTGGAAGCATTGCAGAGGGCAGAACAACGTACACGGATCTCAAGTTAAAGGACTGTGCTCGGTGGTTCGCAAGAAGAAGCTACAGTCATCAATGTTTTTGTATGAACAATTGATAATATCCGATGTGCAATGTAAAAATGGTACCTTGATGATGAACCCACAGATAATTCTCAACTCTCTGCTCTCCGGAGCCTTTTAGCAGCTTAGAACTCATTGTTTTGGTCGTCCAACCACTCAACCTGCACCCATCAACCCATCAACCCATCAACCCAGCCCACAGCTGTAACCAAGCTCTGATACACCCACCTGCTCAGCACAGTGCACACAGACACAGGTAGAGCCGAGCGTAGAACATAGAGGAGCATTTAGCAGCTAAAGACTGGATGTTTTTCTTTGGACTGACATTCATCAGGTGGAGACAAACAACTCACAATGAATGCTAATGTTGCTCTGTCTGTGCTGGATATAAAAACAATGTTTTGCAAACATGCACATCATCATTGTAAGATGTGTTTACTCACTGTGCTTGTGTCACTCTTCAAAGGTATCAAAATCAATGCAGCTTTAAGTTTCAGATGTAATTATGAAAAGAAGAACAGATGATTCAAAACTGAGGTGAAGAAAATAGGACAAAGCTCTCTCTCCCTTTCAGTGAAAGCCAAGCCAGAAAGTCAGTTTGCTCAAAGTTGATTATGAATGAAGATGGAACTGAACCCCCAAGTGTCTTCCCCAAGACCCTCTTGATCCTTACACAACCTGACCGACAAGACGTTTTCTTTTTCTGAGTTCAATTTGAAAAAAGTACATAGTGGTGCTTCAATGCGTTGTTATACATGTGAGGAACATGTATGTCAAGTAGAAAGGACACATTCAGTTATTTAGGGGTGGAGGAAAAAAACTATTATTGTAAGATTTGAGATCCTTCTCTTCTACGATCGATTGGATCGATTGAAACTCCCTTTTTTTTATTAAACGTAAATCTTTTTTTCTACAAAAGAACAGATATTGTATTTGAATATGAAAATCTAAATTTGATTGTGGAAAAAGAAGCAGCAATGCCACAGCAGTCTGCCTCACGCTCACTAAATGTAGCACATGACGGGAGTCACATAACGTCACTTCAATTAATTTAAAATAAAACGAGGACTCATTTAACAACAACAACCTTAATGCTGCCTGAGAACTTGTGTCCTAACAGCTATAGGGTTACACCACATCTATAAACAAACCAGGTACCTGTGAGCTTCTCATCAGACCACTTCAAAGATGCTGAGTAGTACCTGCTGTATTCTGACATTTATACTCTTTAAATAGAAACACAGGTTTTAGATTGTGACGTTCACTGGGAATAAAACTTTCAGCTCCATGGCGATCTCCCTCCAGCTGACCCTTATTTAGGTTTTGTAGGGAAATGAGGAGGTATCTCAGAGATAACTCCTTATTTCAGCTCCACCAATCAGCCGCTCCTCTATTTATGATTGGCAAATTGGCAAGTTTCTGGGAATTAAAAGCCTACAATTTTACTGATGTAGCAGGAAGCATTTTTATATTTTAACCGAATGTTAATCGAATTGTGACCCATGAATCAGTTTTCAAAGGCTTCAAAAGGTCCTCAGTGTAAGTCAAACTCATGTGTCATGAATCTGACTGAGCCAACATCATGAGATACTGAGTCAAAATGTAGACCTTTCATTTTATGAAGTGACTTACATTTATGAGCTGTTGTGAGAGCACGAGGCAACATTTTGACTTTGATCATCATTTTGAATAACCATGAGTGTTGCTGTATAAACCACATGTATTTGAGGTGCTGCACGGCCGACCTGAACCCTGTCATATCACAGCAGGATGTAGAGGAGTACCTGTGGTTGGCTAAAGGTTGTCCCAGAGGAAGTGAAGCCATCCGTTAGAACCATCTCTGACACTGCTGCTGGGACATTGGAATGAAGGAAAAGGAAAAAACACACAGTGAGACTGAGAATGACAGCAGAAGTATTTTCCACTTGGCCAAGTTTACAGAGCAACTGTTCTTTCTCGCTCACTGCTGCTGTCATGGAGCTTTCAAGCCAATGCAAGCTTGAAATCATAAGTGACATTCTTCCAGAATGCAAACTAAGTTGAAGCAGTGATGAATATTTACAGGGCAGCGGGAACCCGAAGGTGTCTTTGGAGCGGGGCGCATAACCCGGAGGAGTTAAATGAGACCGCTTCAAGGCTCACACTGGGACAGGCTGGAACTGGGCAGTTGCCACTGTTCACTGTGAGTGTACTGGTAGATGCATACATACATACATACATACATACATTTACATTGATGCACTGCACACAAGTTGGCTTAGCTCCCTGAAGTGTTCCATAATGTGTTAGCTCAAGGAGGCCATGTTTGGTTTGTCTGGAAGGTTAAAACTGCAGCTGTGTTTCATTAATGTTTCTCTAATAGATACATACATTCTCCCTTAGAATCACGGAGACTGAGCGATGCTATGGTGCATGCCAATATTGGATATCCTCCAAATTCATCAACAAAATGTTTTATGCAATGGCGAGTTTATCAACAAGGATTTTCATCAAAATGAAAATGTGAGAAGGATAAACTCTAATTAGCTCATGTCTTGTCATCCTGAGTTTTACATCATTCCATTCATGGCCCAGTTTGAGTTACCAGGAAGGTATTGATAAATTGACCTGTATTGTATAGCGCTTTTCTAGTCTTCTGACCACTCAAAGCGCTTTCACACTACTTGTCATCATTCACCCATTCATGGCTAATTTGCCACCTGCCCATCAGGAGTAACCAACATTCATACAACGTAGGCCCAGGTGAAGTGTCTTGCCAGTAGCGGCTGGTGGCAATTTGTTTTGGTGGGGCCATCTAATCCCAGCAAAAAAAATTATCACGCATTACTACTTTGTAGTTAAATATTTAACATGTATTCCAACACTTTGACATAATAAGGACATCTTGTTAATACAATTCACTATATTATAATTGGGGCTGGGTAGCGTTTGGGTTTTTTCTGATACCGGTGCTAAAACCATACCGGTGCCTAAACCGATACTTTTTTAATACCAAGGCAATTTTTCTTCAAATTGAACAATATATTAACCGTTTAAAGTATAAATAAATAAATAACACAACTTCAAACTACAGCTTCAAACTTTTAAACTTCAAACTATAAACAATATATATAAAAAAAACAGAAAAAAAGCATCAGGTGGCCTGATGGTTCCGTGGCCAATATTTGTTGTCAAGTTATGGCTTCGGACCTATCCGCCTCCCCACTTGATAGGGATTGGTGCATCTACCCGGATTTAAACTGGGTTTCACTCAGAATGACGACAACTTTTTCCTTTTTTCTTTCTCCTTTTATTTTGGAGTCAAGCCACTGCAGTCATTTTCGATCGCGCCATACGGCAACGAAAGAGGTGAAAAACCTTTGCAGAGAAAACAGAAAACCCCCATTTCAAATATGCCAGCAAAGAAATCTTTCCAATTTGCACCCGTGCATTCTGCATAAGCACACAACCTACCTTCACCACCTACAGTTCCCCAGCTGTGCTTCCACCAACATGTACATTGCAAATAATATAACGAGACACCAGACAATCAACCTAAGACAAGCTCAACCATTTAACCCCAACGATATCTGTCCCAAACAATTCACCCCTGCACACGTGAGCGCGTTGCGGAGCCCCATGACGTCGCTGACGCTCCCGCACTCTTTGCTTACGACCCACCTCTCCGTTCCTATTTTATGTTTTACCTTCTATTTATATTATTTCTGCTAGAAAGTCTAAACACGTTTGACTTGACATTTGTTTTATTTGGATTGCCAATCTCATGGAATGAGCCAAACCAAAAATGGATGTATTGTGTTGTATAGAACTATTGTGTGTGTATCATTGTTCTTCTGTGCCATAGAGCTCCATTGTTGCTGGACATATACACTAGAGCAGTGGTTCTCAAATGGGGTACGTGAAGGCACTCCATATTTAAAATTAGCATAAATTAAGAAATCCTTGTAAATGAACCCGTACAGATTTTTTCAAGTCTTCCGACCGCTCAAAGCGCTTTAACACTACATGACATCATTCATCCATTCACCCCCTGATGAGAGGAGCTACCATGCAAGGTGCCACATCAGATTATCTGACCATACACCGTAGAACAGCTATGGGAAACATTTAGGGTTTAAGTGTTTTGCTCAAGCATCAACATGGGCTAGCGGAGCCGGGGATCGAACCACCGATCCTCTTATTGAAGGACAACCCTGCTCACCACTGAGCCACAGTCGCCCTGTGTGTATGTTCATAAACTGAATTGTATATATTCTATATTAAATCAGACACTGATGGCACAACGTCCTTTTTTCAACCAAAAATGCTTTGCGCTGGTTAGGGGGTACTTGGCTGACAAAAGGTTGAGAACCACTGCACTAGAGCATCAAATATGGATTTATATCCATAATATGCATAACCTTATCCACCTGTTTTAGACAATTACTGCGCCTTTTTAAACAGTGAAACAATACAATATTTTTCTTCTTTTTTTTTCAGTTAACAAAAAATGCGACAAAACATTGTAAATAACAAAACAGTGGACAAAATAAATAAATAAGTAAATACAAGTAATTAAATTAATAGGGGGTCACCAATCGTTCATTATAATTTTTGGTCCATTCTTTACAGGTCAGCTGAGAACATTACTCATCTTTTCCCTGAATGAAGTCCATTTTACCCAGCATGGGTCCCTGCTTTGATCCTTAAAAAATATGTCTGTTTTTCCATGTAATAAATCTCCTTTACAATGTCCAGCCACTGTCCTGTGCTTGGAGGATCACTTTTCAGCCAGCTCCTTGTGATGGCCTTTTTACATGAGTGTCAGAATTTTAAAGAGGTAGATGTCCTTCTTCTGAATTATAGCGACAGGTATCAGTCCCAGATAAACAGTCCGTGGGTCCCTGGGGATCTTGTAGCATAAATTGGTGGTTCGTAAAGGTTTATTGAACTCACCGTAAGAACTATGAAGAAAAACGGAAATAGCAGTTGGTTAGCTTAAGCTCTGACTCAGACAAAAAACGCAACAATCTAAAACAATATTTTCTCAAAAAGTGAACTTGAACAGGTGCAGACCTTGTGCCCATATCAGCCAGGTGCTAAACTAATTCGTGACCTTTTTATCACTGTTTTCCGTTGTTATGGCAACTTTTCCTTCTGCCCGTTTCTTACTAACAACTTCCGTTTTTTTTGTACCTTCAAAATAAGAGCGCAACCGGAAATGCACCGACTGCAGTAACAAAACGGACTAAAATAAAGGACAAAAAAAAAGGAACAAACTATTACAATACTTTAAACTCTCAGAGGTCCGTTACAGTCACTACCAAACCAGATTGGATGCATTTCAAATGCATGAATTTTCCGTTTCCTTTTTCTTTATCTTTTCTCGTAATTACGAGATCAGGATGTCGTACTTACGAGAAAATGGGTCTACTTTTTTTTATCCAGTAAATGCAATGCGCTTCCGCAGGTAACAGACACGCGAGCGAGCAGGTTAAAGTTTCACGAGAGCAACTTTTTCTCGCGCGAGCGGGGATTTTGCTCTCGTAGTGATGTAAAAGCGCTCGTCAAAGTAAATTATGCGCGCGGCTGTTTGATTTGCGCGCTCTCGTGGAGCTCATTTGCGCTCTCTACTTTGCATTGTTTTGCCCCCATATAGGTCATTCAATATCATAGTATGTCATAAAAAAGTCAGTATAATATGCCAGTTAAAAACACCACAAAAATATGACTTGTCAAGTTGTAATCACATTAAAAACATGTATCTATTGATATTTCAACATCAGGAAGGGAGAACCCTTCACTCCCCGTAGACTGGTGCATCCTCCATGGTTCCCCGTCTGAGTGCTGCAGAGGGAGAGAGAGAACCAGAATCACGCGACTCGCCCTCTGAAGCAGATGACAGCGGCAAAACGGCATTGCAACTTTTTACAGCATCTTGTCGTCACCGTCTCTCTGGGGAAAAGGTATGCTCGCCTTCCCACCATTGCTCCCTGCTTCCATCAGCTCAGTCTGCCTCCTCCCCTCAGCAGAGATGTTCTATAGTGGCTGAAAGGCCAATTTCCATCATTCAACTCATGAATACTGAATGGCCTCAAGTAGTTTTGATTAAGAAGGTACAAAGGTTGCAGACAGTAATCTGCAATCTTTCATCAGTCAGAGAGGGATTTCTAGGAAAACAGGCCTGAGGAAAAAGAGGAATAAGATGGATTGGAATAATTTATGTTTCCTTTTTAAACTAATTCAAACAGAAAAGGGCTCTGGCTGTTTAAGGAAGGGGTGAGTTTTTTTCTACTCCCAGAGAGAAGTGAAATATAAGGTATTAATACCCGGGGGAATTGCCTGAAATTGCCATTTCCCCGTCCTGTAAAGTGCTGAGGCAGCAGAGCAACTTGTGATATCCTGAGCGTATGAGAGGTGAAGCTGAGCAGCCGCCTGCCTGCTGTGTGGGGATGTTTCCTGACAGCGAGCCACAGTGAGGGAGGATTCACCATCACTTACCAGCTCCACAGATGATCTGACCTCGCCTCTGGTTGCTTCTTGCTGGCTTTTGCTTGTCAGTGGGACTACACTGCAGGCAGGGAGCCGCGGATGAGGAGCAAAACGGATTTGACCCGTGAAGAGAAAACTGCATGAGACCAACCTCCCACCTCTACGCATTTTCACAATATGCCACGTTGGAGAGGATAATTAATTTACTATTGGCTGACCAATAGATGCTTAATTTATTCCAAGTAGTGCAATTCCACCATGAGTACAAACTCAGAACAACAAGAATCAAGAATGCACAATTTCTTCAACGAAGTTAACCTACAAAGTGCTATCAGTAAGTGCCATCGAAGTGCTACTACGGTGCTACCTTCCCTATTCGAGGTGTAGTCGAAAAAGAAGTGTTTTTAGTTTGCGACGGAAAATGTAGAGACCTTCTGCTGTCCTGATGTTAATGGGGAGCTCATTCCACCATTGAGGAGCCAGGACACAAACAGTCGTGACTTTGTTGAGTGTTTAGCTCTCAGTGACGGAGCTACAAGCCGATTGGCAGAAGCCGAGCGGAGCGAACGGGTTGGGGTGTACGGTTTTACCATGTCCTGGATGTAGATAGGACCCGATCCCGGTACGCAAGTACCAACGTTTTAAAGCGGATGCGGGCGTCCACCAGTAACCAGTGAAGGTCACGGAGGAGTGGAGTAGTGTGGGTGAATTTCGGGAGGTTAAAGACCAGTTGAGCTGCTGCATTCTGGATGAGCTGCAGAGGTCGAATGGCACTAGCAGGTAGACCTGCAGGAGGGAGTTACAGTAGTCAAGACGCGAGATGATCAGAGCCTGGACCAGAACCTGTACCGCCTGGTGGGGGGAAGGGGACGTATTCTCCTGATGTTGTACAGCATGAACCTACAGGAACGAGTTGTTGCGGTGATGTTGGCAGTCAGGGAGAGTTGACTGTCGAGTGTAACACCGAGATTCCTGGCAGTCGGGGTCGGTGCCAACAGTGAGCTGTTGAAGGTGATAGAGAAGTCGTGGGTGGGAGAACCTTTTCCTGGAAGGAAAAGTAGTTCAGTTTTGTCAGGGTTAATTTTCAGGTGGTGTGCAGTGGCATCCCTAGGCTAAAACATCCGGGGCTTTAGCCCCGAATATAAATTTTCCAAAAAACACCCCCAAAAAAATATTTTTATTTTGGTGATGTCATTAAATTAAACTATTGTTTCTCACATGGACAAATTATTTATAACTCTAACATGCTACATATGTGCGTGTGTTCTGGTCTGTATGTTTTCTCCCCTTAGAATTACAATCCAATAGCCCAATAGCCTAGGGCACTAGGACCTTGGGGAGGCTGCTGCGCTGGCTTTCTCACTCTGCCAAGTAAAGCTTAATTTATGTTTCTGCGTCAAGTCGTCGTTGAGCATTCCGCGTTGCTCTGCAATTAACCGCCATGCCGCCAGGGGGGTGTGTCTGTGTGTCTGTGTGGTTACAGGGGTTATAGCCGAATTCCGGTCACAGTAAACAACGGCGACCAAGTTGGAGCGGCTGCATTTGGAGTTGAAGCTCATCAATATTGAAGAGTAAATGCTTATATTGCAAATGTTGAAGCGCAGGCAACAGAGAAGATGTTTGCGGAGGTGGTCTGTACGACCAGTAAACCGGTCTCTCATCAACCACAACAGGATTACACCAAGGAGTTTATCTCACAGTAAACTATACCAAGGAGTTTATCTCACAGTAAACTATACCAAGGAGTTTATCTCATAGTAAACTATACCAAGGAGTTTATCTCACAGTAAACTATACCAAGGAGTTTATCTCAACGTAAACTATACCAAGGAGTTTATCTCAACGTAAACTATACCAAGGAGTTTGGCTCAACGTAAACTATACCAAGGAGTTTGGCTCAACGTAAACTATACCAAGGAGTATCTTCATACAATATTTATCATTCGATAATTAATAATTACTTGAAATGTGTTATTTTTGTTATTCATGTTTGTTTGTTTTTACTATTGAATGTTATATTTGACACTGAACTAGTTCATCTTTATCTCAGTGATAGTGTCCAAATGAGCATAAAATATCACTGGTTTGTAAAAACTACACAGACAACAAAATAGATGTAAATGTTGATCAAAATCTTATTCCCTTCTGCTCAAAATAAAACAAGTAAACAACTCAAAAGTTGACACTGTCAGGTCCATTCTCCATCCATTAGATTTGGGAGTGACGTGGATATGAAAGCTAGTTTATCCGTCTTTCCTTTACAAGCAGGAAAAGTATTTCTCTCTCGTTATTTGAGAAAAGTTCATATTTGTGTTCACTATGACCCTGAAATTCTTTCCTTCTGTTATCATACACTGAATGAATGCAAAACTACAGAGCAAAATCACACTCTTTCTGATTGAACCAATCTATGAACTGTCTGACACAATGGATATCCGGGGCCCCAAATGGGCCCCAAATAAAATTGCCGCACGTTGTGCGCGCACACATGCCGGTTCTCTAGGGGCTGAGCCCCCCCTTTCCTTGAATCCTAGAAACGCCCTGGTGGTCTGTTCCACTGACATACAGTATGCGTCTTCTTACATTTAACAAATGAACCAAATAACAATAACATTTCAGGCCAGTTGGCAAGTACCTAACATTAATGGTGATCCTTTTCCAAAGCATGTGACACATGCTGATATTACAGCCATGATCACAGAATCATCTTTATGGAAAACAAGAGTTTTGCCATAGTTTAGTTTCCATAAACACCCCTTCTTTAGACTTTACGAGTTTGAAAAGAGAAATGTTGTTCAATATGACGCTGGATGACTTTACAGTATTATCACAATGAGGGGAACATGAGTCTGTTGAGCATTTCATGGCGGTCCATCCAACAGTTGTCAACATCAAAGTGCCTCTCGAGCAAAATCCTTCGTCTTAATCCTCTGGGGACCAGGAACGTGTGAAAGTGGTGGAGCGACATTACCTCGCTGCTACACAACTAAAGCTGCAGAACCTCAAGAAATAAAACAGAGACGTCGCATCAAATCTTCAAGAGAAAACATATTTTGTAGGACACAGAATATATAGTCTGGCTTCATCATGTTGAAGAAGGTTGGCTCATCACAAGTCGGGATTGTTTGGGTTCATCTGTGGATATACACCCATAGAGGTCATACAGGTCGGTTTGTTAAGGGAGATTTTGATGCATTCATCACTCAGACTCTAAATCATCTTATCATCATGTAAACACACATCTTGCTGCCTTCAGCTAAATGTGTTGATTTCTGGAGAGCTATTGGTTCTTAGAGCTCAACTTTGAACTGAAAATATTCACTTTCCCATGAATTAAACAAAAAACAAACAAAGAAAATAATGAAATGAGTGGGTGTTGAGTCTCTAGGCATTCACAGAGACAACGCTAATGTTAACTGTCGTCTGCTTTGAGAAATGAAATTCACCAAAGTGAATGAATCAGGAAACAACTGTTTCACTTTTGGTTTTATCTGCATGCCGTGTGGAAACCTTAGAACAAGAACACATGCAAAGGCCATATTTAATAAGTGTAAATGGAAACACATCAACTCAGACAAATCCAGTCTTCAATGCATTCTAAAACAATCACCATCATTTATTTACAATATATTAAACTGTAATGCAAAATGTATAACAAGTGGTCAATTTGTTCAATAATGAAAATAAACATGAACTATTTTCAAAGCTAGCATCAATCATACACATATTTATATATAAATACGGTGCGCAGTCAGCAATATTACGCCTGATCTTTTGTTTTTATTCTGTTGAAGCAAGACTCTGTTATCAGGGTCAATAAGGTCAAAAACACATTTCCACACTTGTGTTGACTGCATAGAGAATAAAAATGAAGACACAAGTCTACAAAATGCATGTATAGTAAATAACACCTAACTACTCCCACAACAACCAACGCCTGCAGTTTTCAGCCCTAAATGCCACGTTAAGCTCTCCTGGACTTCAAATGGCTTTCAGAAAACATTGCAATGCTGCTCAGTAAATATTCATTAAGCAACCGTGAAAATGCAGGTTCCTATTTTGTTGCTTTTTCGAGGCATCATTGGGTTGAAAAGACAGAAAACCTGACAAATAAACAGGCCTCAAAGACACCGGACATGATTTCACAGTATTGGTTATATAGGCTGTAGTGTGTCCAGTTAACAAAGTTACAGTTAAAATACACAATGAGGCTTTAAAAGGAGATGCTGGTGATATTCTACACTTTTCTTACAATATCATCGTAACCCATGAAGACATAAAACCAAGCAGAGATATATTCGTGTCACTGCAATCAGTTAATCTGCTGAGATTTTTGACATTTCAATTTGCACCATTGACCTATTGACCTATTGGTCAATGGCAAATCCTCCCGACAGCGCTGAGAAGCTATCGCAGCCTATTGGCTGCTAGGCCTGTCACTTTTATTCAAAATGTGTGAGATATGTGGGAAAGAATCAGGTATACAATCTGTAATGATTTGTTTCAATGATAAATGGCTACTCCGTGGGCGTGTCTGTTTGCGAGGCTTATGTTAGTGTTGCTAGCACACAATAGAGAAAACTAGCAACCCCAAAAAGTAATGTGTACAAGCACTATGGATGGAAAACGTGACTTTTATACAACTAACATAGGCCATATTTAAAAGACGATGCTAGCTCCATTTGATGAAGACCTCCAAAAGATGTGAAAGCTCCAGAAAATATATCAAGTGGACCTTTGAGCTTCCGGATACACATTAGTTTCCCAAAGGTCAAGAAAACACTGCTGGTTTTGGTCCTTTCATGTGATTTGTTGACAAAAAGAAACATAGAACATCACCAGTTGCTCCTTGGACATGCTGGTTGAGGATAGCGTTCATATGACTGATGCCCAAAGTCAAGTACATTCCCTGCAAAAGGAAAGCACATAACATGTAAAACAAACACAGGCGATATGTGAGCAACAAGCACAACGCCAAAGTGTCTTCCTCACTAAAGAAGGAGTTAAATCAAGTCAAATGAAAAACAAGGCCTTTTTCAGAGGGAAGCTCAAACCTCATGGAAATGAATTTGCTCGACGGCGGTTCTCTGCAAAACCAAATCTATCGCACATCAAAAACTAGATATTCAAATGGAGAAAAATGCTGTGTTGTGGAGGAGCAGTTAGTAATGCAATCACCCTCCATGCAAGGAAGGGAGCAGAACAACTTCCCACTTTCTGCAGGGAAACAAAGAGTGAACAGATGATGATGAGCGTGTCCTCAGTGTATGGCTGCAGATCATGAAATGCCACAGCTGCAGAAGAGCCAGCTGTAGAGGAGCCACTTAAATCAAATGGCACCCGAAATGGAAAGAAGCAGGAAAAAGGGAAAAGAAATAAGGATGGGACTTCTCTCAGGACTCTGCATCAATTGGCAATAAGTAAAGCACTGTGCACACACACTTGAACAAAGGCTTTTTGGCAATACATTGTACGATGTCAATACATCTTATTGTGGTGTACTATATGTAAAGAAGAGAGTGACAGTGACAAAGAGAGAGAGACAGAAAGAATCTATTATCATTGCAAACTCAAGTTCTTTGGCTAAGTTACAACCATACAGAGCGGCTGCTCAAGCCGAGCTAATGCTGCTTGCATGCAACCAGTGGCGTGGAGTTGTTAATAACAGAGTGTGTGTGTGTATTGACTAATGAGTGCCAAAACACCGTGTAGTTTGTCCAATATGACCAGATCCTGTGAGGATCCTTCAATAGGAAGCTCTGGCGGAGTGTTGGCAACATGTGAGTTATTAACGGTGTGGATGTGTCCAACTCAACACAAATGAGGTCAACTTTGCATGCAAGACAAACTGTCACGGTGTAATGAGACACGTTTCAGAGAGCGGATGGCAACAGCGAGGACTACGATGTGGTCTCATAAGGCCTGTCCTGGCTGTCCTCTTCTTTCATTTGGCTTCCGTATCTGAATGGAGAGTGGGTCGCCCCGCCTTCTTCTTTTTCTTCTTCCTCTTCATCAGATCTATCGAAGCCGTAGTGTCTCCGGCCAGGGGGGCTGGAGCAGGAGAGAACAAGTAGAAATAAGATGATGTTGTTATCAGGAAACTGAGCAGAGAACAGTGTCTAATAGAGCTTAATGCACACAAAGTAATAAAACACAAGCAAACGTCACAATCATCCTCATCGCAAGACAAATGCTGCATTTAGAAAGGACAAATACACTAAATAATAACTCTCAGGAAGGCAATCTTCTTAATGACCTACAGTAACAGGTAGGGAAACTACGAGAGAGATGGAAAGTAACAAAAACTATTTAGTCTGTTTATGGACTACCGTATTTATGAGCAGCATTGCTGTAATACACAGTCCAGCCACCAGCAGCAGCCCTGAGCACAGTAGGAAGTCCCTCACCACGGGGGTTTGTTTGTTTTTCCTCTCACGGAGAAGGTCCATAAGAAGATCGGCTGTTTGTATTGGCAACATTCCTCATGGGCTTCTGAGTAGGAAAAAAGCCCTAAGGGTATTGTGAGATGGCCATTCAAGCCTGTGATACTAGTGGTCCTGAATCAGGGGCAACACGAAATACAGAAACATATCAGAAATATAGAAAATGCCTGAAAATATAGAAACGTGTCAGTTGAATTGAAGATGAGCTAATCTGAGTTATAGGGCTCTTATTGTGTCACTGTGATGTTATTGGAGAAATAAGCGCACCGAGCCTTAGCCCCCTACCATCTACTAGTTCATTTGTTTTCCTGGTTGTGTTACTTGCAGCGTTTCTCTATTTGCAGATTTTTGTCTGATCGTGAATGTTTCTCATTTGCTTGTGTCTTCTATATGTACAGGGTTTTTCTAAACTTGACAGGTATTTGTCTAAGTGGTGATGAGGTTGTCTTCTTTTGCTTGTGTTTTGTTTATCTGCTTGTTGAGCTCCCATAACCAGCACAAGGTAGCTGTGTTGTGAGGTTAGCCTTCGCTCTCATTTAGTGGGCACAGCAACTCTTGCAATGTCATACAACACTCGCATGCAACGCCGTTTGTGTTATTATTGTTCCTAAGGGACTGAATCAATGCCATTCAAATACCAAATGCAAAGCACTGCGACAGATGTGACATCACCCTCTCATAATGCTACAGTTGTCATGTGAATCAGCTGTATTGAATTAAAAACCTGCTGAAAATGAAGTAGTTACCAAAATATAAACATGATAAAATCATCTCCAATGACTATAATGAACAAGCAAATACATTCAAATGGCTTATACATTGCAAACTGGGGGTTAATTACTGTCAACTATGCATCTCAAATCAATTTGTGAGTTATTTTTAAATCAATACTTGGGGTCTAATTATACCTGCTTATGGGGCTGGAAGGAGAAGTGTATTAGAGCCTCTCTTGTTTAATTCCTGTTATTTTTGCCTGTCTGGGGCTATACATTTCATTGGTATCTTGGGAGTGATTAAAGTCTGACTTAACATCTTCTATTGAGTGCAGCTTCTCACTAACTACACTACCGAGCTCCTTAAGAGTCCTCAATGGAAGCCTTAGTAGACTAACAGAAACACAGCCACAGAGGTAGTGGTCACGATGGTTTGACATGAAACTGAGAGGGGTAGTAGTAGCAAACAGCAACAATTGTTAGCATGCCCAAGACACATCATCAAAAGCAACCCAGAATTTTGAATTCTAAACTGTAAATGTCTAATCCCAGTCAGACTGAATGAAGAACATTGACTGTGCTGATTGATGAGAGTTAAATAGTCTTTGATTTGTTAGGTCACAACATGCTTCAAAAGCACTCGTCAAGGTAAGTCCATTTCAGGCAACCACCTACTGCCTGCCTCAGTCGCTGTCCGCCCGGTACAGGTACTTCATCATCAGGTTGTCCACCCTCTTCTTCCTCTTCTTATCATCCTTTTTGTTAACAAGCTGGCTCTCACTCGGCAGCCGAGCTTCTCTTTCGCTTTCAGGGCTGGACACCTTTCGATCCGGGGCCCTCTTCACACTGTTGGAGCTTCGGTAGGAAATGGTTGAAGCCCCGGAACTTGACCCAGAGTCTGACTCGGAATCTGAAGACGAGGAAGAGGAAGATGAAGATTGGTCCCTCTTCTTTGACTTTTTCTTGGACTTCTTGGATCTCCTCTTGGAGCTGCTCCTGTGACGGTGGTCATCTCCTGAGCTGTCGGACTCTGAGCTATGGCTTCTCTTCTTTTTCTTGCTCTTGCCTTTGTTCTTACTGCGATGGCGACTGCTGCAGCTGCTGCCACTGCGGGACGATCTCATGCAATCCACTGCAGATGCAGAGCGTCTAAGACTGCTGGCAGGGCGACTACCATCTCCATTACGGATACTTTTGTTTTCGTCTTTATCATTCTTAGATTTCTCTTCTTCACCATCGGAGTCTTCCAAGCTCCTGCGCGTAAATTTGATTGGTTTGAAACTCAGCACCTCATTGATGGCTTTCTCCAGGTCAGGGTCGAGGTAGTTGCGATGACTAACTGGTTTGATATCCAATTGGGTATTATCAATTGGGTCATTATCAGCCGTTGATGATCTGGCTTGTGGTGGTGGCATGGAGATGCTGCGGCCAGTGGAGGCGTGAGGACTGTGCGCCGACCTCTCGGTGAAGGCCACACTACGACTGTCATCAATATCAACATCAAACTCGCTCAGGCGGCAGCTGCGTGCCAGTGACATATGGGAGTCAGCTCGGCTAACACTTCCAGGACTGCGCCCCCCAGACCGTCTGCTAAAGCAGGGGCTACTGGGACTGCTGCCATACAGTGACCGCCCGCCTTTGCCCTCATCTAAGCGTGAGGTGCTTTGGCGGCGTCCAAGTGGGCTTGACAGACCTAAGCTGATGGCAGACTTGGCATCATTCTCTGGGCTTAACCCAAGACGTGTGGAGGCCCGACTTGGTGCAGTGTAGGAAATGACCGATTCTTTGTCAAAGTCAGCCCAACGGCTGTCCGTACCTTTCCTAGCCCGGCTGTTGGCCTCTGAATAGGCCTGGGAGATGCATGATTCTCTGTCATGCATGTCATTTCCTGCCTGGGACTTCCTCCTGGAGCTGACCGAATAGGTATCATGCTGAAGATCTGAGTTTTTAGGTTTAGCCTTATGGAGGGATAGAGCCTCTTCTGACTCTGCATTCTCCTTGAGGGCACTAAAGAGGGTATCCCCTTTGCCACTGATGGAATTAAGGTTGGATCGTTTTCTGTAGCTGAGCGAGCTCATCACTGACATTGGCCTGCTCGGCTCTACGTCTTTGCCCTCTTTATCGACCTCTTTCCACTCCTTACCCTCTTTCCCTTCCTTTGCGTCTACATTTACAGCAAATCTAGAAAGAAGCAACAGTGGAGGACGAAAGAATGAAGACAGTGAGAGAGAAAATGACAAAGATGAGATATTGGGTCAAGTGAAGGGAAGTGAAGAGAAAAATAAATAAATAAATTAAACTTGACAAATAAAAACAGAAATATCATGACATTTGGCAAACTTATGTTCAGTAAAGCAATGAAAAAAATAGAATAGGAGAATGCAACTTAAAACAACTGAAAAGAAACTAACAAGTGCTTTTCCTGAGCACATAACGTTAAGACCTTTTATAGCCTACCAAGAACCGATGAAGGCCACCGTAATGAATCAGAATGGAAGAAAGAAAATCTTACAAAGCCACTTTAAAGCAATCTAAATGTGTTGGCTAATGGGCCAACATTCATATAGCCTTTTAGCTTAAAGCAGAAACATGGGCAATACATCTGAACAAACTTTGGAGGGCCAGTGTGTAAGATTCCAGGAAACGTTTTTCGGAGCAGGAATCGGTACAGGAAAGAGTTTTCCCTGTACCGATGTGAGGGACCCGGGACAGAGGAGATCGTATGTGTACAGATTGTAAAACCCTCTGAGGCAAATTTGGGATTTTAGGCGATACAAAGTACATTTAATTGAATTGAATATTCATAACTAGTGTATAATTCATAAGTGTATACCTACCTGGAACAAACATATGTTTGCATTTGCAGACAAGAAAGAGTATTTCTTTCTATTTGGTATTTGAGACTGATGGGGTTGAGGTTTAGGGTAACACTAACCCGTTGTGTGGCAGTTAAAACACAGGTTATATGTACTGAAACTCAATTAGTGTTACCGAACATTTTGCATTCGGGTGGGAAATTGTCCGGCAATTTTGCTGAAATATACTAAAACATTTGACATTCATATTTTTTCTAATGTTGAATGAGAGTTACAGAAACTTCAAGGACATAATTTGTGTGAACTGAAAATGACATAAAATTAATCAAATCCAATTATTTTGATCTATTTGTTGTTAAATGTCTGAGAGAAGACTGCTGTGCCGGTGCAAATGGCAATTACAGTCGCTTGAACTTGAAAGCTGCGCCTACAAGAACTCATCCTCAGTGTTCGTCTGTGGGGACATGATGCTAAGAGAGATTCAAAAACTTTGTAAAGTTGGCAGTGGCTCAGCTGAAGGAGGGCAGTTAAATATTCTGGTAAAGAGACAAATCTGGGGCAATCGAAGCTGTCAGCTGGCAGACACATTAATTTATCTCAGCAAGCGGCGCAGGTAGACTATACCATCTGGCCATTGGGCATGTCAATAAATCTACCACAGAGGTGGTTTGTTTTTAGAAGAAAAAAATTCCCTCTTTATAGAGCAGGCAACAATAAAGACAAAGCAGCTTGAAAATACATTTCTGTAGAAGCAGCCCTCTTTATTTCAGCCGAGTATTCGGCTGGGATTGCTTTATTGGGTCAGATCATGTAAAACATTTCATCCAGCCAGAGTGTAAAGCAGTGAAAGGTAGTGTCGGTAGACTGCCTCCTAACGGCAGCATAGACAGTAATAGCAGCTGCTTCTGTACTGACCTGGAGCTCTTGAGGCTGCCGTCATCTGACAGGTTCTTGGTGGAACCTTTGCTTTTAGACAACCAGGACTTCACCCCATCCACACGATTCTCCACCTCAGAGTCTGTGTCTGAATCCCCCTGACTGGTGAGAGTCAGAGACAGGAAAACAAGTCAGTGGAAGCAAAGGAGAGACGAGATGGCAAAGGTTATGAATAGAAAAAAAGAGAGAAAAAGTAAGTTATGGCTATTCACAGAGGAGAGAAAAAGGTAAAAGAAATGTTGGTGTGAAAGGAGTCAACACTGGTAGAAATGTTCCTGTAATTCTCTGTAGCTGTGGAGACAGAGAATGGAGAACAAGCGGTTTGTGTTAGTGTGGAAGCAAAGAAGGATTATGACATTCATACTGGATAAAAGACAGCACATGCTCAAAAGGCTCCAGTAAGCACACAAACATGCCCACGAGAGGTTGTGTAGATGGAAACGCCACACTGAAACTCATTGTTGTCACCGTTAGATCAGTGCTTCCCTATCATGGTTCTAGGTCTAGCTGGCACCCGACACACATTCTACCTTTACTCTCCCAAAGCCACTTCAGAGCTGCAGCACCGGGGCAGAAACAACAGCCAGCCACAGAGTTTATATAGTAACTTTATGTTTTTTACAAACTGGCTATTGTATAGGTTTGGCCAACCAAAGAGTACAATGTAAATGGACTGTACTTGTAAAGGGCTTTTCTTTAACACTACATGACATCAGTCACCCATTCACACCCTGATGGGAGGGGCTACCATGCAAGGTGCCACCTGCCCATCAGGACTAACTAAATCAAGGTTAAGTGTCTCGCCCAAGGACACATCAATATGGACCGCCGATCCTTTGATTGAAGGATAACGTGCTCTACCAATGAGCCACAGTCGCCCCACTAAGGACCGGATGACTTGGTTAAACAGACTATGTGTTCAAGTCATTATTTGTTGAGGTTGTACATCTCCTACATTTCAATACAATGTGGTTTCACAATGGGATTTGGTGGGATGGTGCAATCTTTGAGGATACTACTCTAGTGGTGTTCTTATGATGGCCGTTAATGCAGAAATACATTGGAATGAGAGACTTGAATGATAAACTATGGGCATACTATTCAAATCTGTGTTATTGGAGAAGGATGATCTCCCTTCATACATTGCTCTATCTTTACAGAGCAACACATTCTTTTAGATGAAGTGCACCTGACTTGCATTGGACATCAAATTGGAATAAAAAACATCTTGCTTGATCTATTGTTGGTTAACTTCATACTTGTATATCTACAATGTTTCCGTCTAAACAGCGTTCATCAGGAAATAACTGCATATACTTCATAAAGATTAGATACAAACCACTTAAAGAGTTTTGGTCGAACTGTGCATTAAAGTGGCAGAACATGTCCAGATTTACCTTAACGGGTAATTATTGTCAACACCAGTCCGGCACGCACACATGGAGTCATATGCATACACTCAAAACTTCGCTTCTTGACAGAATGATTTGGTACACAGCTGGACACCGCACTGTTTTCCTCTCAATTATCATTACACATTCACAAACCACTGGGAGCCACGGAGTAAAATAGAGGGCTTGTCATAAAATTTGACACAGATGGAAAGAGCGCAACACTCATTAAGTGCCGTCAAAGCCCAGTGCTTGTGTGGCGCTGTGAAATTAAGTTGTTACAGTTTAATAGTCCTGCAGAGACATCAGAAGGGCGGCTCCACATCTCGGCATCGGTTTCAGAAAGCCTCCCATCTTGTCGGGGAAGAAAGAGAATTTTTTTTTTCTCCAGCACACAGAGCCCTGAGAGGCCCAGTGCCACCTATAATTAAAATCATTAGCAGTCAGAGACAAAAGATCCTTGGATTTCAAAGGGGAGATTTCAAATAAGGGCTTGCCCAGTGAGATCCAAATGCATAGTCTGCTGGCTTTAATGGAATACAATAACCTTGGATGGTAATGCTGGGACAGGGAGAAGGGTGACAGACTCTTAAGCTGTAATTAGCTTTACAAAACATGCCTCTGCTATTAGACAATCTGGGGATTTGCTGCTGCCTACGGTTATGAGGACAGAGCAGCCAAGTGTCTTTGGCACTGTGGACTTCTCAGAAAAGACGATGCTCCAATGTCAGGTAGCAGACATGTTTCC